>NW_024467959.1:2400000-3118845 GCF_002105095.1 Pseudomassariella vexata | reverse complement strand
CCCTAACCCCTAACCCTAACCCTAACCCTAACCCTAACCCTAACCCTAACCCTAACCCTAACCCTAACCCTAACCCTAACCCTAACCCTAACCCTAACCCTAACCCTAACCCTAACCCTAACTCGGGAGTCTTTTGTCCGAAACACCCCTCCGGCGCCCCACCGGTGTCTTGCGTTCAGTGTCCTGACACCCACTGGTGCCTATGGCATTCTGTTCTCTGACAAGAGTCCTTGAAAAGCTAACGGCGAAACTAGTTCTACGGAACTAGTCGGACTCCTTAGCCTTTCAAAAGTAACGCAATTCCTCTCCTGTGCGAAGCACAGTCGTCCTGACCCTAACCCTAACGGTAGAATGTTACCTATCTAACTAGTGCACATTGTTACGGAGTAACTAGGGCTCCGCCAGTGGACTGTGTGCCACTAGTCCTCTGTTACTTAACCCTCACCCCAACCTGGAGGGGATCTCCTCAACATGGATCGCTTTCAACAACTTGTCCCCCTCTCCCAGACGTATCCTGGAACTGGTCCTGCAGTTCATAAAGCTCGACGTCCAGCTCATCATTGCTAGCCGGCCGCAAGGCCTTATCGAAATCGATAAGGGTTGCCTTCCCGTCATGAATAAGAAAGTTATGCTTGTTGATATCCCCGTGCTTGATCCCTAACTTGTGCAGTTTTGACAAAACCGAGTGGCACAGGGGGAAGTCCTCAGGCGTGGCGTGACGGCAATCGGCGATACGGGCTATGAGGAACCCAATAACCCTCCCTTCCTCAGTCAAGTGGCCAAGGAAACCAGGACCGACATGTTGGCCCTCTATCCATCCATACGCCATCGTCTCCGCTTCTAGCTGAGTCACCTCCCACTCAAACCGCGCAAATTTCGCGATAATCGTAGAACTGAAGCCAGGACAGGTAACCTCATAGACGTTAGAGCGTAGTTTTTTTTCCTCGCGAAGCTTTAGATGGTCGATTTGAATGGGATGCCAGGTCTTCGTGGGAGAGGTGCTTTCGAGACAGCGGAAAAGTGAGCGTCTCCGGTCTTGAGATTTCGGGAGATATGGCCCTTTTTCCAATCGCCAGGCGGAAGATGTGGCAGCAGGGAGATCAGAGAAGGCCCGAAGCACATATCATCGCGGTCATACACACCAGCATCGATGGTAATATATTTGACGAATTTGTTGTCGACAAGGATGCGGAACTCACTTAAGGCTTCTGGATCAACGCTTGCCTGAAGCACCAAAATGTTGGGGGCATGGTCGGTCATTGTGGGGAAAGGAGATTGAACAGGATGACTTGAGTTCAAGTTATTTGCAATTCTGGAAGAGCTGCCAAAGTGTGCAATTAGACCGTGGACTACTGGTATGGGACAATCGCATCGACTCGATGCGATTGAAGGCGCGCGCCCTGATTGGTCGGCCCCGCCGGGCGCTCGGACCGCTTCGGGTCGAATCGATTGAGAAATCGACGGGGCAATCGATTCGACCTTGGATCGACGTAAAAACGTCCGGACGTAGGCTCTAGCCCCCCCAAGTACGGCCCGCCGAATCGAACGGCGTTGTCGGCTTATTCGTATGACGCCGGATACGGCGTGCACCCCCCTATCGGCGTTTTTACACTAGGGTGACCAGGGTTAGGGTTATACGGGGCCCGTGCTCTAAATCGCATCGCCTCGAAGAGGCAATCGATTCGCCCTTATATCGACGTGAAACGTCCGGATGTAGGCTCTACCCCCCTAAAGTACGGTACGAAGAATCGAACGCCGTTGTCTGCTCCGTCGTACGACGCCGGACACGGCGTGCACCCCCTATCGGCGGTTTTACCCTAGGGTTACGAGGGTTAGGGTTGTACGGGGCCCGTGCTCTCTTATTGCTTTCGCTCTCTTACTTTCTCTCTATCTTCGTTTCTCTTTCTCGCCCTCTCTCTTTCCTTCTTTCTTTCTTTCTTTCTTTTTTTCTCCCTGCCTCCCTGCCTCCCTCCCTCCCTCCCTCTCTCCCTCTCTCCCTCCCTCCCTCTCTCCCTCTCTCCCTCTCTCCCTCTCTTCCTCTCTTCCTCTCTTCCTCTCTCCCTCTCTTCCTCTCTTCCTCTCTTCCTCTGTCTACGTCTCTACGTCTCTACGTCTCTAACGATAGAATAGAATAGATATTATCTACCGATTTCACGTATCGTAGCGATCCCCGGTAAGTAAACCCGGGTTTAGGAGCGCCCGACTCTAAAGAGTCCCGTATTTCCCTCCCTCCCTATATACTATATATATACGTACGTACGTACTGTCACGACCTGGGTTGCATCGCATTGGTAGAGACCTCGATTAGGTGCTATCGACGAAGATTCTACTCTAAGGAGCGAAGGAAAGAAGATCACAAACTTAGGTTTGAGGTGTGACGGTTGTCACGTGATTGACCTACACTGGTCTGAACAGATTGATAAGTGGTTGCAGATATCAAAGTCAGGGACTTTGGTATTGGTCTCTTTTGGTGAAGACATCTGGTAAGGTGGCGTAGTGGCAAGGATTGCAACCCCTAGCACGGCGTGACATGAGGGAGCGTGTAAGGAAAGAGCCGTTGTGGCGGGCCAGTCTCAGCTGACAAGCTGAGTCGGGAGGGATTCGCCCCGATCCGGTAAAACCCCGGAACCGCACAGCTTAAGAGGAGAACTCGAGACGCTCGCACCTAGTTTAGATTCTTCAAGAATCAGTCTTGCAATATACGCACTACCTGACTATTATATTGTGAGACGTGTGGTATCCTCGTTACAGAGCGCGACTAAGTCGTCCACGCTTGGCGGGGCTCCTGCAGGGGTTATATTGGCTTCCCATCTGGCACTGCCATGGCAGGTGTTCCAGCTGTAAGTCACCTGGTTGTAGTGAGTCTGCGAGGGTTGACCTTCACACGTACCGACCTAGCGCTACCCCTCTCCTCTCCTTCGTCCCCTTCCCCTCTCTCCTTCTTTCGCTTCGCCTCTCCTTCTTCCCTTTTGTCACGGTCTATGACCGGTATGTGGCCTCTGCGACGTCTTCGGCCAGAAAGACCCACAGAAGATTCTCAACAGCACTTGGATCTACAGAAATCTCCGAATAGCTTCACTTCTCGAAGATTCCTGAAATGACGAGACGGGAGGACAGAAGGATAAAAGGGAGAAGGGTTCACCACACTGAATGTATCTAATGTTTTTCTCTTCGTAGATGGATAGTACTCGTAGAGTAGGCTAGGCTAATTGCATCGACATTACCCTTGACCCTTACACTTGTAGAGGTACCGAGGGTTAACACCTACGGCGTATTTAATAAAAAAAACCTCCAACCGCCCAATCTCGATGACAAGCCGGTCCTCGGCGTGTATGACCTACGGGTCATCCAGACTTTCAACCTGGCCTACGACACGAACATCTCCGCCCTCGGTACTGGCAATTGCAGGACAGACTAGAATTTCAGTGGCAGTGCGATCAGAGTCCTAGTCCTCTTTTGTGGTCGGCTCATTAAGCTTGAAAAGCGAGAGATCTGATAGCTGGGTAGCTTTTTGTATGCATCCGATTTTGCTACGTATCGAGAGATATCCATGGATGGCAGTGAGGTCGATTGAATCCGCGCACATCGATATCGTATGGGCGAAATCGGAAGATCCTACTAGCAAGAGAGAGGAATGTGGAGTCGCAAGTCGTGTTGTTTACGATAACTGCCATTGGCAAGGGAATGAGATTCTGGACGAAAATTGAATGATCACCACATAGGCTTTGATGAGCCCAGTTTGAAGTTTAAGGCTATTAAGAAACCACAACCACCAGGCTCCAAAGGATAGTGACCTTGGACGATCGTTGAATCTATTATCGTGCCTAATACGGAGTATGGGTCATCAGCCTTTGCTGGCTAGTAGCTAAACTAAAATTTGGGGGCAAAACGATGACCGGACGTCTGATACCGCAGGTTGCAGACGGTCTCGCGCCAATTGGCGCCGTATGCACTCTCCCAGATGCCCGCAATCTCACTTGCAACTTCATCACTCACATCGCCCCACTCCGCCTCATTGGTCTCGTCTTTATGTCTCACAAACGTTGTAATGTCGAAACAGTGCCCTGCCCACACTCCTCTCGAGATATTGGTCGTGTCATTCATACTGACAGAAGAGGATGTTGACCAGCAGATGCGCGACATGACAACATCGCCGAAGCCCAAAGCGTTAATATTGGGGCCATGGATTAATTCTGGTTTTAGAGCGATGGCTTCCGAGCGGACGAACTGCTTTGTCATCAAGTTTCGAAGAATCCACAACTGGTCTTTGGGAAAGTAGGTCTCCTCTGTGATCCGCATTTCCGAACGTATAGAAGCAAATGCAGCGTCCTTAGAGATGCCCAATGTGGACAGACGACCAACTAAACCAAGCGACTTGTTAAACAGACAAACGTCTTCTTCCATGTCGGAAACGCTGGGAAAAGTGAAGTGGTGAAGCGTGAACGGCACGTTAGGGTCCGCCACCTCGTCGGGAAAGTCGAAGTCGTACGGTATATCGCTTGTCGTCTGACGCAATACTGATAGCTCTTTGGCTGAGAACAAGCCGGGAGGATAGTCGTCCGGTCGGAAATCTTCTCCTACACAGACGATATTCCTGCGGGCCCATCGGCCGAGGAACGACGCGTAATAGTCGTGCATGCATTCTCGACCAATAGCCCATAAGTACCGATTGGCGAGACCTAGGCATATTAAGTCTTCGATACATTCGACGTAAGTAAAGATGAGTCGATGAATTTCGCGGGGAAGATCGGAAAAGGTGACGGAGTGGTTGATGTCCACCCTATCGTGGACGCCTGTGGTTTTTGCTTGCTTATGGCGCCGTGAGGAGCCGGCAAGCACTTCGCCATCAGCTTTACGCTTCGCATACCTGCCCATCCAGACATCCTTAGGTAAGTCACCGGCGGCTACTTGGGTGGCACAATGGTCTCTCTGGCGCCGTATCGGTGCAGATGGGCTGGCCTCCAGGAGATTCCGTGGTTGAACAGGGACGGCAAGGAGGCGTACAAGCACCCTGGCTGACCCATCAGACAGCATTTCTCTCAGCTTGCCTCCCCAAGATAATGCCATCTTCGCCCGAGAGACCGCAAGCTGAAATGCTTGCCCCATTTGCAGAACCTAATTCTCGTGATTAGAACATGAATAAACCTGCAGTTATAGGAGATTTTGTGAGCCGGCACTAGAATAATGTAGCAAAACGACAAGCCCACGCAAAAGTGACAGCGGATGCGACATAGTACTTACGTGGTCACAATCATAACAAATTGTGGTGAATACTTCCACATGATTCATACGCGTTGGCGAGCAAGGCGCCAAAAGTCTAATTCTCAGCCCTTACCTCCACAAGTTGAGAAAATTGTCGCCACCTGGAGGCACGGGTCAAAATTTTGCTGCCTCCAAATACTGCCGCGTTGCCTGTGTTGACCATCGCAATTACCCATAACAGGGTTTTCATAGTGGGTTTCAGGAGGCTTTATTAACTGCTGAAATTACCAGCTGCGGCCCACAGTACATGGTCAATTAACTATTATGGTTACGATGTCTTCGTGACATATCTGATACACTACGTTACTACGAATAAGCGTCCAATTCTGTGAGTGCGGGTTCATCCTATCAGCACGCCGCTACAACGTATGAACCCAAATCGCCAACTTGTTACGATTATTTCATACTTTTCAAACATTTTGCCAAACGCCGGACCAATTGATTCTATCGTACAGTCACGCAGGACGTAATGCTGGCATCGTGGTGCTTGGCGTCAGTATTGATGCAGCAGCAAGTCAATTGGGCTGTGCGACTTAAAAGGAGGCACACAACGCAGACAACAGTGACGAAGTAGATATCCTCGTCTCGTATCGGATACACCATGTCGAGTTGAAATGGTGATACCAAGCTAGCGTTACCATGTGCATAGGTAGCTGTAGACTATTGACCCATGGGATCAATGGCCGGTAGTGAAAGTAAAGTTTTTATCTGCATTCTTGAGAAAATCTTCCTCATCACCAATCTCGCCTTTCTTGGACCGACCGAACCAGCTCCGTATCACTTTCGTAGTTCCAACTGTCGGATACAAGGGGTCACGGAACCAACAAATAGCCACGTGATTACCAGCCAATGGGACTTAGCCAAAATCCCTCTGCAGAGCAGATGACATATCACACACACAGAACACACGACAATCAATCCATGAAACAAAACGGTCACGTAACCGTCATATAAGGTCACACCGCAAGATACGTAGATATCTGAAAAAGTAGGTAGTGGGAGATTCAGTGTGGCGCTTAATCCCACAGGTAGCACTCTGGGCGATAGCGGAAGCTAGAGCAGAAGGGGTAAGGGCTAAGATTATTAGCTAGCCCGTCTCCCCTGGATCGGATTAAAAATGGCTAGGCGCCAGGGCGGATAATTGGGACGATTACCCCGCCTTTTTAAGGCTTAGGGGTCGAAAGTTATCCCCACTTGGATGACGACGGAGGCTTCATTCATCTTCAAATCTCCCTTCTTCAACATAGACGCTCAGGAAATTAGTCAATCGCACCGACATCCTTCCTGACCTGATGTGAGTGAATTTCTACTGAATATACTTTCCTTCTTCAATCAGTGGATCGTTCGACACCTGATTGCCTCGGAGACTTCAGTGCCGCCTTTTCAACTGCTCATCTGTTCCAGATCATCGTTCCCTGCTCACTCAATTGCGAACCAAGATTCAGCCGTCTACAAAGCAGCCAAAATGCCCCGTGTAGGTCGTCAACGATATATTTTCCGCTACACTACGATGTTTTCTTTCTCTCTGACATGAAGCTTCATTCGCAGGTCAAGTACATCCTCCTGGACTGCGACAACACCCTCTGCCTGTCGGAGCGTCTGGCCTTTGAAGCCTGCACCGACTTGACCAACGAGGTGCTCGAGAAATGGGGCAAGCCCGAAAGATATACGGTTGAGCAGTTGCTTGAGGATTTCGTTGGACACAACTTCCGCGGCATGCTCAACGGTCTGCAGAAGAAGCATAACTTCACTATGACGCCCGAAGAGGTGGATGCGTACGTCGACCGCGAGCTAGGTGCCGTCACCACCAAGCTCAGCGAGAAGTGCGAGCCTTGCCCCGGCGTTCCTGAGCAGCTTGCCTGGGCCAAGGAGCAAGGCTATCCCATGTCGGTCGTCAGCACCTCAGCCAAGCCCCGTGTTGTTGCCAGCATCAAGAAGGTCGGCATCGATCACTACTTCCCCGACGAACATGTCTACAGTGCTGCCACCAGCATGGACAAGCCCTCGAGCAAGCCCGACCCTGCCATCTATAACTTCGCCTGCAAGAAACTGGGCGTCGACAACAAGGATTGCGTGACCGTGGAGGACAGCAGAAGCGGTGCTACTGCCGCCATGCGCGCCGGCATCCCCCTCATCGGCTATGTTGGGGTCTATGGCATCGAAGATGGCAAGGAGAAGATGGAGCAGATGGCCAAAGTCCTGAAAGAGGAGTGCAATGCTCTCGTTATTATGTACGACTGGAAGGAGTTCCCGGAGTGCCTCAAAAAGATCGAGGCCCAGTAAGTCGTCCTACAGCGCTTATCCCCATCCAAGGGAAAACTTCTTTTTGGAGCCACGACGCCGCCCACAAGTGCTCAGTTTCCAGTTCCGGACTCCCAAAAATCCACTGCCGACAAAGCTTTAGGAATTGCGGGATTGGAGGAGAGGAAAAGTCTCAGATCCTTCCTTTAGACGACTATCATGATTGATTACGATAGATTCTGCCATAGAATCAAACCAAAACGAAGATGAATATTAAATAGAGTATAACAAGATTTGGTTCTTCTCGCATGCGTTATGTCGATACTTCCTAATGATGTACTCCGAGAGATGACTCTTGCCAATATGCGGCCACTCACGAAGTGGATTGTGACGCTAGGTTCCCTCCCACCCAACCACAATTCTAGCCTCGCACGCACTTTCAGATCATCAACATTACGAAGGATTATTACTGGGTTGGCACCCACGAGCATCTGCAACATACATGATCCCTGCGACAGCTCTACTGTTGCCCAGCGGGTATAGTCGTTGAAAGAGCGATTTTCCAACCGACGACACACTTCATGTAGCACCAGTGCAGACCCACTGTAACATTTGGTATTTATAGAGCATATCACAACTAAGGGAATAGTGGGTTATAGTACGTCACAGCGCCTAACCACGTTGTAACGCTATTATAGGGGTTCCCCCTCATTATCGGAAAGCGGTAATACTCCGGACTAGACGAGTTTCGTCAGCGACGGATAAACGTAAAGGCGATATTCATGGTTCCTTCCCTTCTGAATGACTAGTTGTGAATATTAATACTCATTGTTGCATGGTTTAAATCCTGGAAATCATTGTCTGCAATACCATGGCGATATACCCCTTCAGATTGCGGCTGCTGCAGCTACGTGGCCATGCCCGTGCCTATACCCCAGTCCATCATCACCACCATTATCAAGGCCTCACGCCTATGGTAATGGAGAAATGCATACGAAGTAAGGAAACCCTTGCGACATCGCCCAGTGCTTTTGAAATGGGCAAAGGCAAGGGCAACTTCACATGCAATGGTGCAGATAAGGTCCACAAAGTCAACCACATGGACAAAGTCAATGACATGGCCCGGCAGTTAATCTCTAACCCTCAATTTCTGGCCCGGATGCGCTACCATGTAGCACAGCCGATGCGCCTCTTGAATGATGGAGAACAAGGCCTGGAATACTTCCTCATGCACGATTGCACTGGCCTCTCTACCCAGCCTGATCCGGTGGCCCAGGTGTTTTGGTTACATGCATCATCTGCGTCTGGTAGTGGTGGTGTCGAGGTCAAGTCGAGTCGTCCCCGGAACGCAGACTCAGACAAAGATGGCACTGTTCCTCTGCCCCAGCTTGTTTGTCCTCTCGGATTGTTATTTGCACAACGCTACGGCCGAATGCGTCTCGACGATACGGAGCAGTGGACCGGTTATGAGGTGGTACTCGATGCACACCATCCAGATGCCCCCTTGTGGCTCCTATATAATGGCAACTGCGACATGGGTAACGACGCCGACAACCAGGCGCCCCCTGTTCCGGAAGTTGACATGTTTGATGCCACTGATTGCCTCATCAAATCGCTGCTTCCCAGTCTGGTAGCAGTGGGAAAACGCCGAAAACACGATGAGCAGGCGATGATGAATACAACAACCACAAGACCACCCGGGGCCATTTGCATCCTCAAATCGAGCCTTGTATTTATAACACCAAGCTCTTCTACCACGCCACCTTACTCGGTAGCCCAAGTAGCAAAGCTCGCGCTGCAGTCCCATCGAACCCTACAACCCCAACTCGAGCCTCTTGGCGACTACCAGCTTCCATTGCTGGACAACGACGCGCCGTATCATGTACATGTGCCTCTTACGACGGCGAATCTCCCTAGTCCCATTGACCCGCCCAACACATGCCCGCCTATCGCGCATCACTCCTTGCCAAGACCGAGTTCGAGCGACGTGTGCCCCCGTCCCTGCCGCGCCCGGCTCCATCGATAGCGGGCCTTCGTTCAAGCCATGGCAGGTCGAGCATCTGGCCAAGGCTACCGAAATACTAGCAGGTATTGCTGAATCGGCCAAATGCCATCCCCAAAGCCCTGATAAAGTCAATCTAGGCAGCTTTTTGCATGTATGGGCCCAATGTTATAGTTTCATGGCGCCCCAGCAACTTTCGTCGCAAAATCGTGGTGCCGCCCGAAGATTCGACATTGCCCTTCAGAAACTACGAGGAGCTGTACTCAACCTCCCTAAGAGCCAAGATAGGCCCCGATATACAAATTCCTTGGTTCAGCTCTTTGTTTCTAGTTATACCGAGGAGACGCAAGACATAAGTTAGTTGAACTTCATCGTGCAAATCGTCTATAGCCAACTAATCTTACTTTAGGTGTAGATAGCGTGCGATGCAACTGGATCGGACGGACTTCCCAAGAAAAAGACGCGGCCATTAGGTTAGGTGCTGAAACCGAAGCTGAACGTAAGCATCGGCGTCCGTCTCATGTACCTACCGACTTGCCCCCTATCCGTCTCCCTCCCGGCTGGACGATAGAAATTTTCGGCCCTCACGGAATAACCAAGCCCAGATGCCCTATCTGTTGGTACCGCCTCGATGATTCGGCACTATCCCTCCGGTCTCTGGCGGAGGATACGGACAAGCGTCACTTTTACGTACCACCCTGGAGTAAGGATCACTGTGGCGAGGGTCTCGAACTTCTCTATGTAGTAGCCAAGGCCGACCCTGCCTGGGCTTGGAGCTTACTACGTAATCTGTCGGTATGGCGTGGTTCATGTATCTGGCGAGACTGGTAAAGATCTACAGTATTCTAATAGGGAAAGAATAAGGTAAAAAATGATACCTATGTTATCCTTTAGCATAGAGCGAGTCCTATTTCATAATATAGGCGCGTGACCTGTTGGTAACGGACGAGGACATCCGAGTTAAGTACCCTACGTAGGTAAGCAGCTTTGACGGGGTATACTCTAGAGCGCGTAGGAAAATATGGAAAAGTTTGGTTCCCAGGTTAGCATCTCCGTTCGTTCTAGTCGGGCCAGTTTGATTTTAATCAAGATTAACTCCTTTTTAGCAGACAATGTGGTTATGGTGAGGAGTGTCATAGTAGCGCTAAGATCGATTTCACCCCATATGGGCACCATAACTAGTGCTAGGGCCGTTAGCGATGAAGAAAAAGCAAGTGAACACCGTATTTTTACTACTATATCTACATTCGAAGGTTACAATGGGGCTGATATATTGAAACTCTTGAAAAGTCTAAATCTCGGTGCCTTGGACTACTATATCTTTGGGACCAAAGGTCCGTTGAGCCGTTGTCCTCTTTGTAGCATCTGTAGTTAGGCTATATCTCTATGCTATATAGGGTTTATAGAAACATCTATCTCTAGTCCCTACGAGGGTAAGGGAGTTGTAGCAATTGGATGTCATAAATCCCACGTATCTAGCTTAATATCATTATCTTCCTGGTGTGGTGCCCTCATGATTCATCGCCTATTGAGAATCTCGCATCGCACCCTACGTACATCGATAAACAGTTCGCCCGCTTCACCTGGGCTGTGTGGATAAAGCCCTCTCTTCTCACCTGAACAACCAACTCGCGTTACGACGTTTAGCCTCGAAACACGCCATTACGGTGGTCCAGGTTATTATAATGTGCATTCCCTTCTGAGCTTTATCAACTAGGTCACCGTATTTCTATGGGTTTTAATATAATTTGAACGTAATTTTCAGCTCAATCGGGGGTTTAATATAGTTGAACTTGTTCTCCTCTATTACATGGTGTTCCGACTCTTTCCTCATCGAGCAAGCCTCTTGTTTACTTCGGAGTGGACTTTAATAACCACAACGCGCGAGAGTCGTCTTAAAATGCCCGGTAGGACACCGTGACATGACACGAGATGATTTCGACCGGATCTGCGGTCTGGCCGAAATTCCAGATGTCACGGTTGATGTCGCCCAAAAAGTTAGCCTATGGGTTCTACGTTGTACCTAAGTAACCATGGAACTTAGTATTCGGATTAGTCGGGAACCGATATCCCTTTCCACACGCCCTGGGTTCGTACGCACAACCCAGGTTAGTAGGTCTAGTGAGCCATTATCGTCCTCATCCTCCTCCTTATGAAAATCCTCTGCTATCAATCAATCAGGGTAATGATAAGAGAGCCCGAAGCAGAGGTTAAGGAAAGGGCTACAAGGTCACCACCTCTATTTCATCGTACCCAAGCGACCGTAGGCAGGCATCATCAACGCATAAGTAACGACTATTGGCGCGTCGCCTAGGACGCACCCCCGGCATCGCGCTCGTTGCTCACCGTGTCTACCCGTTCCTCCTTAGACAACAATCCAACCTAATCTTTTGCCAGGCCTTTAAGCTTCAATCAATCGACACACACAATCCGCAATCGGTTGCCCTTCAGCTCTCCTCCGTCGACTCTAGTCTCGACCCACTTTTGGGCCACGGTTCGCACATGTTCCACGTAGTCCTTCCAGAGTTTCTCGTTGCCGTAATTGGTGCGCAGACAACGAACCCCGACTTATAACGCCGATGGGGGCAATAATTGCACAGTCGGTCGCTTGCTTGTAGCGATGCGTGTGGTGGTGAGGACCGAATAATGATTTCGTGCTCAGCATGCGACGTCTCAGCGGCAAGACTGACGAGTGACAACAGACGGTGAGCGATTGTTGAGACTCAGAGACTAAGTGGAGAGGAGAAAAGGTAGTAGTCGGGAGATGCTGAATAGGGAAGGCCCGAAACGGCAGCCGTGATTCTTTAATTATTTCGAGGCGCCCATAACCAATCAGCTTGGCAAGTGGATGCATGACACTTATGCTGACTAGGTTTAAGCAGCTTGGTCCAGTACCAAATGCCGCTCTCCATACCCACCAGGAGAACGAGGGCCAACCATTGTCAATTGCGCAGAAACAGAGTAATGTAACACTGGATCTTAGCTAGGCAGGTGGCTCGATCGCTCATGCTCATTCGACACCGTGCCGGGAAAGCTAATAAGTGTCACAATTGCTGCTCCGTCGGTGTCCGATAGTGTTGCAAGCTCCGTATCGGCTTAAGTACACGCGCGAGTCCCGCCATGTTGGCTTGGACTTCTGTCATCTTGGCATCACAACTCATTGGGTTGCCAAGTGCATAAACAACATGGCTTCACGGGCTGCATTCGCCTTCTTGGCTTTCGCCACTGTGGCGTCAGCAGCGACATGCTCAAGCGTCATTGAGAGTTGCTCATCAGCCGCCAGCTCGTCGACAAACACCTGTTGTGTCAACAAGCCCGGGGGGTTGATGTTGCAGACTCAGTTCTGGGACACGGATCCTGTGACGGGTATGCACGCCAGCCCTCTTCAAGCTTGACTGGATAACTGACGATTATGCAGGGCCAGCAAATTCGTGGACTATCCATGGACTTTGGCCCGACAATTGCGATGGCACATACGAAGAAAATTGTGATTCGTCTCGAGAATACACCGGTATCACTAGCATTCTGCAGAAATTCGGCAAAAGCGACCTTGTGAGCTACATGAATACGTACTGGCAGAGTAACTCGGAAACTCCCGAGGAATTTTGGGAACACGAATGGTCCACCCATGGCACCTGCATCAGGTACCCAATGCCCCAAATCGGCTATGGCTTACAGCTGCTTTGGAAGAATGCTTACCCCCTACAGCACACTTGATCCCGATTGTTACTTGAGTTACACGACTGGACAAGAAGCGGCAGATTTCTTCCAGACGGTGGTAGACTTGTTCAAGTCCTTGGACACATACACAGTGAGATTGCAGACAAGGTGCATCCCTGGTAGTCCAGATTGGCTCACTCCTTCCAGGCACTCGCCAGCGCCGGTATCACTCCTTCCAGCTCCAAAACCTACACATCCTCGGCAATCCTGGCTGCACTGGCAAAGGTGACAGGCAAGACTGTCGTGATTCTGTGCGATAACAGTGAACTGTACCAGATCTACTACGGGTTCTACGTCGATGGGCCCCTTGTGAACGGAGACTTTATCCCAACGACGATTGCCGGATCTTCTTCCAACTGCCCGTCTTCTGGCATCAAGTACCTGCCCAAGTCAGGAGGCTCCACAAGCCCAACTAGCACCAAGACCACGACAGCCCCAGCACCAACGGGCACCGGGTCATTCTCGGGCACAGGGTACTTGAACGCGTACTATAATGGAGCCAAGGACGGATGCTTGATCAGTGCCGGGACATGGTACTCGACGGGCACTTGCGCCACATACACCGCGGCTGCATCTGGTGAGTTTCGTCCTCCTTTTGTCCCTGGCACATGGCGGAGGCGTGGTGACTAAATGCTGCCTTCTAATCTAGGGGCGGGCTTCACTCTGAAAAGCTCGAAGGGCACGTGCGGGGTGGTGAGTGGTGCTATCACGTGTGGTTCTGGGGTGACTGCCACCGTTTTCACTGTGAGTCTCTTCTCGCCCAATTTCCGACATCTGATGTTCTATTCCGCTGACCATGTGCATAGGCTTCGGGCGGAAAGTTGGCCTACAATGGGCAGACCACCTTTTACTCGACCGTGGTGCCAACGGGTTCAACTCAAGCAACTGTGTATACAGCTTCGAAAACGTACTCGGTGTCATTCCAGTGGCAGAGTATATGATGAGTGGGAAGAGGATTTGCCTAGGTTTCCCGAGCTCGTACATCGGTCAGCAATTATGGGTGAATTTAGCTGGACAGCTCTATGATCCACAAATAGTACTTGAGAAATAGTATTTGAGATCAGCCATCAATGCCTACAATCCACTACCGCTACATCGCCTCTAATGGCACAACCACCGCTAGTCACCATTCTCTCGCGACTCACTCTATCACGAGCAGAGCAACCCTCATTTAGCGTTAATACTATATGGAATTAGCGAGTCCCATCGAGAAGTCTCTGAATACTGAAAAGTGCACCGAGTCCATGGAAACAATACTCAGTGTGCCTTTAGTTTGTGGTAATAGGCCCTAAAACTGCTGGCTCTATTGAATAATCCCGTACTATCCAGGAAACCCTGCTTGTACCCCCTCCGCGTCTACTTCTATATCGCAATTGCCGGGTCTGGGTAGACGAAAGCTTCCCGACCTGCTCAATCCGTGTCTCGTCCACCCACGATGCCCGTTCCGTCATCTAGATGATCATGTTGCCCAAGGCGTGTGCGTCATTTTTGTACTCTGGAGCAACACCTCCGGCATTCACCAAGACCAGCCGGCCATCTGGTGTTAGGTGGAGTGTTTCTGTCAAGGACGTCGCTGCGAACCAGCGCACGGATTTCTGCTTATTAATAAGCTACACACTGACTACGTGTCGGATCTTATACATATTTGACAGTTAGTATAGCCACATTCTGCTAGAGTGGGTCCACTCGCCTATTAGCGGGCCGGTCCGATATCATGCAGTTCCCACGTGGTCCTACGCTTGAAATGAAAAACCATTATTTGTTCACAACCAAAAACAGCTCCTGGTTGTTTTTATTTCAATATCGCAACGAGTTTCCGATAAACTGGACTAGACTCTCTTTGAATTTCTGATTTGGGGAACTACAGACTTCAACTAGTACGCAATCATATTGTATGCTTCTCCCGAACTACAATTAGTATGACTCCAAGAGTCACGATTAATAGGACCTTATACAGGCGGTAATGGGTAGCGCGGAAGCAAGTACGGCAATTTGCAGAGAAGGGGGAAAGGTCATTCCTATTGCTGAGAACATGAACGCGCGATGCTGTCCAGTATGAACGTCCCTCTTTTCCAGCCCGCAAGTAAAACGGTAAAGCTGAAGCGTGCGACCGGTGATGCTGGCGATGGTAGGTCAAAAAGCAAATCGCAAAAGACCACCCAGAACGTGTTAGAAACGGCCATGATGATACATAATCGGCGGGCGAAGGCACGGACGATGGCAAGAGATCCGGTCATGTCGAGCTCCCGGAGGTTATCACACAGGCAGTTGTAGATATATCTGTCGATGTGGGTGGAGATTGGCCTTCGAGGAACGCGGTATTTGTTGGGTGTACGAAGTTATGGGACAGGCTGGCAGCTGTTGTATTCCAGTATTCGCCAGCATCGAACATCCATTCGAAGATTGCATTGCAACAGATGGACTCATCTTGGAACCCGCGACGCCGTTTGACTTCAAGTCCGTGGGAACCTGAGGATCGTGGCAAAGCCAAAGACGAGATGATGACTCCCGTCACTGGTATGCACATGGCATCACACACGGCGACATCAAGCCAGCTAATTTCTTGCGAGCCCAGAATGGCACATTGCGTCTGTGTGACTTTGATGTGGCACTCCGCGTTGATGAGGACCGGGGGAGTGGGAGTTTGAAGCATGCGACTGATGTTTGGCGCCGAAACTACCCAGAGGAACGAACACAAACCACCAACATTCGAGAACGTCATGCATGCTCTGACCATCCCCACCTCAAAGCTTTATACAGGTAAGCATGTGCGTTTCAATTAGGATACCTTCGAGGAAGGTTCGAGGAAGGTTCGAGAAAGGGGACAACGGTGGATCTCAATGAGGTAAAAGATGAGGAAGTCCGGGCATATATTCGAGTACATTTGGAGGCTGGCGGTTCTGATAGTACCGTGTACTAAATAGTCGCTCGGTGCTACTTAGGGTTGTGAATGCCAGAGGGCAGCATGAACTCATAATAACTATGTGGGATATCATAATCATCTCTGAAACCTGACGTCCAAATTGACCTCATTCCCTTGTTGATGTTCAAGACATATTTTGGTGACAAGGTTACCCCCCGCAATCTAAACCGTCTCAATATACCTCTTCATCTCCCAATCCGTGACGGCCTCGTCCCAGAGTCTGATCTCATGCTGCCTAGTGCCACCATAATGCTCGACAAACTCATCACCAAAGACCTCACGGGCCACGCTGTCCTTGGCCATGAAGACATCTGTCGCCTCCTTTAAGCTCTTGGCTAACCTAGCCCCAACGTCCTCGGACCCGCCGACATCTGCGCCCCGGTTCAGTGGCGGAATTGGTATCTCCATCTTCTTCTCCACGCCGCGCCACCCCAGGCCAAGGATGGCGGCCATAACGTAGGAGGGGTTCGCGTCGGCCCCAGGAACCCGGATCTCGAACCGCGTCGCGCCGGGCTTGGATGTCGGCGGGGCAATAATTCGAATAGATGCGGCACGGTGCTCCAGTCCCCAGGAGACGGTGACAGGGGCCCAGAAGTTCTCAACGAGCCGCTTGTAGCTGTTGATGGTGGGGGCGAGCAGGGGCATGACGGACGGCAGACCGTCGAGCAGGCCGGCAAGGAAGTGTCGGCCGAGATCACTCAACTGCGAAATGTCGTCCCACTTCGCGTTTTCGTCCCTCTGCTCGCGGAAGAAGAGGTTCTTGCCGTCCTTGTCCACGACGGAGCAGTGCATATGTCCACTGTTGCCCGGCAGCCCCTGCTTGGGTTTGGCCATGAAACAAGGCGTGATGCCGTATTTGGTCGCCGTTGACTTGACGACGTACTTGAACAGACTGGCACGGTCGGCCATCTCGCTGATCTGACCAAACTCGAGCGCGGCCTCGAAGACGCCCGGGCCGCTCTCCGTGTGCCAGCCCTCGATATTGCAGTCGAACTTTGCGCACGTGTCGAAGATGTCGTAGAAGTAGTCCTTGTTGTGCACGGGCCGGGTGATGCTGTAGCCAAACATGCCTTCGGTCAACGAGGGGAGGGAGTGTGGCGGGTTGTCAAGCAGGTACGGTGCCGGGCTCGACTCGTTGCCCGGCACCTTGAACTGGAAGAACTCGTACTCGGCTGCTCCAACACTCGAGTTAGCATACGGCGCGTCTATTGTGACCTTGCTCCACTTACCACCAGCCATGGCATCGTATCCCTTCGCCTTGAGCTTGTCCAACTGCGTCTTCAACAGCCCCCGCGGGCAGGCGCTTATGGGCTCCTGGGTGTCGGGGTCGTAAAAGCTGACGAGGAAAAAGGGGATGTCATTCTCCCAGGGAATGCGCCGAAAGCTCTTGAGGTCGGGAATCGCCAGCAGGTCGTGGTACCCGTTCTCCTTGTTGCTTATCTTAAGCTCCCTCATGTAGGTCATATCGTGCATGTCCCAGCCGAAGATGACGGAGCAGAAGCCGAAGCCCGACTTGGCGATGGATAAGAACTTCTTCTTGGATACGAGCTTGCCGCGCAGGACGCCATCCACGTCGATTCCCGCCAGTTTGACGCTGTTGTCATCTTTGAGCAGTTCGGGGAGGCGCTCGATCGTGATCTCGTCGGGCGGAGGCATCATGTTGTGTGGGTGCGGGTTGATGGGAAAGTGGTGGGGAGATAAGGTACTGGTACTTGAAGCTGGATCTCGACTCGGATTCGCAGGCACTTGAGATATTGAGGTACAAAGAAACTCAATTGGGGAGAGGACAGAAGGACAGGTATAAAGTCACCAACGGTTCGTGTCAAAATGTCTCAACATGCGGCGATGCGACAGCGAACGACAGTTGCAGGCTGGACAATCGTGAATACATTGTAGAGCTGCCAAGGGCTATCGTGCATGATGTGGGGCAGTTGTGGAAGCTCCAGTCGGGTCGTGATAAGATCTATTTGCAGAAGGAAGGCCTGTCAATCAAGTTTTCGGGACTGCTTTTGCGCAATTTCAAACCCATGACGACGGATAGGTGATCAGCATTGAAGCCGCGAATACGAGTAGAATACATATAGATTAAACCCCTCCACGAAGGTTGATGTGCAATGAAATGAGCCAGAGCGTACCTTCATGCGCAAATACCGAACATGCAGCTAGTTGGTCCATCTACCTTTGAACTCACCAGACGATCCTGGGGTCGAGGCATCCGAACAAACAGCCAGTAGTGTAGCATGGCATCATTCCCCGCGCTATGATTGGAGAGTCGCCCCAAGTCAAACGTTCTGCTTCAACTTGCTCACATGCATCTTGTGGGCTGCATGATACAATAAACACCCTCTGGAACGACGGGATAGCAGACTCAACCTCGCTCTCATGGATTTGTATCTGTACGTCGCCCCTCCTCGAGCATTTGGCCACACGCAACCCAACATTCAGACCATTCAGACGCGATTCATATCGACTCGTTCTTATTGGGTCCAGCACTGCTCGTTTGTCGTCCGGTGAGTTCCCTTCAGCATACCAATCCGTCATTTCTATTACAATTTGGTTACTTGACCCAATGCCGCATGAATGACTCGGAACACCACGTGAACCACCTTCTCCTCCCAAACCCTTAGACTTATGGACAATGGACACCGTGTTGGTTGAAGTAGCCGTCAGAGCCCCTCCATCGGAGGCGGATCGGCACCTCGGTTGCTATGCAAGAGACGGTGAGCAAGTGACACTACTATGGTATCATGGGTAAGTTTTCAATTGTGTGTTTGTACCGTGCTCCACCTAGGCACGAGCCAACGCTTAGCTACCTGGCTTGAAGCGACCTTAACAGCTGTCTTAATCAGATTAAAAGAAACCGTTGTAGTAGTTTGAATTTCGGCTTTCGATTTACCACCGTCGAAATGGAGGGTTCGAATTCGTTAGCGATCTGCTTCTGTAAGGTGTTTAGTCCCTATTGTAGTTGCTACATACGCGATAATTAGGACGCGTAACAGCAAGTTGGAATCAGAGGTGGAAGTATCTTTTCGTTAGTATAAATAGGCTAGGTAAGAATCGGTAAGAATCAGTATATCGTTACCTTGGCAGTGGTCCACTGGTACTTGTCAAGGGGGTGAAAACTTTGGCCTGATACCGTAGTAAGCGACCCCGGTGACGTAAGTATCCCCTACGATAAGACAAGCTGCCGTCGCAACCTCCCGATTGTACAAGGGTAAACCATGGCAGCATGCGATGCGCCGCCTCTTCCGACACCGGCCGGATACCTAACATTCTGTCGACTCAAGCCCATACGGCCCGACACACACCCACTACTTTGTATGTGCTTACACACAACGTGTAGTCGGTAGTTGCGGAGGGAGGGTATAGATAATAAGGGTACAGCATTTGGCGGAACCCTTTTCTTATCTTTCGCTTGTTGACTCCGCCTGAATCTGCTGTTGTGCCTTCCTCCCCCTCCCAGGGTCCACCGACTGGAGAGGAAGAAGAATTTGTATCGTTCGACTGCCCTGAATAAGGTATACATGTATCCTGCGCCTGTTGCTTTCTTCTCTCTGTAACGACTATTTTTGTAACACAACTCGATAACTCGTGGTTTGCAGTCATATTGTCTGTCTCTCTCTCTCTATTGCTCTCGGCTTTCCCTACCTCGTTGGCTAAATATATCACCACTCCAAACACACATATCATGGGTTCTATAGTCGAAGCCAAGGGCCGTCTGGCGGGCAAGAATGCCATCATCACAGGAGCTGCCGGGTAGGTACTCTTGTCTTTCTCTTGTCGGCCACTTGCAGATGTCCAATGGAAGATGACGCAATTAACGCACGTCAGTGGCATCGGCCTCGAGACATCGATCCTCTTCGCCAGAGAAGGCGCCAGCATCCTGATGACGGATATCTCTGCGCCCGCGCTTGAGAAGGCGAAGGCCAAGGTTGCACAACTGGTGCCCAATGCCGCCCGTGTCGAGACGACGGTACGAGTCTTCCATCCCACCGCCACATGGTGCACTCACCCCCATGCCTTGCACGTAAGTGCTAACAATATACCATTCCACAGGTCTGCGACGTCTCGAAAGAATCCCAAGTGCAAGCTGCCGTCGAATCCCTCGACTCGTGGGGCGGCATCGACATCATCTTCAACAACGCCGGCATCATGCATGCGCAAGACGACGATGCTGTGGGCACGCCTGAGAACATTTGGGACCTCACCATGAACATCAACGTCAAGGGGGTGTGGTTCGGGTGCAAGCACGCCGTGCTCTCGCTGCGCAGGCACGGCAAGAACAAGGGAAGCATCATCAACACGGCGTCCGTCGTGGCGCTCGTCGGCTCGGCTACGCCCCAACTGGCATACACGGCGTCCAAGGGTGCCGTCCTGGCCTTGACGCGCGAGTTGGCCATTGTCCACGCCCGTGAGGGTTTCCGATTCAACAGTCTATGTCCGGCACCCCTGAACACCCCCCTGCTGCAGGACTGGCTGGGCGATGACGTGCCCAAGCGCATGCGCCGTGAGATCCACTTCCCCGCAGGCCGCTTTGGCGAGGCTGTCGAGCAAGCTCAGGCGGTGTTGTTCTTGGCCAGCGACGAGGCCAGCTTTGTCAACGGTCACGAGATGGTGGTCGACGGCGGCATGACCAAGGCCTACGTCACGCCCGAGGGTGCGCCGACGGTGCCGCCTGTCAACAATGCGTCCAAGGATAAGCTGTGAGCAACTTTGCACATGGGCTGAAATAATGAGTACAAGGCAACCAAATTCAACGTCGTCATGTGGAACATGGGGATGGGCTTTGGGGGTATCAAAACATGCGGAATGGAGTTTCGGAGGGATGTTGCTGAGCATCTGGCTTGCTCCGGTGACGGTTTGTCCCAAAGACCGTAAGATAGGTGTGACTGGTTGCCGTTGAAGTGGTTGGCGGTCTCATGCAAGACGTTGATTCCACTTGAGGACGCACGACACAGTCGTTATTGATGTACAGCAAATAACCTAACATACCTTGTGCATTTACATCTTGTCCGGTTCCCTGAGAAGCATCCCCAGTATACTCCGCCCAGGGCTCTATTGAATCATCCAAGCGCCACGTCACATATACTCCCTCCCACCTATGCCCTTTAGTTGAATTGATCCTCGGTATTGCCTTCTCCCATACTCTTGCTTCCCGAACTTCCGCTCTGAATGGCGCCCAATATCCCATCGATGTAACTTGCACCACTCCACTTCTGGTGCGTCAACACATCACACCCCAGCTGCTTTTCCCGCCTCTGGACGAGGTCCACATAGGCCTTCATGCCGCCCGTCTTGAACTCTTTGGCCAGCTCGTTCGAAATGGTGGCCGTGCTGTGCAGCCCTGCCAGGGAAATGAGCTGCAGCACAAACCCCTCCTTGGCAATGTCCCAGATGAAGGACTTCAGAGTAGTCTCGGTGAAGCCATGCGCCATCCAGTTGAAGCTTGGGGAGAGGTTGTAGACCAGCCCCTTTCCGGGGTAAACATCTCGGACGGCGCGGCCGAGCTTGGCGGCGACGGAAACGTTGGGGTCGCCCGTCTCGACCCAGAGGAGGTCAGCATAGGGTGCAAAGGCGAGGGCGCGCTTGGTCGCGGCCGCCATGCCAGAGCGGAAGTGGTAGAAGCCCTCCCGCGTGCGCGGAATGTCCGAGTCGAAGTAGACGGGCTCCTTGGCGTACGCGTCTGCAAGCTGCCTCCGCGCCGAGATGCCCATGCTGGGATCCGACCGCACTGTGGAAGTATACTCGCTGATCTTGTTCTTGGCCACGCCCTGCTTTTCCAGGTGCTCGACAGCCGCCTCGTCGAAGGAGACGAGTCGGGTCTTCTTGACCCAGTCGGCTTCGAAGGCGTCGATTTCGGCCCCTGCTGCGCCAGATGCCTCCATTTTTTGTAGGGTTTCGGCCAAGGGCACGATGCCGGGTTTGGATACGCCAAGGATGAACTCGTGGTCACGCACGTCAATGGCGCTGCTAATAAGCTTGCCGCTCTCCGAGTCGGTGCGCGCGAGGACGAGGTTTTCGGTGCCCATCACGTCCCATTGGAAGCGTGCTGCAACCAGGCGGTTGATGTGCTCGCCCGTGGGCACCAGGACCTTGCCAGCCAAGTGGCCGCATTTCTTGCCGCCGTGCAGCTGGTCCTCGAAATGCACCGCGGCCGCACCATTTTCGGCAAACAGCTTGGCCAACTTGAGCACCGCCGACAGGCCGCCATGTCCTGTATCGCCATCGGCAATGATGGGCCGGAAGTAATCCACATATGGCGTCCCTGCTCTTTCTTCGGGCGACATTTTTCTCCGGAGATCCCATTGCTTGCGGTCGTGCATGGACTGAGCCTTGGCCATGCGCTGCACCTGGTTCGGCACCGTGTTGTAGGGGTAATCGCCAAAATCAGGAGAGACCTCGTTGGTGGTGGTCAACACAGATGAACATGCCCAGCCGGATAGGTACAAAACTTCCTGGTGTGGCGCCTGTTGTGTCATCTGGACGGGGTCGATGGCGCCCATGGTGTGTACGGGCTCCCCGGCGGCCAAACGCTCCTGGAGCAGGCGAAAGAGCTTGCGGGCGGCGAGCGAGCTGGGGTAAGACTGTTGCTGGGAGCCGCGTTTCGACACGACATCGGCGGCCGTGTAGGGACGTTTGATACCGGCGAAGCGCGGGGTGGACCACCAACTCTCCACGTCATGGATTTGTTGTGTGTACAGGGCATCCTCGGCCGCGCCAGCTTTGGCGGACTCGGCTAGGAGTTGGAACGCGTCCGAGGGGAGTACGGTGGAGACGGGCGGATCTGGGGGGGTCAGGGCCATTCTACAAATGGTGGTTGACAGAGATCTTGAGGACAAGGAGATTATTGTTGAGGTTGAAATCGGGGTCGAGACCGTGGCATATTTGAGTACAGCTGCCCCGCGAGAGACTCTCCTGACTGTCCGTCGCAGCATTATGTAGAACTCTGGGATGTTTCGATCTGTTCAGACAACAAGGTAAGGTAACAATGCAGTCTGGGAAGGTCAGCGTCAGGGACAAGAAGATGAGGTCATGACGACACGCTGCAACGAGGGATATTGTTCATTGATGGTAACGCCCGAATCTCGGAACGTGCTTGAGCTTGTAGGTAGCTGAGGTACAAGTGCTGAAGAATCAACCTACACGGGAGCGACGCATTAGCTGGCAATTGGCAAGACTTTGAATTGAAGGCATCAAAATCAAGCAATCTGTCAGCAGTCAAAACCAACTGGACCTTGGCTAAGGCTACCACATTACCTAGGTATACCGGAATGGTTGTGCCGATTGGAGGCGAGGTCATCACGACGGGTTGGACGTGGCCTTGATTGGGCAATGGATCTAAGAATCGCACCAAAAGATGGGGAAGGAGGGTCCAGGAGGGTCCAAGAGGGGAACCTCAGAACCTGGGGCCCGTTTGCCCGCATTCCCGCTATCCACAGTGACGGCGGTTTCCCTCGGTCCATGCGGGGAATTTTGATAGTATGAAGCAGGTGCACTTGAAGCTCAAGCCCGATGGAGGCAAACTGTGTGCCCGCCGCAAATGCATGTGGTTGGCTTTCAAAATTATGATTGCCTCTAAACTTGTTTGTCAGCTTTCTTTTCGGTTGTCCTGTTCTAGTCGTTCAATTCGCATTGAAACGAGACGATCAATCGACTTACAGACTGAGGACACGACATCTCGCCATCGCTTACAGCTACCCCGCCATTACCGAGCTATTTCCATTCTAGTCTGACGACGCACCTGGGTCATGATGGCCGTCAACTTGAGAGGGACGATGAGGGCGTTTGGGGGACTCCGTGTAAGTAACAGGTCTCAGGATCTCAGCATCCCAACTGCGACGACGCCAGTTGCAAATGGGCGACGCTCCTCCATGGGCTATTCGCCGGCGCTGCGCTGACCAAGGCCATCAGCCTCAAACTGCTCGAGTTAGTATCATCCCCTCAATAAGATGCTACTCAGCTTCGTCCGAACCAGACTTGAAGGAGACGTTGAAATCCATCATCCCAGCTAAGCGGGAGCTGTTGAAGAAGGTCAAGGCCAATGCATCCAAAGTCATTGGTGAGGTCAAGGTTGAGAACGCCATTGGCGGCATGAGGTACTAAAGGAGTCACACATGGGCACTACCAATCTCTCGAGTCAGGCACTAACAGCATGTCAGAGGACTCAAGGCTATGGTGTGGGAGGGCTCCGTACTCGACGCGGATGAGGGCATCCGCTTCCACAGCCGCACCATAAAGGACTGCCAGAAGGAGCTTCCCAAGGGCACTTCGGGGACCGAGATGCTACCCGAGGCCATGTTCTGGCTGCTCCTGACAGGCCAAGTCCCCTCGGTTGCCCAAGTGCGCAACTTCTCGCGTCAGCTTGCCGGCGAGGCACACATCCCCGACTTTGTCAATAAGATGCTCGACAACTTCCCCAAGGACCTTCATCCCATGACGCAGTTTGCTATTGCTGTCAGCGCCCTGAACTACACGTCCAAGTTTGCCAAGTCGTACGAACAGGGCCTCAACAAGGCCGATTACTGGGAGCCTACCTTCGACGACTCCATCAGTCTTCTGGCCAAGCTACCCACTATTGCCGCCAAGATATACCACAATTCGTACCGTGGCGGCGGTGCCCTACCTGCTGATGTGGATATCGATCAGGATTGGTCCTACAACTTCGCAGCCATGCTAGGCAAGGGGGGCCAGGAGAACGAGAATTTCCAGGATCTTCTAAGACTCTACCTCGCCCTGCATGGCGACCACGAGGGTGGCAATGTATCTGCACACGCCACCCATCTGGTGGGAAGCGCCCTTAGTGACCCGTTCCTCAGTTACAGCGCCGGTCTGCAGGGGCTGGCTGGGCCGCTACACGGGTTAGTGATTTCAAATGCTCTGAAACAGGGCGACTGCTGACGCATTTTCGCCTTTAGTCTCGCCGCACAAGAGGTTCTCCGATGGATCATCCAAATGAAGGAATCCATCCCGGCCAGCTACGGCGAAAAGGATGTTCACGACTACCTCTGGTCAACCCTCAACTCAGGCCGTGTCATACCTGGATACGGCCACGCCGTCCTGCGTAAGCCCGACCCGCGCTTCGAGGCGCTGATGGATTACGCATCATCACGCCCCGAGATTGCCAGCGACCCCGTGTTCCAGCTCGTCAAGATGAACAGCGAGATTGCCCCCGAGGTGCTCAAGCAGCACGGCAAGACCAAGAACCCCTATCCCAATGTCGACTCGAGCTCGGGCGTTCTATTCCACCACTACGGCTTCCACGAGACGCTGTACTACACGGCCACCTTTGGTGTCAGCAGGGGACTGGGGCCTCTCGCTCAGCTCATTTGGGATCGTGCACTGGGCTTGCCGATCGAGAGACCCAAGAGCATCAACTTGGAGGGTCTGCTTGCTCTGGCGGAGGCATGAGAGGACATGGTATGCATCGTACAATGGGTTCGAGGCGTTGCTGGTTGCTGTTGAAAACGGGATTTTAGACTTGTCGTTCCGATTTAATGTTGAGTGCCTTTGCTCGTGTGCCCTTTCCTCGCTTTGGTTGCTCCTCGTCGTGAAGCTGTCGCTGTCATGAGAGGGCTTAATACAAGGCAAGGAATTAACTGGTGCGATGGTTTGCTGACATGCTGCCTGGCCGCAAATGGCTTCCCACATAACCATCATGTCCACCGAGACTGTCCGAATTGTGTACTTCGCATTCGTGCCCCCACCAATGACCCCACAACATGAGTAGTGGGGACCGTGTCTGTCATTATGCGACCTCAGAGCTGTTGTCTATAGGCGCGAGAAGCCTAAATGGGAAGTTATGTCACCCCAAGTGTTGCCTTCGTTTTCCTGGGATGTGAGCAGGTTCTTGATTTGGTCATCACAACGCAGACCGAAGCGGAGGTCGCCAATATTTCCCGTATACACCGCCAACCTTCCTGTTGGTCATACAAGTACCCTTTTCTCATTTTGGAACCGACCTGTGCTGCCAGGGCAGTCAAAAGCTGGCATGAAACGCACTTGTGTCACATTTATCAACAGAATACCGTATCCTTGTGTACTCACTTAGACCAATAGCGTTGACAAATCAACATCTCAGGTTTCATCAGAGGCACGAACTCTCATCTTGGTTTGTTCACGTGCCCCCCGAAATGCCTAGATACGAGAAACTATGTCTGTGGCAGTGAATAGGACACGAGCTCCGGGTTCCGCATCATGGCTGAACAGCGACAAGAAGGGAAATATGGGCTCTGCAGCAATGGCCATTTTGCCGTGCTTGTCATCTTAATATGTGGGTGTTGCTCCTGTTGTTCGGCAATGAGGCTAAAGGGGAAAAGGTCCCCAATTGGCTCGACTGAAGGGTTTCCCCTTTGGAACAACAGGCCCCCGCTCCCAGGTAAACTCGACGGAGAAGGCCGAGTCACCTTTTGGGCAGTGGGAACCTAGGAAATGTCATCACCGGCCAAATCTCACGAGCAGAGTGGTCTGAGCAGTGGGTAATATATTATGGATGCTCGGTACTGTAGATGTGGCGGAAACTTGACACAGGACAAAAGAGTCCCGCTTCCTGCCTTTGACACACTACGGCCGAACTTCAACAGGTTCTCCCCAACCACGAAAGCAATACAAATAAAGTCCTCAGCACTATCTGCACGGCGTTATGGGCCGATGCCGTCAGGTGACCCAACCGTGTTACTACCCTAAATGACAGCTCAATATGGCGTGCAACCGACCCAGCTCACAGATGATGGTTTCTGTAGGGATAATTAAGCTTAATCTACAGCAGTCCCTGGATCAAGTCAAAAATAGCATCAAATGGTAACCTGTCGCCCCAGACCGTCGGTGTCTGTCTGCCCATCTTGCGTCGAGGCCAGACCTAGATCTCGGTTCATGTTACATCGTCCTTGAGCCCTACATCAAATCCCCGTGCTCGGAGCATCTCGCTTCGCTTCCGAACAGACACTTCCTAGAAGACCACGAGTAAGACCGAACTTAAGTGAACGTCCCGCCCGAAGATACTTGTGTTGCCCATTTCTCTTTGCTAACAAGTGTTCTATAATAAGAACCACCCCACAATGGCCAGCTGTAGGTCAGCAGCCAAATAAGAGCAGCTGAACGTCCTGAAATTAATATGATTTCATCTAAACAAAGTCATTCCCCAATTCAACCGCAATATCACGGAGAGGGCTGGACGCGCTTCTGCTGTGCGAGCTGGGCGATGTCCGAGGCTGAAAGCCGACGTTTTTAATCTATCTTGGAATTAACAACAACTGTCTACTGCAATGATCTCACCATGTTGGCGACGGATGGCGTCGTGACCACCTCCGCCATCACATCACATTGCATCTCCTCATTAGGTCCTTGATGAGCCACCAGGCCTCGACCACGGCGAATGTCAACAGTTCGAGTCGGGTATAAATACTGGCCATGTCACGACACAGTCGATCATTTCCACTTCAGCAACAGCAGCAACATCGTTCAGACTCTCTCTCCACTCTCTAGCTTCCGAATCAGACCTGAAAACCATCCCCACATCTCACCACCCTCTTCCCACTACCCTAACCCATCTCCAATCAAACTTTCACTATGCGATCCTTCGCCGCTTTGCTTGCCCCCGCTTTGGCCGCTGCCTCTCCTCTCGGCATAGTCTCGCCCGGTGATCTGCCTTCCCCCGACAGCATCCAGATTGTCAGTGTCTCGTCCTCTGGCAATGGATGCCCGCAGGGAACTGTGACAACTGACATCTCTCCCGACCGAACAGTAAGAAGATTCACCTTCAAGTACAGCCAGTGTTCTGAAGGTTCCAAACAATTGTGCAATCTCATCTTGTCACCCCTGAAATATAGATAAACCCAGTACCGTTCGCTTCATAACACAATGCTGACTCTCAAACAGGTTGTCACTTTTGGTTTCGATGGTTTCCAGACCTACATTGGCCCCGGGACCGGCCCTGCCGATAAGACCAAGAATTGCCAGCTGCACCTGAACCTCAAGTACCCAGGCGGCTTTCAGTTCGCCGTCGTTGAGTCTACATACCACGGCTACGCCCAGCTCGACACGGGCGTCACCGGAAACTTCTACTCAACTTACTACTTTTCCCAGGACGCAGGCCACACTGTGAGCCAAATCACCCCCTTTCCGCACTGCAATTCTCTAACACAAATCACAGACCACCACACAAACCTCCATCGCCGGAGGAGGCGTCTGGGCCAGCGGAGAAGTCTACACGAAGCAGGACCAGGTCCCCACCGCGTCCACCATCTGGTCTCCTTGCGGCGCCACGGGCATACTCAACGTGAACAACCGCATTGCTCTGACCAGTAGCAACTCGACGGCCTCGGGCCAGATCTCGGATGACGATGCCACCGTCGCCTTTACCCAACAGCTTCACGTGTCTTGGCAGGCATGCATTGACCCCAAATAAGTCTACTACATGGAAAAGAAGATGGCCTGTCAGGTGGTGGTGGTGGTGGTGAGAGGAGCTGAATTTACTCACACTCATTCTGCATCATTTTGGACTGAATTGAACAGTGGAAAGATGGAGAGGCAGTTACTCAAGCCGGTTCATCATGCAGTTCCAGTCTACGCATTTTGTGCTCTTGGTCACGGAAAGCGTGTTGTGAGAGGACATGGGAGGATTTCATCAGTTTCCAGTATCCAAGGTTAGGGGACTAGCGTAACTCAATCAAGCCTTTTTGTTTCATTTTCGAACCAAGTTTCGCACAGCAGCCATGGAGTCACCTGGGAGGGAAATGTGAATCTCCGAAATGGCGCCAAGATGGCGTCTTTAGGTGCTCGGTAAACTTCATCAGCCCAACCGGCAAAAGGGGCTGATGGCTAAAAAGATGGCCGGCCTGCAATTTCGGTAGAACCAACAAGAACACGTCGGCTGCCACAGACTGATCACATTTCAGGAATTGTTTGGTAGATGATTATGATGGATATTTCATACGCGCTTCATCGCTACTCGGCTAAGGGACCCCGATTGTGCAGGTGCTATAAAACACGCCCACGCTGACGTGGGACAGCCTAATATCAAATAGAGCCAGCATAGAATTGAAAAGTACAGAACAAAAAATGTCTTGAATGAACCGCTTTTTGGTATGTGCCGTGCCAACTCGACAAATATTTCAGAATGGCCAGGTTGCCTGGAGAACCTGGGCCTCTTGGCCTGGTACGGCGCAGAACGTTGTGTGCCGCCCATTGTTGAGACATCTGGCGTCGTTATCGTCTTGATTGCCATAATCAGTATATGGTCATCACACTCTCGGTACACGGGAGTCAACTTACCATACGCCCCCCAGTCATTTCTGCCAGCCGCACAAAATGCCCGCTCACCTGCGTCGACATTACACTGCGGTCGACCCATGACGCGCCGAACTTGTACTCGGCAGGCTCCATCATCCCAGACCTGGTTAGGAGGGCATCGAGCCGCATTCTCCATATCATCATCGTCGACATCACCCTCACCGTCAACATCCACATTCAAAGACTGAATACATGCTCCATTCTGTAGGATCATACCCGCAGGACATTGGCATGAATTCGTACTGGTACTCCACACCATTGGGGCTGTACAGAGCTGACGGTTGTTGGGCATCCGACAAGTGCCATCTTGCCAGACCATGCCGTTGGCATTACACGTTTGGCGGTTGATGGGAAACTGACACGCTCCATCACGCCAGACCATGCCTGCTGCGCAGTTCTGAAGACTGTTGCGAGCCCGACATACCCCGTCCTGCCAAACCATGCCTTCAGGGCATTCTTGACCGTTGTTGGGTACTATACATACCCCATTCTGCCACACCATGCCAGCAGCAATGCAGGATTGGAGGTTGTTGATAACTCGGCACGCCCCGTCTTGCCACACCATGCCAGCCGCACATTGTTGGACATTGTTTCGAAAACGGCATGCTCCCTGTCGCCAAACCATGCCTTGAGCGGCGCACTGCTGGCGGAGGTCATCATCATGGTTACTGCGCCTGGTGCGTAATATACGGCATGTTTTTGAAGGCGCGTCCCAGACTCGGCTTCCTTCGCATCGGAAGTCTTCGACGCCGTCACTCTTGGAGGCAAGAGCTGGTTTGGCAATGGGGAAGGTGTGCGCTGGGTTGAAAGCCAGCGCGGCGAAGGCAAGAATAGTTCCGAAGTGCATGTTGTGAGATATGTGGAATTTCAGTTGATCAGCACGACCATAAGTTTGGATTTAAGTTGGAGGTAGTATAGGTTTATATAGACAGCAGAGCCTACATATGAACCAAGGAAGATACCTCTTTCATACTCCACTCCGTGTTTTATCATATCCATGCCTTTCCCTAGGAGAATTCCCCGAATAGCTTCCTGTATATGCCAAGCTTCCACGCCCATGAAAACAAGAGTAAACAAACTCAATATCGCCGACCTCGTTAACGCGCTGTCCAATCGTCCGATGGCCCGCTGGCGGAGACCAGGTGGTTAAATTCGTCCCAACTGCGTTCCGAGCGTCATCTCAAGGGCGCAGACACTGACATAAGTTATCATACAGTTCGCCCCGGAGTGGCAGTGTCTTCTTCTAGCTCGGAGAACTCGGCACTTTGGATAATCCCAATCAAGTCAAGTCAAATAAGTACCGATCAAGTCTACACATCATGTTAGACAGGACGTATCCATGAGCCAAGGCTGCGCACGGGTTTAGTTGTGACAATGCACATTATGAATCGTCACCAGGTTCTTCCATAGCTTACAAGTAGAGCTGCTGGGATTGCAAGTCTTTACCCTCCTTCACGCGCCGTCGTTTAGAACAGAAGGCCGCGAAGATCAGATCGCGAGAGGGTCGTCTTAGCATTTCCATTCCTCTTCTAACATCCAAAGCACAACATACTAGGGGTTTAGAGTTTGGAGATGGTTTACGCCGAAGAAGGAACGGAACGCGGTTGGTTCTTGATATGCAATGCACCACGGAACGACAGGGGAGTCGCTGCTGACGACTCCCGTAAATCGCGTGCCGTCAGCCACCGTGATGAGCCCCGGATTATAGCTAAAATCGCACAAGCCGCGGCCAAGCCCCACAGACGATCACGATGCCGAAGAAGGCCTTGGGATCTTAGTTATCCGCAGCAAACGCTCCTAACAACTTGGGCTTCAGTCGAGTCTCAAACTCGGATAAAGGGTGCTGAGCAGACCAATCAAGCTTGCTGAACTTCGACGAGGTATCCCGACGTTACCAAAAGCTACTATCCCGCAAGGCGTTCATGCCCACTATATTGGACTGATCCATTCTCCAACCGATCTGTGCCCGAGTCCACATGCCACTACGCTTAACCATATTCTCGGGTAAGGTTTTTTACCACCAAGGCGAGGCAAACAGAGGTGTCCGACGGCAGAGAAACAACTATTAACGCAAATCACATGAAATTAATAGCGTGTGCGAATCAAGTTTGACGGATCGGCCGGGCACAGGAACACAGAGTGTACGCCTGCTTAATTTGTGACGGGGAGAAATCCACGCCGCGGGAAACTACGATCACTAACAACGCCTTCGAAATATGGTATCTCAACATGACCCAAGTTCATTTACTGCCTGGTCCGCTGGGCAGGCTGGCACAACATGCTTTGCTGGGCTGAGTTACGAGATCACCGTGGCCAAACAGCAATAAGAGCATTTTGGAATCGAAACTCTTTGAAGGTCGAGACAGAGACCCTCCAGAGTACCATGAAGGACCACCCATCATGACCAAGTTTTCTGTTCGGCTGGGCGAACAAGGGTACGTCGAACAAGATTTGCCAAGAATGATTTGCAACCTTGGATATCTACCGTGCATCGGCGACTAAGTAGCCTTAATAATGTGAAAGATAGTAACAAGATGACCGGTACAATTTGCAATAGACCTCTCAAGCTGCTCGACTCGCCTTGCCTGTCAGGAATGTCGGATTGAGCAGAGTTGGCCGATCGCATCAAGTTGCTGGCATCTGCCAAACGGCTGGATATCTCGAATGAAGTAAATGACGTCTAGACTCTGGAGCACGAGTTCTACCAGATTATATTCAATGCTTAATGCTTTGCAAGTTTGACTCCGACAGGCCATGACCTCATTGGGAGCAAGCATGCTAGAGGGGTTTCCATGACGTGAGTTTAGAAAGAATCTGATCAACTGCGACTTTCATGTTCCCCAGGGCGTTCGTGCCAGACCTCGAAATTCTGTAAGTGAATTCAAGAAGCACCATTAAAGGTATTCTGGATTCGCTTGTAGAATGTGTAGCCCGCGACGACAGGTGACCGGCAGATGTCGTGTAACGTGGATCCAATAATATATGTACATGGACCCAAGTCCATCTGAGTCAAGAAGATGTGCACAGCCACTATTTCGGATCGTGTAGAAAAAAAAGAAGAAAAAATGGCAAAGGTGTAAGTAAAATAAAACAAACTCGCTTCGTAGGAACAGTCATAACAGCCGAGCGCAGCCTGGAATGGTCATCATCTGTAACCATTGCCGTTGCCGTTGCCATCAAAGTACCCATCACCACCACCATAGCCGCCACCTGGTGCCCTCGGCGCGCTGAAGCTTCGATTCTCTGGCTGCATCATGGTTGGACTCTGAACGTGGTCTAAGCTCTGGTAGCCACCGTTTTGCGGACCAGGGGAGCCCATTCTCATCTGAGCACCGGGAGACGAGAAGCTACGAGAGCCATTGGGAGGTGATGTCGGGGGCGGGAACGAATTCGGCATACCAGGGCTCTGGGAGAAGGGGCCGAAGCTGTTGTTGCGAGCTGGTCCGTTGTTCTGGATAAGTGGCATGGGCGAGTGCATGTTAGAGCCCGTCGCATCCCAACCTGCGGCCGCTTCAGGCATGCCGTGGGCGCTCTGCAACGAGTTGCTACGCGAGTCATTGTCGCTGCCGTTGCCCGGCATGCTGTAGACGGCCGTGTTGACGTTGGCGCTTTTGCCCATGGTTGCCGCATCGTACTCTGCACCTTCATAGCCCAGGGCATCGGGATCGCGACCCTCCTTTTTGAATCGCTCGAGTTCCAGGCGGTCCTGTTCCATTCTCTGGGCGGCGAGGGCGGCCTCCCGCTGGCCGCGGCGTCGCTGCCGGAAGTAGTAGAAAAACAAGGCGGCAATCATGACGGCGCCTACCCCGGCGGCACCCGCGTACACGCCGCTCTTAGCGCTCGACGACAGGCCTTCCCATTTTTCCGAGACCGAGCCCGCGTCGGCCGATTCAGGTTTCGTGTTGATGGCGTCGACGGCGGTTGAATTGCCACTGTGTGAAGAAAAACCGGGGGTGTTAGTGGCGGTGAATGGAAACGAGAAATGATGGCGATAACATATCAAAGTGGGATAAGAGGCATTATAACTCACGTCGCAATCTTGATGCTCGTCCAGTCGCCCGAGTTGTCTCCATACGAGTACTCCTTGCCCGACGAAAAATCCTCGACGCGGGCGCTCTTGACGTACATGGTGAAGGGACCGTCGTCGTAGTTGGTGACGCCGCCGGCCCAGTCAATGGTGCCCTGGGGCTGCTCCGAGTCGCCACCGGCCCAGATGCCCAAGCTGAGCTTCATAGGCGTCTGGGGGTAGTTGTCGGAGTTGTTGGCCTGCGCCGGCAGCAGGGTGCGCACCAGGCTGCCGTCAATGTACCATTTGAGGCTCTCGTTCGTCCAGACGTTGGTGTAATTGTGCCAGTCGTTCTGCACGTCGCCGCCGTCGACGGGGTAGTAGATGGCGTTTTGGAAGTCCTGCCGGCCCTTGCCGAAGTAGTTGGTCTCGGCATGCGTGATGTTTCCGCCCATGAACTCCCAGTCCACCTCGTCCAACACGTCGCTCGACCACACAATGGAGCTGATGATGCCCGTCCCGGTCGCCGCCCGCATGATGACCTCGGTCCGCCCCCAGAAGAAGTAGAAGTTGGAGATGATGGTGGGCGACTCGCCCTTCTTGGACACAGTGAAGCCGGCCCCCGTGTCCGCCGTGTAATCCACCGTGCCGGCCGTGTTCTTGAAGGTTCCCGTCGGCGGCGAGCTGTTGAAGATGAAGGTGTGGGCGGTGCCGAGCGCCGGGTCCGCGTCGCAGGTCGCGTTGAGCGGGTTGCAGTCGGTATACAACTGCGCCAAAGCCGGCGTGCAAAAAAGAGAAGCCAGCAGCGCGGTGGCCGGTACCGCCAAAGAGCGCGACAGCATCATGGCGACCGAAAAAAGATGGGATGAAATGAAGTGTATCAAGACCAGATGGAATGACCCGAGGCCGTGGCTCGAGGGATTTGGTGAGATCAAAGGAGCGTCGTCTTGTTCTTGAGCCGGTGTGGGGACTCAAAGAACCGTCGTCGTTGAATAACACTGCCGGTGCTGCTAAGCGTGTGTGTTATCTCGGCTGCACTAGATTGTACGTTGCATCCCCTTCGTTGGTGTCAATTCCCTAATGAATGGCCAGCTCTCCAGGAACCGTCGGCAAATTACGACCACCAGGAAGGGAGGGGACAGAGAGAGAGTGTGTGTGCAAAAAGTGTAGACCCAAGGAGTGGCACTGGCTCAATCGACGAAGAGAAGTCAAGAGAGAAAGAGGGAAACAAAAGCCGTGGATGGAGGGGGTTCTTGTGGATTCAAAAGCGCCGGCGATGATCTGGGCACCTGCGAGAGATTATGCGACACTACTGCTCTGGGTACGACGATACTTGGCAACTCCTGACAGTTTCAATGTGCGATAATTTTCAATGTGCGATACCATGCATGATGAGCGGCTTGAGCGCTAGAGGGTCACAATGAGTGTGATATTCACGACTGTCCCTTGTTCTCCTTGATTTCCTTGATCTTATTATTGACAGCGGTCAAGAGCACCGTAAAGCAATGGCAAAAGAGACGAGAGGCTCGCGAACATAGACGCAGATAATGGCGCAGAAAAGCCGTTCGATCTGGGGAACAGTCTTGGCGACCTCAGGTTCGTTCCTGCAGAATTTCTTCGCTGAGGGTCATCTGATTGGCAGATGACTGCCGTCTCAAGTCTTGGGACCAGGGGTCTCAGTGGGGGGGGGGCGAAATGACGGACATTAGTTGCAACCTGTGACGGCCTGCCTAGGGGCGATTCCGAGTGAGGCCTAGCCCTGGCGGGCCAATTGGCGAATCATGCTGTCAAATGTTTGTCGAGTCCAAATTGTACCTGATTTTATTTTATGATCGAGCGGAGCGGAAATAGCTGTCTGGGTTCAAGTTGGCCGATCTTTAGCCCCTCCGTACGGAATTGATAACGTCGAAACTTCAGAGACAGACCAGAATCTCTCCAGAATCCAGAGGCGTCTCTTTTGGCAGGCTGTGCCAACGTTTCCATTTCATGACTTGTGTGAATAGATGGCTTGGTTTTCATAAGGAAGATAATTGATGTGATACGCAGGCATTTTCGCGGCAAGCCCGGACATTACAGCTTGGCTGTGCCGAACACTCTAACCAGGACAATGATCATGGCCAGCCACGTACACAACCACCACGGCTTGATGATTTTCCATGCATGCATGATCATCATCATCATCATCCCCCGGTGTCTCCCTGGCGTTCTTCGAATGAGATGCCCTATCGTTGGCCCGAGGGGATGGCACACGAGGCACGTTGTTGCCAAGGAACTGGCACGACGGCGCCGGAGCCAAGATTGTGCTTTAGCCGAGTCTCCAGTTTGGGGCACTATCCTCTGGTTTTCGCCCTGCCCCATCCCGCAGTATGAAAAATGGCACGAATTTGAGCGGGTTTCGGGCTCTCTTCACAGTTTAATCACAACACAGTAAAACAACAGCGTGTGGGCAAATTCTGTAATTACCTTGGTAATTATCTATTTGTAACTCCGTCAGGTTCCACTTGCTCGATTGACTCCATTCGTCCAACTTCGCTTACTGGCATAGCAGACTCGCCACCAGTTACCCTTCCACCGCTGTAATTGGTGGTTTTGGTCGCCATCTTTCACGCCTTTGTCAACATATTGTGTGCTGTGTGTGTATAGAAGAGAGCTACCTAGTTAGCCGAAGTGGTTGGCCTAGATATACAGGCAGGCACACGGACCACTGCCCTGACACAAGCAGAATCGGCGGGAAAGATCCGCAGATGCGACGATGAATTCTGCACCAGTCGCTGGCCCATCATCTTTGGCACTGCAAGTGAACATCATATGACTACTTGGTCAATAAATGATCCCAGATGACGGCTTTAATGTCTAGATATTCACGCTATTACCTTGTCCTTGGTTAGCAGTCTTGGACTCTTTGCTACCGGGCGTGGCATGAAACCATCTTCGTCCACAGAAACGGTTTCGTACGGCGCCAACAGGTACGTGGATGATGCGGAACACCCGGTTTCTACAGTCTTCAGCTGTTACCTGCTTGCAATTTCTGACCATAAGTGACATGGTGAGGCTGAAGGCTGGATTTCCTTTTCTTTTTCCTACTTGTCCTGAAGACCGAACCGAAGTCCAACGTACCTACCCGTTTGCTGCACTCTCGACGCAAAGAGGCGAGAACCTTCCGCATGACGGGACCTCGGGACAGCAAGGGCTCGCTGAAAGTAAAATGGGCGACGGTCGCCCCGTGCAGGCGCCTCGTGGGATCTGCGCCCAAGTCAAGGAATAGCTTGACCGTCTCTAATGTAGATCGGCGTACAGGATGGCGTGGTTGTCCTGGTCCAAGGTTATTGTCTGTCGGCTGGTGTAGTTGTCACTTTGCTGGTAGATAAGTCCCGATTTGAGCCTCGCCCACTTGAGTCGGTGATGAGTCGCGAGTTCGAATCCCGTAGCTGACACACAAGGGGGTTTAGTCAACCCTTACGGCGCGCTGCCCACCTTGTTAACTTCGCCTACCTAGCGATAATAGGGAGATTGGTGCAGTTTAGGATTACGAGCATCCTAGCCAGTCGACTGTCAAGCACTACGTCGGCGGAATATAACTCGACAGCCGGTCCAGAATTCGAATCGTTAATCCGACCCCTTATCGGACCCCCTCTCGCCGCGATTATTGCGAGCGTATAGACCACGTTACGGTCTATCCACTTGAGCGTATGGTTGAGATGTATACGCTCGACGAGAACCCCAATTAGTGTGAAGGTCAACCCTCGCAGACTCACTACAACCAGGTGACTTACAGCTGGAACACCTGCCATGGCAGTGTCAGATGGGAAGCCAATCATAACCCTTGTAGGAGCCCCGCCAAGCGTGGATGACTTAGTCGCGCTCCCTCAAACCTAAGTTGTGATCTTCTTTCCTTCGCTCCTTAGAGTAGAATCTTCGTCGATAGCACCTAATCGAGGTCTCTACCAATGCGATGCAACCCAGGTCGTGACAATTAGCAGATACTGCGACTTGTCGCGACAAAAAATAGTCGAGCATCTTCTGCACATCAGCAGCATCCCACCCCTGAGGACGAATTTAAGTGCCACATTACCACATTTATCGGTAGTTCAGGCAGGGGTTGTAGCACAGACTTAGGGAGGGACAGGAGGTTTAGTAGTCGTTTGGCTACAAGTTTACCTGTATAACCGCCCGACGCGGCTTAAGGGCCCGCTATATCATCTATAGCCCCTTAAGGGAGTACTTGTAGAGGTACCGAGGGTTAACACCTACGGCGTATTTAATATTAAGGTTATTGTCTATTTTCTTTGATGTCCCTCGCAATCTTCCGTCCTTTGAGCAACTTGTGAAGGAAGATAATAATGGCGCCAGAAGTTTTACATACATTTGTATGAAGAAATGTTGGTCGCAACCTCTTCGTCCCTTTGCCTTTGGGAATAATACGACGTATGTTGTTACTTGAGCATTACATATCCATCCATAACAACTCAAAATGGCCAGTATCTACTGCTAGGTAGCTAGGCAATCATCAAGACTGGAAATAATTAATTCGGATCGATTGATTTAGAGTAGATGCTGCTTTGTACTTGGCACGAAATTGAAGGTCGTTTTGTCTAACTTATTTTACTTTCCTTTTGTTCTTTTGTTCCACAGCGCACACTCGAAGTAGAGAATTACTGGATTCATTCCACCTCACGTCGTTTTAGCCATATCTGTAAGTTTGAATAGACTCTCAATCTGTCCCAAGGCCGCGACAGACACTCCGTAAGTAAGCGGTTTACCGTCCGCCTGCTTCCACACATCCCCCCATATCCCTTCGCCGTCTCGAATCGCTGATCTGGAATTTCCTTGGGCAGTGTTCCTTCTCATTCTCCGTCTTAAGCAGCTCCACGGCCTCACGGTAAGGTTCATAACCCTTATTTCCCTCGTATACTGACTCGAGCATGCCGAAAATGGCCTATATTACACTCTCGATAGCGGCGACAACTCATTCGTGGTGCGACAATGCGACTTCACGGATGAAGTGAAAGTGACTGGGGAGAGCATGCCTCACGGTGTAGCAGTCTCCGATCATTCAGTAGTGTTGAAATTGTACCTTGGCTCTTTGGGGATTGGCTCTGGGTTGTTCTTGCGGTCGTCACTGAGTCAACATTGTGTCCATACAGGAGGGGACAAGGAATACCTATTATGAGAAGGATTAGCGGACACTCATGATGCCTGACGCCATGTGAAGCCCCCACTGTGGTATTTTCGCTGCAGAGCTGCCTTTCTCGTTTGATTTCTGCTTGTTAAACGCTATCTTTGCCTCCTTGGTGAAAAGTCCATTGCAGTCGAGCTAAGCACTGCCGGTCAGACTTTGAACAGCCTGGAGTCGCATGGTTCAGTGAGATCCTGGGATCATGTTCGACAAATAAACTTCGAGTATCTAGCTGGCTTATTAAACCGACTCTGTATCAACTTCGTAGTCTCTGGCACATGCCTATGACAACAGCATTAAGGCTTGGCCGTTGTGAAGTGACCACTCTACCGGCAGATGAAAATAACCCCTCATATTCAGTGGCATAGCCTGTATTGTAAGGAACTCCAGTGCTATCAACGAGAGATGTGGGCACTTTAACCAGCGGTCCCTCGCTTCCTCTAACTTAGCAGCTAGGGCTTTATTAAGTGCTTTAGGGGAAATAATAGCGGTAATATTAATAAGTGCTCTATCGATGTTCCGGAACAATAGCCTCCCTATTCCGGTAAAAGTGCCGTATATGAAGATGGGGTTGTGCACCAGGTTCAGTAACTAAGTGGTCCTCAGATGAAATACTATCGTACAAATCCACGGGACACCATGGGTATGGAAGAGCAACTTGCCACTCCAATGCACCTGAAATAATCTTCCGTATCAAGCCCGCGATGGACCACCCTCGCCTACACTCGGAGGCACAACACCACAACGCAGACGATAGAAAAGGCGACAGTAACGCCAAATATGTTTGCGGCCAACCCTTCGGGCTGCACTGGATTCCAGGTGGGAGTTTTTGCCATGGCGAGGTCAACGTGCCGAAAACCTGCAATTGACTGGAAAGGGTCTAAGGCCCTCAATTTAGACGCCAGCTCCGGAGACAAACCCGTCTATCCCGACAACTACAACCTAAATGATCTGAACGAATAATTTTATACTATAGAGCTCCTATGATCCAATAGCTATAGGTTCATCATTTTCCAGAACGACGCACACACCCAGGTCGGAAAACAGGACATCATTGACATTATCTACGACGCGAGGGCACGTCAAGGGAAGGGGGCGACGTGGCGATCGAGGGGAGAATGGGCTGTGAGATTAAGGACAGTGACCCAGCTGGCAGGGGACAAGTGATTGGGAGATACAAGAATCGGATGAAGAGAAAGATGATATGTTGCACAGTCTTGTTAATATTGGTTAAGGGCTGTCTCAGCATGAAACATGAGGACAGGCTTGCGGGAAATTTTGGCCTGAGGAATGGAAGGAGACACCAAGCGCCAGTCCAGCAAGATCCTAGCTCTCGACCAGTTCCACGTTGCACGGGTTGCTCTACTTCGTGTACGACTTCAATATCACGAACCCTCGTGTTAGATGCAGATACGCCACAATGGCTTGCCGGGCCCTAGCCTATGCGAGGGTCGACACTGTATAAAAGGCTGCTATGACCCCCTCTCCTGAGGAGGGGCAGCGATTAACTTGTCGTTGTTAAGCCCCCTACACTACACCGCTAGTACCAGATGGGAAGGTATGGCCAAGTGCAGAGCCGAACGCCTACAAAACAAAACCCCGCATCAAGCCAGAAGTGCCATAGAAAGAAGAAGAAAAAAACATCTTTTTTTGGCCTTCGTATAAATCTGTACCCACCTGGTGACTGACAGCTGGCTTCTCTCTAGCACTCTCGTCCTTCACTCTGTATTTGAAATACTCGTGACACCTGAGCGCTATCTATATAATTCAACATCTCCATGCAGATCGCATTTTGTGCTGCTATTTCAATACATTGCTTACGACCTTACTGCACATTCATCATAGTTATACGCGCCTCCAGATATAACATCTTCTCTCACACCGAACGATGTCTTTCTATGATGTCAAGGGCAAGTTTGCTATCGTCACAGGAGCGGGGTCTGGTACGTACAACGGTGACTTTGGCAGCTCACTGCTCACCCAGACCTTCAGTTAACGGCTAATTGGCGTACAGGTATTAACCATGTCCTGACCAAGATGCTTCTTGAGGCCGGTTGCTCGGTCATTATGGCCGATCTTTGTCTCCGGCCCGAAGCTGAAGCCACGGCCAAGCAGTACTTTCACCCGACGACGGAGAAGAGCGCACCGTCTGCCGTGTTCCAAAAGACGGACATGTCAAACTGGTCGGAGATCAGCTCTCTGTGGGAGACGGCGCTTGAGACCTTTGGTCGGGTCGACATCGTCGTCAACGGCGCGGGTATCTACGAGCCGCCGGCCAGCAGCTTCTGGAACCCCCCTGGGACGCCTCTGTCCGAGGACACAATCGATGCTCAGGTCGGACAGTACAAGACTTTCGCCGTCAACACCACTGGGCCCATCAGACTAGCGCAGATCGCCATCAACTACTGGCTCAACAACCGGTCTGTCCAGGGCAACTTGATGTGGATTGCCAGTCTAGCAGGATATGTCCATTCCGTTCACGCGCCCATGTACTTTGCCAGCAAATCAGCGATCATCAGCATGGTCAAGTCGTTTGCGCCGTTGAGGAAGCGCCTCGGTATTAAGAATGCCTGTATCTGCCCTGGTCTTGTCAACGTATGTCGAGCTCCTTACCTAGTATTTCTTTTCCATTGTCTTTTTAGCTTTTCTTTTTGGATTTTCTCGTTTCTTCTTATTCCCATATACATGGCCATAAACAAAGATTATTCCCACGAAAATCACCCCTTCATCCCCTGTTTGCTGACTTACACTAATCACAGACTCCCATCTTCCACCCCGACTACTGCAAGGACCAGATGGGCCCGGACTATCTAGCCCTGTCACCTGAACAGTGTGCCCAGGTCATCTACGACGTGCTGACGAAGGCCCAGTACGGCGACGGCAACATCATCGAGGCGATGCTGGTGGGAACAAAGGACAACCCTTCGGTTAACGTGCGCGAGGTGCCCCTCGAGGCCCTTTACCCCACCGTCGGCCCCGCCAACCAGGAAAACTATCTTCTGGCAGCGGAGAATCTGGTTAAGCAACTCGAGGCACGGGGTCGATAGAGGGAGCGCCCATAATCATGACTTAGGCCGAGACTCTTGAAACAATCATCATACAAAGAAAGGATCGAATAAATACTAATGGTATATAATACTCCAAGCCCCTTATTTAACAAGTTCTCATCATCGCCCATATATATACCTTAAGCAAGCCTCATGCGAATAAACCCCCGCCTCCTCCTCAGGCCCCTTCTGCGCCCTCTCAATCCTCTCTCTTATAGTCTTAAGCAGAACCGGCATCCCCGTCTCCTCAAAATCCTGCTCACGCACCGTCATCTCCGCCAAACCTTAGCTGTCAACGACGACGATCCCTCCGTCCGCGCGGGACCAGGTAGCTCAGCACGCTCGGATCGCCCACCTGCGGATAATAAAGGAGTTCTGGACGTGGGGCGCTGTACGGCCCTGGGGCACTTTCGGGTACCACCTCGGGTATTAACTGTGACATATCCGATGAACCGTCAAAGGAATCGAGTTTCGGGGATTTCTGTCGGATTTTATCACTTTGTGTTTACAGATTAGTGCTGCTCCTGATACTCCATGGCTGACCGATGTCTAGTCAACCACTTGGATTTTATGTTCCCGTTGAAGGAGCAAAAGGAGGGCACATATGCCTAACCTGTATGTATTGTAGCTAACTCTGGTCCTCTCTTCGAGGGTCTATGTATGGAAACAAAAGGGTTCTTATATAGTCAATGAATGGTAGACTTGCTGATTAATTCAGACAAGTTGTAGAAGCATATAGATAAGTAGGGAATGTTCTATCCTCGCCACATTTCTCGTAATAGAGGTATGTGGGGATGGTCGCCGTTCTAGGTGGCGATAGTGGCAAGTATAGGACCCACATGGCCCACAGGGCCCATATTGTCCAACTCAACCTTCAATCCCTAATATCGTAACGAGCGTCTAGTTACATCGGCCCAACGAAGTAAAAATTCCATGGCAGCAAACCTGTGTGCTTTCAAGTCGCTGATTGGCAAAAGACGCGAATCACCAAGACTTCTACTAACAACTTAACTTACGTATTGGCGAGGATGAAGATGAGATTCATATGTCGGTTCTTGTCAAATTGGAAATTATGTGCACAAGGCACAAGAATGTTAGAGGCAATGAGACTCCCAGTCATGTGAAGCATTCCGCGAGAAACTTAGGAATGTGCGTCGTCAGGCAAGTTTGGTATAGCCAGGAAGTTATTACCCACCAGCAACCTACTTACTTAGCGGTTACAGTATCAAGAAAGAAATGACGTCCCAGATGGACAGTCCAGACCTCAAAAGTCAAATTCCAATTTACTCAAAAACCCTTCATAGCTTCATCTTCGTCCCCCCCTCCACCCACTTCCTCTCCCTTATTGGACTGAAGTGCAAATGGTCTTGCATTGAATGTGTGATGAGCTCTGGATATCCCTTAAAGAATCGAACAGTGGCCAGAAGGACCTTATATACGTAGAAATGAACGATACCTGCCCTGGAAGGTCTATTATCCCTACTCAACTCGCACTGTCAATACTACAAACTCTTCCCACGTCAAACACTCAATTCACATAATATTTAAGTAGGAAGCCAGCATGCAGCCCGAAAGTAAATAGTCGTCCCATTACTCTGGTGTTTCGATGCTAACGTCACTTCAGAAGGCCGCGTTCGCTTCCTCACACAATAACCCCCTGGTAACTCTGTCACACGAGATCCTGCCCAAGCACGCCCTGTAAATCGAAATCTACAAGAAGTCACTCAAGACCCAATTAGCCGCAAGCAACAAGAATAACTCCAACGCCAGATCAAACCCCTGTCTCCGTGGTATCCACCAACTGGACCGCTGAGAAGATCCACGATACCTCCGACACCTTTCGCAACGCTGCTCATTGCAACATCAAGGAGTATATGAATTAGATGCCTTCGTGCAAATTCGGTCGATCCCGATGGATCTACACCGCCAGCGTGCCCAAAGCCGCTGTCTTCTTCCGTATGTTCCGAATCGAATCGACGCCAAGGCCACGGAGTGGAACCAGAAGAAGCTCCCGCTGACGATTTTGAGGGCGCCCCGGGCAAGATTGAAGCAAGCGTCCGCCATGGTTACTTGACCATGACTGGCACCAAGATCATTTTTAAGTGGGACGAAGCCAACATGTTCACTGTGAGGGGGAGACTACCCGAATTCAAAATTATGAATGAGGAGAACGAGGCTTATGAGGAAATGGTTTCATACGGCACGGCACTGCAACTGGGAAGGTTGTTTCAGCTCTTTGTTAATACGGGTCGAAGAAAGGTATACTGGTGACATGTATATCATTTGTGCTGCGCTGTGGTATTTGATGGGAAAGTTGTTGCTTTGTCCATAGGCTGGACAAAAGGACCCGGTTTGGTTTTACAATGCATTTCCCATGCGGTGTGGCAGAATACATTCACTGCGGCTCTGAAGAATGATAAAATTGAATGATCATGTTGCGTCCGACCACAGTACGAGGTTATAGGTGCGACTATGAGCAAACGGAAGGTTCGGGCCGTGAAGCTGTCAGTTAGGGTCCTGACTTGAGATAGGCAAACTAAGCAATACAGAGGAGGGGATTTGGTACTTCAGTTGATACTTCAGGCACTATGCATAATCATAGGGCCTCTGCCTTGCCTCCCCGTTAGTTGGAAAAAGATAGTGCGAGCTGTTGGCTAGGCGCGCATATGTAGGTTAAGGATAGTCCCATCGGTATTGAGCCGCTAGTCGGGCTTGCAGCTTTTACCACATGGTATGTGTACATATTATGTTATCCTATCGCACGTCTACCCCAAAACGTCTCCTAGCTTTGGACAAAATAGGGCCGGCATGGGTTATATGGACTGTCTCCCTGATCTTTCCATTATCGGCGGAAAATATTTTATTTGTTACTGTACATTTACACAGAATATTTGCGGCCTTTCTCATCATTGGGCACCGTGGCTGACATAATCGCGTAGTGCCTCATCTCAACTTTCGTTTCGTGGTACCGGCTCCGTCATGTTTCTATCCCCATTGTGGGCTAAATCCTCCCACTTATAGACTTTCTATATTCTCATTATCGGAGGTGCAAGAAAATATTACGGGAGCCTGCAAAAATACGGTCCCCTTGGTCGCACTGGACTCAGCACTCTAGTCACTGAGGACCCGCGGTTTTGAAAAGTATCACGTCGGCTAGGAGTGGCTACATCAGAGATAATTGATATAAGGTTCTTAATTCGATGTATTCCATAATAATATGACGAGCTTTGCAGATACACCGGCACACGACGCTATCAAAGCCCGCGCGATTAGTGAATACAGCGGTCGGGACAAGGTGGATATTGAAGAGGTCGTTGACTCGCAAATTTCCAACCTAGTAGCACTTATGAGTCGCAGTTATTTCTTGGTGGGTGATGAAATCAACGCAGTGACCTTCTCCTTATTGGCATGTTACTTAGCTTTGGATGCCATTACTCGCCTCGGATACGGAACGATCATTGGCCGAATAATGCATTGCACCACGACAGGTTCCGACAACTCACATGCTCTTCCGTGCAGCATTGCTCAGGAAACCGTAACTCGCCATTTTGTAAAGAACAGCGGAAAAAATGAGCACATGATAGATAGCTTCTTGGTCCCCCTTCGTCTCCTTACTCCCGAGATGACAGCGCCAGCGGTAGTTCATGAGCCACGGGTTCACTAACCTGCGAGAAAGCGTCGTCACCCCGGAGCAATGGATCACCACCAAGCATATCCAAAAGACCACTTATTTGTCGCGTTGGCGTTCACCTCGATACAAGGATCGGACCAACCTCAACAACCTCACCACCCCCTTATGATAATGCTCGAAGTCAAGATTGTAGTTCTGACTTTCAATGCCAAATCCGCATGAGTTGAAGTCGTCGCGCAATCTTGGTCCCATAAACTCATGGCACAACTAATGCTTGATTGATGAATCAATTTAGTGTATGCGCTCAGATTCTTTGCCGCTGTCTTACCTTTTGAAGCCAATCGAATCACACTGGCAATCAGGAGTAGGCGGCGGGTTCAGCAGGCCGTATTGTTTTTTTCAAAAATGTCTTCATACCCAGCCAATGGTGGTTCACTCAAATCTCGTGATCCTGTTACAACCTCGTATACTAGAGTTAACGTATAATCTCATATCACAAAGCTTGGAGGTGACCGTGTACAGTGTATAATCTCTTCACGACGTAAAATTAAAATTAGTCTTCCTATAAATGCATACAGCCCTACCACCCACGCACACACAAATAATACTCGGTGTTTCCTAACTGATATCGTGGTTGGAGTTATATTGGCTTCATTCCCACAGGAAATTGATCTTGTGCCACCCAGCTTTGGGTGGATCCTCAGGCTCAGGGTTTGCATTGGCAATATCGATGTACTTGCGAATCGGCAGGTCCTCGAGGGCGAGGATCTTGGTCTTAAGGGTAAACTTGTAGCCAAAATACAACAAGAACAAGATTGGAATGTTCAGATAGCTTGAGATGAACGTTTCAGTATCCCAATGTCCGCGCATAAAAGTCACATACCCGCCTGTGAGGAGAAGGATAGTAAACGCTATCATGGATACCCACGTCAGGTACGGCTGACAGGGCGAGGCCCAGGGCAGCTCGGAGCGCGAGATGCCCTGCGTCTTCATGGCGTAGTAGAAGCGCAGGTAGACGCCGCAGATGATGATCCAGTTGCACACGGAAGAGACACTGATCAAATCTTGCAGCCAGGTGAATGCCAGATTGGCGCCCGTAGAGAGAGACATGAAGGCCAGGCTGATGAAGGCGCAGAATAAGGAAACCGAGATCCAGGGGATGCCCCAGCGACTGGTGCGGGTGAAGATCTTAGGGGCTTGGCCATCTCGCGCCATGCCGTAGAGGAACCGCGAGCCGGATAGCATAGTGCTATTGCCTGAACTCCAGGCACTGGTCAGGATAATGGCGTTGATGATGGATGGTACGACTTTAATTCCGGCGATGCGGGCGGCGATAACGAAGGGTGATTGCGAGGCGGTGCCAGTAGAGGTCAGGAGATCAGGGTTGTTAGAGGGGACGACGAGGCCGACCATGAAGATGGTTAGGATGTAGAAAATGCACACACGCCAGACGATGCGGCGGGCGGCCTTGGGGATGTTGCGCCGAGGGTTCTCTGTTTCCGCGGCGGCAACGGAAATGTTCTGGATACCGGAGTATGCATAGGCGGCATTGTTGAACGTGGTCCAAAATCCTATGAACTGGCCCAGCGCACCAGGAACGTCGAGGTATTGCAAAAAAGGACCTGGGTCCTTCCAGTACTTGAAGCCAATAGGCGTGTGGTCTGGGCCTCCACCAGTGGTTATGACGAGGGCCATGATGTTGATTCCGATGACGAGCATGATCTTGAGCATGGAGCAGGTAAACTCAACCTCGCCGTAGATTCGGACGAGGAAGATGTTGCTGGCTAGTAACAAAAGGCCGAGGATGACGATCCAAACTGCCGTGTTGACGGACGTGGTCCAGAACTCGACCAGGATGGCCGCGGCGACGAGCTCGGCGGGAATACCGATGAGGGACGAGTAGACTTGGTTCCATCCGTTGGCGAAGGAAAGGGCTGGGTCAACGAATATTTCGGCGTGGCGAATAATGCCACCGCTCAAGGGGACCAGAGCACTGCGAGTTGTCAGTTTTTTATCAAACAGTCCAAGAGGCTGTATAACTCACCTCAGTTCCGAAATAGCCATAACCACGCCGGCACAGAGACCGCCAGTAATTGAGTATCCCAGGCTGTTTATTTGTTGGATTAGCGTCTCATTTGGTAGTGAACTTGTAGTGGAAGACTTACAATGCGCCCAGAGGACCAGCTCTTGAGATGGCTTTGCCTGAACTCAGAAACAGACCCTATGTGACTATTAGCAAGAGAAGATGTCACCATCGTGAGCCCAGACGTACGGTTCCAATTGTGCCGGCTAATGCAATCATCTGGATATGCCTCTGTTGCAACCCTCTCCTGAGATCCAACTTCTCAGCGAACTCCATGGGCTCGACGACAGAGCCATTTTCGATGTCAGAACCGGGTGACACCCTGGTCACGTCGTCGCACTTTTTCTCATCCATGACGATGAGTTCATGAGATGGTCGACGAGCAAGTTGGTTTTGATAATGTCAGCCGAGTTACTGAAGGGAAGCAAGCAACAAGGTTGAATTGCTTAGAGGAACCGAGAGGTGGATCATAGTCCGCCTTTTACAGTCCGTATGGGTGTCAACGTCCAAGTGGATAGGAGATATCAAATGATTACTGATGCACGAATCACAATCACTATTTTGCAATCAACCCTTTCCCTCGGTTGGGGGGCGATAAGGATGACGGAGGCATCATGATAAACAGAACTTGTATTGCAGCGAGCCACCGAAAGTGGAGTCCCCAAACGGCATCGCCGTTCCAACGAACCAGCATTCGTAGTTCAAGTTTCACACTAATACGTGCCAGTACTTATAGTAGTTTTCCACCTTCCTTTAGTGGCAGACGCAAGGTGAAGCTAGATCCAGTTCGTCATTTTGCGCGTCTCTTTTGCTCTTTTGGAGTTGCACATGACAGCAGTCGCGCAGCATCACCACTACCCGTGCCACACCCCACCCCACGTATTTCGGACTCGCTGCAGCTCACTAAAGTGAGTGCTGGACACCGATTTGCCTAATCTCTCAGCTAACCCATCTTTAAGCCACCATATATTTACTGAATTAGAGTATTTTTCGGCCGCCATGGATTTAAAGACACAGGACGCTGTACGCTGTACGCAGACGAACCCTGAGGAAAGCCTCGCGCACGTTGCGCGTATATTCAGCATTCTGCGCTGGACCTTACGATACAGCGTCTAGCTAGCCGTTACTGAAGCCGAAGAAGAGGCTATCTACAACTACGCTAATCGGCTTAATAGGATTAATCTTACGGTTCGCGTAGAGTTCGTTACTAACGCTGTAAATACCATCCTAAAGGAGAGGGTTAAGTTTCAACTAAATCTACTACTACCTACAGTAGGTACTAAATAAACTATACGCTTCCTTAAGCGCTATAGTTACTTCCGCACCTACTAGAAGAAGTTCTATTCCGACCTTTAGTCTGCTGGAAATATCGATATAATACGAGAGTATTTAGTACGTCTCGAGAGACTTCTCTAGGAAGAAGGGATAGACCACTTCGATATCTAGAATATAGTCGAGATTAGTTTTAGAATCGGCGTTAGTAAAGACTAGCCTATCGTTACTGTCAGAGTACGGCTAGGCCGAAGGCAATAGTGCAGAGTGATGGGGAGTAACGGGCGTCCCTCCTACGTAGCACCGGGTGGTCACTTGCGGTCACTGGCGGTCTCAGGTAGGGGTGCCCACGATGATGCATCGATCTCTGCTCCTTCCCTGTGGTCAACAACACGCGAGCAACTTCTCAGCACCCCTTCGCCACCCCAGGAAACTGGAGACTTGGCATACCGTGGCACGTTCAGTCTCGAACAACTTAGGGCGCTGAACGATCCAGATATTGCGGAGCTGTGCTCCAGGAAAATTATTTCGATATGGCTTGGGCCGGACAAACATTGTGTTTTCTACCCCGTCAGGGAGGGCAAGGAATTCAACCTCGTCATTGCGCGACCGGACAACATGCCACGCGGGACCAGGACGATGCAAGGAGACATACAGGAGCTAAGAGAATGCTTTATTGGGTGGGATTCAACGTGAGTCTAGCAGTATCCTTCGACGTCATGGCAGAGTCTGGAAACGGACGTGGTGGCAGCAGATTAAAATAACCTTTCGCAGCATCACAAAAATAATCTCGTGCCTGTCTTCCGTTTCCAAGTGGAAACTCTGTCATCACTATGACCTGGAGAGCTGGACAAAGGTAGGCAAGTTCGATGCAACATTACCTGTAAAGTGGACTAACAAATGGATACAAGGGCTCCGTCGTCATCATAGGCGACGCATCCCACCCAACCCTACCATACCTCGCCCAAGGCGCTGCCATGGCGGCCGAAGACGGCGCCCAGTTAGGCAAGCTCCTCGGACTGCTCCAATCCGCTGCTAGGAGCATGGACATGGCGGTCAAACCCCTGATCCCCGAAGCACTCAAGTTGTTCGAGGCTCTGCGCAAATCGAGAACGAACACCATTGTCCTCGGCGCCATTTCGAATCGGGAATGGTTCCACGTCGCGGATGGGCCCAAACAAAGATTGAGGGACGAGGGAATGGCCGCTGCGATGAAGGGGGAGGAGCCCAGGAATAAGTGGAGTTATCATGATGCAAGGTACCAGGCTGAGCTTTTAGGATTTGATGCAGTTGATGAGATAGAAAAGGCGTTTGGGGAATGGTGGGAGGGTAAGAGCACCGGGAGAAATGGGAGCGTTGGGAATTAGGGAGACAAAGACGCTTCTAGGTCTCGTGGTCTCATATAATGGAAATAAGCTGTGATGAGCTGCTGTGGAATATCTATTGTTCCACACGTTTGTATTTCCTTATTACTTTCCTATCAGATATACCCGAAGGCGAACTTTCCATACAAGCTAAACGGGGGTACCTTTTTTAAAACGTAATGGAGAATTGGCTATATATTAGTAGCACCAGTAGACAGGATTGTATAGAATACGAAGGCAAGGGAACGAGCGACGGAAGGGAAGACAGAATCAGGAAAATCCTTGGCGGAGCTAGAGCAGCTTTATAAGAGCGACCGGCTATTAAGAGTAGAGGTATATAAGGCTAATTGGGGGAGTAGGGAAGGAAGTTTAGGAGTATATAACAGAGGACTGGTGGCACACAGTCCACTGGCGGAGCCCTAGTTACTCCGTAACAATGTACACTAGTTAGATAGGTAACATTCTGCCGTTACACCTGACGTAGGTTAACTTAGCTCAATAAACATCACAATCCTCCATGAGTATATTCACGGAGTCTTTAATATAACTCAAGAGCAGTAACTAACTTGATTAAGGCGAGTGTTTGATTTTTCATTTCTTTTAATTCTTGCGTGAATTGGGGGGTTCAGCTTTTATAATTCACCAAGGGAAGTATAACTAAGGGATAGGGGGTTTAGAGGCTATCTTCGGATAGGTTTTTGATGAGTCTATTTCTCGACTGGTCTATAAGGATTAGGACACTCCAAGGGCACACTCTTAATAAGAAGTGTGGGCAATACAGGCGGGAGTGCCATATTGGTTATAATGATGATAAGACTAACTTCCAAGAGTCTGTGTATCTACGGGCAGTTGGCCCGAGCGTGGCACCTAGCACACACCAGGTGTACCTGGGAAACGCAATAAGAATAGATAAGGAGGATCAGATGAGACATATATAAGAGAAGGCGACAGACGAAAGCCACGCCAATTTGCGCTTATTCCTGCAAATTGACCTTCGTCATTCTGTGTCATAGGCCTTCAGCAAAGTTCGTGGGTTAGGATACTGCCGCTTTGCCATTGGTGCGGTCCACATAAAGAAGTGGCTGCCTTTCCCAACCAAATGCTTCGTAACCGTGTGATATCCAAGTAAAAGGAGAGCTTGAACAGACAGCCGGGATGAGCTGCAGCCTCGACAATGCTTGGGCAATCTGGACCTCACTGCCGCGTTTCTCGAGGATAAGGGTCATGACATCTTTGCCACTCCCCTCATTCCTAACTGCACGCAGAGAACATGGCCAGGATGATGCTTCGTCATTTTCTCATTTGAGAGGGGAAGTGTGACTCGACAAGCTTCGAGTCCGTCAAAACCTTCTACCCAGCCAGCCCACCCCACATCTCACCCGCGACCCCCCGAACTTGGCCTGCCCCGGCAACACCTAGGCAGATTACTCGCAGCGAGGTCGCACCACGGGGATTTCGTGACCTACCACGAGAGACTCCAGCATCGCGACGCACTGCTCAACTGCGGGTGTGGAAAGACAAAGACACCAGTCCACTTCTACTTTTGCAAGCGCGGCCGCAAGGCCACGCCCGGTCATCTAAAAGCGCATATGGCCAAGAATAGTATAGTATAGATTCCCTCCTAGGCACGGCCAAGGGAGCTCGTTTGTTTTGTCAATGGGCGGAGGAGACCAATTTCTTTACTGAGATCTGCCCATCGCACTGAACAGGAATGTTAGATGAAGACAGTCCCCTGTAACATAGATTCGACTAGCATAGACCATGCCGGCACTGCGCCCGGCACGTCTCACGTGATGAGACGTTAAATTTCAATCAATCAATCAATCACCCCACATCTCCGCCTTCATCACTCAAAAGCTGTCCATTTCGTGAGCTCGTTATCCGCTTCCAGAAAATTGAAGTTCCATACACGTTTGGCCACCTATGATAGATGTAAATGTACGAGGTCTTGTTGGACCAAATAACCGTCAAAAGACGAGGGACCCACTCGTATTAGGATGAGGTATTTTTGGTAGTTATAAGATCCGATAGGTCTTATCTCCACTTCTTTCATTTAATTCCTTAGACAGTACCAAACTCCTGACAGACTCGAACGAACAGTTCCTCATTCATTGATTCTTTGAATGTCGGAAATACCTGACGTCAGTTATGGCGATGGGTGTATCGGTAATCCTTCGCCTGATGTTCTCCTCCCTTGCGATAAAGCCTAATGTCAAGTTCTTCCACACTGCTGCACGCTACTGCGCTTCACATTTTGTCGGCCGCAGCTTCATCTTCTACGGCGCGTGAGACATCAGGTCGGGCTGCCGCGGGATGGCCAGTCTCTTGTCACTGAAATCCCCCTCCAGTTGAACAGAAAGCCGTCCCATCGATCGACCATGCTCTGGAACTCGGTATCCGATCCGTAAGGGTCGTCACTGATAGAAAGTAGAGATTGGGGACGTCTCTTCCCATTACTGCGGGTCCCAGGGATGCCTAAACTTGACATAGTTTCTCGTATCGTTGATGAAATGATGAGGCCTTCGCAGGCGCAAGCAAAGAGAGCCCAGTTCTCGACCGAGATGCCTTGACCCTTGGCTTTAGATCGCTTTAGAGAGTATCGTGGTAACCCCGTGGCCTTGTCAGCCCAAACGCCTATTTACCTTTATTGTCCCATATCACAACATCGAGTTTAAAGGGAAGGCCGAGGGCTTGAAGGAACCGTTGGAGCATTCCACCACGCTCGCGGTACCGAGAAAGGCTTCAGGTCAGCCACTGTTACCAAAAGGGTCGAGGAGGTGCTGACAAGTGCGTTGTGAAAACTGCGGTCTGGACGGCGTCATCCCACGACATCAGATTGTTGAGTACAGTGTGGGAAGAAGACAAAGTAAAAGAACAATCGCGGGGTAATTCAGCAGGCGGCTTGGGCGGGGTAGACTTGTCCAACCAGCTTTGGTGGGGTGGCGGCCGTCCAGCGAGGAAAGACAAACATTGTGTACGATTGAGCACACCGTGTTGTCACATATATTTCGTCTAGTGTATTACCATGCGCGCAGGTAGCTGGCCTTTTTGGGTTTGATTTGTTTTGACTTGATTTATTTATTCTTTTTTCAATCTGTCTGGCTAGCTGCATTTGATCTGTGTTGATAAGAGTCTATGGCACTAAGTTGGAATTGGAATTTGGCCTCTGAGACGCGATCCTGCGGATAACAACCCATCTTCAAGATGTGCGAAGCGTCTCTCGGCGATTTGAAATTCGTTTCAGAGATTAAGGGTCCAATTGGACGACATGCCTGACAAGCCTGAACTGTAGTACAACTGGTGATCTGTGCCGTAGCAAAAGATCTAACGGGAGGCGATTTTTCGATATGACAGGGTAGCTGACTACTACGGAGTCCCTCAATGACACGGTCAGGGCCTTCGGAATCATTGCGATAGGCTACGTGATTTGCTTGCATGGTACGCTTGGACTGGCCGCATCCATCGGCGCCCGGTGTTGCTGGCAACGTGCAGTCTTGGCAAGCCAGTAACGTAGCCTGCCTGCTCAAGGAGGCAGCTGGTGGAAGGCAACATTTTCTCCGCGAGCACGAGCAAAGGTGTCGAGTGCTGCCGCAGAGACTCAGCCTACTGGAAGGTCAGATTGTCCCTGAGAACGAACCACTTCGCACACCGGTTGGTCAATGGCAACGTTCTAGAACAATTCGATCAGCTGAGACAGCTACTTCGTAGTCGCAGCCAATGAAGTTGGTTCTGCGACCTGCCAAACGCGAGAGGCAAAACCGTCATGTGCATGTTGGCGCCGCAGTTCTCGTATAACACTTGAGTAGACTACTCTACTCATATACTCGTAGGAATCCTTCGCGTGTCAGAAAGAAGTTGAATCTCGACCCAGCGACAACATGACTGGGTGCAGCCTCCACACTGATAACGGACACAGCAAGGCCAAGAACAAAACAGCAATAAGCATTGGCCAAGACATGGGGCCGCAAGATAAGCATTCTGGGCGCGGCAGGGATGCTTCGATGCATTAGTGCAGAACAATGTGTTTAGCCGCTAGCAGCTGGCTGGTTGGGGCAGCAGGGATCGCGCCATACACCCACGGAGGAAGGTGCACAAGCGGGAGGCAAAGGAAGCAAACAAGCAAGGAGGCAAGCAAGAAAAGGTCCGTTTGGTTTCGCAGGATGCGTCGCAGGATGCGATGTCTGCCCCTACACAAATGCCTGGCTGCATGTACCCTCCAGCGTTACTGCAAACAGTCGAGGTGCTTATCTCGCGACTTGAGTGTTCGGTTGCCATGTTGCCTGTCCCGGAACATTGGTTCCCAAGTTACTTTGCCTGCGACCCCTGTCCAGAAACCTGCACTATCGAAAACGACGCCATCGGGTGGTGCCATGTCGGCAACACAGCTGCCCATTCTGTTAAAGCATGGCCGATCCTTGGAAGTGGACTGTAACCTGTCTCGGCAGGAGGTAGAATTCTCGGGTGTCACGGCCACCCCGATATGCCCAATCGCGTTCATGCACCCACGGGCTGATAGTGCTTTCAATCTCAGCTACCCTGTGATCCCCTCGTGAGCTTTTCCCCAGGAGTGTGATGGCATGACCATCCTCGCAGCTATGGTCGCATTGATCCGCCTATAATCAGCCAAATGCAGGAGCACCCTGCATCGTTCTGCCCTTTTAAACTCGATCTCGTCCCATCCTTCCTCGAGTAGAAAGTTGGGATCTATTTTGTTTCAGTGACCATCACGCGCTTTATCCCCCTACATGTTGCACTGCTTGGCCAAGGACTTCAACCCTAGCCTTGGACTGACGAAACGAAGCAACCATGTGTAAGCATCAAGATTCTACTAGCACCATCACCGTGGGGAAAAAGAAAAAAAAGAAAAAAAAGGAAAGTCGCTGACATGAACCAAACAGCAGCTGACCTCGAACGCGCCGTGTCCAATGGCGTGAACCATGAGAAGGCCGGGCTCACCCCACTCGGTGATCACCATGCCCCGATTTTTGATAATGCGGCGCTGCTGTCCGACTACGAGGGCAAGCCCACCGAAGAAGAGCTTGTCACCCTCCGCCGCGTTGCCGGCAAGATTCCTCTGGTTGCCTACTTACTCTGTGCCGTGGAATTCTGCGAGCGTGCATCCTACTATGGTAAGCGAACTACGTCATGCATCCTAGTGTTCTAGGATCCACCGGAATACCTTAATAATGGTTCTCTTTAGGCTGTTCTTCGATTTTCAGCAACTATGTCAACCGACCTCTGCCCCTTGGCGGTAACGGTTGGGGTGCGCCACCCGTCGGCACGCAACAGACGGCAGGTGAGTGTGCTGACCTGGAATTTTATCCAACGCATGGATAGATGGATTTCCATTGGGACCCCCAACCATGGCTGACTTGGATCTGTTCGATAGGTGCGCTTGGTCTTGGGGAAGTTGCAGCAGTAAGTCATGTCATCTCTGGTGGAAATGATCCCACGGTTTCAACAAGTACCCAAACAAGGTCACCGGTTGCTGACGCCCGAGGGGAACTAGAACGCCACTCAACAGTCCTTCACATTGCTCGCATATGCACTGCCCATGGTGACGGCATACTTCGCCGATACCAAGACAGGCCGGTACTCCATGATCTTCTGGGGCGTCATCGTCTGTGGTGTAGCTCACGTTCTCATGATCGCTGGTGGTGCCAAGGAACTTCTGGCCAACGGCACCGCCAAGATCCCTTTCTACTTAGGAGTCTACATTCTCTCAATCGGGGCTGCCATGTTTAAGCCCAACGTATCGCCGCTTCTCCTTGATCAGATGACCACCCACGTGCCCAAGGTCGTTACCCTCAAGTCGGGCGAGCGAGTCATTGAAGACCCCGAACATAGCACCGAGAGGGTAATGTTATGGTTCTACCTGCTAATCAACATCGGCGGCTTCATGGCTGTCGCTACTACATACTCGGAGAAGCTTGTCGGCTGGTGGCTGGCTTACCTGCTACCCCTTATCCTCTACCTGCCTCTACCGTTTCTTCTTATCTTCCTCAAGCCCCGTATCGTGTTGCACCCGCCAGGTGGCTCCGATCTGCTCAACATTTTCAGAGTCCTTGGTTATTGCTTCAGGTACGGTGGCGTTTTCAGCATCGGTCGCCATGGCTTCTGGGAGCCCGCCAAGCCCTCCAACATAGCCGCCAGAGGCTTGCCGGCCGAGACGCGCTGGAACGACCAGTTTGTCGAAGATGTGAAGCGAACCTTCCAGGCAACTGGCATGTTTTTCTTCTTCCCCGTGCAGTATTGGAACGATAATGGGTATGTTTACTGTCTATTCGTCCTGGCCGAGCCATGACTATGACTGGCTTGAAAGTGGCAAGTGGCAAGTGTTGACAATAGCGCGGACATAGTATCGGCAGTGCGGCGAGCTACACGAGCACCATGCTGACTACCAACGGCGTGCCCAACGATCTCCTGGGCAACTTCAACTCGCTCAGCATCATTTGCTTTGCACCCGCCCTCAATGTAAGCAGCCGTGCGTCCACCAACTGCTCCTAGATGATTAACTCGTCGGATCCGTAGTACGGCATTTATCCATTGCTACGCAAAATGAAGATACACTACGGTCCCATTGCCCGCATCACCACTGGCTTCTTTCTCAGCACTCTAAGCGGCATTGGCTATACCGTCATCCAGTACAAGGCCTACCAGACGTCGCCTTGCGGGTATTACGGATCCTCAGATCCCAACTGCGTCGACAACGGTCTCGTCTCGCCCATCTCCATCTGGGTCATGGCGGTTCCCTACGCCGTCGGTGGCATCTCGGAACTCTTCATCAACGTGCCCGGTGCGTGTTTTTTTTTCTTTTGCATTTTGTTGGTCCCGATCGAGATACGTGATACAAATCGAGTAAAACACTAAAACTCAGGAATGAGCTAACACGGTGATATTAGCTTATGGTATCGCATACTCTCGTGCACCGGTGAACATGAGGGGTTTGGTGTCCGCTATCAACCTCTTCAATACGGCCATTGCCACCATTGTCGGCCTGGCCTGTTCCTCCGTCATTGCCGACCCACTTCTCGTCTGGGACTTCGGCGGCCCTGCCATTGTGGGTGGCGTTGTTACTGTCGTATTCGTATGTCTCCCGCAATGCAACCCAAGTCTTCCCAATTTTGCAATGGGACGAGGTGGTGATGATGACTGACGTTCTGATTAGTACTTCATCTTCCGTCACATTGACAAGGAAGAGTACGTCCTCTCGACCAACGAGGTTCACGACAGCACCGGGACGACCAACTTCGTAGCCCCGAGTAAGCACAACGAGACTACTAACCGCTCGGCCCCTATTCAGGACACGGAGCAGTACGGCATCTCGCAGAAGATGTAGTGCCGTGTTATTACTTCTTCGTCCCCTCACGGCTGAGACGGTTCAGGTTAGCGAGCGGATGGGAGATAGAATTAGAAAGGAGCAAGGGAAAGGATGATGAATAACCGTATCCTTCTGTTGTATACCTTTTACATAGAATGGTGTTCAAGGTAGTAGTTAATGTGACGGCACCTGACAACACCGGGATTTCGGCCATTGGTTAGACGGCTACATCACCCGCACCGTGGGGTAGCTCGCGAATATTATCCATTCATTTCAGCAAAATTTCCTTCCGTTCGTTTCAAATCCGGTTCTCGTAAACTTACCATTGGTTTGCAACTTGTGAACGGCCATTTTAGCATGAGGGCTTGGGCTTGGTTTGTCACGTAAAGGCCCTGTATGCTGCTAACTCTAGATCCTAAATGACGTTGGACGCCTTCGCTTGTCGCTTCTCTGGACTCGCATCCAAAAGAAATGACCAACACGATTGACCTCGCTACTCCGGTAAGAAAAATCCTGTTTCATGTAGAAAATCTATAATACGTTGGGTATCTCAATATCTGCTTATATATCTTGCTCACCATTCACGTCTCTGTTGGGGTCATTGACTTGGCTCATAGCTTGCCCACCCAGCAGGTCTTTGGAGTTGGGAACATCAGGTATCTCTTCATTGGCCGCCATATCCTCTTTGGCCAGGTTACCGCCACTCACCAAAATAGGTACCTTGTTGTTGGGTGTCCCATCGAGCTGGCTTAATATGTCCTGAGGGAGCTTCTCGAGGATGGAATCGACCAAATCAACGATTGAAGCGCCGCCGAGGATCTTCATGACGGGCACATCGACAGCAAGCTCCTTCTGGAACCACGACCTCATGTCTACGGCGATGAGGCTGTCGAGACCCAAGTCTACGAGCGGGGTGGTGTCGTGCAGGCTGTCGGAATCAGGCAGGAACTTGAGCATCTGCAGTCTGGTCCTCAAGGCGCCAATAATGACGTTTCCGACATCTTTGATGGTCTTGGAGCCCTCGAGTAATTTCCTAAGGGGCACACCACCCCCTACACCGCTGTCATTCCCAGATGCGGCTGCATTGCCAACCTCGCGGATCATCATGCTCATCCTGGCATTGTTGTTCCAGAAAGCAGCCTGGGCTTCCTCGCCCCTCATAAGGCCGATTCCAGCGATGAGTTCCGGGTCAAGACCCGACCCTGGTCGCCCCGCCACGACGGCCTCGGCAAACAGTTGGTGAAGGTCCGATTCGCTCATGGACAATGTACCGGAACGCAACTTCAGGCGGGCCTGAAACTCCCACGTCAGCGCGCGCTCGATGTATCCAACACCTGCCATGCGACCGATGTCGATAGTGGAGCCGGCGAGACCGCGATTGTGTCGGTCTCGGATGAGCGATTTTAGGAAGCAATTGCCCGCGCCGTAGGCGGCCTGGCCTGGGTTACCCGTATAAGCCACTAGCGAGCTGAAGCCGATGAACCAGTCGAGGGGCTCCTCGCTGTTACCGATCTGTTCCGAGAAGAGTCGGTCCAGATTGATGGTGCCTTTCATCTTGGGCTGCAGGATGGCCTGGAAATCCTCGAAGCGCTGCGTCATGAACGTGCTATCAATGAGGACCATGGCCCCGATGGCGACCCCGCCGATGAGTGGCATGCACTTCCGGATTTCAGAGTAAGTTTGTTTGACTGACTCATAGTCAATGACATCTCTGTTGTGTTTCAGTGACCATTAGTGCCAAGAACCTCTCAAAACCAAAAAAGGGGTCATGTTGGAGAATTTGACTTACCCTGAGAAATACGCCACGGTCACCCCCCTCTTACTGTGCCAATCCACCCATTCTTGGTCCACCTTGGGTGTGCGGCTGCTGATGACGATATGCCTGGCATCGTGGGCAGCCAAGAAGTCGGCCAGGGACCGTCCGAGGGTGCCAGACAGGCCTGCAAGCCAGTACGTCCGGTCGGGTCGAAAGAGATCTTTGCGCATGTACACAGGCTCGACTGCGAGGGGAACGTGCTGGTCCATCTGCCAGTACACGAGCGAATCCGGTTTGGGGCCCGGGGTAGTAGACGACAAGACCTGTGAAAGTGGGAGCACGTCGATGGGTGCACCACCCGCGATGGGGATGGGGCCGAGTTGCGAGAACATCGTAGCAAACTCAGCCACACTTGGGAGAAGAGTTGCCAAAGTCTCAGGTGCCGTGGGGGAAAGACTGGAGGCTTCCCGCCCCATCATGCTGGACAACTTGACCTTCTCGCAGACCGGGGAAAGCGAGGCGGCAATCCTCGAACCGAGCTTTCTGGAAATGGAAGAGGTAGACTGATCCGAGCCATCAATGTATAACGTCACGTCAGACGGTAAAGAGGCATCGATAACCCTCTTGGGACTATGGGGATGCAGGTAGAGAGCAGGTTCCGGTGGGACCGAATCGTTGTTTTGTGGCTGTTGTGAGGTAACGACGAAGACTTTGCTGCCCAGGTCGGTCAACCGCTTAGAAATCAGTGCCGAGGCGACGGGATTGGCGTCAAAGATGACGACACTGCCAGCGGGAGGTAGGAACTGCAGCACCCGACGGGCTAGCAGGTCGACCACGGCGAAAGACATGAAGACTACGTCTTCCAGCGCGGAACCACCCTCGAGATGAACCGCCCACGACCGGGGCACGTTGAGGATGGAAGCTTGGTGGTCAGAGAAGCATAGTGTCTTGGCCCCCGTCTTCATATCTGTGCCAAGACACAAGAAGAAGAACCCGGCTGGTGTCTTCAATGAAGACAGGAACGAACACGACACACGAATTCTGACAAAAGTGCTGCCTTCATCATCTGAAGAATTATGCCTCGTTCCAAACTCGTTTTGCTCTCGCAAGACGTACGAACCCCTGAAGTCGACCACGCCTAGTCGGGCCCGATCATCCCAAACCAGGTCAAGAGGCTTCATGGACTGGGATACCTCTACCTTGCGAGAGATAAACCGCTTAGACGAGTTGTACCGTGCATTCAGATCCTCACTACACCGCAGCCTGGGCACATAGAGCCTGCCATCTTCCTTGAGGAATAGCTCAGGCTCAACACTCCACAGCACGCGTGCCAGCTCATGACGTACTTCCATATCAGCCATATGCCCCAATCGTAGCATGCACTGTGCAACCATTTCAGGATTTACTTTGGAAATTTCTGTACCGATATCAAGCGTCTGTAGCCTCGTATCGGGTAACTCGTAGAAGATGGTGCGCAGGAAACCGAGTGTGACGGCGGCATACGGGTTGGTATCCTGACTACCCCGGACCAGCCAGAGCACACTGACGGCTTTGATGAGTACCCGTTTGAGATTCTCAAAGACTGTATCGTTCATATCCTTCCACAGATACTCATCGCATTCGGTGAGGATGAGCACGTGCAGTCCATCAGGCATCTCCGTCTCTGGGTCGAGGTTGGCCAGATCGTCGAGATATATTACATCACCGGTAAAGTAGGGCTCAAGCACAGCCGTAACATGCTCGCGAATGCTCAAAGCGGTCGCTTGCTTGCCACCCAACACCAGGAGACGACCTCGCCTTTCGATAGGAAGAGCGTCATTGCTGAGCGGTTTCATCAGAGGAGCCACCTGGCTATCCACCACCCTCGCGGCTATGACAGCCCAAATGTCCTCAGGGTCAAGCGCCTCCGATACGGTCTCGACGGCGAAGCCATTATCCTCAAGCATCGTCTCCCACTCTGCAGGCGTGAGTAAGGGCCCCCCTTTCCGGCCGTCATCCTCACCCACCCACCAGCCAGGAAGCGAGCCGACCACGAATCCAAAACGCATGGCCTCGCTGCGCACAAGCTCCATGATGATAAGGACGCCGCCGGGCTTTAGCAGACGGCGGGCGTGAGCGAGAGAATCCCTCAGGGGTGCCGTCGCGTGCAGCACGTTCTGGGCAATAACCACGTCGTAGCCCTGGGGCTTGAACCCCTGAGCGGTCGGGTCCTTGGTGATATCGAGCATGTTGAAAATCATCTTATGGCGGTGAGCTCGGAACCGCTCGCCCGCCCGCTCGAAGAAGGCGCTGCTGATGTCGGTGTATGTATATGAGGCGTAGGCCTCGCCGATGTTGGCCAAGATGCCGGCTGTAGTTCCGCCCGTGCCCGCTCCCACTTCCAGTATGTTCATTCGCGGGTACTTCTTGCAGAGTTGTGCCATTAGGCCCGTCCCAACCGAGTTTAGGATCGGATATCCGACTGATTCGCTGTAGACACGCTCTAGCATGCTGTTTCGCGTCATGTACTGGAGGATATTGATTTCTCCTGTGAGTACCTCCTCGCGCAGGAGGTTCTCTCCGACTGTCTTGGTCAGGCCCAGGTCGATATCGTCATCAGCGTAGCTGCGAAAACAATGTTAATTAATACCCCCAAACAGCGTAATGACTAGGGGGGAAGAGCCTACGTATCCAGTAGAGCAAAAATGGACTCCCTCGTATCGTCAACCCATGATGCCGCCGCGAACGGGTGCTCCCCATTTTTCACTTTGTGGTAGAGCCGTTCGGCCTCGGCGAGCAGGCATTGACGGTACCTTGGCAGCTTCGCACACAGCTCGGGGGTTGTGGTTTGGAACAGCGTCCGTAAATAGTAAAATGCCACTCTTTCAGCGTGGTAGCCTTTGGCCTTCTCCTCAGGGGTCAATCGCATGTTCCCACGGGAGAGTATTGCATCCAATTTGTCAGGACACATGATCGACTCCTGAAAGAGGAATCGATCGTGCTCGGCTGTGGGCCAGGCCAGTGGTGAAATCTTGACGTCCTCCATCTCAATAAGCTTGTGCACAAAGTCCGACGTGTACACTTCAACATCCCCTGTCGGTGTCATGCCACGGGCGTCAGTGTTGGTGCTGTCAACGGCCACCTCTTCCTGGTTCATGTTCTGCCTCAGAAGCTCCGGGATCAGGGTAACACGCCCGAAGTAAGTCGGGGCCACAATGTCCCAGAGGCTGCCGTCTCCAGGCGTTGCAAAGGCGACATTAAGGCCCTGTAGGGCACAGTCGAGCATGGCTGGATGGAAGAGAAGAGGTTTCTCTGCATTAGAAAATGCCGCGTTCCGTGCTGTGACGGTGGAATGGCCGGCTCTGCGCAGGATGCTAGTCAAGCCCCTGAACGGGCCATCGGAACCGAGGCCCACCTCCTCTCGCATGACTTGATAGAACCTGTCCACTTCCACGGATACCATGCTCGGCACCAGCGGTCGTCTTGCGGGAAAGCGAGACATATAATCGGTGCCCAGAGAAATACGGATATTCCCGCAGCAATTCAACGCCATTTGTGTCGAGTCCCGGCTGGCGGCCGAAAAGATGCTGAAGCTGGCCGTCATGGTGTCCGTTGTCCCGTCAGGGATAGCAGGAACAACCTTGGCCAATGAAACCATGATCTCAGTTCCGTGGTGCTCGTGAACGGCAATGGCTTTGCGGATCTCGAGGTCGAGTATGTCGATCCACGCCACCGGCTGATCCTGAGCCATTTGCAGTGCCGCCTCGGCTAACATGCAGATATAGCCCGTCGCCGGAAATACAACCTGGCCTTGCAGCGTATGTCCAGCTAGCCACTTTAGGTCATTGAGATTCAGACTATGTCTCCAACGCAGCTCGTCTGCCAGGCCGTCCGGCTCTCGCAGGCCGAGAAGGTCGTGGAAGCTCCCCGGCTGGGTTGTGAAAACTTTGCCCCGCTTCGACTCGGCCCAGTATTCCACCTCGTGGGTCCATGGGTACGCTGGCAAGTCACGAACGGCTTCGACTTTGATATCTGGTCGACACGTCTTCTGGAAATCACCAAGCGTGATGTGCGCCGGACCAAAACGGGCCCAGACTTCGCCGAGGGCATCAGAAAAGGCCTCGACGTCGTCAGAGCCGCGTCGGAGAGTGCCCGAATAGTGCATATCCTGGCCTGTGATAGCAACCATGGACTCCTTGGCCGGCCCGCGGAGAGCAGGGTGAGGTCCAATCTCGACGGCGAAATTGATGGCTTGACTTCCGGCAATGGATCCCACACACGTCTTGATGGCAGGGTAGAATTGGACCGGTTTGACCATGTTATCAACCCAGTATGGCCCATCCAAACCTTTGCCGATACTTGCCACAACTTTCGAGTTGTCAACACTGGAGAACCACTGTGGCGCTTCGTCATCCGGTTGCAGAGGTTGAATACCGAGTCCGTTCAGAGCTTTCAGATACGACGCCGAGCATTGCTGCATATGAGCCGAGTGATATGCCGTGTCCACTTTGAGTACCCTAGCAAATTTCTCTTCCTCCTCAAACACATTCATGGCCAAATTGACCGCATCGACATCACCTGAGAGCGTGACGCTGGTTGGCGAGTTGTGCGCCGCAACGCAGAGTCTCCCAGCCAAGTCATCGGTCTGGCAGAGTTCATACGCATCGTCAAAATCGGTGCCAACCGCGACCATACCCCCCTTTTGGCCTTCTGGGCCTGCAGCAAATTTGGCAAAGTAGCCCCTGTAGTACGCGATCCGAATGGCGTCCCAAGCACTTAGGAAGCCTGCAGCGTAAGCGGCCGCGATCTCGCCTGACGAGTGGCCGACAACGGCCCGGAACTTGACCCCCGCCGCACGGAGGAGGTCGACTAGAACTATTTGCACCGCAGTACAGACTGGCTGCGATATGGCGGCCTCGCCCAGGTCGTACTCACTATCTGCGGAGAGTACTTCGGCGAGAGTCCAACTGGGGCGGTGGGACATTGGGAGCCTTGCGAGAGAGGCATCAAGGTTATCGAGTGCTTTGCGGGCTTTGGGGTTTGCGGTGAAGAGCTTTGATCCCATGGAAGACCACTGTGCGCCTTGGCCGGTGAAGATGCCTAGTATCGATGGTGGTGCCGACAGGGCTGCCACAGAATGCGAGGTGGCACCCGGGTCCGAGACGGCCGTTCCAAGCTTCTCCTGTATCCTTTGGCCGAGTTGTTCTGCCGAAGTGGCATAGATAGCCCCCCTCAGCGACAGCGCTGAGCGTCTGGTACATAAGGCGTACGCTAGACTGGGCAGGTGGACTTCGGGGTTGCGCTCAAGAAACTCGCGCAGGTTCTCCATCACGCCAACCAAGGACTTGACCGATGTTGCAGAGAACACAAACGGAATCAGAACTTGAGTTGGTGCGAGGGCCCTGTTATATCCAGCGTCCCCATTGGTTGCAGAATCGCCGTTGGTTAGGGAATGTCCTGAACCATTCAAAATGGTGCCATTGTCATGATCGCCATTCGTGCCGTTGACAGCCCGAGCCCTGGGCTGGTAGCTCTCGATGATACAGTGAGCATTGGCGCCCCCAAAACCAAAGCTGTTGATGCTAGATCTACATGTCAGCCGCAGCTATATATTTCTCAACATTTCAGCAAATTCGAATACCTGGCTCTTCGCGGCTGTCCCTGGGGTACCTCCGGCCATGGTTCGCATGCTGTTGGGATTCGAAGGTACTTGGTAAATGGCTCGACAGCGGGATTTAGTCGATTAAAAAGAAAATTTGGGAGAATCGTGGCGTGCCGAAGAGACAAGCAGGCTTTCAAAATACCTGCTATGCCGGCACAGCCTTCGGTATGCCCAATGACAGTCTTGATGGAGCCAACAAGCAACTCCCCTTCAGCAGCATCGTGATCTGGGAAAAAAGCGACATCAAGCGCCTTTTACCAAAATAATAAGTTAGCAATGAGGAATTTGAGGGAATTTGGGTTACTACGGACCTCGGCCTCTCTTGGATCACCCGTAGGCGTGCCCGTGCCATGAGCCTCGAAGAACTGACAACGTCCCGACTTGGTTGAGGGATCTAGACCGGCTCTTTTGTAGGTTTCCCGAATCAAGGCAGCCTGTGCTTCGGCGCTCGGCATGGTCAGTCCCTTGGTTTTGCCGTCGTGATTTAGCCCAATCTCGCGAATAACACATGCAATATCGTCTCCGTCCTGAATTGCGGCACTAAGTGTCTTTAATACAACACAGCTGACACCCTCACCTCTCGCATACCCGTCGGCTGCTTCGTCCCACATGTGAGAACGGCCTGTGGGTGACACCATGCCAACCTTGCTCAGCGCGATATACATAAAAGGGGACAGCAGCAAATTTGTGCCGCAGGCCACGGCGACCCGGCTGGTGCCATTTCGGAGGGCCTGGACGGCCTCGTTGACACATACCATGCTGGAAGAACATGCAGTGTCAATGGTCATGGACGGTCCGTGCCAGTCAAAGAAGTAAGACACTCGGCTCGACGCATTACTGGCAGCAATGCCCGTGACGGCATACTTCGGAACCGACAAGACATCCTGAGATTGGACCGTGAAGAAATCTTGGCACATAATGCCAACATAGCATGCCGTGTCCGATCCCGAAAGGCCGTTGATGGTGAGTCCAGCCTCCTCGACAGCTTCATACACCACCTCGAGCAAGAGGCGCTGCTGCGGGTCGATGGCCTCGGCTTCACCCGGCGGGATGGCGAAGAACTTGGCATCGAAATGACGAAAGTTTTCCGATAAGAGGTAGGCCCTCTGCGTGTTGGTGGTGCCGTTGTGACCGTCCTCGGGGTGATAGAAGCGTTCTTCATTGAACCGGCCAGCACCCCCAATGGGCTGTGAAACATCTCGTGGATTCTTCAAAAGCTCCCAGAGCTTGGAACCCGAGTTTGATCCTCCTGGGAAGCGGCATCCCGACCCTATGATAGCTATAGGCTCGTTTTGGTGCGGTGATGGAGACATGATGTGGTCACGTTGTCAGATCAAGTTCTCAGATTCCGTAGTATCTACCCAATGAATGAACTAGACTAACATGGGACGTAGTTAGCTAGTGAGTCACCAAGAAGCACAAGAAACTTTTGTTCTTTCCAAAAGTCCTACATAGGTAACGGCCCCGCCCCTTGACACAAACCCCACACTTGACCGGCGGGAAGGGGGAGCACCGGAGCCAAATCAAACGCCGCCGGAAGTGATGCAGCCCCGGTTGTTCCCGCCGGTAACTAGATATTACGGATCCAAATGCCGGCTCGGGGTATGTCAGAATCCTGCGTTGCTTGTGATTCTCAAAAAAAACCTCAATTTGGTAGCCATTCGCTATAGTACCTCGACAGGTTCATGCACAAGTGAATAGGAGCACAAGTGCACTGTATGAGAAGATTGGCTTTTAATTATGATTCACGCTATTCAGATGGAGCTACAAGACGTACAAGCTATTAAAATCAAAACCAGAAGCTTGTCTCCCTGAACCAATGCTGCTAGGGCAGAATGCACACGAGCTTCTGTCCCGATACCTGTTTCTTGCGAAGAAGCTCTACACCCTTGGGCACGCCGCCGAAGCCGCCGTCCACAACCCGGACAGGATGTGGCCTCAACTGGCCATCATCTAAGAGCTTCTGCACCGTTATGTACCACTCGATGCCAAAGTTTCGGAGATCCTCATTCTGTTTTCGCGTAAATGGCTCTGGCCATCCTATCTCCTGGCCCAGTACACTGGGGCCTAGGACCCAATCCGGCACAATGGTACGTGGCCGCGTATGGAGGAACTTTGGAAACGGCTCCAACGCAGTGTATTTTCCACCGGTCCTCGCGAGACATTTGTAGCAGAACTCCATTGTCTCCGGTTCCGAAACGCAGTCTAGAACATACTTGAGCGAGTTTCGCGTGTGCTTCCGGATATCCTGTATACACGACGGCTGTTTGTAGTCGAAAACTGCCGTTGCGCCATACGACTTGACCAGTTGTACATTGTGTGGCGAGCAGACGGTGATTGGGTTCAAACCCGACCTGTGATAGCATTATTAGTAGGGCCCTGCAGCACAGCGTCCTGAAGACTCACAATTTCAACAGCTGCAGAGCTAGGGTGCCTGTAGATGTGCTACCACCGTATACAAACACATCTACGGGCTTTTCGGCTGGGGACTTGGGCGTTCCCGGGACATTCAGCGACTTGAACAAGGCAAGGCCGATGGTGGAAATGGCACATCCCAGAGAGGCTCCCTGCTCGAAGGACCAATCGTCTGGTATCTTTAACAGCCCGACGTCTTTGGCCCCCACGAACTCTGCAAAGGCCCCAATCGCCGGAGTAGGCTTGTGATATCCTATCACAGCGCCGCAGACTCGATCCCCAATGCCTATCTTGGCCGGCGTCATGAACTTGGAGCCGACGGCCACCACCTCACCCGCAAAGTCCATGCCAGCAACAGCTCCAGGAGCCGCCATAACTCCCTTCATCTTGGTGTCAATCGGGTTCAAGCCCATGGCTCTTGTCTTTACCATGACCATGTCCTCCTCGATTTCAGGAACGTCAACATCGTTGGAAACGCCAAGACTGCCGTCTTCGAGCCCTATGAGGGCTTTCTGCTTGCGTGGAAGCTCAATCATGCTGGTCAATGAGTGCAGAAAAGTAAGGACTCTAAATCTACACTTGGACTTTGCATGGTATGTTCACCATATCAAAACGAAATTGGACCAATCCCTGGCTCGCGGGCTATTTTAATTGTCCGGAACATGGAGTGGTAGAAGTTGCCGGCCCCCAACCGGCCGCCTACGCATGCAAGTGAAAATGACCGATTCAGTCAGGACCGGCAAATTCATCCACGCCTGGATCGTCGGTACGTTTCGCCATGCACACCCTCCTTATCCTCACCAGCTAACCCGAGATTCACTTCTTTCCGTGAGCATCGGCTTGACTCGCATCTCTCTTCTCATGTGAATGAGTGATAACTCATGTCGTCTTACCTCATTTAACTAAGCCATGCCTACTTTCCTCGAGATTTGGTTGCCGCTATGGGCGTGCACGTCAAGCGCACTCCTTTTCAAATATCTCACTGATCCTAGCGGTGCGAAGCCAGTTACCACTCTCCTGACTCTTGAGCTTTGTTCGTTGGGATTATGGGCAATTTACTGGATGATTCTTTATCCCAGCTACTTCACGCCATTCCGCCACCTGCCTACTCCACCCGTGTGTATAATTCTTGTGAGCGATATGGAATTGCTGAGCTGAAACTGGAGCCACAGGGACGGTCATGGCTATATGGGAACCGGAACAAGTTCATACCCGACAACGCCTGGGAAGACGTTCGAACCGTCATTGAAACTTTGCCAAATAATGGCCTGATACGATACTATGAGGCCTTTAGTAGGGAGGTGCTGCTGGTCACCAACATAGAGGCCATCAAGGAAATGAACAGCGTGAAGCCCTTCGACTTTGGCCACCCCAAGCAGGTCAAGTACATGTTAGGAAGGATTACGAGCAGCAAGTTCAACTTTTTAAGTGAGCACGGACACAAAGTGAGCAACCCTCTCGCATTGTGTATACAAAATGATAGAGTAGCCCGTGCTAACAAGTGGTCTGCTCGGGTTTAAAGCTGTTTCGCAAGCATCTTAGGCCCGCCTTCACAGTCACGCACACGAAGAAGCTGATGCCGGCTATGTGGAAGAAATCTGGTGAAATGGTCCGGATCATCGAGACTGAGTTGCAACGTAACCCGGAGACGGTGATTGACTTTCGTGACTACATTCGCCGAGTGATGTGGGACACGTCTGGCGTGGTCATGATGGGCCACGACTTTCAGACACTTGGGGACCCTGACGGCGGGATCCGAGACCGATTTGCCAAGCTACTTGCCGAGTTCAGTGGCCCAGCGTGGATCAGACTGATAATGTACTATATTGATCTACGCCCAATCCTGACATTTCTGTCACCTCTGTTCATGAAGACCTCGTTGGGGAGGTCGCTGAACTACATCCGCCATAATATCTGGCAAGTCGTTGCGCAAAAGGAGGATAAATTCCGCAAAACTGGGTCCTTGCAAAAGTATGATGATCTGGACATCACAAGTGTCTCTGTGGAGAGTGGTATATTTCCAACCAGTGAACTCATCGACAATGGTATGCTTTTCCTCACTGCAGGCCCCAACTCCACGGGAACGGCTATCGAGTGGGCTCTCTACGAGCTTGGAAGGCGACCAGAAATGCAAAAGAGGCTGAGATCAGAGATCATCGACGGATGCCCCGTTTCTATGGCCGCCGATGAAATAGGACCAAAGCTTCAGTCCCTGCCATATCTGAGTGCCGTCTGCAACGAGGTGATCCGATGTTATCCCTTTGTCCCCTTGAGTCCCAAGGTGGTAGAGAAAGATACAACTCTTCTAGGCGAGCGTGTGCCCAAGGATACTGCTATCCAGGTTGCTGTCGAATTTTTCAATCGGGATACGAAGCTCTGGGGCCCTGATGGCGACGAGTTCAACCCGGACCGGTGGCTTGGCGAAGACGCGTCCACCACAGGGGGCGCTATTAGCAACTTCGCCATGTTGTCCTTCGGTGCAGGACCCAATATTTGCATCGGTCAGAATCAAGCGCGCGCTATGCTGGCCTGCCTCGTGGCCGCCATTGTCCGACGGTTCGATATTCAACTGGCTAATGCCGAAACAGCGGGGAAACTTAGGCCGGCGCCTTTCAAGAAGTCGGAGGAGGGCATCATGGCTAAACTCAAGATAGTGAACGTGTAGAGGATATCGGAAATCTCGTCTACGACATAGATCGGTCTTATCGTGGATATCTCAGTCATGAATTCAAGATGTGGGTGTCACGGATCGTAAAAACACAACAAGCTTGGTTCCTGATGCAAATGCTCCGCCCACCTTGATCTACTGAAAGGAAACGTAGAATCATCTATCTGCCCAAGCTCTGTTGCACTTGAGGTATTTTGGGCTTATCATCAGGAAATAATAAGCCCAGTTTAGCGTACCAATTCTTCCTACGAGGTAATCTTCCAAACTGTTCACGATTCCAAGGTGTAGATCACTTGCAAGCAGCGTATCCGCGTGTTTATCCCTGCTACAAGCTGATTCACGCGGGGGCTCGGAGGTAGGATGCGACTATAGTTGTTCAAATCGACCGCCGTCCAAGGCACTTGGCCGTGAAATGGAAAGAAAGCCGGATGAAACGGCCACAGATAAAATCCACCGGTGTGGCATATACCCCAACCCCACACCACTACCAAGATATCCAAATATAGATATTTAAGTACCATTAACGATCCGGCCCGACTTGGGTACCCCTGAAAGTCGCCGGTCTTCCAGGCCCGGTGCTTGGCATGTGTACACTCATCCATCGGTGGCTGACCGGCATCAGATGAACCGCATCCTTTGTGTGAGTAGCATTTGGCGCATTTTAGGAGGAGGGTGAATTCCATAGTCCGACAAGCACATCTTTCGACCCTGTATCAATTGGAAAACACATATCTCTTGGTGGTTTTTTCCCAGCTTCTGGTTATTTATCCTTCTCGGGACTCTGTGATCGCATTAGTCATGGTCGGACTTGCCAAACTCTCAACCCGTCTGCTAGCAGCCACCAAAGCAATCTGGAGAGGTGGGAGCCCTTTTACCGCAGTCACGGCTATGTGGCCGACAAATGACGAGGGAAAATACGTCATCGAGGCCGAGGGGATTCGGCTGGCGTTTACCAATCAGGGTGCAGCCCTGGCCAATTTGTTTATGAAGGACGCCAATGGTCAAGAGATCGACATAGCTTTGGGTCTAGATCATGCTGACCTATACGCCGAGACCGACTTGAATCCGTATTTGAATGGCATAATAGGTAGTTCAACTTCTTCTTGGCTCATTTGATCCTCCGTAAATTCAAGCTAAGCTGATCAAATGAATTTCAGGACGGTATGCTGGTTACATGAGCGGTGCAGGCTACGAGGCCGACGGGACCAAGCACCAGGTCCGGGCCAATGCGCATGACGGAACTGCGATACACAATGGCGGCGCAGGGGGCTGGGGACGGAGCAATTGGGAAGTGCCATACCACGCAGACAACAGCATTCTATTCGTCATGTTTGACCGCCAAAGGAATGGATTTCCTGGCCTATTCGTAGGATGCATCACCCACACGGTCACGCCGTACGAGTGGCACATCAGCTACGGTGTGACGCCGCTGCTCATGCCGGGTGGCCCGCTCAACATGGGACAGCAGGTCTTCTTCAACCTCGACGGACTGGGAACCAAGAATGAGAATGGGACTACGAACAGCACGGTTCTCGATCACAAGCTCCACTTGCCCTTATCAGGGTTACGATTTGGCGTCAACGAACAAGGGATCCCGACTGGTGACCTGCTGAGTAACAAGAAGGGCGGAGAGCATGACTTCTGGTCGGAGGCGAGGCAAATTGGTGATGGCATCACACAGAACCTTACCGCTGGTGCCGTCGCCTCCTTATATGACGAAACATTCATGCTCTCCCACAGACACTTGGAGGACGGACGCAGCAAGAAGGAAAAACCCGCAGCTATCCTCTCGTCCGCCCGCTCGGGAATCACGATGGAGCTTTACACTGATCAAGATGCTCTTCATGTCCATACATGGGATGACAAGAAGGACGGTAAGTCGGGGGTATTTATCCTTGCTGAGCTGTTCCCATCTAATTATTATGCAGGTCCTTTGAAAGTTAAGCATACCCAAGGCGAGGGTGATGTCCCAAATCATGGTGCGATTTCGCTAGAGCAAGGAGACTGGCCCAATGGAGTCAATCACCCCGAGTGGCTGAACAGGAAGACGCTGTGGGGTAACAAGGACATATACACGGGATATGTGGCCTACAAGTTCAAGGTGGACCGTAAAGGGTAGATAGCGGTGACTTGTATTTAGGTCAGCCGAACAGGCTTCAAAATCCAGTAGATAGTTACCCTACATATGCTATACTGGACTACCACAATCGGAGAAGAGATGAAATTAAGATTCCTTTTTGTCGAAATCATTCATGTTAGGATAGCCTTAGCCAGAAATTGGTGATGCCACACTATTCCGCGAGTTTTGGTAGTACAGCACGATCCACGGCATGTGTTACAGCAGGAAACCCACGGTTGGCGTGTATAGTACGTCTTGTAGAGGGATATGCACTTCATTTAATACAAAAGCCACGCAATCTTCATCAGCATTGTCTTCTTCTTCACTTTGAAAAACATCCCATTTATTCCTGGCCACCCGCTAGAATGGACTTCCAAACCGCCATGACCTCATCGGCAACAATAGCTGCCTCCTTGACTCGACTCGGTACCTCGTGGCCAACACCCACGAGGTTAAAAATTTTCGCCTTGGCTCCATTGAAGTACTCTCTTAATACTTTAGTGCCCTGGCCTTTCCACGAGTCCGACATCCCCTGGATATGAATCGACGGTATCTCGATAAGACGCATAGTAGATTTAGATGCAGCAGTCCCATCTTCATGCTCAGCTAACGAGACCGCGGGGTACAGGGCGCAAATGATGACAGCAAACTTGATGTCTGTGCCCAGTTCAGAGTCCAAGCACAAAGACGCGGCCACCCCAGCCCCCTGACTGAAGGCTGCGACCCCCACGACGCCTGGCCCATGCTCGCGCTCGCGCTCGAGGGTATCCTTGAGGAGGTCTCTGACTTGACGTCTCTCTTCTTCCACATTCTGTGTCGAGACCCCAAAGGCGCCGGCTAGCGTTTTGTGCGAGTGCCACCGGCGAAATGGACGGGCATCAGCGAAAGCCGGTAGAGCCCCTGGCCCGGGCTGTTGCACATGGAAGGGGCCCTCGACGAAGACAAATCTAAAAGTGCGGCTGAGTGTCTGTGTAATCTGTCGGAGTTGACACCGGAAGATGGCAGCGTTCGTTCCGTACCCGTGCAGGCATAGAATGGCAGGTAAGGTTGCGAATGTCACGTCTTTTTCTTCGTGTTGCTGCGCCATTCTCTCACGAGTGTGAATAAGGATAATCAGAACAAGTAAGATCACCAGTTAGTAGTAGATACTTGCATATTCAACAAATTTCGTGACTTCATCGCATCAGTTGGTGTGAAATTTTCCATTCAATAGCCAAGGCTGCAGAGTGGGAATACGACCGGAGACTTTTGTCCTTCTGAGCTTTCTGGTTAAAGTTGCCGGTCGGTTGTCCCAATCTAGTAGCCCCAAACACTAGATAGGTGACCAATGGATTATAATCATTAAGATGAACTATAGAAGCCGGTATATAGCAAGTGAAGTGGCAGAGGTTCCAGAACTAGCCTGATATTTTAACCTCACGTTCTCCAGATAGGGCTCGTTCTGGGTTATTCCGAGCCCGCTCTTGGCAGCATAATGCCACATCATACATTTCCTGCATCTATATGTGACACCTCAAATATACAAGTGCATAAATGATGCTCAATCCTCTTTTGCTGCACTTCTCATGGGCCACTTGTCAAGCATGATAATCTCTCAATCAACAACCGCTCCTTCTCACTTATAAAATCGGCCACCGCATGAGAAGTCTTATAAATCGACGTGGAAGTGCGACATGGCTTCCCTGGCGATTGGCCCCCAATTCCTGTTTCCGCTGCCGATACCGATGCTGAACTTGACGGCGGCGGTGATGGTGGAGGATCTCCGAGTTCGCTGAAATCCCTGCAAGCTGAAGCGAGTTGCTGGATCAGCATGCTGAGATGCTGCACCATTCGTAAGACAAGATGCAACGCGATTCGGGCGTTGAGGTCTGGCTGAGATGCGAGGCTAAACAAACCTAGGCTGATGGATGCTGGAACACTACCACCAGCTGCGTGGGGATTGTTTACGCCACCGGTCGGACTCAACACGCCTACGACGCGGTCCAGCATGCACAGTACATATGAGTAGCAGGTCAGTGCCTGCTGTACCAGCATGTAGTTGTGGAGTTTGTGCCTCGCTGTTGCGGGAATGTTGGGACTGCGGGTGTCGCTGGATGTCTCGTCTGTCGTTGAGGGGACACTCGAACTCGAATTTACAGGGACATTAGACTGGAGGATCTCCATTAAGGTCTTCGTCGCCTCAAGGACTTCCTCGACGTAGTCGACTGCAGGTTGCTGGTCTGTGTCCGCTGCCAACACAAGGCGGTGCAAATAACCCTGAAGTTGGAGTAGCCTGCCTGTTGTCTGCACTGTATTGCGGCCTTTACCAGCCGGGGAGGTCGGCAGGGGGGGTGGTTCTGATTCCGGCAACGCTCGAGATTCAGCTCGGTACAGCGGTTCATGGACGGCATCGATGTGCTGACACTGAGAGAAGTCTAGGTGGCTCCAGTCCACGTCGAGTTGTTGGACTGCTGTTCAACATTTTGCATTAGCTTCTGACGCTACAGCCGTGGATAGCAGTACGGGGGGCTTCTCCAACCTTCAGGAGACACAAGGAGGCTCATAGCATCAGAGGGCGACTCATTGAGGATTGTGCCGCCACTGGTGTTCGTCTCCATCTGGTTCATATCCGTTATCGACGCCGAAGTGCACAAGGGACTGCTGCCAGGGATTGGCATATTGTTCATGTTTGCACTTCGGGAATCATCTTGGGACACTACCGACGTCCGTCTCTGGGTCTTGGGACGGCCTATGCGTGATGTGTTCCGATACACGCAGTCGATATCTAACCTCTCACACCTGTCACATCGGCTATCTTCCCTGCCCGTTCTCACACAGCGGTTTTTGAGGTCGTGACATCGGTCACACGCAGCTCGAAGCTTGCCTTCTTTGGCCATGTCCTGGCGATTCATAATTCAAGTTGAGGGGGTAAATAAGGAATAGGGGATGAGGTGAAGAGATTAGGATTCGTTGAGCTTTAGAGATTGGAGGATAAGCGGAGACAAAAGGGAGGGTTGCACGCAGCTTGTCTTGATGGGATTACGTTCCTTCTGAACTTGGGTCGACTTTAATTGGTTCCTTCAATAAGATAATCATATTCCCTACTTACCCAGTATGCGGGCACGATCCTTGCTGCGAAGTGCGCTGTAGGCTCCCGACTTATAAAACAAGACCATAAAAGCCACCCCCGACTAGATAAAATACATATTTTAGATGATGTGGGTCCTAATGTCGAAGTCCCTTCATTTGGTATCTTTCCGTTCAGAAAGTGCATTATCAGACTTATGAGCGGTGCCGAGATGTCTACACGACCTTCGCGCTTAGTGGGAGGAATGAGGAGAACCTTGTCTGCATACTACTTTTATGATTGTTCATTTAGGAGAGCGAAGCGAAGGTACCCCGCACTGCTGTCACGACCTGGGTTGCATCGCATTGGTAGAGACCTCGATTAGGTGCTATCGACGAAGATTCTACTCTAAGGAGCGAAGGAAAGAAGATGACAACTTAGGTTTGAGGGAGCGCGACTAAGTCGTCCACGCTTGGCGGGGCTCCTACAAGGGTTATGATTGGCTTCCCATCTGGCACTGCCATGGCAGGTGTTCCAGCTGTAAGTCACCTGGTTGTAGTGAGTCTGCGAGGGTTGACCTTCACAACTGCCAAGATCGGAGTTTTGAAGTTACCAGTGTTATCAGCATGCATAGAACGACTAGGTCGGATAATATGCATTGGGGACTCCGCTGCCGTGTATTAACTTGTATTGGGAGTAAATCTGCAAATCTCCGGATCCAGCCGGCGACTTTCTTGTATTCAGTAAATACATGTCCTTGCATAGTTATAACCAATGGCCTGCAAGGGTGCAGAATACACACCATTTTACAGTAACTTTCGCCCGAAACTGGTAAGGCTAACTGAGGACATATGTATGGTCCTTACTAAATCTTAATGGAGAAATGGGCATGATTACCATCTACGGTTGAGGTTAGTTCATAGGGATGGGGTAAGGACTGAGTGTTTCTAGATTAGGGGTTAAAACCGTTTGATGAGAACTACAGTGCCAAGGTTTTAGTATAGGGTCAGGTAGATAGATTGATTGGTGTTGCACAAAGATCTCAGGCTAAACCTTGGGGAATCGTGAGATTTAGTCTAGTGCAGGTTTGCTAGGCAGCAAGGGCTAACAGGACTAACAGGGCTGTCCTCCACAATGGCATGGATGGAACCGTGTGATATATGATAATGAAAGGTTTCTCCCTAAAACGGAAGGAAGCTCTTTTTTCTACTAAGTGTATGAAGAATAATAATAATGATAAACTACCATACTCTGTTTCTTTTTTATCTAGCGACTTTGCCCTGTAGCTACCCGACAACAATCTACAATATCCGCTGTATACTCGCGATCTTCTAACAAGAACCACACATATCAGGCCTACAAACCTATGCCGTAATCATTTCATGATGAGCGGCTACCGCAGTTCCTCTACTCACTCTGTCAATACACATAATCGAGTCGGTGTCTACCTACTAAGAACATACCTTCAGCAACATAATGATAACCATTCCTCAAGAAATAAAGAATTAAGCATCAATCCTCGTAATTTAGGAATTTCTTACTATGTCAAGATAATAGTTTAATGCAAATACGATAACGTAGTCCACGGTCCAATTGCACACTTCGGCAGATTTTCGTACGCTACCACTTTGACCTGCGGTTTTTCACCACATAACTATGGTTGGTTCTTGGAACGAAAGTGGTATAATTCTAGCATTACATGCGCTTCAATCTGATCCAAAATTAAGTGTACGTCGCGCTGGTCAGATCTATAACGTACCTTTTAGAACCCTTGCGTATCGACGCGACGGTAAAACCGCTCGAGGGATTACGCGATCGCCAACGCAAAAGTTGACTCCTTCCGAGGAAGAGGCAATCGTACGACATATAACCGACCTAGATTCGCGAGCATTTCTTCCCCGATTGAGTGGTGTTGAAGATATGGCCAACCGATTACTTCGAAGTCGCGACGCGGGACGCGTCGGCGTCAACTGGGCCTCGAGCTTCGTAAGACGACAACCAGACCTCCGGACGCGTTTAAATCAAAGGATCGACTAGCAGAGAGTCCTCTGCAAAGACCCCGATGCGTATCGCGCGTGGTTTGACCTATTACGGAATACAATTGCGAAATACGCGATCCAGGAGGAGGATATCTACAACTTCGACGAGACCGGTTTTGTGATGGGCCAAATCTCGTCCGAAATGGTCGTGACGACTTCTGATCGGCGCGGAAGGCCTATAGCAGCCCAGAAAGGAAATCGGGAATGGGTTACAGTTATTCAAGGCGTTGGGTCGTCCGGTTATGCCCTCCCTCCGTACATCATTTTCGCCGGCAAAACCCACCTCTCGTCATGGTACGAAAACAGCCCATTACCGCCTGATTGGGTTATCGCAGTTACTAAAAATGGCTGGAATACGAACTAGAGAGGCGAAGATTGGATAAAACACTTCGATCATCACACCAAGTCTCGTACGAAAGGTACTCATCGCCTATTGATCCTCGACGGTCACGAAAGCCATCACTCGACCGATTTCGAGGTATATTGCAAAGCTAACAATATCGTCACGCTTTGTATGCCTCCTCATTCGTCGCATAAGCTCCAGCCTCTTGATGTTGGTTGTTTTCGCGGGTTAAAAAGAGCGTACGGAAAAGAAATCGAAGATCTCATGCGAGCACATATAAGTCATATCTCGAAAGAAGACTTTTTACCGGCGTTTTTAAACGCGTACAACGCAACTTTCACGGTTTCAAATATCCAAGGAGGTTTCCGAGGGGTAGGAATAGTTCCGTACGATGCAGATTATGTCATATCACAGCTCGATGTGAAATTACGTACGCCAACACCTCCGGGTAGCTCGGCTGGTCTCCCCGTCCCTTGGGAATCAAAGACTCCGAACAACCCAACCGAAGCCCAATCACAAACCGATTATGTGAAAAATAGGATTGTACGACATCGAAATAGCTCACCAACGTCAATTTTTGCTGGAATAGATCAGATTGCGCGAGGTACAACGAAGGTTATGCATCGGCTTGCCCTTTTAGAAGGCGAGGTCGAATCACTTCGAAAGGCAAATGAGACCTTAAGTCGACGTCGCCGTGTGAAGAAAAAACAGCTACAGAGTGGAGGGTCACTTAGTATACAAGCTGGACAGGACCTACAGTCTCAACGAGAGGTTGATGGGCAGTTACATGACGAATTTCGTCAAATTGGTGGTCGTACGAGGCGGCGAATTGCGCGTGTACGGCGCTGTAGAATCTGCGGCGAGCCCGGACATAATGCGCGCACTTGTGGAAATGATGTAGAGACATCTGAAGATAACGATTCTGAGTAGTTTCAATTGATGATAGGCGTTGTGGTTGAATTAACTTATACATTGTCGTATAAGGTCTGCCAAAGTGTGCAATTGGACCGTGGACTACGTTAACTAACTCTATGAAAGTTAAATCCGTAACTCTTAAAACAAATCCACTGAATCTCAACTTATTTTTACATCACCATTGAGATCAACTTCTGTAAATGCTAATAGGAAATTATTTAATCCAATAGCTGACAACTCATGACCGTTTTGTTTTAAAGAAAATACTAGTGACGTGGCCTCATCGCATCAACATCCTTACCCATCCTGAACTCCGCTAATAAGCCACTTTCCGTCCTTTCTCAGAAGCGTGAAGATGTTGAACCCGCGAATCCTGAGCTCGCCGTCCATGGCCACAGTGAAAGGTGTCCACACAAACCCTAGATCTCCAATCATGCGTCCTTCCCAATCCATAAGCTTCTGTTCCACATATCCAGGGGCGCGTTCCAGCATAACCCTCATCCTAGCATAGAACTCGGGCCACAACATGTGCAACAGCGTATTCGGGAACCTGGAATACGTCGCACCGCCACCTGGAAGCATCGGGCGCATCACCTCGTCCCATTTCTCGTCGTTCAGGAGCTGCACTAGGTCTAGAACAGGCGCCATCAGCTCGGGCGTGGCCTCCTTGACAAGCCTTGGAGGATCCTGCTTGTCTGCCTTCCACTGCGTGTCCGCCAAGGCCGCGATTTTCCACCCGTCGTCACCTCTAAGCAGCGTAAAGGCGCTTGCACCGTGCAGCTCTTCCACGCCATCAACCTGAATGGAGAAGCCGTTCCAGACGGCAGCGAACCTCTCGTGGACCCATATGTCGGGGTCCGGCTCCGGGATGGACTCGCCTGCTGAAGTGGTGCCCGACTCGATGATCTTGGAAAACTTCCCCTCAAGTCGGGGAATAAGTTCCCCTAGTGTGCATTGTATTAGCTCGTCCTGGTGCGATAGTACGGCGAATGAGTCGGGTAGGATATATTCCAGTATATTTGGCGAATGGGGCTTCTGCTTGGATATAGATTTCAGGAAGCCATTGACGGTCGCAAGTACTTCTTGCTTCTCATTTGTTGCCATTATGCTTGGGAATGATCAAAAAGAAAGATTTTGGAATACGCTTTTCACAAAATGTAATTCCATGGCCCAGTGTGGGGCATCGCGGCCTCTATTCATTATCAGCCGTGGCGGGCGAGGAGCCCTGTTGTATACGGCGACTTTTTTATCTGGCTTACAGGCCGGCGCTTTTCTTTTACGGCCCACGGCGGCTTCGGTCGTCTTCTACGAGTTTTTGCAACAGTGATACGTGACCCCATGGGGGGTTGCCCTATAGCTAGAGATAAGATAGATAAGAGCTATAAAAGAGCTCTGCCAGGCCAGAATAGCTGACCTGGCCATCCTTTCCCAATACAACAATTCACACCCCATATGCACTCGCATCAAACAGCTTGTATCATTCATCTTTGGCTTGTCCCACGACAATAAACATAGGGCCGGTTATTGGGTTACTGGGTGCTGCGAGTACAGCTATTCCAATACGCTCGACAAATATTACTACCTGACGTAACTGCCAAATAAGCACTCTGCACCATTTCACTTTCTACTCTGAGTGCGTTTCGGGGCTTCAAATTTGCTTGATTAACGGCTCGTGCATTCCGCCACCATTCTTGGAATGCTTTATTGTTGTTGTGCTTCAAGTGATGATTATATGTCGAAAGATTTCTTCTCAGTCATCCTTTATGTTGTTCCTCGGGTCGGAAACCTTCGTCCGGTCTCTCCCCGAACAATCACCAGGGCATCCTCTGAAAAATATCCCTTTCTTGTTTATTTACGAGTCATAAGCAAAACCTGAAATGTCCCATTCTTTGTCAGGTCTGCCTAATGTCTTGATGGTAGTGCCCAATTGGGGAAAATAGAAACTTCGTGGGGTTATTTTAAAAAAAACTTCATTATTATCTAAACATGTCGTTTATTATTCGTTTTATTTATAGCCGTATCAGTGTAATCGATGTTGCACCTTAACTATATACTATTTGGGTTATAGTACTCTTCTTTTTGGTGATAATTGATCCCCTAAGGTCAATGGGTGTTATTTCCCTGTGGTTGAGCTTCCAAATCAAAAACTCATCCTGTTAAAGAGCAGAAGAAACAGAATAGTTTCCTTTTGAGCTGTGTGGACAAAATTACGCCCATATAGGATGACTCGTTCGCAAAAGGGGTTGATATACTGATTGTCCACATGGAGTTCTTGTTTTTACCAAACAAGTCTTAAAACTTTGCTCAGCCTTAGCCACTAAGTATTCATTTCCAATACAATGTTCATGTAAGTGTCTCTTCATCGCGCCACTACGATAATCCATACATAATCCGATTGATACCCAACACTGACATAATCTCGATCATGTCTGAATCATTTTGGAAATTCCCTTGCGGTGCCGTAGACTCCGGCAGCAAGGAAAATGCCGAGCCTTTCCATACGGTCATTAGAAATAGATATGTATGGAACTAGAACGGAAAATATTTTGAATTCTCCGACATACTCATATGCCTAGACTGTGGAGCGGAGGACTAACTCGACTTGATCGACTATATTTGCAAGGTCATATATGGAGTTGGCCATCTGAGCCTGAACATTTCTCCCTGCTATCTTACTCCACCCACCGCTTAGAGACAGCCAAATTTATATCTGTTAATTTTAGGCCTATCGATCGTGATATATGGAAGATGCGCACCCTTCTGGGCAGTGTTTACTTTTACACTGTGGATGATGAGTGACTATCTGATGGGTGCACCTAGGGGGGAGGATGCTATAATGCAGCAGTGCGCAACGTTATAGTATCTAATTGAATGGGATTCACCTAACCAGTGGGTCCCCCTACCTTTTCGTATCACTATCAGTCAAAGTTATGAATGTCGTGTTTGGCTATGAGGCAAGAGAGCGGTTTGAGTTCGCGTACGGCTGGTCTACTAAGAAATATAAAATATTGCAGAACCTCGAGATTGCTGCGGCGCAAAGTTGGAAAGCGGGGGGTGGGGCGGTGGAAGGTCTATTAGCGGGGATAAGGGCTGGGATGCGTAAGCTCCAGAGCATTGGTGTGGATTATCATGTCTCTCGAGTTCTTTAATATCTGGGACAAAGAGGAAGTGAGTTCTTGGCAGGATTTTCTATTTTTGGCCTATCTGGTTGCCTGATGACGCTGGGCTTTGCTGTACGTTCAGGGGTATTCTGATGGAGGCGGTCGAAAAATACTGCACATTGGCTACATTCGCCGTTCTCTGACCCGATAATAACAGCCACTACTTATTTAACGCAAAATCATCACGAAATCCAGCAATTTAGTTTGCTCGAGTATGAAGCATTGAGTCTGCTTGATGTTGGGGTGGCAAAGCTGTCGTGGCCCGAAGCGAGCACGTATGTGTAGGATCTACTACATCCGCGCTAAAATTCCGCGTTCCAGATCACGAATGGAGCAGTTGCATTTTAAGAATGCAGAGAGATTTCGATGCCAAACAGAGTATATAACGCATGAACAATAGATACGATAAATAAGTAGGTAATAACTGACGTCAGAAGATTTCTGATACGTGACCCCATGGGGGTTACCCTGTACCTATAGATAAGATAGATAAGAGCTATAAAAGAGCTCTGCCAGGCCAGAATAACTGACCTGGCCATCCTTTCCCAATACAAGAATTCACACCCCATATGCACTCGCATCAATTTCAAAACGATCGACGAGTCCTTTGTCCTCTTTTTTCTATCTTTTAGGAAGACATGGAGGTAATTGTCCTTATATTCAACGGGCGCTACCGGTGTACTATTCCGGTATTTGGAGTACATTCCAGTGGTATCAGCAAGTGCGTTAACGCAGTGGGCAATATTCTCTTTTTTTTTCTTTTTCCTTTGTGTGTACCTGTGGCCTATATCGTATGGATAATCGAGGTACTGGTATAGATACATATTACGAACCACGTTCCTAACCAACACAGAATAGGCCCGTTGGCAGGCCTTAGGTGGATACCTGCAGGAAAGGACCGGAAACCAGGATAGAAGCTAGGAACGGAGAAAGGATGGACCGACTAGGAGGTCACGTGACGGATCACTGGATCACTCGGTGAGCCAGTGAGCCATCCCAGCAGGATCACAACGGATAAGAGTGATCCAACGAGATCAGTGAAGGAGAGATGGATATATAAGGGACAGGACTCCCAGGCATTTCATAGGTAGACAGTCTCTACTTCAGTGATCAATCTAAGCATCAATCTAACCCATTGGTGAGGCAAACTGCCTTGACGACTCTATTCCCGACTACCCTACTTGAATACTTCAGTTACCCAAAGCACTATACTCCATACGTCAGACCCCGATATTATTGCTTGAGGACTCCGCAGCAGGACTTACTTACTAGCACAAACCCTTACAGACTCTTGAGTGGTTTACGCAGCTAGACTATTAGAGGTTTCGTTACAATACACACCTGAGAAAACGTATTGTAGAGGGTTGTTAACAAGTCCAAACTTGCATGGGATATACTGTCAGACCTTATAACTACCCAAAATACCTCATTCTACAGCGAGTGGGTCCCTCATCATTTGACGGTCAATTTGGTCCAACATGTACGCGGCGTGGGAAAACAAAAGGTGGTAGCCTATGTTTATGAATATCATCCCCTCAAACCTGCAAATAACCCCTGAGACCAGTCCAAACCCCCATTCAAATCATGTTACACCATTCCCCCCGCCAGTTGTCCCGTCTCGCATCCACAATACCTCCCCCAACCTCGACATCCCGCCCCTCCCACGTCTGTCTCACTGCGCTCCAGTAATACGCCTCATTCTCCCTTACATGCCCACAATGCCCACTCTTCTTATACCGAACGACCAAACTAGTAACGCCCAAATCCTGCGCGCTCATCTCGGCATGCTCTTCAACATCCTTCCACCAAATCAAGTCGTCCGCCTCGGAGAATACATATGTCCTCGGCACACCCTTGAGCGGCCACAGACTCTCGTCGTTGAGCGCCCGACGCGTCTTGGTGATGGTGTTGTTCTCGTACCCGATAAAGACGCAGAAAATGGTCCACGTCAGAGACAGGACCAGGAAGCCGAAAATCATGCCAAAGAAGCGGATTATCGGGTTGAGGGGCAAAGAACGCCGAAAGGCGGCGACGTTTTGGTTGAATCTGGGCGTGCCTGGTGTGCTATCGAAGATGTAAGCCCCGATAGGGATAACGTGGCCTGTACATTGGAGGTATGCCTTGGCGAGGCAGACGGCTTTGTTCGAGCCGCCTTCTGAAAAGGCGTGCAGGAGTATTTTGCTGTCGTACCTTCCGGTGCGACCTTGAATAAAGCCTATAGCTGGGGCGATGGCGGTAGTCTTCTGCTCGGTGGAGCGTAGCGTGAGGTCGTCGATGGAGGTGGTGATGACCATGATGGGCGAATAGGGGTACATCTCGGTGTAGGCTGCAGTGTATTTGGATATGTGTTTCGGTAGAGCTCCGGTCCAGGAGGTGAGGAGGATCAAGTCTGGAGAGCCGTCTATTCGTCGCGTCGTTGCTGTTGTGACGGCAGTGTATGCCGATGTATCCGAGTAGGTGGACTTTGCGTAGTTTGAGGGAACATATTCGGGAGTCTGTTGGGCCTCTTGAATGTAGATTGATGGGGCTAAACAGGAGAAGCCGGGTATGAAGGGTCGTGACTTGAGCGATTCGTTGCCCATTATGTGAAATAGACTGGATAACAACAGGTATATAAAAACGATGAAGGTTGGTTGTATGTGCAGATTCAAAGAACCCTGGAGCGCTCGTGGAGTTCTGGAAAGACGATGAGGTCAGATGAGTCGTAGAAATACAAGGCCGGTGGACCAAACTATACAAAAATGTATTAATGAGTGACAAATCGAGTGACTGACGAACCAGAAAGACAGATGAAAGAGCGAGTAGACGCAGATTTGAGCGAACCAAAAACCGTACACAGTCAAACGACTGGCCAGGCTGTGGAATATGACAGTGCAGGAAACTGATGGCGCTTGGCCGATCTAGGTTTCGGGATAAGTCCGTCGGTGATTTTGCAGGATATTCGCCTTGTCCCGTGGTTCGGTCTTTGGCGTCTCACTGTCCATAGACAATTCCAAACCAAATTGGATATGTATGATTCTCCGGGCACATCCACGATGGCGCAAAGCAGCGATAGACTTCAATATCGTTGATGGAATGCTTGTCTATCCAGAGCCTAGGCTTCATTCGTCGTAACTCATGTGGCAACAGACTTGCTACTATTAGCAATTTGGGGCATAATTGTAAGAGATGATTTGTAGTAAAGTGACATAAGCACTTGGTCTGATTCGGACTGTTTACCCTTGAAACACCAACTAGCCGTTGTCTTGCTCCGGGAAGTATTCTAGATCAAGTTCGAACACCATGCACAGACGTATATGCTATATAGATAACCAAGCGACTAATTCAAAGTGGCATCTTTCATCATGTGGAATCAAGGGGAACTGGGAGCTAAAAAGGTAATGGCATCCACTAGGCCGGATACAGAGTTTAGGCCGTTGACTTGGCTAGACGCCACTCATCAGCCAACCTTGAGCAAACATGGCGTGTGATCGGAATGAAGTTGTTTCGAAGATGGATCAATCCTACAGTAACGCTCATTAAATATGCCTATTGGATTCTCTGGGGGCGGTATAGACACATGCTAAGCTCTCTGGAGACAGATTTAGCTAACAAGTATTTATATACGGCGCGACGCTATACCGCATAAGCGCACCCCCAGTTTGGCAGCTGCATATGCACACTTCTTGAGCTGGCGATTCTTTTAGGATCATCCCATCCACCAGGCTCCGCCTGTGCGTAGTATTCAAAGCGCTAAGTTCACGAACTGCATACGCACACAAGCTGGTCATAATTTAATGACCATCACCCCACTCACCAGGCTCAGCCAGGCTCCGCCAGCGTGGTATTAGGAGCGCCAAGTTTAGGAACTGCAAATGCACACTTCACAAGCTGACTGTTATTTTATGACTATCACCCCACCTACCAGGCTCAGCCTGTGCAGCGTGGTATTGGAAGCTCCAAGTTTAGGAGCAGCAAATGCACACTTCACAAGTTGGTTATTATTTATGACCATCGCCCCCAACCAGGCTCAGCCTGTGCAGCGTGGTATCAGAAATGCCAATTTCGACGTGGGCGTTGATGGACATGGTTAATGTCCGTGGCCCGCGCCTGGGCAGAAACTTCGATCGACAATGAAGTGAGACCGCTACTTTTGATCGGAAGTTTACTATCATCTGGACGCTGATCTAAAATATGGTAGTCGCAAGTCCACCGTTTCGGCTGCTTGATAGGAAATAGGGGGCTTTAGTCTCATCGAATGGACATATGAGCCCACCGGCGCCATGTCCGAAGCTTGAATCGAGACCTGGTGTTGGTGTAAGTGCTTAAGCGACACTATTTTCAGTCCCTGTCATGATGCACCTGGCCACGGGTATTTCACCTTCACAAGATCCTGATCTTATATCTTGGCTTATACCATCAAGCTTCCTGGCCCACCGATCCTCTGCACAAGTTTCTTGTCGTTTCTAGTCACTCTTTTCCTTGGCTATTTTGGTCACCGTCTTGCTTTCTTGTGTTTGGTGCGTGCAACTTTTTCATACGTCTTTTTTCTTCTCTATCCATTACCAGCTGGACGGAAAACATGAATTTCGCCGCGAAAGAAATGGGCTTCTCGAGGCCGCTGTCTGACATCGAGGATGGGAGAAATCAGAGTGAGGAGTGGAAGCCGAGGAAACAAGAGTTTGCCGTCATGATCACCATTGCCATTGTTTCTTTGATGGTGGCATTAGACGCAACGATTTTGGTCCCTGTCCTACCGGTAAGCGGAACCTCAACGCATGAGCGATGCATTCGTAACTGACCCGTCTTTAAGACACTGGCCCTTGACCTGGGTGGCTCGGCAACAGACGCCTTCTGGGCTGGAACATCCTACCTCTTAACATGTGCCGTCTTCCAACCATTTATCGCCTCTCTATCCGACATATTTGGCCGAAAGGAAATATTGCTGCTGTCCATCTTTATCTTCACTTTGGGGACAGCGCTGTGTGCACCCGTAGCCACAAACTTCACTGTTCTATTCGCAGGCCGCTCACTCCAGGGCATCGGCGGTGGCGGTATCATCACCATGGGCCAGGTCATTTACGCCGACGTTGTTCCCTTGAGACAGAGACCCAAATACTTTGCCATTGTACTTGGAGCTTGGGCGCTGGGTAGCGTGTTGGGACCGTTGCTTGGTGGCTTATTTGTGGAGCATCTTTCCTGGAGATGGTGCTTTTATGTCAATGTAGGATTAGTACTCGTCTTTTTTGTTTTTGGATTATTCGCGCTGACGACTTACAACAGTTCCCCTTTTGCCTATTGGGGTTCATCTTGGTGCCAATATTCGTGAAGCTCTCGCCCCAAAAGTCATCCTTGGCATCGAAGCTACGTCGTGTTGATTGGGTTGGTAGCTTCTTCTTTATCGGTGGTACGACGAGTTTTCTCATCGGGCTCTCTTGGGCAGGTATTCAGTATGACTGGCTCAGTATCCAGACAATCGTCCCTATGGCTACTGGGGTCGCATCTGTCGTTGTGTCGATGGTGTGGGAGGGCTATGGCGCCCGTGAACCGATGTTGCGCCTGTCTTTGTTTTGCTCTTCTTCAGCCATCGCCGCATACGCATGTGCATTTTGTCAGGGTTTCCTAGTAAGTTGAGCCACGTAAACATGATGAGATGTTAGCTCACACACTCCCGCAGCTCTTCTGCGCACTTTACTATCTACCGTTCTTCTTCATAGCGGTCCAGTTTAAGACACCAATGCAGTCCGGTCTCAACCTCTTGCCGGTTACCTGCCTCCTCCTTCCTGGTAGCATCGTCGTCTCGATCCTCACATCCCGGCTAGGTCGGTTCCGGTGGGCTGTCTGGATCGGCTGGGCGATCACTTCGGCCGGATGTGGCCTGCTCGTGCTTTTCGATCAAGATACCACTACCGCCATGTGGGCCGGCATCCTGGCAGTCTTCGGCGTCGGCAACGGCATGGTGCTTACGAGCGTCAACGTGGCGATTCAAGCCATCAGCCACGTGGAAGATTGCGGGCGCGCTGCGGCCATGTATGCTTTCATGCGTACCATGGGCATGTCGATTGGGGTGGCAGTCGGCGGCACCACTTTCCAGAATGTTATGAGCAGTAAGCTGCAAGATCTGGGGTTGCCCGAAGCCATCGCGCTTAATGCAGAGGGCTTCGTTGAACAGCTGGCATCTCTGAAGCCCACAGATGCAACGCGCCTCGACATTCTGCGTTCTTATGAAGAAGGCTTTCACGGCGTCTTCTGGGTCATGACGGGCTGCGCATGCTTCGGATTCGTAGCAAGTTTGGTCATCAAACGCCATAGCATGGACAAGATCCTCGACTCCAAGTTCGTACTGAACGGTCATCGTTCTGGTGCCGACATGCTAAAAAAGCCTGAAGTCATCGATCCAAAGGTAGCTCACACGTCGCAGCGGGCCAGTCAAACGTCATGGGTAGCACCTGATAGACGCGTCTCAAACATGAGTCGACTCAGTACCATTGGTAGTACATTTTACATCGACGCCGAAGGCGAATGCACTCCGTCTAGGCCTTCTCTCATGTCTAGAGACGAAGATACCACTCCACAGAGGCCACTGCCGATGCGCTCGCCGGATTTCAATATGCTTTCTGAGAAGACGAACAGGCCGGGGCCGCATCCGGTTGCGAGAGGCGTGGCATCGTCGGCGTTGGAACAGGCGCCAGCGCTGGCCTTCTACATCGCGCCGGGGAACAGAAGGGTGCCAGTGGACATTTCGACGGGGTCAGAGTTGGTGCATCCGTTTTCGACATCGCAGTTGTCAGTGCCCAAGGCCACCTTCTTGCGTCCGCCTAGATCAGCAGCCAAAACAGCAGAGACGCGAAGGATCAGCAACATACTGAAGCGGGATGGATTTTGACTTCCTATTGTATCATAATAAAACAAGGCCCTGGCCATCATTATCCGGAAATTGAATCCTAAACATGAATAATGACATGTTGCTGAAGGGCCATTTCGACTCTGCCTTGCGCCAGTCGCAGCGGCTCTAGCGCCCCATCACTGCCTATTTGTTATTTTATCCGACCGCTCGGTCTAGGTAGATAACCCTTGCGTTCGTCCTATTTCATCAGACTTTCAGGAGGGTGCGGTGCAATGCAGTAGCGCAGAACATTCTGGCCAACAACCAACATCGATGCAAGAGACGAGCAGATAGCAGATGACCCGAGATGTTCTCGGATTCCCCAGTGGTCCAGGCTCCTGATAGGACATGGGCCAGCTATGTGAGGGTCATTTAAAATTTACGGCGGCTATGCTACCCGCCCATCTCGATGTAGAACTTGGTGGCAATTACAAGTAGGGTCATCCTGACACTTTATCGGACCGCCAAAGGTATGCGAAGCTCTGCACACTTTGGGGTCGGCATATCATGGCTTATTTGGTATAACACGTTTCAACCATTCAATTACAAAAGATCTTTCCGCCATGCTCTCCCAATACAAAGAAGCCTTCGACAATGGCGGCAACGGCTTCGCCATGGTGCTAATGGTTGGTGCTAGAACCCTTCGCTCACGGCGCATGAAGAGGATATGCTTGAGCTTATGAATGACCTCACCTAGAAACCCAACTGGCATTGAAAAGTCTCGGACGAAGCTGCTGTGGCTAAGTGGCGAGAAGAGGCACTGCGGATCTAGCTCATGAGCGACAAGGCCTGATAAGGGGGTCTTGCCGAGTGACGCTTTAAGCATTCTTGATTCTTACCGAGGCTCCAATATTGCTGCCATTTCTGCCCCCCGCCCCCCACCGCACAACTTCCGAATTAGTCAGTTATGTACCTATGCGGCAGCTGGCCTCGCATGTTCAAGGCATGCTCAACGAGCAGATTTTCGACACTGCCTTATACTACTACTACAATTTAACTAAGTCGTTCCGTACCGAGACCTAAATGAATGGTATCGACTTCTCGTACGGACAGGTCCAGCACAAATTATTCGCCGAGATCTTCGATGTTGAATCCGGAAATTCGGGAGCAGGGGCAGGGCCTTCATTCCAGAGCCTAGGCTTTGTCAGCACCCACGCCGACCTCTTCCTTGCTCGAATTACCCAACACGCTACAACACAAATTCGAGCTCTTGGAGCTAGTGGACGAGAATAAGGCCACCGGCAGTTTCGAGTGCTCTGGCTCGACCCCCACCACTACAGCAGCACGACTGGTGAGCCGATGACGGCTATGGCAAGTTCATCACCGATGATATGGCCGAATGCCTCATGGGGGTGGACGACGCCAAGCGGTTTTGGCCCAGAGTGATGAAGGAGCGAACAACAGTGGCGCGTGTTATTGCGAGGGTTATAAAGGAGTATAAATTTCGTAAGCAATACGTGCTTCTAATTAGGAGGGTTGATTGAAAGCCGGTTGGGCTTCGTTGTGATACATGAAGAGACACAATTAGGGAAGCTCCCTACGACGTTTGCACCCACCTCCAGTTACGCCGGTCCACGATTGGGCAACTGCAGTGACCCTTTCTCCTTATTTGACCGGGTTGATCCTTGGTATAGTTGACTACCCCGCACTATTTTGACGACTATGTCGATTTTTCATGGGCGAAGACGTTTAGGCAGTTTCAAATGCAACGGTGGGAAGGGGGTTCATGTCATTCAAAGTAGCCATGAGTCATGTACCTTCATATATTTGCACTATTCTGCTCATCAGCTACATTGGGGTTTGCTCGCCTCGACTTTTCATTTTTATTACAAATAGTCAAGCGCCATGGCTATACTTGAACATTTTGTGGGCGTCAGTGTGGTAGACATTGTGAAGTATTTCGTAGTTGGGGTTAGTATGGCCATCTTCGCAGTCCGTGCATCACAAGCTGGAGCATTGCTAAATGTAGAACATCAACAGGTAATCCTCTATCAAGCTACTGTGACAATCTACAGCCTGCTCTTCCACCCTTTGCGCCACTTTCCCGGTCCACTCCTCCAAGGCGCCACGTCCATCCCATACGTTCTCCGCAACGCCCGCGGCTACCAAGCCTTCCATACGCAAAAGCTCCATGATGTCTACGGCCCCGTCGTCCGCATCGCAACCAATCACTTGTCCTTCACCGATCCAATAGCATGGAAAGATATATACGGCCACCGCCTCAGCTCCAGCGGCACTGACACGACGGATGAACTGAAGAAAACCAGCGAAATGATGAAATCGAAGCAATTCTCGGTGTCCATGGAAGATTTGTCGACGTCTATTATCAACGCCCCTCGTGAGGAGCACTCGAGACTCCGGCGTGCTCTCTCTCATGGGTTCTCGGATGCTTCGATTAGGGCGAAGGAGGCAAAGATTACCAGGTTAGTTGATGTGCTAATTCAGAGGCTCAAAGAGGAATGCAGCAAGAACGCTGCCAAAGAGGGCACAAAAGCGTTCAACATGGAGTCCTGGTACAATTGGGCCACGTTCGACATCATTGGCAGCTTGGTGTTTGGCGAGTCCTTCGGATGTTTGCAGAGCGCCGAGTATCACCCCTGGATTGAGTTCATTACTCGGGGGATACGATTTGGGGCAATCTTATCGGCATTGAGCTATTTGGGGCTGAGATGGGTGGTGAGCATCATATATCGAGCGGGAGGGGCGAGGGCGTTTGCGAACACAAGGAGAAGTACGGATGTGACGGTGAGGAACCGGTTGAAGTCCGGGGAACCAAGAGAAGACTTGTTCGAGGCAATGGTTAAGAAGAGAGAAGAGTTCGTATGTATAAGCTCTGAATCTCGAGTTACTACGGGATATGCTGACCATGACTTGATTCAGAATATGTCCTTTGAGAAGCTTTCGGGGAATGCGGTGATCCTCGTCCTGGCTGGGTCCGAGATGACGGCGACTACCCTTTCGTAAGTGACTTGTGGCCGCTCAATCTTTCGAAAACACCGATCAGGCTCATTAACGTGCGTGCTATTACAGCGGTGTCACTTATCTCCTACTCTATATAGGGATGTCCTGCAAAAGCTCAACCACGAGGTGCGCTCCTTCTTCAGCAGTGTCGACGAGATTACCATTGCCTCGGTGAACCAGCTCACTTATATGTTGGCCGTGCTTAACGAAACACTGCGAGTCTACCCTCCTGTCACGTCCCACTTGGTGAGGATTGTACCAGCCGGAGAAGAGCAGATTGCGGGCCATTTTATCCCTGGTGGAGTGAGTATCTCAACTTGTCAATATTCATTCTTTCGTTATTCGAATCTCGATATGAAACTAATTGAAACAAATAAGACGTTGGTAGAAGTCCAGCAGTGGTCTACAAACCACAGCAAAGATAACTGGGTCAACCCCTGGACCTTCAATCCCACCGGTTCCTCGATGACACCAAGACGGCCGACGAGCTGGGAAACAAGTTGGAGGCGCTACAGGCATTTAGTGTTGGGCCATGGAACTGCATTGGGCGCAAGTACGTTGATTCTCTCATTTTAGCGTCTATGTTCATTCGGTAAGTAGTTAAACGTTGAATTTTACTGCTAACATTTACTACCCGTAGTCTGTCTTATGCCGAAATGCGCTTGATCCTCGCACGCATCATCTATCATTTCGACATGACGCTAGCTGAGGATAGTGAGAGGTGGATCGAGAGGCAAAAGTCGTATGCCCTGTGGGACAGGATACCACTGAATGTGCATTTGACCCCTATCAAGTAGAGCTATTGTCTGAGATTCACATAAGTCCCTCATATGTACCATGTTCTCTATTATTCAAGAAATTATATCCATCGGAGGGACTCTTCGAGTAAAAGCGTAGGTGATAGAAATTCCGATCCGATAAGATAAAAACCATACGAGAGTTGGGAACTATTTCTCTCGACGCGAATGGTAATTGGATACAACGCCCGACATTCGCAGATTTCCTGTGACGACGCAAGGTACAATCAAGAATAATCCCTTGCAGATACAGGGAAGATTGGAGATGTGTGTGTCCAAGCTTAAATTCGGTAAGGGCCAACCAACTCGTTTGACAACTTACAATATGTATAACACGATGCCCTACATCATGCCTTGCGCCTACTACGCAAGCATAGCAAGTTGCTAAGAGTGAGGCGGATGTTGCTTCGCGCAAGACATGCGCAAGCTGGTGTATGACGGCGTGCCTTCGTAGAACCCGTACGGTGCCGAGTTGGAACTACTTTCCTCAAACTGACCTACGAAGTATTTCGTGAGCGAACAACGCTGAAAGCGCACTTCAAGGCAGGCAGGTATCTTGGACGACCAATCTGATACCGCCTTGAACTAGTTGAACGGCGCATGGACCTCATACACCTGGGCATAGTGTTGCATGTCTTTGATTGACAAGAGCAGGTGGTGGCATTGGAACGTTGTATCCAGATACTCGAGCCGAGGAAATGTACCTTGATTCTCGGACAGGCGGTGGGATACGAAGATGTGATTCGGAGTCCGGCTCATGAGGGGAAGTTCAGCTTCGAACACAACGAGAAGCGCTTCCAGAAGTCGTGGAAGGAAATTAGAACGAGAACTGGACTGAAATTTGAGTTTCGAGCCAGCCTTGACCTTGGTTTGGGAGTTTGAGACGGCAAGAGGAATTAGGATCGCAATGAACGACGAGGAGACTGGTGTTCGAAGTCGAGTTAGTGAGTGCTTGAAAATCGTGATACGTTTGTAACGTTCGAGCTCGCCAGATTCTCGCGCGGAAAGCTGATTTTACGTGAGATCAGATTTTATGTTGGAGGTGGTTTAACTCTGCCTTGAACTGATTGTCGATTGTGCAGTCAGCTTTGGTGGTGGTGATGTAAATGTCCATTATTAGCATCCGAAAGCCTCGTGATCTGGTTCCATTACCGTATAAACTTTCAAGTAACTTCTGGGTATTTTATCTAGATCATTCTAGCCGATAGAAAATATGGTCTTATTACAATGAGTATCGGAACCCTTTATTGTCAATCTCCGTCATGTCATGCATGCCAGCGTCGACCGCGGCCTTCTCGTCGAAGACGCCAGCAGCATCTCGGGCTTTATTGGAGCGGTACATGTATATGTACAGAATAACAATGGATACAAGTTTGACGCTGTAGCCAATGAGCATAGCGATGTAGGCGCTGTGGTATCCGGCTGCGGCTTTGTTAGTCAATATGTCTAACAAGCTCACCACAATTGCACGATGATGAGCAGACGAGGAAGCGCATTGGAAACTTACGGGCTTCACTAGAGAGGAATGTCTGTGGTCCAATGATGTTTCCAACGCAGTATCCGGTGAACAACACTGCGGCTGTAAGCTGCTTCTTGGTTGATCCCGCCACATTGGAGGATATCATAGTGAGCGACATGCTGAACCCAAGACCCTGGAAGTAGCACAGCCAAAGTGCAACCAGCCGGCCCCACTGTTGAGGTCAGTCGGTGAAACACTTATAACATGGGGCTCCGAGCTTACCTTGTTATCATCTGGCAAGCCGACCAGAAGGGCGGCGCCCAATATGCATATCGAATTTGCAACAATCATAGTCGGACATCTCGAGTGACGAGGCCACTTGGTGCAAATAAAACCACCACCAATCAAGGCGAGAAATTGGACAGCTCCACCGGGAATCTGCAGGTACTGAGTGCCTAAAGTGTCGAACCCGAAGCTCTTCACGATCAAACTTGTGAAACTAGTCAGAGCCGCATTGGGGATCTGCGCCCCTGTAGCCATGACGAAGAGAATCCACGTCTTGGGATCCTTGGCACACTGGATAGCCTGGTGCTTTTTGAAATGGTGGTTCTTTATGCCCTGGCGATTGCGCGACACACGGTCAGTGGCGATCGCTTTTTCCTTCTGGTTCAGGAACTTGGCGGTCGCCGGAAGATCTGGCAGGAAGATGAGGCTTATTACACCCCACGCCGTGCTGATGGATCCGAAGATGATGAAAACGTACATCCACCTCGCAAGACCGGTCGTGATGTGGCCGACTGCGTAGCCGATGAGACCACCAAACATGGTGGCTAAACCGTTGGTGCAGTAGTATATCTCAAGGCGTAGCGGTTGTTCGGCGGCCGTGTACCAGATGGACATAATCCACACAAATGCCGGATTGACGACGGCCTCTGTCAGACCGAGAAGAAAGCGGTTTGTCGCGATCCCAGCGAAGGATGTGCATCCTGGCGTCGTCATAAGAATGATACCCCATAATATAGTTGTGATTGAAACGAAACGACCAATGGGCAGCTTCTGCAACAGATAGGAGGAGGGGAACTGGGCGATGAGGTAGCCGAAGTAGAATATTGAGCCTACTACTGTTAGGAGCTAGATTGAAGGACTATTTGGTAAGTTTGGGCATTGCTTACCGAGCCACGAGTAGTCCTGGCCTTTCAGATTGGTGCCCTCTTCCAAGCCGTAGACACTGGAGAAGTTCAACGAGTTTTTGTCGAGGTACTGCAGCAAGTACGTAACGAAAAGAATGGGAACGATGCGGAAGTCGATCTTGCGCAACACCTTCTCGATCTCGTCTGGCGTCACATCGAGCTCCTCAGTTTCTCTGTACACATGGTACGTGTCGTCCAGATCGAGGGCGGAATTGGCTTCTGAGAAATGCTCTGAGTTGGCGGTCTCACTAGTCTGCGCCGGAATTGGCTTCTGCTCAAGATCTGTGGTAGCCATATTTCGGATCGCGTCGTGCTGCACGCTACGATATGCAAGGTGCAAGGAGACAAGAATGAAACTTGGGACGAACAACGGGAAGGCTACATACAGGAGCTCGCCATCTTAGTTAAAGGGACTCTTCACCAGCTCTAGTTCGGAGATTCTGTTTTCACCCCACATCTTAAGACTCTTCGTCTTGGTGTGGATGCTGATTGGGATCTTAGTTCACACTTTCAGCATCTAAAGACGCTCAGTGGCCAAACCCTCAATAACAGAGTTAGTTACCAAGCACGCCATGGGCCATGCCCACTGAAATGGAGACGGGGATAAATGGGCACTTGGGTTGGTTACGGAAGCTGGGAGCGTCAAAACCTCGGTAACAGGGGGCTGGTGGGAAAATCACGATTTCTAGGCACGGCTTGTCGAATAGATTGAGAGTATCACGATGGCATCATCTCATGGGATATTGAGGTGATCTGCGCTGACGCTATTAGGGGTTCAAGAGGCGGTGGGGTAAGCAGGGGTATAAACTCCGATAGCCCCGAAATCACTATGCTACGAGGAAGGGTTATGTTAGATACTCAGGACTTCAACTTGGACTTCTATAATTTATAACGCGTCACGTACTCCACAACTAACGCTATCCAACTGAATGCGCTACTTAGTATTATATTTAATAAATAGTAATTATAGCATCGGATCGAAAGAAGGCCAATTACTACTAGATTGTAAGGTGACAGCAAGCCTAGACCATCACGTCACATAGACCAAAAGATCTAACAATTCTGTCACTTAGTGACAGGATTGAGGCTTAACCCTGCTTATAGCTCTGTATTCCCTTACATAGATATCCAAGCTACCCAAATCACGAAAACGTACAGATCTTGAAGAATTAATAACAGTGTAGTATAATCTAGACCTAGATTTGCGCGTATTTCCTCCTAAATCCTCAGTAAGCGCCGTAGGACTAAAAATAGAGGGTGGAAATAGAGGTAGATCAGTGATTAGGCGAAGGGACGGCGCTATAGGCGATACGGTAATGCTAGCTATAATATACCAACGACGGGCGGTGTATGCCTGTCAGGTTACGGCCTGGACCGAAGGCGATAGTACAGAGTGAAGGGGAGAAATAGGCGTGTCCCCCTGGTGGTCACCTGGTGGTCACTTGGTGATGGCAGGTAGGGGTGTCCACAGTAGTTCATTGATCTCTGCCCTCTCTATCTTCCTCCGTCTCGACTCCTTACTTATAGCCAGCCGAGGTTCTCTCTTGGATTCTGGATGTTTGCTTCCGTATGTCTGTGTTCCTCCGACTTCGGCCAATATCTTGGATAGCGGCTCCTTATCTGCAACCAAGCGATTCCCTATCCGCTGCAAACGGCTTCAACGGCTCTCATTCGCCACAAGCGGCTCTCTAGCTGCCACAAACGGCTTCCTACCTGGTGGAAGCCGGCCCGCCTCGGATGACACTTGTGGCTCTGACAATGCCCATTTGACACGGCAGAGGCACTGCAAGTTCGAATCAGGGTTGCGACATCAGTCTATCTCTGTTGACGAATACTAAACTGAAGAAGAGAGAGAAAGAGATCTAAGTGCAAGTGCCGTTTCCTACATTATAAGGAAAAGGGCAGCGCGTACAGGTGGGACACCTATACTAGGGTGTCGCTGTTCGTCCAGGGGCCTAGGGGCCAGGCATCGTGACCGGCGTCACAGCCCGCAGGTTTTAGGTGTGCCGGTTAAGGCACTGAGGTTCGATTAACTAGAAGCTACTGTCAACAAGTTAACTAAGAAGGAGTGCTACCGAAGATTTATTTTAGGTGAAGTCAGAGTCTTCCCTTCACGACTGCGTCGTGCCTTCTATCTCAATCACAGCAACAACCTCCTACCGGAGCTGTTAACCATGGAAGCTACCACTAGTATTCGATTAGTCTAACAAGGACGAGATAAAACGTTTTATATTTATCAAGGCTAAGGTAAAGGTAAAGGAATTAATTCTCGGAATTGCTATATCTAAATACATATATAGGTAAGATATATTATTAAATACGCCGTAGGCTCGAAGCCCCCGGTACCTCTACTAGTACTCCCGTATGTCAAACCGTGCCCTAATGGCTGGACTAAATACATACGCTGCGTCGTCGGTTCGCCCTATTGGCGACTGCGTTGCGTTCACTACCATACTACGTTGGTTCTCAACCTACCAACAAAGTCCCCCCTGAGAAGATCGATGCTATCTGGGCCTTGAAGCTGTCCGACCCGTCCCTAGCAGCCATCTTACAATAGTCCCACTAACTACTGGTTCTCCTGTTGCCGTTGCGAGGTCTCTGCGAGAGTATAGTGGCCGTGGTGCGATGGCGGCCCGTAATCGTTCCCTCGGTCCTTCCAACAGCCCGCAAAAGAGGATTACGTGCTCTGCCGTCTCAGGGGCATCGCCACAGCGGCATAGCGGCGAGTACACGCCAAAAGCCCCTGTCTTGAATAAGAAGGCTGCTAGTCCTATTTTTTCCGTCCTGATCTGGCACAGCGTAGACGCCTCCAGTCGGTTCAGGCCGAAATACTTGCCCCCTTTCGGTATCTGCATCGAAGGGCCCTCCGGTTCCTCAGCGATAGCGCGTCGCTGGCGATCGTGATGCTCTGCTCCGGTGAGCCATCTCTTCCTCCAGTGGTCGAGGAGGGCAGCCGGGACCTCCTTTTCCTCACTCATCCACTCGGAGCCCCGGGCCTCCTTCTCCATAGTGTACCCTGCCGGTCGGAGTAGCTGCGACGCCTGCTTCCTCTTCGCCGGCCTATCCTGCCGGAGTATATGTGACGCTTTAGCGCTCGCGCTGCGAAGCAGATTTCTCTTCCCGCTAAGTCGTAGCCGTTCTTCAAACTTAGCAGCCCGGGCACTAAGATAGAGGTCTAGTGGCGGGATTGCTGCTTCTGCTTCCAGGTGGCGAACCGGCGTCGCTTTGTGGGCGCCACAGACTACCCGGAGGCACTCGTTCTGTATCCCCATCAGGCTCTTAGCTGGCCCTGCCGGTTCCTCACTTATAGTATGCCACGCAGTCGCCCCGAAGGCAATCGCGCTACGGATAACCACCGTATATAACAGCCTCGCCCGTATAAGATCGCAGCCCCACGACATATTGACTAGCTTTGTCAGGGCTAGCTTTTGAGTTGCCATTTTTGTTTTAACACGCTCAACATGGGCGTGCCACGTCAGTTTGCGGTCGAACCAGACTCCTAGGAACCTGGCTGAGACTACCGGCGACACTGTGGCGTCCCCAAGGCGAATACTTTGCGGCAAGGGCTCTCGGGCCCTAGTAAAGTGCATTAGCTCACTCTTGTCAGGAGCGAACTCCATCCCGTGCCTCACTGCCCACCGCTGACACGTAGCCCATGCGCTCTCCAACCGGCGGCAGGTCGTGTCTGGATCGGTGCCGACGCTTAGCAGGTTCGTGTCGTCCGCGAACCCGACTACTAAAAGTAGTGGATGCTGCTCCGCTAGCTCCTCGTACAGCGTTGAAATGTATAATATAAACAGTATCGGGGATAGCGGTGACCCCTGGGGGACGCCACCTCGTAGGGGGATTGGCTCTGACTCCTTGCCATCGAACCGGAGGCGTACCGTTCTATCCTCCACGAAGCTGCGTACCCACTCCTGAACCCACTCCGGGTAGCCTTTCCGGGCTAATATGGAAATCAGCCGTCTGTAATTGACCGTATCGAATGCCCCCTTGATGTCTAGCTGTAGCAGCGAGGCGATGCCCCCGCGTCTCCACGCCGTATAGACCACGTCCTCAACTATACGTATTGCCAGTTCGGTGGACCTCCCAGCGCGGTTACCCATTTGGCCGTTTGGTAGTAGGCCGGCCGCCTCAGCTACTTTGGTGATACGCTGGCTCATCGCCGTCTCTATTACCTTCCCTACCGTGCTAAGCAGGGCAATGGGGCGCCAGCCGCCAGGGGTCTGCTTCTGAGCTGTCGTTTTATTAGGCTTAGGGATAATAACCACCCTCGCTGAGCGGAAGCGCTCCGGGTAGTACCCCAGCCTAAAGCTAGCTGTTGCCAGATCCGCTAGGATCTCCCATAGGGGTTCACCGCAGGCCTTTAGCAGGCCAGTGGGGATCAGGTCGTCGCCGGGAGCCTTCCGAGCAGCCGTTCCTTTGATGATAGACTCGATATCCATTGTGGTCACCTCCCTAGGGACGTTCAGCTCTGGTCTCGTCTGTAATAGGCCGCGATCGAGGTCCGATAGATCTATATACGGGTCTGGGAAGAACCTCTCAGCTAGTAATTTTGCCTTCTCATCATGTGTACGTGCTGTAGGCGTGTCGCCGGCGTCCCTCCGGAGATCTGGCGGTAAGATATATAAACTGAGAACTAACTAACTAGAAAAGAAGGTAAAGAAGATGACGAAGATGATGAAAAGGAGAAGGTCCATCTCTGCGTGCTTCTTGAAGGAAAGAAAGTCCTCCCTGCCCCTGTCACCTATATACCCTGATGACCGGCCTTGCCCCACTACAATGGTCAAAGGCTAGCCCAGATACCTCTACCTTCATCTTACATTATGCGGTATCTAAAATCACATGGTTCCCTAGTAACCTCTCTTTTACATAATATCTTTTACGCAGGATACTTTCGACGTTCAAAGTCTACATTTACGTCCACATGGACTATAAACATAATTTCAACCAACGTGGCTAAGGCTCCCGATACAGATATAGTCCAGCACAACCAAACGTTGCAGAAGGTAAATAGTGACGACTCAGGATCCTCGCATCAGAGTGTTGCGGATAAAGCATTGGCGACAACCGAAGTCCTCGAGAACACTCTCCCACGCTCTTGCGCAAGCTTTTCGTCAAGCCGGGATATCGCTGCTCGCGACTTCATTTAGGCCATCAAGAACCCTTTCAGTTGGCAAGCTAGGCATGTTCCTCCACAACTCACCAGACGACACCCATAGTCCGCCAACCATGGACGTAGATGCGATGCGCAACGAGCCCAAGCAGCTGGCAGCCCTGATAGCGCATGGTGCTCGTGACGCGACATATTGATCACGCAACCTCCTATCACATTCCTGGCCCGGCATCTGATGCGCGCAGAACGGTCGCTGTACTCCCGCTTCTTTGTCCCCGTCATTATCGCCTGTTTTGAGTTTCTTGACGGCATGCAGCTGGGGAACCTCTACGACGTAATCCTAGCGTCCACCGCGCGAGGGTTCGTCCAAGCCATTTGGCCGTCTAAAGTAGCAGATATCTTGACAGAGCAGGCCCTGAGCGTAGCGAACAAGAAGCGGCGATTGAGCAGTTAGTGACGGCGGTTGATCAGGGGCTCGGCCATTAATTCGCTAGGTTCATGCGCTCGTGTTAACTTTTACCCATGTGCATAAGTGGTGCACTGTACATTTGCACTGACAAAGGGCACTGCTCTCATACTAGTCAAAGTACCTTCACCTACTGACACAGAGCATTTATGCCTGGTTTCATGGCCATCGCATTGTGACGTATAGATCTTGTGGTAAATATGCAGTCATAGCAATATTTTTACAAAACACTGGCAAGGCGCACTGTTAAATTTTGTTATAGCCTTTAGTCCAGCCATTAGGGCACGGTTTGACATACGGGAGCACTTGTAGAGGTACCGGGGGCTTCGAGCCTACGGCGTATTTAATAATAATATTAAGATCCATCAACCGCGCGAGGCGGTTCATAATCTGGTTGCGTGGCACTACTTGGTAATGGATCGTTTTAAGTCACCATTATTCATCAATTCTAATCTTTGCAGCCTTCCAGTGGTATCTCACCTGGGACGATTTTGTATCTATAAAATCCAATGAACTCCGTTTTGCGTCCGACTCAGTTCGTCAAAGTATTCCGAAGCACGTCCATAAACTTCCACACATCCGTAAAAGTGCAGTATAGGGGTACAGGCGCAACCCGAATAACACCAGGCTTTCTCTTGTCGCAAATAACGCCCGCAGCCTCCAGATCCCGGCTCACATCATCAAGTAGTCCCTCCTTAAGCAGCACACTGAGTTGTGTGCCCCTCTCTAACGGGTTCTTAGGGGTGATGATCCGGAAAGCTCCCGGTTTATCCACCAGAATCTTGTTCAGGAGGTGCTCCGCATACGCAGTCAGCAGCAACGCCTTTGACCTCAACGTCTTCATCTTTGTTTGTGCAAACACCGACAACGCTCCCGTCAGTGAAGCCAGGTCAATCGCTGACGGGTTCGAAACCTGGTATCCGCCCGCACCAACCGTCGGTTGAAACTTGTTGTCCATGTTGAAACGTGTCCTCTTATCATGACCGTACCATCCCGCCAGCCGATCCCTAAACTGCCAAGTCTGGGTACCCGCGCTAAAGTCGACCTTGCCGTGCTTTTCGTGCACGAAGGCGCCTGCAATGGATCCGGGTCCCGCGTTGATGTACTTGTATGTGCACCAGCATGCAAAGTCGACGTTCCAGTCATGGAGGTAGAGTTCGACGTTGCCAGCGGCGTGGGCGAGGTCCCAGCCAACTACTATTCCCTTTGCCTTCGCGTGGGCGGTGATGCGCTTCATATCGAAGAGCTGGCCGCTGTAGAACTGGATACCGGGAAGAAGAAGCAGGGCGGTCTCGTCGGCATGCTTGTCGATCGTAGCCAAGATTTCTTCAGTGGAGATGTAATAATCCTCGTTTGGCTGAATCTGAACCATGGTCTCGGCAGGATCGAGACCATGCCAACGAATTTGGGATTCGATTGTGTACTATCGAAATGTTAGTGTTGGGTTTTCTGACGCTTGAGATGGATGTGCGCAACTTGCATGATCACTAGGGAACGGCTTCCACTCGAGAATAATCTTGTTCCTCTTCCCCTCGGGCTTGTAGAAGCTAGCCATCATCAAATGCAGGTTTATCGTCAGGGTGTTCATGATGACGATCTCGCTAGGGTTCGCGCCCACAATGTCCGCCGATTTCTTGGCGCAGTCCTCGGCCATGTCTTGCCACGAGGTCAGAGGCGAGTCTTCCATGTCGCTGAAGTGGCCATTGACTCCGATGGAAGCCCATGTCTCAAGTTGAGCATCCAGGCACTTGCGGATGGCTTTGGGCTGGGCCCCTAAGGAGTTGCCGACAAAGTAGATGCAGGCTGTGTCATCGTCACTCGATGGTGAGTTTGAGACAGCTGAAGATGTCGTTAGTTCAACGTTTGCTCGCAAGTTGTGGGGGGTAGCTCACCCGGAATTGTACCATTGAGCGCCTTCTTTTTCAGGGATGCTCTTGTCGGCAGAATGAACTGGTCGCGCAGATTGATGGGGTCTTGTGCATCCAGTGCTGATGCGAACTGGAGAGTGTTGGCATCTGATGGGAACGCGACGGGCTCGCCGGCTCGCAACTCATCGACAGCCACCGAAAAGTCCATCTTGAAACGATTTTGCGTGGAATGCTCGAGCTGAGGTCGTGAAATCAAGTTTCTAAACGAAGACACACCTAGCTCAACCAGATGGAGACGGGGCGATTGGTAACGATGAGAAACAGTAGCACCGAAATTAAACTACCGTAGAAGGATTTCAAGCCTCAAATACTATTATAGATATTTTATATGTCTTGCGCCCCCCGTTTACTATCGTGGATTTTGCAATTCTCGGCGTCATTACTGTGACAGAGCCCACTTACAGCTCAGATCCGAGATCCGAGATCCGCCGTGCATGTGTTGCATCCTCCACAGCTGTGCTAAAACATAGCGTAGCAAGTGAAATCTCAAGTGACCGTACCTGACTATGCGTGTGCAACTAAATTCTTGATTGCTCTGAGGTATAATTAACATGTCCGTATAGTCTGTTGTTAATTAATGCCTGTGGTTGTTTCTACAACTGTCCCGCGTTGACGTTTGAATTCTTCATCCCTGCTGTTTTGTCCAATGGACACCTTTCTGATGACCATTGCATCTAATGTTTTTGAAGCGAACTTCTATCAGTTTCCATTACAGATCTATGGAGCTATTGAACGTTGATGCTATCCGGTCCTGGTGACGTGTTGCGGATAAGATGATGGGTCGCACGGGGGAAAGGTTGTGGACGAGCTGGCGAAAAACGGCTATAGATTGTTATGTAATCTATCATCTGATTCGACCCTTTTTGTCAGCAGGAACATGAGCATACACTCCAGGCACTCTGCGTGTATACACAGTGTTGGAAGTTAATCGTCTTGGCACACCACAAGCGCCGCTTGGCCCCCTCGGAAGCTCGTGGACTTATCGACAAAAACAAAGGCGAAAAAAATCTGAAGTTCCGACATCCGATTAACATCATCGATTTCGCCATTCGGACAACTGCGGTCACTCAACCGGCGGCTTTAGAGCTTGAACCAGCGCGCGGAACGACTAATATTGGGCCGGTTTTCTTGTCTTGTGGTGCCTTCCGATGGACCAATCTCCACGATATGTGCGGGTGCGCGTCGCCAATGCATGCGACAGTTGCAAAGCAAGAAAGGGTGAGTCTGGCTTCAGTTCTCCCTCCTCCGCTCTCCGGAATCATGTGAGCACTTATACATCTCGATAGTCAAATGTGACGGTGAGTCTCCCTGTGGCTACTGTACTAGACACCACAGGGCCCATCAGTGCCATTTCTCACCGCAGCGCCGACGCCGTACCAACGATCCGAGATCACCTCGAGCGTCATCCGCGTCCAGGTCCGTGCCGTCATCCGCCCGCCCTCGGCCCGAGTCACCACGTCTGCCGGCTTCAACACCATCTGCACCAGTGGCAACAACTCCAAATCGTGGGCCCGGTGATGTTTCGGCCGAGGAAGAGGCCGACGTGCCCCGCGATGCAAGGCTGCTGTGCGATGCTCAAGGGAAACTGAGTACGGGGTTCCCGTTTCCCGTGCAGACCATGTTGATACTGCCGACTGACTTCATACACAGTTTTCATCGGTGATTGCGCACCGCTTTCCTTCTTCCAGACAGTCAGGAAACTTGTGACTTCACGAGTCGATCCAAGTGCATTTGCCCCTCAGGCAAGCCGCGCGTCGCTGCTTGAGAACGCTCACTCGAATCAAGCCGCCGCCGGAGAACCGCAATCGCCACACGTAGATGCCACAGCCGTCGCATCAGCGGTGGCCAATTACCTCGCTGTTGTAGGTTGCATGTTCCCATTTGCAGATTATTGTGCGCTCAACATCTTTCTAGACATCGGGATTAGTGGACCTATTCGACAGCTCCAGACTTGCGGATGAGATAACCTCGTGGGCAGCACAGCCACAGAAACCACATGACATCACATGCGCCATCAACTACCTCGTACTGGCGATCGGTCTCCAGAAAAGTGATGAAGCTGCAGCCGCCCGCCATTTTGAGCAGGGGAAGAAGCTGGCATTGGGCTTTATTGGGGGCGATTTGAGCGTTGGCACCGTGCAAGCCTTCACCCTCGTCACGCTGTACATGCTCATGACTTGCCAGATCACCGGCGCTTTTCTGTTTTTTGGTATGTGAGCTCCATGCACGAGACGATTTCTCACTGACCTGGAAAGGGATCGCTGTGAGAGCACTCTACAGTCTCGGTGTACACCGAACGGAGGTGAACTCGAGATTTGGCGCTGATATCCAAAAGCAAAGGTAAAACGAGACGGGCTTATTTACTGCATCAAACTGACACATCTCCCAGAGATCGTCTCTGGAAGAGTCTTCGCGTCGTCGACCTGTTCCTCAGTATATCCATGGGCCGACCCCCAGCTACGTCAGATGTCGACTGTACCGTCTCGTATCGTACTGTGGATCACGAGGGTCGCGAGGTTTTCGATCTCCTAAACGCGTCAGTCCAAATATTGCTTATCACTGAAGGCATTGTGCTTGAGGTCTACTCAAGAAAGAAGATCTCAATGCAGCTTACTGAAGGAATCTCGCGCCAGCTACGTGATTGGTCGAACCGATGGCTGGCCACCCTCAAACGCATTATTGGCTTGCCTTCCAACCAGCATGATGAGCCCACGGTCGTCGGGGCTCTTCAGGTTCTTTCCTCGTATTATTACGCCGTAATGCTGGTGTCACGCCCATTTCTGATGTACGAGATGTGCAGGCGCCTGCCTCAGAACCCTTCAAGCTTCCAAGCAAGTGGCGAAGGCGGGAGCTCTGGCAGATCCAAGTTGGCACACGCTTGCATTGATGCAGCGAGCTTGATGATCGAGGCCGTCTCCGAGTCCATTCAGGGCGGGCTTCTTGGAGGTAAAATGCCACTGATAGTGTAGGTGTTGGGAAACTCCACGTCTCCACAGTTCCAGCTGACTTGTTGCTCAGATCATGGCTCTTTTCGGCCTCTCTCGTGGTCGGTGTAGGTCTCCTCGGCGAATTCGGCCGCATCCTGGAGAAATACGCCTGCATGTCCATTACGGCACTGAACTATTTCGCCAAGGACGACACACATGCTGCGCAGTACTCTCTCATTGTCAATTCGTTGCACTCAAGTACCACCGCATACCTTGTGAAGAAGGAAAAGCATGAGCGACTCCAGATCAATGAGAGCTCATCGCAGCTCTTTGGCTTAATTCCGCGAGCTCGTCGCGAGCCAAGAAAAGAACCCAGAAACGATTCGACGACCCGAAGTCAGAGTAATATAGCTCAACCCGTCGCGTTGCCCAATGCTGAATCCACAATTGCAGAGATGCCTAGCTTGACCCAGATGCTTGGAGAGTCTCCTTTTGATAATCTTGATCCAGCACTGTTTTCTTTCACAGACTTGTCCTCGGGAACGTCTGATTTCTCCATGCTGAACAGCAATGCGCAGGACCAGGCGGATCAGGTGTTTGGAGCACTTAATCTATTTCCACTCCTGGATGGAGGGGGCCACATTGATCTAGAGCATTTCTTGTGAGCGTCTTGGTATCGAACCATAGAAAGCATTTTGCCGGCGGAAGGCCCATAAATAGTAAGGACTATTTGAACGAGGAGGAACTAAAGATATACACACGATTCTATGGCCCGCCACTGTGAGAAACGAGGCTAGAAGACGTGGGAATGCCTATCGCAAAGGCTCTTCTCGGGGTGTGTGTGCGTGCGCAAGTGAGTCGCAGATATGAAGTGCGCGTATCCCCACAGCGATGGATGGACAGGGATCCCGCGTGGGTTCTCTCCGATATTGCCCAACTCTGAGTAGAGAAAGCTTGTCGGGTGGACATGATTCAGGAACACGATGTGACAACAGGGTTCAGCATCTTTTTGACAGGTGGGAGCCGGCTTGGCGCGCAGGGCGGTAAATACGTGAACTCAAATCCCTGCTCTGGAACGGGTTTGTTCACTGCTGTTGTTGCTCATGGCTAGGACCGCTAGTCAACAAACGCACTTGGTTGTGTGATTATTTAGTCAAACAGGCTCGCCTGTTTCTTTTCCTCGTCTCAAAGCACTTGCAACTCATCCGTCGGACACGTTTATTAGCAGTCAACCCATAACGAGAAACGTATCCACCAAGATGGTATACCTCACCTCCTACAGCGGTATCTGCCTCGCCGCCCTGTTGATAACCGCCCAAGCGCAAGAGCACCTAAACATCACGGCCCTGACAGGACGTGACAACATCTCGGTGCTCGAGTGCTGGCAATTCGTCAACCCTTTCATCATGTTGACAACTCCCGGCCGCATCGGCACACAGTCTCTACAACTCCCCAGCCCGGCCAACGCATCGTATGACATTATACCGTCGCATTTTGACGGCGTCCTGCACAATGCGCCGCGGAGGCAGTAAGTCTACCATCAATACGCCCGTTCTCATATCACCAGCTCCAAAACTGGAGATGCCAATGCATGAATATATCGGCACTAATGATATAAAAAGATTCGTCTGGTGGATCAGCGGTCAAGTACACTTCACTCTCCCCAACGCGACGGACGAGGCCTGGATCTATGGGGGCAAGAATGGGCTCATCTTCGCAGAAGACACGGCGGATGTGAGTGAATGGGGTCACGGGACCGCCTTTCCGAGCGACGAGGAGACAGTGGCCTTGACGATGCCTACAGTGGACGGGGTTGTGCCCGAGCATACGGTTTTGCATAATGGGGCGTGTGGGCCGCAGGAATTGTCGGACTGATTTGAGACTATAGGTTCTTTTCCGTTGTTCTGAGTTTCTTGTGTTATATTTGTTCTAATGGTTATATCTTAGGATATGAAAGACTTGAAATATTTACTGTCGAGATGAATCGTTCATCACCTGAGCCATCAATTCAACTTTCCATGTTGGTTGTATACAGTAGTGCCGTGACCGCCTAGTCTAAGCACGTATCCCTTACTACGCCATTTTATATTCAATTGAACCACATTTTCCCCCAGAGGACTCCCTTGCAGCTCATCAACCAAGATCAGCATTCGATATCAGCGTATGGTAAGTCCTGCTCTTCTAGTGTATGGTGAAAGCAAAAAGACACAACATAACACAACAGACAACGGAAACAAGGCTCTGCCGTAGCGCCAAATTCAAGCAGGAATAGAGTTGATAGAATCTACGTTTCCTAGTATTATATTTCTGTCTGCTCGCCATTGGGAGAGAAGATTACACACTAGGAGGTAGTAGAGCGACTAGAGTGAACCTACAATGATACGCTAAGTCCGGTAGTAGTTCTAGATCAAAATCATAATCCTAAAACTGCATACTTCTGAAGCATACTGTATCACGGTAAGAATCGACACTCATCTCACCTTTGACCACCCTTATATTTTATGCGGGCAATTGGCCTAGGCAGTGTGCTTGGCGCACGCAACATTTTACTTTTGTCTTTGCACTAAACACTAAAAGACAAGATTGCCCTCGTGGCAGAATTACTTGAAGATCACGACCAAGCAGTCTTCTCTAGCCCTAAGGTTCCATCAGATATTCTTGGACGAGATCAGATAACGGACTCATAAATTCACATCAACTGCACCTTCTTTAAAACGCAACTCGGCATCATCCTCTGTTTCGGCAGGCGCAGCATGACCTGACAGACTTCCATTTCTCTCTATTTCTGACAACGCGCCGAAAGGATTTAGGCCCCTTTGTGGTGAGTTGTTATAGCCTAGGAATAACAGCCTTGAGTTCGTTCCTGGAAATTGGCTCTTGACGTTTGCAAAACAGCTGAACGCTTGCACAAATATTTCGACACCCAAACCAAAAGCACTATTTCATCAATTTCGCCCATATATACTAGCCACGGTGACAGCGGCACAAATGGCGAAGCATTAGAGAAGAAAGGCGATACTTGCTTGACCTCCCCGCTGTCCAAGTGTGCCGCCGATCATCACACGAGACTGGGTCTTGAGTGGAATACCCTGTGCCGAGACACATTCCGCCTGGCTCGGGGTTCCTTGGTTTTAATATGAAAGCCACTTGTTTTGACCTTTGGTTTATGCTTGCCAAACATCAGTCGGCCTGGACCATCCATTTATCGAACGGTGGCAAGTCAACTGGATTCTTTGAGCGAGAGCCATGCAAGACATGAGACACAAAACGAAATGAGCCAGCTTTGCCTTCACCTTACTTATGACCAGGCACCCCAGTCGTCTGACGAAGTCTATATGGTTTTCAAGGTAGCCAACGATAGACCGCCCATTCCGTTCATATATTCAAGGCTGATAAATGCCATACACAAGACAAGAGCACCCAAACCACTTGATCTGGTGCCAGCAACTTCGCTACCTGCTACTCTGAAATGCCCTCGATCCCTGTAACGGGTCCTGCACGTTATTCACCTATAGGTGGCAATTACGAATATCAAGCCAACATCCATCGAACTGAGATACGGGTTATCTGACTTCTTCCAGCAACCGCACCAGTCGCCTATCTCACTTTGGAATCTGCGCGTTTGGATGACCGGCCACATTATGTCGCCATCTTGGACGCAGGGGGTGATCCCGCTGACATTATCTCGGTGCAGGTAGAAGGTGCCCTTTCGAAATCACGAAAAGACTCCCTGGTGTCTTGAAGGCGCTTAAACACCAATCCCAAGTCGTTACGCCTTGGGTCGATGCCATCTGTATCAACCAGCAAGGTATAAGACAGAGGTTTCTCACCAAATTCAGCTGATGACTCAGATATACAACCAGGCCGAGATAGTAGCCATATGGTTGAACCCAAAGTCGGACAACAGTGCCTTGGCGGTCTAATTACTTAGGGATTTGGCTGGTCAAGCCTGGTCTGGCGACTTCATTAGGAGCGATATAACATCCAGACGGTGGAAACGTCGATTCGGCGGTCTTGTCAGCCTATGGGAAAGAAACTATTGGGATACTCTGGGTCATCCAAGAAGTTCTTAATGCCAAACGTATTTCGGTCTACTGAGGTAGCTCGGTTTTGGGCTAGGCGGTATACCGCAAAGTGAATGCCGCATTCACCAATCAATTTCAGCCCTAATGGATAGATTCCCACCCGGGAGACCAGGAAACGCTACTGAAAATTCTCCATGCTTGTCGGGACAAACGCGTATCGCGGAGCGCACTTAAACTCTTGGCCTCGGGTTCGCATTGCACGATGATATTAATCGGTACTAGCCGAACTCAATTAATGTTTTCGACGTATTGACGCCATCATATCCGACCCTACCGGCTTCTATTCCTATAGCTCTGTTGTTCTGGCGCGAGTCACTCCTGGCCACCATATGGACATATATATGCAGAGAGGAACACCTGCGCTTCTTCTAGCCGCCAGCCTGACTAATATACACTAATATACACTTAAGTAGCCTCAAGCAAGAACGTTCCCAAGCTTCCAGACTCAACCATGTCTCTCGAACAATCATTCCTCATCGGCGGCTCGCAGTATGTCTGCCCAACTTGCCCACTTTGCGCTTTTCAGCTAACGAGCTCGTACTCGGGCCTTGGAATGCAAGCCTCTGGATATCTTCCGACGATTCCGTCCGAGGTGGCGGCAGCTTTTCCAATCTGACCATCACACCCACCAACGCCATCTTCAGCGGCCTCCTGGACAGCACAACCCTCGGCGGCGCCGGCTTCGCCTCTCAGCGTACCATGGGCTCGCTGGATTGGAACCTGGCGGACTGGGATGGCCTCTTGCTCTCGGTTTCGTTGTCGGACGGCATGAAGTATACCCTGACGCTCAAGGACGTGCTGCCTGCCGATGACAGCGCCAGCAGTCTGCTGTACGAGACCAACTTCACAGTGCCGAGTGGGGGTGCTGAGGCAGTCCAGCTGCCTTGGACGGACTTCGTTGCGACGTTGCGGGGGACGACACAGACAGGGGCAAAGGCGTTGGATACGTCTAGTGTGAAGCGGTTGAGTATCATGATGAGGAGGTGAGTGGCGCTTGCATTACCTGCCACAAGTTCCAAGTGATTGACAGGTAGGTATAGTTACTTTGGGGAACAGCAGGGGGATTTCAGCTTAACACTTGACTCCATTGCGGCGTACAAGAGCGACGCTAACACGGCGGAAACCCGAGCTGCGTCTACCCCAGGAGAGTTGATGCGAAGGATTTGGGGTAGGATTCAGTCTCACTTTTGAGTTGGTCTGATTTGGCTTTAGAGGGCATACAAGTTTGCTATACGATCCTTGTGATTGCAACATCCCTGCAGCAAGTAGCCACGACATTCAACTAGCCTACGGATCTTTGACATGTGGGTAATGTAGGATATCCAGGAGTAGGAAGCAAGCCTAATAATACCAATAGCGAGCTTTTGCTGTGCTTGAGACCATCTTTATGATTATCAGCGATAATCTATGTTGAAGGAGCGGGATATTTCTTTTCCTTTCTTTTCGTATTATATCAACTTCGGTGCGGCGAAGGTAGGGATTATCGACGTTCCCTCCCCAACACTTCCTCTCCAACAATCTGTTTCTCCCTTACGAAACTGCCACAATAAATAAAGTAGTACACGCTGGCTCAGACCAAGAATAGATTATGGTAGAATAATGAAGTCTATTGCTTAGAATCTCAACTAATCCAACAGGGAAATACAGACCGGCCAGCCTAAGACGGTCTCTGTTATACATCACCCCCAAAATATGGCCCATGTCGTCATGCATGTTACTTCAAGTGCCCATCCAGTGTTGACAAACAAACGACAAGCTGCTAAGCCTTGTCCGTACAACCATCAAGCAAAACTCACCGGAAGTAATTCATAAGATGATGATGAAGTCATATTGTATCCTGATGGTCAGCCCGATGGTCAGGAAATCGTAAACTGTCCTTTGTGCCTTAGCGATGCATAGAATGTTACATGAAGTGTCAAGAAACCGGTCAAAGTGCGTTGTGTCTCATTTCTCTCTAACCGACTCTGTCTGTCGTCTATAAGGCCTGGACAGTCGCCACTCAAAATGAGATCCCAGGGCCACTGTGGCTGCTCTGTGGCTCGATACAAGAAGGCCGTGCCGATCAACGTCCAACAGCCAACAGCCCGCCCACTTTACCCGCACATCATCGCGCTTCCACCCCAACACTCTTGCAACTCAAAAAGTTGCCGGTTCCTTGCTTCCTTTCAAATGTGCACCTATTCTCCTTTCATGCATCCCCAACCTCGAAATTGATGACGCAGTTTGTCTGCCCCAAATGAAGATGACTTCACATACCTTTGTCTTCCAGTTCTGGATCAGTCCAAGCGACGCAATCTAGACTTCCCTCAATCCCTCAAGCCCCCCCTTTCCCCCTCTGTCGTCCTCTTGTCCATCCATTGAATCGATCGATTGCCGAGCTCACGATGTGTCAACACAAGTAGGCCAGGTCTTTGAGGGAGCCCCATTCAGGGTAATCTATCAGACTTTAGGATTGCAATAGTCCTGTTTTGAAAATGACTTGCAGATGGTCTGTCCCCCAGATTTGAAGGTCAAAAGAGTGCCTTATGAGGGCCGTAACTACAGAGTGATATGCGACTGCCCATTTGACGGGGCTGGCCACACCTGACCAGGGGTTGGGTCAGCATCAAGGATTTGAAGAGCCAAAATTCTGACACAATTTCATTTCAACGCAGAAGCAGACGAGGCGTTTGATTTGGTGACTGGGGACCTAATCAAAATCGAAGTATCAAGTATCTCAATCGCAGGGATTAGATCTGACGATAAACCATCTCCGCGGCAGGCAGGCCGTGAATTAGCAATTAGCGCGAACCTCCCTCCAGCATCTCGGTTTCGACGCCAACCAAACTCACTGACTCCCCCCATGTTGAATGCAGAGGCATCCGTTTCTCTCGGTTACTCCAAATGTTAACGACACAACTAGCATCCGAATAGCCTCACCTCTATTGCCGTCAACCTGGATGGTTTCCAGAGTTGCGTATATCACAAAATCGTACATTCACTCACGTCTCGATGGCCAAGTTGCCCATCCAGAGTGCATACTTCAAACAGTTTGGTAAATCATCGTCATGTCTATCAGCCTAGGCCCCGTTTGGCCAACTGACTACGCGTAAAACAAACGCGGAAACCTGTTCTGCTCAAACCCAGCAGACGTCCAAATATGCTCAAATCAAAGCCATTTCGCGAACCTCCCTATTCCGATGAATTCTAAACGTGGCCGGCCACCTCCACCCCCGAAATGCGGCTTGAGCCATCGGAGAACTGTCATGCAAGAAGAGACTAGGTACAAAGAAGTGAAGTGCAAAATGCAAAATGGGGACCGAGACTTGGATAGTGATGGTCGTGAATCTGCTGTTTCTCGAAACAAACCAGGCGCAACGGGTATATCAAGAAGCCCCTTGAAAACCAAAATGGCGAATGTCGATGTAGAAATCATGCAAACCGCCGACCATCGCCTCGAGTCTGGCAACGAAAGGAGAAAATGACGATGTTCCAGAATTTCTTAGGATCCCTCTCAATCCCCACTAGTCACGCCGTGTCTTTGGTCATTGACTCGTATGCGAATGAGTCGTCATCGTGAGGCGCAATTGGGAGTAGTATCATGGTGCGCGCTGCAGGCGCGGAGAAAGAGTTCGTGGTTGATAAAAATCGAGTCTGTGCATAGATGCCATACACTACAAGAGAAAGATAAGGTGAGGCGCCGTCTTCGATTTTCCGACGCCAGGTCGCAGTTGCTCGGCAACCACCGTCGAATCCATGGTGCAATGGCGCGTTAGAGCTACTCCGAAGTGGACGTAATCACGGGCTTGCCTTCAGGCTTCTTGACGTTGTCGCCATATGCGCCTTCGAAGTTACCTGGTCCGATGTTTAGCATATGCCAGTGTCCAAGGAGAGATAGCCTTTTTTACTTACCAGCAGGATAGTAGTTGCAAACCATGAACCAAGCTTCCATGTCGTTGAACATTGTGCCCTTGGCACAAAGCTTGACACTGCAACCGAGGCCTGTAGAATCAACCCAGAGGAGCTGCGAGAAGTGACCCCAGGATTCAAAGTCGGACTTGTTGGGATCGGCCTGGCCGTAGAACTCGGGTAGGAACTTGTTGAATTCGCCGTTGTACCACATGTCAGACGTGGCCATCTTGATAGCGCCGGCGTCGCCGAGCGCTTCCGGGTTATCAGTAGTACCCCACATGGCGAGATTCTGGCCGTAACCACCATTTCCTTCAGACCTGGCCAAAATTAGTATCAAGTAATGGATGCTCAAGATGGATTGGTCTTACATGTCATGCGCGAAAACGCACTTATCAGCGGTGAGACTGGCGTAGCCTGCGATCGTCTCGTTCCACTCCATCGCGGGAGCAGAATGGTTGGCACGATGAACATTGTGGGACCAGACAGCCCAGCTGGGCATGTCCGAGGGGGAGGCCGTTGACGACTCTTCAACAGCAGTGGTCGCGACCTCGGCCTTCACAGTGGAAGCGTACGACTCAACTGGAGCTGCGGGGGCTTCCTGTGTGGTAGTAGCCGCGGTGGTGGTGGGCTCGGGCTGGGGAACAAAGGTCTCGGTGACAACTACAACCGTAGGAGAGGAGCTGGTGGTAGGCTCAATGATGGTGGTCAACTTGACGGTCGTCGAGGCAGTGTGGAGTCTCTGAGGTTTGCTTATGCTACTATGGTGGAAGCTTTTGACTTTGGTTGAGGACAACGAGGTGGAGGAAGCACCCTCCGTAACGGTCACGGTGTTGTACTCGGTGATAATCTGGGTTACCAGGTGGCGCCTGTCGATGACGCCAGCAAATGCCAGGGCGGCGCTGGAGGCAGCGATGAAGATAGACGACTTCATTTTGCTGGAGATGTCGAGTCGGACTGAGAAAGAAGAATTGTCTAGGCCAAGGGTCAGTTTACTGGCACCAGACCTTGAATTAGAGACAAGAAATGAAGAGGATGGACAAAACAAAAAGGGGGGGGAGGGGGGCGGCGAGCGTGGAATGGCATCACTCCATGATATGTGGTATAATAGTGAGTGGTGAAAGTTGATGTGCCATGGGAAGCGGGACAAGAAGGGAATCATGGGCATGTGCTGGTTTTCCATGGTTCGTCTGTTGGGTAGGGGTAGGAAGCTGAGTTGGTTCCGCATTGTGGCAGTCGCCCTTTGTTGTGATGGCGGATACTTGACAACAAAGCAGTTGGCGGCTGGACCACAACCGTTGCACTCGACAATCCGGACCGCGAGGGTGCAAGAATGAAAAATGTTCTAGAAACATACCTTGGTTTGCGGATATCACGAAGTCGATGGAAGAGGCCAACGAAAGTCGAGGATGGGAAGGCGCCTTTTATCAGATCCAGCTGGCAGTGCGAATGCGGCTTGATGTTGCTGTCGATGATACCGTGGTATATCTCGACTGGCTGCAAGTAACTTGAAGTTCAGTGTGGTTGGACAACCACAAGACTTGTTCGACAAGTGGTCAAGGGTTGGACAAGCCGTGAGAGAAGTCAATCGTGGGAATTGAGCTAAGCAATTCTCGTGCCTCGGGTCTGGCTTGTGGTTGGCGGCTGACGTCCAGGGAAGGAGTGACAGGTCCGAAAGAATGAAGGACAATGGTCTGCAGGTCTTCAAGACGAGTTGGATGATGCTTCGTTGCAGAGGGATGCCGCGTGTTTTTGAATGAGAGTGAATGTTTGCGCTAAGGCCAACGAAGTGAATGAAGTGAACGAGTGGTTGATCGCGAATAGCAGATTCGGATCGAAAGGCAGGCCAGTACTGGGGTTGGGGAATTGCGGATAATGGGGTGGGTGCAACGGAAGGCAGTGATGAACGAAGGAAGGTGGATGTACGAAGTACCAAAGGAATGGACTGGCTGAAAATCGGCCGGGCGTGTTTGGGTGAGGTGAGGCAAGGACCTTGAGAAGGAAGGAAAGCGCAGAGGGCAAGACGTGAGTTTGACGGGTGACGAAGCAGAATTAAACTAGAGCTGCGGCCAGCGGTTCAGCGGTAGCTAGCCTTGTTACCCACTGCTGTGGCCCACGGCGGGGTACATCTACGACGGACCCACTGCGAAAATCACCCAAAAAACCCCCAAATATGCGTCGCTGCCAGCCTGCATCGCTGCCAAATTGACGAGAGCAGGGAGATTGAGGCGCTCTATTTTGATGATTGGCGAGAGTGGAGGCTAATCCTCTTATGCCCGCGTCTACTACTCAAGGATGTTTCCATGGCGAATGAGATTAGTCAGGGGCTCCCATCGAACGTATTGCCGGGACTTGTCGTCTGAGCCGCGGCGGCTTGACCAAGAATTGTAACCGCGCATCCTGGCCGAAGATCTTGGGTTCTTGGGTGGTAACATCTGGGGATGCGCACCCAGGGCAACAGGGCATCCCAGGAATGTCAGCAATGTTCACGGCCAAATGCTACTTCGACTTCAGACGTGCAGAACATTGGATTTCAGCAGAAGACAACAAGAGCCCATGTCCGATCTCAGCTAGATGAGCCAGCTGTTGAATAAATTTTTAATTTTACTTCCTGAATTCCTTTTCTTCTTCCGTTCGTGAATCGATGTTTCTGCCAGCGACAGGGGGAAAGTGATCTGATCGACTATTTTGGCCGATCTCTAAGCCCGGTGCTCTTCGCGTCGATTGGATTAGTGGCTTTAACGGCTGATTTGTATGATCCCCATTCAACGAAATTGTCGCTTTCAGAATGATTTCTATTGTCATGATCATAGTGTTCGTCCAATATTTCTCACCCGACATCACTACCTCCCCTGTCGCTGGCACGCTAGGGCTCCTTCCTAACGTTCAATTGAGGGGTTGTCCCAGCCAAGTCGCCCCCTTGCAGTTTCCGGTCCCTGTCATTTTATTCTGGTACCTTGCAGTTCGTCTTCCGGACGCAGGGGCAGGGTTTGCAAGGCAAGCGGCCCAGTGCAGCAGCTGGGGGGTGTGGGGTGGAGAAACAGGCTGACAAGGCTTTCGGTCGTGCCTGTGACTCGCTCCCAGGTTTGCGAACGCTGGTGGCTTGCCGCAATACGTGAGCTGACAAGAAACGAACGGGGTGCGTCATTTGAAACGGTACTAATCATGGTGGCGTCCCACAATAAGCAGAAATTCATTGGGAAGGCAGTAGCGCCTTCACACCTACCAATTCTATGGTGTTTTGGTTCCAGGTGACAAGCTGTCAACGGTTCCTGTTACCTATTTTTCATGCCACAGTACAAGAAGGATCTCCCTTAAATTGTCCAGGCGCAAATACCTGTCAATACCTTGCTCGCACCCCACCGAGAGTTCTGAAGCAACGATGGATTGAGCTTTTGCATCTACCGACAGCTCTCCACCAAGCTGCTCTCATTTGTACATTTGTATGTACTATCAGGCCTGATAATCTAATCTTATCTGAGATCGCCACAGTCTACCGTGCAAGGTCAGTGCTATTTGCTTTCATGTGAATTTGGCAAAATTGAAGTGTCCTTGTCACCAGCGACCTTGGTCAGCACAGGCGCCCGAGTTGGAGCATGGTTCAAAGCTCTGGAGCTGCTCGGGGCCATAATTAAGACAGGTATGTATTACACCAAATACCACCAGGTGTATTTGCCTAGTTCCTGCTATCCACGTGTGGTTATTTCAGCATTTACGAGCGGCATTTAATCTCGACATTAGAGACCGTGTATTTGGAAGAGGGTCCAGACCGACCAAATAGAAGTGGATCCCACCATATCCGCCCTGGGCTGCTCTGGGGGAATCACAACGATGAAGTAGACTAAACAGTGGGGAAGCTCATTGACATGAAACGCGTGAGGCGTCGTCGACAAACAATTCTCCAATTTCTCGAGATGAACTCAATCACTACCGCACGCATTTGTCGCCCTAAGCTCTGACGACAATTGAACCTGCTTGACATGTCATCTCCATCCCGGCGTAAATAGCGCAAATCGATGTAGCCACATTTATCACAGGGCCGAAATAACCGCATCGTCAGCAAGTCTCTTGCGTCCCGCTTGCCCCCGCACTGATGTGAGGTACTCTTAAACTTGCACTACGACAGATGACCTGCAACATTCTAGACCTTCTTTTTCCCAGGGATGCGACGAGCGGCTCGGATCCGTTGAACCAGAATGCGCCGCCAGAAACCCGCCGTTTCGCGGAGAGCCGTCAGGAGACATTGTGTTCTACAATCTCGGGACACGAGACTTTCAGCATCCAATAATCCATCCTACCCACAATGTCGCTCAGTAGCAAATGGCGGCATGGTGAATGAGGGATTTGAAAACAGAAGTGAGAAATGTGATTATTGAATCGCTCCGCTGTTTCATTGGCCTTCGTGTCACATCCCGAAGTGGTCGCTGCACCGGGGAAGTTAGTACACATTATGATGACTGCCGCGTCCAACTCAAAGCTCACTTCTGAACCCCGTACCTAGACTTCTCTATGCGAACACCATGGGCAGCAAATAACAAGCTGGAGATTTGAGCTTGCTTGCGAACAGTCCTGCAATCGGGCGTGGCATCTAATCCCCAATTCAAGCTACAGGTCATGGAAGATTGATCCTATTGTCAGCTGACTTTTGACAATAACGATTAGATTTGGCAGATTGACCGGCGTACTCCGTGGCGCCTATCCTGGCGATTTCAGCTCGTCGGTCAGCGCTTGGCCTCTATTTCCAATCACTCTGCGCGGTGGAGCACCGTCATCATAGCTCTCTGGGTATTACTTTAGCTGCAGTTAGCTGCAGACAAGACCTCGAGTCACACGTGTGGCTTTCGCAGTGGGAATCGTCCGTAGTAGTGCCTAGGTCAGATATGGAGTTGACCTCAACTTCGCTAATGCAAGGGAATCAATACAGCCGGCCGTTGAACGCTGACCTAGAGCATGCTTTCGCCCGGCTGAGAACGAGCATCCCATACAGGTGAGTAAACGGAATCATTCTTGACGGGTTCTGGGATTTCCATCCAAGCGCCCCCTGAGTCTCATTTCAGCAACGTTGGCGCGCCCCCTAGAAACAGACATAAACGCGCACGAGAATCAACGTCAGCTTGAGCGCTGCAGTCAAACAATGACCTAGTCGACGCGACTCATCTCTCTCTGGCGCCTTCTACCCCAGGTCACGGTTCTGGCTGCAGTAGGCCTACTTTCGTGACCCGTGCGTTTCGAGGAAACGGGCCAGGGGCAGCGGAGCCTCTCCAAGCCCAACGAACCCAACAACGTCGAAACGAATGAGGTCTGGTTGACAACACATTTCCCATGGGACACACGGCAAATACAAGACAAGGGACCACGCTGTGTGTTTCCTTAGCACGGCATCTTCTCTGGACGCGTCTTGTCTCTTAGTGCAACAACAAGAAGATCGGAAGTTCCGCTTCTCTGGTATACCGCGTTTGGTCCGACGTACTCATTTCCAAAATGCATGTGTCTTGCTCTGCCGCGCCAATCTCGCGAACTCCAGGTTTTCCCTCATTTGTACTTGCATTGGCAACGTCCCGCACCGCAGTTGCCTTCCACGGCTGGGGCCAGCTTGCGCCGTGACCACAGGTGGCGTCCCGTATTCCGGATTGAATATCGAGTCTGCCAAGTCTTGTTTTCATGCGAGGCTCCGCCGGCCACCATATGTCTCGTTTCGAACACGAACAAGCCGATGATTGATTAGATTGGTGTCTTTCTTCATGAACTTTGGCGGTCTAATCCTGGTGGAGTGGCGGCAAGTGAGCGGTGGCCCCTATGTCTTAGCTAGCCGCAGCGGCATATTCACGTCAGCTGTCTACCACGAAGAATTATCCCGAGTCTTGGTTTACTGAGAGATATCTGGTCGGCCTGTTGCACTGTGCCAGTAAGCGCACCACGACAACCGACAGCGTCCAATTCCATGTGAGCGCAGCGTCTGCTCGTGACTATGGTACCCCGTGATACGTTTGATGTCAAGGGCCACACTTGCCGACCTGTCTAGTGGCGAAGGCGACTAGTTCGGAGCTGCGCATGGGAATCTAGCTTCGTCTATGGGCAATTGCGTTGCTATACCCGGTACCTCACACCAACCTGAACTCTTCAACACGCTTCCGCTTGGGGTTGCCGACCGAGACAAATCCCAGCTTCCGGGTCTGTAAACTTCCGTCTGGATGGGGTACCCGAGGATGCTGATACCTATCTACGCTGGATGACTTGCCACTCACTATATGCCGCCTTTGAGGATTTCCCCAGAATCGAGCACGTGCAGTCATGTTGCACCGTATATTTATTCTGCCTCTCATCCGTCGACACGCCATTTGCGTGGTGAAGCGTCCCTCCTCGCCCAGTCTCGCTTTGCACACTCGGCTGCCAGCCGAAAGGCTTGACTGCGTGTATCCGGCAGCATACTCTCGAGATGACCGGCTGTCACATCCTATTGGAATAAAACTGGACGTGACTCTGGGTACCGGCAACTGGCGTTGCAAGGTTTCATTTTTTCCGGACCATGGGGGCATGAGGCGCTCATTAGCGAGTTGCGAATAAAGTGCTCTTCCCGTAAGCCGGCGATCGTAGCGGTATGGCAGCGGCAGCTTCCGAGATGCCGGATCGGTAGAGTGCCACAAGCCTTCTGTCCGTCAAATCACGAACGTCGTGAGCGAACAAGGATGGGAGTTTCCAATTGGGTGACTTTGGGCTTGAGTTCCACTGGTTCAATGTCCGCCCTTGGGGCACCCGGTAAAATGTGGAGCTGAATATTACTACTGACAGGTGGTCGGGCATGCGAGTCTGGGGATGACAGCTAAGACATGTTACACAATGCCTTAACAGGCATGCTTCTGGACCAGAGCCGATTGGCATATGACTCTGATTCCATATGAAATTCTACCCATAAGTTCGCCCCTATAAAAGACGCAGTCTAGATCTGGCGGTATTCTCGGGAAAGGCTTCAAGACAAAATCAGAGACAAAGCTGAGGGTACAAACGATGTTACCATTACAGCAGCGTTGTACCTACGACCCACCCGTTTGACTAGAATACGTGGATTTTAGGGGAACATAGTGTTCGCCTCTATCACATGGCCTTTAGAACCTAGATCCGGCAGACTAGAAGTGCTTAAGACAACAGATCTGTGTCACTTTCTGGGGTACGCTGACAAAACCTCCTCGCTCAGACTCCCTGTGTCATCGAAATGGTCTAGAAGAATCTTATATTCCTAAGCTACGATATTTTCCACGTCTTTTCTCGGACGATATCGGACTTGTTGATTCCCACTCGAATCTCAGGCAACGAGTCATATTTGGGTTGGGGAGTTTGGTGATATCTCTCTCTCGCCTTATTCTCTGCACCTGTCCAAGTGATGAAAGACAACAAATCCTCCTCGGCCAACCAGAACAAGTCCTCATTATCCGCTGCCGTTGTCCGCTTATTACCCCGCAAACCCCAGCACGGTTGAACGCAGCCAGCCTCCTTGCATACGAAAACAGAGTCCACGGAGACGGCAAAACTCAATCTAAAGTTTTGAGTTGCTGTGTTCGGTCGAGGTCGAGATCGCTGCCAATCATTGCTATCTCATCTCTGTGTCACTTATATACGATACGCAGTTTTCCTCGAGGCAAACTTGGCCTGCCTAGCTGTAAGGCACAATGCCATCATGGTAGCATGGTTACCTGGTAGCAAAAATAACGTGGAAGCGGAGACGGGGGACCACGGCATCGCATAGCTACAATCTTATCTCTGTACTCGCGGTTAATTGTGTTGTTGAAGAAGTGGGTTGGATCGATCTGAGGGTTCGACGATGGATAGGTGCATTCGGGTAGGTCACTGCATCATGTGAGCTGGCGGGATGTCGTTTCCTTGCATACCCACTAGCTGATTACCCGGCAGACGGGTGCTTCTAACATATATTATACATATATGCTTTCTCAAGCTGCTCTATATCTGGTGCGCATACCGGCTTTCCCCTTGGCGTAATCCAGTCGGTTGTCTTTCTAGTTCGCGGGGCACTTAGTGACTACAAGGATGACAAGTTGTTGGTTGGCTGGGACCATGCATTGCGTCATGTGTAATAGACAGCATGATATACAGGGACGTTGGATTCCTACAGGTGGGTTACAATAAACGACAGATTGGTGATGTTCGTTGGATTTACTAGGAAACCCACATTATGATATCTTGTTGCCATGAGTAACGTGCGCCTTGCCGTCTTGCCGTAAGTCCTCAATGGCAACGACCTGTGATGCATTCACCACAAGCTTATGCAAACATCCAAGTCTAAGGATATACAGAGCTGACTTTGGTCTACGCATGGGTATGATTTTAAGGATCAAGGGTTCTGTTACCCTGACTCTATGGGACCAAAAGTGGGCGGGCAAGTCCTTTGAGAGGGTAAAAAGACTGAAGAGAAAGGATATTACGCTGGGCATAACTGCGTTCCCCACTGGTGTGAACTGCCTTTCCACTGATGGCATACTTGTCCTTCTGTAACACCCTGGCGTTGGCAGTGAGATGTGGCCGTGTACTCGAGTAACACGTAATCACGTCATGTCAACAAGATATTCAATTGCCCGTGATCGAGATATTCTCTCCTATGAAATCTAAGCTGTATGACTCCTAGGAAATCCCCGGCATCCGCCTCTTGAGATATCTCTGGAGGAGGCGAGGGTAGCTATGACGGCAACTGACTTAAGCAGTGACACCTAATCTCCAGCTCGCAGCTCAATACGGCTTGATTATCATATTACTGTGAAATGTTGAGATATCTTCCTGGAAAGTTTTCTAGCACTGCTAGAATGCTGAGTACCATCAGATATGTTACATGATGTAAGAGAACGCATGTTGTAGTGAGCCTTCCATGGCAAACTTGAAAGTACGTGTTTTGCCGTGAAAGCCGCCCTGGCTTCACAGAAGCGAGCAAGTAGGTAAGGGCGCAAGGGACGTAGGACCAAAGTGCGTCCGGTGCTTCAATTCGCAGAATTAGTCACGGCAACTTGATGTAGACGATAATCACGTTGTAGAGAACCAACTACCTCTGCTTCCTAGACCCGAATCATTGATATTTCCTGCTCTATGTACATAGATACGCTTCTTGCACGCACTCAACCTTTTCCACAAAACCCACGCACCTGAAGTGTTCATGACGCTGGAGCATCAGCCCTCTGGGCCGACGGCGGGTCAACGGCCTTCTTGAAGGGTGGCTGGCCAGGATCTCGCATGATAGGATAGTGGGCGTAGATCTGCTTTGATCGAAGGTGGACGGGAATGCCTTGGGCGTCGGGAATGGTCTTCTCGAGTTTCTGGGAGACGTTAGCCCCAAGTTCTACGGGTATTGCGTGGACAGGACGTACCAGGTTGTCGAATACACACTGGCTGAGCTTCCACTCGTCCTTGCGGCATTGCCAAAGCTGGTGATTGTTGTTGTCGAGGCATTGCCAGTGCTTGCGGAACTGATCTAGACAGTGCTTGTTGACGTCGTCGATCCTGTGAATAGCATTCCCGTCAGCATCTGGCCCCGTGCCATCCAAAGTTCAGTTGCAACCCCTCTCCAGTCCTCCATACCCATGCTCCATCCAGCCCAAGACTAGTTCGATCCATCCACTCTCCAGACAAACCATCTTCAAACCGGAAAGAAAGGCTCAACATACACGCTCGCAGCGCATCTGGTCACGCGGCGGCCTTCCTTCAAGCACTCAAACTCGCCCTTGCCCGGGTTCTCCGTCTTGCATTGCATGTAGTCATCGTTGTATGGCTTGCATCGTGCGCCGATGAAGAAAGATGCGGAGAGAAGAGGGGCAGATGTGGCGCCGACCTCGCTGGTGCTGGGGATGGAGTCAGGGAGGGGTGTAGTGTCGTAGAGGACCTGCTGGTTGAAGCTGTTGAACTGGGGTTAGCAGATTGTTCGAAGCGATGCGACCGATATGGGAAGGGTTGATCATGGAGGGCCAATTGGGGGCATATGACTGGAGAGAGACGTTTCAGGACATACACTGGCTTCCTGGCGGCCATTTTGGCGATGTTGCTGACCTTTGTCGTGGGTATGTGTCGTTTGAATGAAGCTTCAAGATGTAGGCGGCTTGAGTCTAGAGGTTGGAAATTGGAGTCGCTGATTGGCGGAAGCATTAGTGGCTGATCAAGCTGGGGAATATGGCGGTGCACCTGCAAATGCGGTTCAAAGCCTGAGGCTGAACCGAAATTTTGGTACGGCTTAAGCGACGGAGGAGCTTCTAGGTTAGAGCTTAGCTTAGCTCTATGTCAACAGTCGCAAAACCCCTTGCGATTCATACAGCAAATCCAAGAAGTCAAGGACCGGAACCAACGCGCTCAACTGGTCGACTTCGGGTTGACTGACACAATACAAATTTCACGGCTTATCGACAAGAGTCTTCTGCTAGCGCCCAGAAATTCGAATCAAACATGAGCTGAGACCAAAACGCTTCTGAACCCGAGCTCTATCTAAGGTAGCGACGCGACATCCGCCGATATTTGTGTTGAATACAAAGAACGCCTCTCAACACCACCCTTCGCCGGCTTCTTCACATCACCCTTCGCCGGCTTCTTCACATCACCCTTCGCCGGCTTCTTTACATAGCGTCCCAAGCCAGACCCGCTCGCTACTCTGTACCCATGTCTCTCTTCGGGTCCAAGCCCGCGACGTCGGCCTTTGGGCAGACCACAGCCTCTCCGTTTGGCGGCACCAACGTAAATGCGAACAAGACGAGTATCTTCGGCCAGGTACAGCCTGCCAACCAGACACAGAATGCCTTTGGCACCAGCTGCCTTTTTGGCCAGTCACAGCCCCAGCAGCAACAACAGCAGAACGGCAGCCAAGTTCAACAACCCCAGCGCCCAAGTCTCATATGGGAGGAGAACCGCGAGTCACCCAGTAAGTCTCATACTCTAATATCGGTCTGAAGCTTGCAATCAACATCATGGCTCACCTTTTTCCTTTCAGACCAGAAGCCCATCACAGAGCAATGTTTATCCGTCGGCCAAAAATGGAATCCCGCCCATCCCAACACCGTCTTCAAGTACTACTTCTACAACAAGGTCGACCAGTCCCGCGTTCCCTTCTACCAGCCCGGTCCCATGGAAGATGCGCATGAATGGGAGGAAGCCGTGCGAAACAAGCCTGGTCCCGGTTTCATGCCTGCGCTGGCCACCGGCTTCGTCGCAGTAGCCGAACGACTAAAGATGCAGCGCGCAGTGCTTGGTCAGTACAATGCGCGCATGCACGAGATCAACAACTGCCTGGATGCGATTCTGAGCAAGCATGATCTGGAAACAAGCGTGAGGGCTATCAATGCGAGACGGAAGCATGCCCTGTTGAGGCAGCGCTGCCTCGCCCTTGCAAGCAAGGTACAGGTGCTGCGGAACAGGGGATATGCGCTGGACACAGACGAGGACGACCTCAAGACGAAGCTGGAAACACTGGAGCGAGGTATGAGCGATCCGGCACTGAGCGCAAGGACAGAGGAGTTGTGGAGTCGTTTGATTCTCCTCAGAGGGCACGCCGACACGTTGAAGAATGAGATCAACTCCCGTGGCGGGGACGCTGGGGAAGCCATCCCCGAGGAAGCGGAGGCGAAGGCCAAGAAGGTGAACGCTTTTGACATTCCCTTGATCAGACCAAATTGCTAACGTGGCGAGGATAGCTTCTCGAAGACTATGATAAACAACTTCAGGCTCTCAAGTCTGCCGTGGGCAGGATCAAGGAGGACTACGACGAGTGGGAGAAGGAGCGGAATCCCAATTCCAAGGACACTCCATCATCCAAGCGATGAGGATATCACGTCACATGGCGGGCTGACCAAAGCACCTCGGCGGGATCGCACCAGACCAGTGCCACGGGTGGAATCATAAGAGCTGTGTAATGATACCACATAGACGTCGCGGAACGACAGAATTGGGGAGATTAAGTGCCGCGGAAGCTTTGGCAACCGAGCTAGAATCCGTGCTCAGCCAGAGTGATCGCGAGGACAGTCTTAGTGAAATTGAAAGCTCGGTTGGCGCATTGTAGGAGCAGATGAGTTTATCATGTAGCAAAGCGAAACACGGGGCCGGCATAAAGTGTGGTTTTGCATACACCATTGGGCGCGCCCTGCTTGTCGGAATCAAGAAGAATATGTTATGCTTGATTTGGTATAAAAGGAGCAATTCATGTATGTCACTAGTCATCGGGGAAACCGTACTCCCAGAAGGTTCCAAGCGGGCAGCGTACGCCACACCAGAGATCGCATCCCATCCACCGCATTGTACCAAGCTTGAGAGTTGATTAGGTACTCATGAAAACATTGTCAACCGGCGCCCATGGTCGTGAACTAACACCCAACGAACGCAGCCAAGTCGCAATATCGTCCTCTCGTACGAATAGTGAAGAATAAAGTATAGATTTTATACACAACCAGCCCGCCAGCGCCAGGTCGCCATGCACAACGCTTCGTAAGAATCCAGCGCCCCAGGCCCCCCTTGAATGTGGTATTACACACCAGAGCCGGCCTCGTCTATATTCAGGTAGTCATCCCTTTGTACGTAGAAAACTGGGGGGTCGGTGCGATGTGCGTCGTTGTGTCCGTCCATCCATATTGTACAGCCAGCAGCTGGCAGCAGCCATTATGATGCTCTGTCCTCCGTGCCTTCACCTCTGATCACATGGAGACGCTCTCGTGTTTGAATGGATATTTCGGTGTTAGAAGACCTTGGAGACGACATCAATGACGAACGGGGCTGGTGGGCACACATGGTGGTCAACAATGCGCCAATGCAAGATTTGGGCCCAGAGTTGCTGCGGCCGGAGGAACATACAGAGGTATAGCACTACGCCGGCGATGGCGAATTGCTGGATCGTCATGGAGGCGATGGTCTCGGCCTCGCGGAGCTCCTCATCAGTGAGCTGGGGTGGTTGATCTGTGAATTTGTTAGGTTAGGTTCAGAGTCAAAGTAGCGGGACAAGGGACATACAGCCGAACATCTTGATCTGGTAGAGAAAAGCACAGGTCAATATGAGGGTCTCACGGGCGTTGAGTCAGGTGAGGCTTGATGCTTCTTTAAGCGTATTGCTGATGCGCGGTGACGATGTCAGCAACAGCTAGAAATTTTTGGTAATCGATAAGGAGAGGAGCTTAGCTCAGCGCTAGACTGGTTCCGATCTAGGACATTGAGGTGGAACAACGGTTTATACTGCACAAGAAATGGAGTAAGACCATTGTACATTTGACGCAACGCATGTAATTCCCTTACGCTCATTCCTCCTAATGAAAGCCCATCAACCTAAACCGCCCCTGCGATTGAAAGCCCAGTGGCATATTCTTGTCGGTCGTCTATTACAACCTTCAATGCTGATCGCAACAAGCAAACTTCATGACTCGTATGGCTATCCCTGAAGAGGCATTAGTTGCTGTTGATCGATAGCTCAGCAGGCTGAGGTGCGTTGTTCCCACCATCAGTCAAGCCTTCTGCTGCCATGTGACACCTATCATGTCGATACTTCCATTCTATTACTTGATGATGACCATCTCGTCCTACTATCGGGTTTATCTATTGCGTTTGCAATGAACACTGGACCGCACCTTCCTCCGAGCCCAGAAAATCGGTCGTTGGGACCGCCGACCGGGGCGCCTAACCTGGCCTAACGCCACATTTTCCGGCTGGAGAAGCGCATCGCACGATGGACCCTTGAAACCCAAGCCCAAGATAACCCGCTTGATTGCTTATCATCCGACCTCTTACCCAACACGACCTTGTCAGTCTCATGCCGAGGACCGGCCAGCTAGTCGCTTGTTCACATGAATCAGATTATATTTTTTCTCGAGTTCTTAGGTGTCTGGTGTTCATTCACCGTTTTCTTGGAGATTTCCATTTGTCCCTTCTTCACCCAAACCAAATTCGTGGAGCTCCACTACGACTAACACTTGCGGACGTGGACAAACAGCTAAACAGTAGTTGGAGCATGTGCTGAAGGCTAAAGGTAGTTTGGGACGGATTGTAATGAAAGTGCCCCTCCAAACCTCGCCTTTGGAAATTCGCCCCCCTGGAACGTTCACCGCTGGGTAGGAATTGTCATCAACACGGTCGTGGTCAAAAGTTGCATTTCCATCCGTCATACGGTTGTTGGGTCCTTACAGTGGAATCAACATCCATTTCAGACAACCGCAGATCCAAAGACATTTGTTGGGAGGGACATGATGGCCAGCTCAGCTCGGCGTCTGGGTCAGTTGGCCGTTCAGACGCGCCTCTCATCGGCACTCCGACCATTGGTCAATCCGTGGATATGTCGCCGCTGTATCTACAAAACTTCGATTGGCACGAGCCGATGGGCTTCTTCCACAACGAGCTCTGCTTCCCCGTCAGGTGGTGAAGCCAAGTCTGCGAGCCCATCCTATCCTTTTCTGGATACCTTCCCACGCCGTCATGTTGGACCGGATGAGGCTGATACGGTCAAAATGCTCGCCGCACTTTCCCCGCCTGTCGAGTCTTTAAATGCCTTCGTCAAGGAGGTCATCCCCGCCGACATTCTCTCTAACAAGGAGATGGAGATCAATAATGGCCAGACTTACACAGAGTCGCAACTGGTCGACAAGTTCAACAGCTTGAAGTACAAGCAAAGCACGGCCACCAGTTTCATCGGCGCTGGGTACTATACCAGTATTACGCCTCCAGTCATCCAGCGAAACGTCCTTGAGAGCCCTGCTTGGTATACGAGCTACACGCCATATCAGCCTGAGATCAGCCAGGGCCGTCTGGAGTCTTTGGTCAACTTCCAGACCATGGTGACAGATTTGACGGCCTTGCCCATCTCCAACGCCAGTCTCCTCGACGAGGGTACCGCCGCTGCCGAGGCCATGACACTATCGATGAACGCCCTGCCATCATCCCGGGTCAAGCGCCCAGGCAAGACGTTTGTTGTGTCGGACAAACTCCACAGCCAAACCGTAGCAGTTCTGCGTGGTCGTGCGGACGGGTTCGGTATTCGTGTCCTGGAACTGAACGTCACGAGCGACGAAGCCCGAACCGAGATCCAGAACTTGGGGGACGACTTGGTGGGCGTCATGGTCCAGTATCCCGATACATACGGCGGCGTGGAGAATTTCCGAGATTTGGCGGCCCTGGTCCACGAGCAGGGCTCGCTCTTGAGCTGCGCCACGGACCTGCTAGCCTTGAGCTTGCTCACACCACCCGGCGAATGGGGGGCCGACATTGCCTTTGGCAGCGCCCAGAGGTTTGGCGTGCCGCTGGGATTCGGTGGCCCACACGCCGCCTTTTTCGCCGTCACAGAGAAGCACAAGCGAAAGATTCCTGGCAGATTGGTGGGCCTGTCCAAGGATCGACTGGGTGGCAAGGCCTACCGACTGGCCCTGCAGACGCGCGAGCAGCATATCCGGCGGGAAAAGGCGACGAGCAACGTCTGCACATCACAAGCCTTGTTGGCTAACATGAGTGCTCTGTATGCCATCTACCACGGCCCCGAGGGCATTAAAGCTATAGCAGAGCGCGCCGTGCGTGGCGCTCGCGCCCTTCAGGCCGGCATAAAGGCTTATGGATTTCAGACTTCCGCTTCTGGGGTTGATGGACATGTGCTGTTTGATACGGTAGTGGTCCAGACTCCGGGGACGCTGCAGGATGCTGTGTTGAGACGGGCCGGCAAGCAACACATTCTCCTGCGCAGGATTGGTAATGACCAAGTCGGTATTAGCGTTGACGAGGCCACCACCTCCGAGCATCTAACCGCCATCTTGGACTGTTTCCGGGAATTGAAACCGGCGACTTGTACCGAGACGCGGGCGGCGGCTGAGATCATGGTGGAATGTCTAGAGCAGAACTCCGGGTCTGTGACCATCCCCGACGTGTTCCGCAGAACCTCGAGCTACCTCTCGCATCCCGTATTCAACACTCACCATTCCGAAACTGAGCTATTACGGTACATCTACCACCTGCAATCCAAGGATCTGTCCCTTGTGCACTCCATGATTCCCCTGGGCTCGTGCACTATGAAGCTCAACGGTACCACCGAGATGAGTCTGATCACAGACAGTTATTTCTCCCAGCTCCATCCCCATGCGGCAGACGAATATGCCGTGGGGTACACCAAGATGCTCTCCTGGTTTAAACAACAGCTTGCAACCATCACCGGCATGGACGGCGTGTCCGTGCAGCCCAACTCGGGCGCGCAAGGCGAGTTCGCTGGTCTGCGCACCATTCGTGAATACCTCAAGGTGCACGGTCAAGGAGACAAGAAGCGCGACATCTGCCTGATCCCCGTGTCGGCTCATGGCACCAATCCAGCATCGGCAGCGATGGCCGGCATGCGTGTCGTGCCCATCAAATGTGACACCAAGACGGGCAACCTGGACTTGGCTGATCTCGAAGCCAAGTGCAAGCAGTACCAAGACGAGCTTGGCGCCATCATGATTACGTATCCGAGCACGTTCGGCGTCTTTGAGCCTGGAATCAAAAAAGTGTGCGCCCTTGTCCACGAACACGGCGGCCAGGTTTACATGGACGGCGCCAACATGAACGCCCAGATCGGACTTTGCTCACCCGGCGAAATTGGTGCTGACGTCTGCCACCTGAATTTACATAAGACCTTCTGTATTCCCCACGGCGGAGGCGGTCCCGGCGTGGGCCCCATCTGCGTCAAAGAACATCTGGTCAAGCACCTGCCAGGGACGGTTGGAGTCGAGGGCGATGCCCTCCCCGTGAGCAGTGCCAAATATGGCAGTGCCAGCATCAATCTCATTAGCTGGGCTTATAACACACTCATGGGTGCGTATACGTTTTCCATATTGAAGTCAACTGTAAGGTCATACTAACAGGTCATTGTAGGTGGCCAGGGCTTAACTCACGCGACCAAGATGACGTTGCTCAACGCCAACTACCTCATGTCGCGGCTCAAGCCTCATTATTCCATTTTATACACCAATCAACACCAGCGCTGCGCCCACGAGTTTATTCTCGACGTGCGGCCCTTCAAGGAGACGGTGGGCGTCGAGGCCATCGACATTGCCAAGCGGTTGCAAGATTACGGCTTCCACGCACCCACCATGTCGTGGCCCGTTCCCAACACACTCATGATCGAGCCGACCGAGTCCGAAAGCAAAGAGGAGCTCGACCGCTTCGTTGATGCCCTCGTTTCTATCCGAGAAGAGATCCGCGAGGTGGAAGAAGGGAAGCAGCCCCGCGAGCGAAACGTGCTGAAGATGGCACCGCATCCGATCCACGACATCATCGATGGAGACGGCGGTAATTGGGACCGAAGCTACAGCCGTGATAAGGCCGCGTACCCGCGGGCTTGGCTGCGCGAGAAGAAGTTCTGGCCTACTGTGGGCAGGGTCGACGATACCTATGGCGACATGAACCTTTTCTGCACATGCCCGCCTGTCGAGGATACCACGGGTGATGCCTAGACGTCGAGACATGGGCATTGCAGTTCACGTCGAGGAAATGGCCCAAGGCGCCTCCACTCACGTGTCAATACACGTCTGTCAATACACGTGTAAATCTATGGAAAAGGGTGCGAAACGAGAGGTCGACAATCGTCCGAGGAGGGAGAGACCATGTACAACAAGCTACTGATGCTGCGACACGGGCAGGTTCCGATTTCAACATATTGGCACAGCAATGGCGTACTGGCATGGCATGGCATGACGAATCCATACATACACGTTTACACACTTTTTTACACAAGGGTCGAATGGATATACGGAGTTCTCATCAACTTCCGCAGATTTGCATGGGGCATGGGACATGGGATTGGTGTGTATTCTTCCACTTTTCTGTTTCATATTACAAGAAATATGCTGGCGGATAGGTCCATTTAACTGGACGCCTTTGGGCTGGAACGACTCGGACGGGGACTTCAGGACTGTCAGAGTGCGTTGGCGGGCGTACTTGATAGATAGATTTGATGACTTCAACAAGTCACTTGCGATAGAGAGACATATACTAACGTACATGTGGGCTGCAAATCCAGTGCTTGTTGTGTCTATCGATGCTATCCGGTTGATGTTCTTGCGGATAGACATGAAAACAGAGCCGCAGTAGTGACGTTCGTGCTATCAATAAACCAACCCCTAAAAGTAGAAACCGAGGCCATTGACCAATCAGAAGAACATTAGACACTGCAAACCCAGGGCTCATATTTGCACAGGGACGGACGGGGTGTTATGGTTGAATGTGCGGCTAACAGTGGGCCCTGGTCTCAGTCGAAGCGCTGGGAACCGAGGATGTCCACTCGCGGGCTCACTCTCACTCACCCATTGTCCGCTACAGTTGGCAGCGCTATTGCACCTCCGCCATCTTGTTAGCTGTCGTGCCATGGAGCAGTCCAGTCCAACCGCCTTTTCACCGTCCAAATACTTCCCGCAACGACGACGGGCGTTGCAAGCCTGTGCCAACTGCCGCAACCGCAAAACCCGCTGCGATGCCGCCAAGCCCCGGTGCAGCTGGTGCGTGACGCAGAATCTCAAGTGCGTCTACGCCGAGGCGCAGCAGCCGCGCATCGAGCCCAACACCAGGGTTCTCCTGGAGCGGATACAACTTTTAGAAGACCGCATCTTTGCCTTGCCTGCTTTTGGCCAGCCAACCGCATCGGCACCAACTGAGGAGTCGAGTAGCGAGCGTCTAGCTACAACTCAACCGTCGGGCCAGCCAGCCGTGCCTGGTCTGGATATTGGCGTCCAGGTGTCTCTATCACACACGGCCAGCGCAAATCATGTCTGTGAATGGCCCCTTGTCCGGCAACTCTTGGTCGAGAACCGGGAAGCGCTGCCCTGTAGCCCCAGAACAGCGAATTGTTCGTGTCAGGCAACGGATGTTTTCTTCAACATAGAACCCGATTCACATACACCCTCTGAGACATGGCGACTCTTTCGGGGTCTCAACCTGCCCGGACCTACAGAGCCGTTAGATTGCTACCGTGATTTGGTCAGCACATACTTTGCCAAGGTCAATCTTTTTTTCCCTTTGTTGCTCCACAGCGATATAGTTGGGACACTCGAAGCCGTTGTTCGGTCGGAGCGGCAAGACGATCAACACCCCACTCGTGTATCGTCAGCTCAATACTGTCTTCTGCTATTAGTACTCGCTTTGGCCGCATTGGTGGCATCTGGCTGGTCTTCAATCTGCTGCGCGGAAGTCCCCGCCGAGTACGGCTCCCCACCGTCTCTCACAGAAAGAGGAGTTGCCGAGGGAAATAATAACTCCCTCGATGAACAACTCTGGCGCAAGGCGGAGTTGTTGCTTGGGCCCATTTCCTCCCATCTGACTCTAGAAGCAGCGCAGTGTGCTATGCTGGCCAGGTACGTTTTTGTCCGTAGCTGAAATAGTAGGCAAGAACGGCACTGACCCAATCGACTGGCAGTCTGTACCTTGGAGCCAAGGGTAGAGTTGCCAAGTCTTATCACTGGGCTCATGCCACCGCGGTGATGTGCGAAGCGATTGCGTCAAGGTATTTATTTGACTCTGCCCCTATTTGTTTCTCTTCAAAGGGTGTCAAACGCTGAAGATTGGAGCTTCTCCCATAGGGCAACAGCTCATTCTGAGCAGAGTGTCCATGTTTTCCCCGATTCGTTCCGCCGATTGTACTGGGTGTCATTCATCGTGGAAGCCGACTTCCTCTCGGAAATCTCTACGACGTTGCCCTCGGGTATCGCCAGATACGAGGACATGGTGCCTTATCCCGTGTTTGAGGCCCCCGCTGATAGCAATGGCGCCGAGGAAATGGTAGCCTTCCAGATCAGCACCAACGCCTCGATTCGACGGTTTCTTAATCGAGTCAACAGCGTCGTCTATGATACCAAGGAACAGTCTCGCATGGCCCAGGCCAATTATGTGGGCTGGCTATTGCGGACTTCGGACGATTTGTGGTCACATCATTCCACCGTCTATCGCAATGTTCCTGATTTCCTCTTGACGAGCGTCCCGCGACAGCAGCACGAGAGCCCTGAAGTAGCAACTTCGCCGTCAACACCGGGAATAAGCGGCAACAACCCGTGGAACGTCATAAGACTAAAGGGACGATATTATGCGGGCCAGTACATAATCCACCGGCCCTTTATTGAGTACACGTTGCTGAATCTGGACAATGAAAACTTCCAAAACCATCCGCGCCGAGGCGCGCTGCTGGATCGGTGTAGGGCTTGTCTAGAAGGTTGCCGGGGTTTCATACGAGTATTTGACGTGGAACCAGCGAATAGCATTACGTGTCTGTTTGCCACCGGTATGGTGTAAGTGGACTTTCCATTTCGGGTGCTCAATCATTCCACATGCGCAATTATCGACTAAGCCAACTGACATATCAAAGTACATTTGCCATGGTTATCATACTGAGGATATCTACATTTTGTCCTATTTTCCGCGACGTCGTGTCAGATGACACGGAAGAAGCCATATTCCTGGGCAAGAGGAATCTGCTGCGCTTCAGTCGGAGCATCAAGGAGTTTGAGTGGCACCTAGGAGTCCTGGAGAGATTGGACGCAGCATGCCAGTCTCAGGCAGAGACGGGATATACACAAGACTAAAGTATACAGCTTTTCAAGTGTGAGACGTGGAACGATGTTGTATGGTACAAGGGAATTCCCATTTTCGTAAGCAGTCAGTCCACTGCCAGCATCATACAGTAACCGCAACAGGCTTAACCGTCACCTTGCCCATCTCCTTCTTCCTCTTCACCTCATCAGGCGCCAACTCAAACACTCCCACCCCACTTGTCGTCTGCTGTATTTTCTCTTCGTCTTTCCTAACCTCAGACTGTATGACCTTCCCCGCCAACCTCGCATCCTCGGCTTTCATTCCCGCATATGTAGTAAGCAGCTCATTCAACCTTTCCCTCTGCAGACAATTCTCATACTTCCAACTCCCCGCCAATGCATCGAGCTCCTCGAACGTCTTCCCCCGGAACAGCTCCGCCCATTCGGGAATCATGTACTCGGCCATAGTGATCCCGCGGATGCCTCGGAACACGTGCATGTGCATGCGCCACTGCCAGGGGTACTTCTTGGAGAATTGCGGAGGGATGTTGTCTTCGAACCATTTGTGCAGCGGCCCGAAGAGGTTCGGTTGCAGGTGCGCGTCATCGTAGGCCCAGCTGTCAACCGCGAGGTCGCGTTTCTTGGCGATTATGGGAGAGAGGAGTTGGAACCAGGGCGTGCTGGGGGAGACGTGCAGCATGCCCATTATGTTGATGTCTTTGTAGGCCCATATGCTCCATGCTGGATGATTGGGTTTGCGTGTTAGTCGGGTTGTTCTTTGGCATGCAAGCAAGCCATGACGACAAGGTAGTGAAGAATAGTATACGAGTATGGGGGAAAGGGGATAACGGACCAATGCTCTCCGAGGTGTAAATAGCTATTTGACGATCCAGCATCTCATACCGCTCATCATTGTGGATTTGCCAATCGGGGTTGGTCTCTTCCTTTTCGTAAATAGGACCGAATTCGCCTATTATATGTCAGCAAGAGACATTTCGGCGAGTCGGAAGAATGGAACATACCATTCCATATCGGCACATTGTGCTTCTTCATAAACTCCACCTTGCGGTCGTACATATTCCGGATATAGGCGTCCTGCTCTGGCAACTTCTGGTATCTCCCGATCCGGTTGGGAAACCCAAAGCCGCAGTAATCGTGGACTGCATACACCGAGTTGGGGAACACTTTGTCAAAGCCCGAGAAATCCATACTGAACCTGTTTTCGAGTCGTTCAATATGAATATGAGTTTGAGTGGCTCGCATGTGGCACTTACGTGTTGCCCTCCAAGAACAGGATGTGATCCGGATCAACCTCCCGAATCGCAGGCACGATTCGATCGTAAAACGCCAACAACCTCGTCCACTCCGAGTCGGCAGGCTCGTTGAGGGGATTGTATCCAGCCACCCACGGGTTAGACCGGTACCGCTTTGCGATGACTTGCCAGAGATTGACGACCCGGTCTTGGAAGTGCTTGTGATCCCAGAAGGCGGCGTAGCCCGTGGGGTTGTCGCAGTGCCAATCCTGGTTCTGGCCGCCAGGGGCGGCATGCAAGTCGAGGATGGCGTAGATTTTGTACTTGGCGCACTATCCTCACGGTGTAAGTCGAAACCTCCCAAGCAGTATAACGAAACTTACAAGCTCCAACACCCGGTCAACGTGCTTGAAGCCCTCCTCCTTGATGACGAAAGGGTTCATGTCATCCTCAAAGTGGTGATAGTTGAAAGACACGCGCAGGCAGTTGAAGCCCAGCGAGGCCAGGAACTCGGCATCCTTGTCCATGAAGAAGTACTCGAGGAACTTGTCAAAGAAGAAGTCGCACTTGTCCTTGCCCAAGACCTTGAGCAGCGCGGCGCGGATCTGGTGCTCGCGGCCGGGGAAGCCGTTCATGAAGTTTTCCATCATCATCCAGCCGCCGAGGCTTGTCTGCCGTGTTGTTATCAGTAGGTAAAGGCCCATGGGAAAGCAGAGGCAAGGAAAGGAGGGACGTACACCCCGGAGCAGGACCGGGTTTCCTGCCGCATCTACGATGCTCATACCCGACGTTTTGAGCATGCCCGTCGCCATGATGATTACGAACACGTGAAACTTGAAACTCTAGTACTTAGACTTCACTGTGGGATCGAAAAGCGTTGTGATGGGGATCATGGACATATATTGTGAACGGTCCTCGGTCTCCAGCCATGACCGTGGCCGTTACCATCTATATAAGTCGCGGGGTAAACTGCACAACTGTCGATCCGTACAAGTTACCGGCATGAATGAGCGGAGGCAACCCTTGAGTGGACCTCAGGATTCCGCCGCGATATGACCGGTGCATGGAGGGCAGAGTCTCGTACGACTCGGGGGAACGCGGAGCGTATGGTGGAAGTTGCCAGTTGCGGAGTATCGCCGAGACCAGCCCCGTGATGTGATGCGGCCTTACCACTTTAGCTATGTTGGATTAGTCCGTTCCACAAGGGACGGAGAAGCCTAAACCAATGGCGATAGGGAAGTGTATGCGCACTACCTATGCCACGTCTAGATGCGGAGCCCCAGCTATAGCTTAGGGGCAACTAACCTGGTTGCCCCGAAGAGATGTGGAGCCAGCGCTCGGGGGAAGAAGTTTAGCTGCCCCGAGGATGTCTAATTGGTCAATGAGCCCCAACATAAGTCCCTTACTCCCCTTTTCCTCCCCGATGTTTAGTCCAAACTCAGCTGATACCCCCGGATATGGATGTGGATGTCCCCCGACGTTGGGTAGATTTGTCGCGCGGAGACCCCAGATATTTCCTTCATCCCCGCATATTCCCGCGCTTGCGGTCCCGTGGCCACTGATCGGGCCACCTGGGCAGACGATGGTGTTGTTTTAGGGGTATTGCCTTGGCTCGGATCAGGATCCCCAAGGTCCTGGCTTGGCTAATCCAGATTTATCCAAGTGTTGCTCATGGCAAACACCGTACGATGCAGGTGGACTCGTTTCGCTTTGGGGTATAAGATGCCACTAGGTGCCCGTCACTAGCCGACAGAGAGAATAAACCCCCAAGCAAGATCACGATCGCCATCTTGTGACATTCTCTGGCCTCGATATTGTGACGGCTTTCAGAGTCCAGTTCCCATCATGGACGCCCTACGCCAACGCCTCCCCGCCCCTCGGCAGGACTACCTCTCCAGACAAGCCCGCAAACATCAAGGCGGTTCCAGTGCGCCAGGTGACAGCAATGGCAATAGCTACGCGCCCTCCCGCATGACGCAGCTCGCCCAAAAATCCCCCATCTGGTACAAGTCGGCGGCACGGCGGCGTCTCTACTTCCTCCTCTTTCCCGCAGCCGTCGTCTCGTACGCGACGAGCGGCTACGATGGATCCATGATGAACTCGCTCCAGACGGTGCCGTACTGGGACGACTACTTTGGCAACCCGCGCGGAGCGTCCCTGGGGCTTATGAGCGCTATTATGGCTCTCGGCAGCATCTGTTCCACCCCTGTTGCTCCTTGGGTTGCTGATCGATTTGGTCGCCGGTGGGGGATTACGGTGGGAAGCTTGGTAATGATTGCGGGTGCTATTATGCAGTGTGAGAGTAAAAATTTTGCCATGTTTGTTGTCAGTCGGTTTATCCTGGGCTTTGGATTATCGTTCGCTACGACGGCGTCGCCTAGCTTGGTGAGCGAGTTGAGCCATCCTAAGGATCGGGTTACTGTCACGGCTATTTGCAATACTTGGTATGTGCTTTCTCCTCTCGTCGTTCTGATTCTTGAAACTCTTTTTGAGTTCTTACTGACGATGTACTTCAAATCAACAGCTGGTTCTTAGGGAGCATTGCCGCAGCTTGGATTACGTATGGCACGAGAACGATCCCGAGCACCTGGTCCTGGCGAATTCCGTCACTTCTGCAAATGCTCCCGAGTATTATCCAGCTTTCGACTATCTGGTTTCTACCCGAATCTCCGCGATGGCTTATCAACCACGACCGGGGCGACGAAGCAATGGCTGCGTTGACGCGGTACCACGGCGAAGGGCAAGAGACGGAACTGGTCAGACTTGAGTTTGAAGAGATCAAGACGGCCATTGACAACGAGAAACGGACTGGTTCCACTACATGGAAGTCCATGGTCAGCACTAGTGGAAATAGATATCGCATGTTTCTTGTGTGCTGTAAGTTGACGCTTAGTGCATCTCACTCTTTGTCACTTGTACTAATTTTCTCACAGGCATGGGTTTCTTCAGCCAATGGTCTGGCAACGGACTAATATCCTACTGTGAGTCTGCCTCTTCCCATCTCAACTCCCCTTTCTGTCGTCGCCACTGACACCACTAGACCTCTCCCGCATCATGGACACCGTCGGAATAACCGACCCCGCCACCCAATCCCTCGTCAACGGCCTCCTCAACATCTGGAACTGGGCCTTGGCCCTAACCAGCGCCTTTTTCGTCGAGCGTCTTGGCCGCCGCCCCTTATTCCGCATCTCAACTCTAGGTATGCTCTTCGTCTTCACCGGGTGGACTGTCGCCTCGGCCCTGTACTCCCAGACGGATGCCCCCGCGGCCGCCATCGCCGTCATGGCCCTTATCTTCATCTACGAGATATTCTACTGCATTGCCTTCTCGCCCCTGCCGGTCGCTTACTCGGTCGAAGTCCTGCCTTATTCTATCAGAGCAAAGGGCATGGCTGCGTACGTGTTTGCTACGAAGTGTGCAATTTTCGTGAATCAGTATGTCAATCCCATTGGATTGCAGAATATCGGGTGGAAGTATTATATCGTCTACGTAGCCATTCTGGCTGCGGAGAGTTTTGTTGCATATGGCTGGTTCTTGGAGACAAAAGGCAAGGCATTAGAAGAGATTGCCGTCATTTTCGACGGCGAGCAGGCCGATGTCAGGGTCGCAGGGGCTAAGGAAGAGGGAGGGTTCATCGAGGAGACGGAGAACGTGCATACCCAGGTTTAGGTAATGATGAAGCCATTCGGTTGGTTTCAAGATAAATACGAAGACGGTTACCATACCAAATCTTCTTGGAACTTCCAGTAAAATACTCATTCTCTGCTGACCTTGTTTAGATTTATGTAACATAATGGTGCACCCGAAAGCGTATCAAACATATCCATAATCGGCCTCACAGGCGTCAGGACATCCATTTCCAGAGGGTCATCGACAGTGGCATTTCGACTCGGCACGACATTCCGTTCCAGCCACAGTAGCATGATGTAAGTAAAAGTTAGAGTCATTCAGGGACAATAGGACATCAAATTCATCTCCGCTGTCAGGTTACGGCCTGGACCGAAGGCGATAGTACAGAGTGAAGGGGAGAAATAGGCGTGTCCCCCTGGTGGTCACCTGGTGGTCACTGGTGGTCACTTGGTGATGACAGGTAAGGGTGTCCACAGTAGTTCATTGATCTCTGCCCTCTCTATCTTGCTCCATCTCGACTCCTTACTTATAGCCAGCCGAGGTTCTCTCTTGGATTCTGGATGTTTGCTTCCGTATGTCTGTGTTCCTCCGACTTCGGTCAATATCTCGGATAGCGGCTCCTTATCTGCAACCAAGCGATTCCCTATCCGCTGCAAACGGCTTCAACGGCTCTCATTCGCAACAAGCGGCTCTCTAGCCGCCACAAACGGCTTCCTACCTGGTGGAAGCCGGCCCGCCTCGGATGACACTTGTGGCTCTGACATCCGCCCATGGCGTAGTGTCCAGCTCCGTACATCCATATAGCGCCAAGAGGACCCTGTAGCTCCTCTTGAAATGCGCGGAGGTTTCTGATGCTTGACCAATGGTGGTGTTGAGGAGATTTGGCACGGTGTATTGTGCAGAGGTGCTGGTAGAGTGATCTCAGCATAGGCACTGGGGGTTATAGTCGAGTTGATTTAGTCACAATTGGTTGGAGTCCCTGCATTTCTGGTATGATAAGGCCAAGGTTGACTGTGAAACTATAGGTAAGTAAAGATTAGAGACATGTAAGATACATGACATGTGAAAGGAATTGTTACTTGATATGGGAATTATCGGCAATAATGGAGCCTCCCCAGTAATTGGCTCGTTTGTAGGTGCGCATGGTGAAAGCGGTCACTATGCCAAAGTTGTTTGAGCCGTCGCGGAGAACGCGCCATAAGTCCGGGTTGGTCTTGGCGTTGGCATTGTCAATTTCACCAGATGCAAGGACTACCTCGAAGTTGTCGACATTTTGTGTTTCCAGGGCCGATTAGAGCTGTCTTCTTGTCCGCAGCAACGGTCACCTCGTTGAGACCCCTGAGATCAATCGTGATACCACTCTGTATATTTGCTGCCCCGGACCAAAGAGTATGTCTACGCCTTTGGGTGAGCATATTTCGTGTTCCCATGGGACTTCATTCAAAACCCACCGGCCGGACCGTACAGCGAAGTTTTACTTGCCGGGAAACAGTACGCTTGCAAAATTGAGCAACAATACGGCAGTAGAGACGTCAGTCTTGCTCTTTGAGGTGACGACACAGGCAGGTTGAAGCTCAGCCTCTAGAAGACTCCAGTACAACGCGAGGAAGGCATCGCAGGCCAAAGAACCAGAAGACGAGACCTGGTCGCCCAGGAAGAATATAGGCCGCCACACTACGCGGCGAATAAGCCTACATCTTGCAGATGAAGACACGCAGTGCAAAACTTACATATATGTCCGTAGTCAGCATTGAAGAGGAGGCTGCCATCGTAGTGATTCCAGCAATCTGGTCATCGGCGTTTGTGTCAGACCTTATAACTACCAAAAATACCTCATTCTACAGCGAGTGGGTCCCTCGTCTTTTGACGGTCAATTTGGTCCAACAGTTTGCTGCATATGCCGGAGCGCTTTGATACGAGGCGAGTAAGCCAAGCAGCAGGCCGAAAAGTGTCTTTCGTCGCATCATTCTTGCCTATTATGTTTGAATGAATGTAATGAAGAATATGCGCGGTGGCAGTGATGGCAATATTTCAGGAAACTTCGGTGTAACATCAGTAAGATCGCTTAGCATGCAGGGAACGGAACGACAGCTGGTCCATCGAAGCAGTTAGCACATTTCAGTATCACAATCCTACCAGCAACTTGGCATATAGTTCACCTGCAAGATAGACAGATATTCCTCTCAGGCCCTCACACCCCAGCGAACGAATTAGGGGCTTGATTATGAGTGGTATAGCGATATCCAGATGACTCAGGGCGTGGCATGAATGAACTGTTACGTGCCCTAGGCAAACCGCCTCTATGCTGAGTGCAGTTCTGGGTCACTGCCTATTGATAGTCTTTTCATAGCTGCAGTCTTGGGCAGTAAGAGTCCTATCATTATCATCACCAATATAACTCTCTTGCCGATTCATGATTAGCACATCCTAGGTTTTCACTGGAATATTGAGTCAGCGAACATGGTGCCGTACCGCCATGAGAGTGATCAGCGCCTAGTACCACTGGTTTTAGACAGCAGATACACTTCATTCGTACCTGGTCGCAGTCTGTTCGAACGCCAGTGTGTACCCAACCCATCCCCATCGTCGTGGATCGGTAGCTGTTGTGTAACTTGGGGCAACGACCGCTTTATTGAATGGCTCGTCGAATGTCGCAGTGGATAACTAGCTACCCTCCTGACAAACTTGCCTGGTGCGACAGATTCAACTCGAAAGGGGGGACACTGGCATGCTTTGATACTCGCTTTCTCCCAAAGGATAGCGCTTCTCTTCTTCGATCGAGAAATTATCCTTCTACTATATCGTTGGAGCGACTGATCGCCCGGAATCTAGAAATCGAGTGTGTCGATATCAACATTTGTCTGGTCGTAGATGACCATCGCATTGTCGCCGTAAGAGTTGGAAAACCAGACACACAATATGTCCATTCTGCGCGATATCTATACAAAGGATCCTTCAGTCCAACTGTTCGAATAATATTAGCACCATCTAGACAAGAATACGACAAAAACGTCCGTAGAAATGTCTCTTACAACCAAGCACTAATCAGACTAATAGTAACTAATTGCAGAATTTATTCCACCCGAAGGCGCTAGGCCTAAAGGGAACTAATGCTATTGTGCTTGACTCGTTCTTCGTCAACTTATGCATGCTCCTATTTCGGTGGTTTCCTCTTATACAAGGCTAGGCGATCGCCGATCAGATATCACGTTAGCCAACCAGGCACGATAGAATGGCACTATGCTCGACGCAGGCCTCGATAGAAGGAGATTGGCCCCCACCCCAAGATTCTTGATTCAGATGTCTCCCAAACGCTCACTGTCGCTGCTCGTAATGCACGTAGTGCCCGTCCTCCGTTCGCTTCCTTGTCTTGTGCGATCCCGTTTTCATGACCACCCCCGCCCTACCCAAATTGCTAAATATTTGATCTGTTTTATATGACTTGTCTCAATCGAAATCGACGCGGAGAGTCTGTAGTCGATAAGAGCCGATCGAAGCTACTTGGTACACCCACCGGATTCCCCTCCAAATATGCCTCATCCGAATGACTACACAGTCGGTTGGATATGCGCCATTAATATCGAGTATGCTGCCGCACAAGAGTTACTCGACGAGGAGCACGAAGGCCCCAACTACGTATCACCGAAAGACAATAACGACTATACATTAGGTCGATCGGAAAACACAATGTCGTCATTGCTGTGCTGCCCAAAGGACAGTATGGACTGGTAAATGCTGCAAGCGTTGCAAAGGACATGTCGCACAGCTTTCCTAATATTAGATTTGGTCTGCTGGTTGGTATTGGCGGTGGGGTACCAAGTTTGAAGCATGACATCCGACTAGGAGATGTTGTAGTCAGCGCGACTAGTGAAGAGAAGGGTGCTGTGTTTCAGTATGATTTTGGCAAAACGATTCAAGATCAGAACTTTCATGTCACCGGGTTCTTGAATCAGCCACCACAGATCTTGCAGACGGCAACAAGTGGACTTCAAGCTCAGTATCGAAGGAAGGGACATCGGCTCCATGAGACTATTTGCCTTATTCTCCAGAGAAACCCAAGATTGCGGAAGGAATACATGCGTCCTGACGAAAGCACAGACAGGCTGTACCGAGCTGACGTTACCCACGACGAAGCATGTTGCACAGCTGCCACCAACCAGGACACATCAAAACTGATACCGCGCACCCTAAGAACGAAAAATGAGGATAACCCAGCGGTTCATTATGGTCTAATCGCTTCAGCCAACCAGTTGATGAAAGATGCTTCAGTCCGAGATCGACTTTCCAAGGAGACCAACGTCCTTTGTTTCGAAATGGAAGCGGCAGGGTTGATGAATCACTTCCCATGCCTGGTTATTCGCGGAATTTGCGATTACTCGGACACTCATAAGAACAAGGAGTGGCAAGGGTATGCAGCTATGACAGCCGCGGCATATGCAAAAGATCTCCTCAACCGTATTACACCAAATAGAGTGGAAGCCGAGAGGAAGCTTGGCGAGGTTCTAAAAGAAAGGTTCACATATAGTCAGTATCTTCTAAACTATCATGGGGCGGCGTTAGCTCTTACATCTTTGAACACATGTACTGATATCTAAGTAGGTAATGAAAATTTGTAGGGTATTCAGTTATTAGTAAGTGGGACTAAGACGGGAATTAAAACTCTTAAAGTAAGTAGCCACTTGGAGAAGCTCAGAAACTGGCGCCCGGTACCCGATCCATCAGTTAACTTCGACAAAGCACCAAAGCAAAGGCATTAAGGCTCGGGGCAGTGGTTCCTATAAAACATCATATACGCCACTTGGATTTGCGCGAAACATACTCTCCAACTAATTTTGTCTCCCAGCAAGTAGCAGTACGGAGGTTTTTCATCATGTGGTTATTGAGCATGCCTTCCTCAAACTCAGACGCTACCAGAACCGCGACTGTAACAAACACGAGATCATTTCCATTCCACTCAATGGATACGGTGTGAAATACCTGACGTTTCTCCAGAAATGCAACCTATTTCTTAAAATCAAGGTCGCCCGTAAAGCACGTCTCACCTACACGGACTTTTCTTTAAAATATATCAACAGATATATGCGGAAGAGCCCGCACTTATCAACTGTTTTACATAATGCTACGAAGAAACTAGCAGGAGACTGCAAGACATCCCGGCTCGATAAAAGTTCGAAAGGAACAAAACTCGGGAGTTTCCTCGCCTCATCAATACCAGATTTGCAAATTATGAAGATGCTGGAGAAATTGTCTGCATAGCTTACTTTCAATAGTATTAGTAGTAGTATCGGAATAATCACGAGGGGTTCTGAGCACGTATCCACAAACTTCCTGAAACCGTCGAAAGAGTATACGACAAGGTCCTAACTAGAAGTTATGATACTAGTAACGCTAAAAGACTTCTCCATATTATTTCTGATCTCTCCCAGTCCAAAAGAGTGAAGGTGGCCAAAAGGGCCTTGAAAACAAAAAGATGGTGCCTTTTGGCTCCACACTTGAGTGAATTGTTGATACACCAGAGACTTCTACCTTGAAGTTCTAACAGTTGGCTGTCGCCAAGGGTTTGATCTTCAGGGTCTATCCATCATCAGTCAACTGTCTATAGTAGCAGGAATACGGAAAAGACAGTCTTTGGAAGTCGAAGGCTGGTGCGGTCCGACAGCAGGCCACTGCTCCTACGATCAAATGCAGATCGAAGACGCTCGAAGACGCTCGATTCCTTAAAATTATTAGAGAACTCTGTATACTCTTCGTTGCCATCGTACTTTCTAGAATCGACCTGCGTCAAACAGCCAGGGAATTTTCAAATTGGACCGTTGTTTTGTGTGCATGCTATTTTCCATTATTGGTCAAGCTCTACTGGAAGGACGAGTAATTGGTCGGTTCTGCGATCGAATAAGCGCCTGTAACCCTCCAGGTCATAAGGGCGTAGGGTGCGGGGCATAATTGACCGATAAAAACGTGTATACCAGATCTCTCCGTTTTTTGCACCCTTCAGATTGGTTCATGGACAAATGCGGCCGCTGCTTAACCAATACCACCACGTTTACGCAGTAACTCAAAGCATCGCGGGTGCTATGGTTCATGAATTCGAATTGAGATTACTTGGGAACACGGCAACATTGGCCATTGAAGTTTAGCACATCTCTCATGTCGATATCCAAGCATGGGCGAGAAACCCTCACGAGCCACTTGACCTTTCCGTTTTTCGCATTGATGAGCGGATTACTTGGGCTCCTAGGAGAGTGACCACGCGAGAGGAGGACATTGGCTACAGTCTGAAGGGCGGGAGTATTTTGAGATCAATAAGCCGCTTATATATGACGAGGGGCCCAGAGCCCCTTCCAACGGCTGCAGCAGGATATATTAGAGGAGTCGCGCCACTAGCCGATATCGCTAGACAGGGACCTAGCCATGGATGGCACCGATGGTACCTTCTTTGTCATGGATATCGAGATATTGCTGCCACGATAGAAGAGCCACTTGCCACTTGTTGAGGAAGAATTGAGGATGGAGTTGTTGGTCTGTTTCGGGGGGCAGTGGTAAAAGGAGAAATTTATCAATACGTCACAAGCGGAGGACACAATAACCGGCACGGACCCGATGGCGCAACCAGGTTAGTTTCACCCTTAGCGCACCGTTTATTTTGTCGTCTACTTCGTAGGCATGCAGATTGTTAGTGGTATACACGCCGCATATCAAATAACTGAATAACACGTACAATTCTGTGCGACGACAAGTACGTGTCTCTTCGAAGTAGGCTCTGAACAAGGGTATTGATACTTCCCGAGAACCAGGATTCGGGTGAGGGACCAAGTATTGTGGGGGTTGTAGTACGCTAACAATATGCATGCCGGGGGAGGTGTACCGACGGTCTAACAGCCTAACGGCTTGGCTTCCATTCTCTCACATAATACGAAGTATCCATTAAGTAATTGGCTAGGGGCCACTACGATGCGAAACCTGCAATGACATGTTCCATGCTGGGAAAGTGGTGGCCGAACGCCTGGACCCCGGCATTGGCTGCGGCCACGGAGGGGCTACAGCGGACATCATGATGGTTCTATGGGGTCACAATACATGGCATTATATAACGCACACTACTACATATAGTATCAAACCCGATCTAAAGCACGCCACGGTGTCTCCCTACACTGCTTGCGACCATTTAAATTAGCCTCGCGACGCGCGAAGCTTCTAGAGCACTGGTGAATCCACAGCGAATATTGCCACTAGTGAAGTATCTACCCGTCCCTTTGACGTTGCCACTGCAATCGGTGATGCATACTGGTCACTGGAGTGCATTCGCCAGTGTAGCGTATTCGCCGGGTGGAAAACCTAGGCCAGACACAGAGCTGGCCCAGACATGGGGTCAGTCTAGTGGCCTTGGCGATGGGGTGGATCGCAGACACAGCGCCGATATCTAATCTTATCAGATGATCAAATAATTTGGTCTTCCATACATACACGATGATGGTGGGGAGGGGGGCGTCCAGGTTTTCTCTCCCCTCCCCGATACCGCCAAGATGTGATTTGAAATTTTCCTTTCGTAGGCAATGGAATGTTCCTCTTCAGAGATTTGTTGTCGTCCGACCGCCTTCTGTTCTTGATACACGCACTTAACTACTGCTGATTTCGCATGCTTTGGGCCGCCGCTGAGGCGATTAAAGTTGATTCGTAATGGACGAACTCCTGCAGAAGGTGATTGGCCATGAGCACTTTCGCAAAATTGCTCTGGCCATCGTCTTCTTCGCCGTCGCTGGTGTTCTGCTCTACCGGGCTTTCTTTCCTATACGTTATCCGGCAGACCTGCCACGCCTTGGAAAAGATGAGGGAATCTCGTGGCGCGACATGAGGAAGAAGTTCCAGACGGACTGCACGGCGGTTTTCGAAGAAGCATACGAAAAGGTAAGTTGCACCGCCACCGACTTTGACGAGTAGAAATCTAACCACGTCTTTGCGCGAACAGTACTCCAAGAGGGGCAAGACGGTACTGATCCCGGTGTTCGGCCCCCACGACGAAGTCATCCTACCGCCGAGTGCATTGCACTGGCTATGCAAGCAACCGGACAATGTGGCGAGTTCGCTTGCTGCGCAGATTGATTCAATCCAACCCCACCACAGTTTAGGCCACAAGTTCGCCCACGACCCATGGGGCGGAATGCTGATTAAGACGGATCTGAACAGCGCATTGGAGGCGGTCTGTGCCGTCATGAACAACGAGCTGGGCGCCGCTTTTGATGCTGTCTTTGGAACGGACACGGAAAACTGGAAAGAAATCGAGCTCTTCCCAGCCTGTCGCATAATAGGGGGCCGCGCTACTTTGCGCTTCACCCTTGGTGACTCCCCTGAAGGACGGCGACTCTGTAAGTAGAGCCATTTGGAAATCATATTTGGTCGAATGACAACTGACAGACATTCACCAACAGGCAAAGACGAGGAGTTTGTCCAAAGCTGCTACAATGTCTTGGACGGCATGCTCGACACGGCCGGCGACATGGCCGCGGCTCGTAAATTCCTCCGACCCATCCTCGGTCTTTGGGCAAGCAGGAACATGCCCGCGAAGCTCAAGGATCTCCAGACGCGCTTCGAGCCCTTGTACCGCGAAAGAATGCAAATCCTCGAGCAACAGGCCACCAACAAGGAGATGAAGGTCCCCCAGGATGTCATTCAGATGATGTTGCAGTACGCCATCAAGGAGCGCCGCGAAGAGGCCCTCAGCGTCGAGGACATGACGAAGCGTCTCGCCATGTCCAACTTCGGAACTATGCACCAGACCATCATCACGGTGCACAACCTGTTTCTGAACGTTCTCGACTCGGACCGCGAATTCAACACCATGTCGGTTCTTCGCGACGAGGTGGCAAGGATCATTGGCGACGAAGGCGAGATGCGTGAAAAGCACTGGACCAGGGCCAAAGTCTCGTCCATGACTAAAGCTGACAGCGTCACCCGCGAGACCCTCCGTATCAACTCTTTCATCGGTCGCACCGTACAGCGCCTCGTCGTTGCACCCGGAGGTCTGGTAACAGAGGACGGTATCCATCTGCCCCAGGGCACCATGGTGTCCATTCTGGCCCACCAGTCGCAAACCGACGGTGAGACGTTTACGGATCCCTTCAAATACGACCCCTGGCGTTTCTCCCGTCCTCGCGAAGCCGCCGCCGACAAGGTCACTGGCAAGCCGGGGTTGAACAACCTGAGTTTCGTGTCGACGTCATCCGACTACCTGGCTTTCAGCCATGGCAAGCATGCCTGTCCCGGCCGCTTCCTTGTGGACTTCGAGCTCAAGATGATTATGGCTTATGCTGTCATGAACTACGACATCGAATTCCCCGAGAGTTACGGCGGCAAACGACCCGCGAATACCTGGTTTGTCGGCTTTGGCATTCCCCCGCTGGATGTTAAGGTTAGGGTCAAGAGGAAGAAGACTGCATAGCTGATGAGGTAGGCGTGGGTTTTATCTAATTTGGTGCTCTCTGCCGGTGGTAGAAGAGGGGACATCTTCTAGCGATATAAAGCAGGGTAAAGGAGCATTGTGGTTTGACCCCGAATTCCTGATAGGGGAGTGGCGTAGTCACTTTTCTTTCAGGATATAACGGCGAATAACTACATGTGGATTTCCCGAAACTTGGAGTAGCCTTCACGGACGACGAGAAGATTGGTGGTTAATGTACATATTCGCCCTGGTGCGAGGAGAAAGAGGTATATAACAAGAATAAAACGCTCGTTGAGACTCGAACGGAAATTCCCTCCTGCTCAGTCGATGCGCGCGTCTATCAATGGTATACCCCTGGACAACATGAATTTTCGCAGTTCTCGAAGACTCGGCGTTCTCGGCTCTCTCTACTGTCTTTCTTTCGCCGTGGTCTAGTGAGAAAATCAAGGCCACTACGTTCCGACCTCGCTCGCAAAAGGGGTGGAGCAGAAAATTAAGGCTCGGTGAAGTATTCGAGAGTCCAATAGCGTTGTTGTGTTTGTTGCGTATCGATATTATCCCAGACTTGTCAAACTGTGGTGATGCAGCGGCATTTTTTCCAGAAGACCAGCGAAACTTGGAATCACCCAAGGGGCAATGGGTGCGAACTTTGGCACGCTTTGGCGACCGAAATTGTTTACGACTTCCTCGTCTGGGGGAAGCCACTCGTGTCGGACCGCACCGCACCAGCCTTTAACCCCCAACGGCTGTTTTCCCGCTTCTGGCTACAACAGCCAGTTACCGGATGTTGAACCCTGTGCACCAAATCCTCTGGTGTATCAGCCACTGTTATGCTCAGACGTCATCAGCAATCTTAAAATATGCAGCCAAGAGGCACATTTTTCTGTTCTTAAGGCCGTTTTGGCTATTTTCACTCTTCTGACTTGAGAGGCAGGAGACATACTCCATTCAATGCTTTATTGTACCTTGCAATCGAAGCAGTTGGATGTGACCATGAAGCAGTCTTTGGGTCCGAAGAGTTTGTGGCATAACAGCTGGCGCGACACGACGATGGACAGACTGGATCGTGGTGTAGACGATGAAGGCCAGTAAGGAAGGAGACTGAGAATGGGGCCAGGAAGAATCGAATGTTCCAATGGCCCTCGGAGGGGGCATCAGCTGTTTCACACGCGAATCTAAACACCTCACTCCTGCGTTCCCCACTTGATGCTGCGGTATTCTTTTGCAGACTCGCTCCGACCCGAGTTATGCCATGCTCTTCTTCTTCAGGACCTGACTTCTTTTACTTAAAAGCAGATTTCTGCATTCGTTTCTTGCTCAGAACATACTTGCAGAGAATGAGTGCTAAGACTGTCATTAAGACGAGTACCTATACGAAACACCGCAGAAGCAGGGCCGTAGATGCGGATCAGCTGGGCATCTAAAATTAATCTAATGCAGTTCGATTCCTCACGATACAATATACATGCCAATAGAAGATTATAAAGCTAACGTAGCTGGATTGGCCGCAGTGCTGCCGGTATCACTGTATAGCCTCCTGTATAGGAAGCCACCTCCGGGACGTCTTCCCGCGTTCAGCTTCCTAGCCTGAGCGAACGGTTCACACTTGTCTCAGACCTCTGAAGTAGCTTGAAACCTGTATGAATTCCTGTAGGCACCATCAGATGTCGAACTCCTTGAACGTTAATTTCATGGTCCCAAGGGTGGCAGGCGGTTTACCTAATGTCAAAAACCTCCTTATGGGCGGGTACAGCGCCTCCAGGCCGTCGACCTTGGGAGAAAGTTCGATAAACGCTGCCCTTACCTTTATATTCGAGACATATCTATATCCTCAGCTCCGCATGCCCGGCCACAAGAGGCCTAAGTACGTCATCAAGTACGATGTCTACTTGCTGGGACTGCTGTTGGACCTTCAAGGCTATTACAACGGAATTGCCAACTTGTGAGGACATATAACCACCCACTTAATATACAGTTTATACCTATATAAAGCCCTCATGGCCACATTCACTTATTCAGAAATTTCCAAAGGTCGTCACACATTCAATGCAATATGATTTGCACAATTATTACAATAGATTTTGCTCGCCGCAACGCCTGGGATGCGGACATTGCTGGAACAAGTATCGTGACATGACGTGATATCAGGTGCAGATAAGCCACAGTGGCTTATAGGCCTTATATATTCAGTGAGCTCTTGCAGTCTCGTCCTTCACTCTGTACTTGAAGTACCTGTGACATATGAACCGTTCAACCCTGCCAGAGGGAGTCCGGACCTTTGAGCAGAGTGCAAAAGAGCCCCTATTTATAAACAAGGACCTCCGGAGACCAGATAGAGGGGAGCGGACATAAGTCCAGCTTCGACACGACCACTCAGCCATCTATGACCCCTTGAGAGCAGATCTATATCGACAATTGCATTGAAGAGGAGCTGGATAGAGTCTGAGAGGCTAAGGAAGCCCAACGTCGGAGGCAGAAGAAGAGAGCCTCTATCGCCGCCCTCAGGAGAGGCCAAGACCCAGACGAACAGACGGCGGACACTAGTGACGGCCCAGTGAAGAGATTAAGGGAATCGACTTGGTGCAAACCGTCGACAGCCAGTCTATGATACAACACTACTAGTTGGGCAGAGCTCAAGGGTTTTGCTTTTGAAGTGAAAAGCCGCTATACTATTAACTCCTCGAGCCTATAAATGGAGGTTGGCCGTGTACGGTACGCCACTAGGTTCCTTAAAGGTGGAGTTGAGAGACATTGGATGGCACATATTCAGACGCACTACTATAGCGATATTATCAATACTAGCTGGGAATCCATGGAGAAATAGCTGTAAAATGACCCGACGATGATAATAGTCGAGTCCTCTAGACCTTGATTAAGCTGTACGGACGAGACTCTAGCTACAGGCCAGAAGCTCCAGAGCCTTTCAGGGGATTGCGAGACACTGGAGGCAGATTTGCCGGAACCATTACTAGAGAGTTATCGAGTAGGGCTCCCATTGGTTAGGCTTGACCTAGACATGATCCGACAGATGGTCTCCAACGGGATACTAAGAACCCGAGAGGAGCTTATTAGTGCAGTAAAGCGAGCAGATACCCTATCACGAGGTAGTAGCTAAGCCCTAGCTAGCATGCCAAGCACTACGGGGTCCAATAATAGTCGGTAGGACTGGCGTATCAACCCGACAGACCCCAGACCTAATAGCCACCTAGTATCCGATACTCGGGAACAGCTAACCAACAGCAGTCAACCCGCAACTCAAAAAACGAGTAATAAGTGGCTGGCAAATGCAGAATGCTACTCTTGTCACAAGAAAGGCTACCTCGCAAATAATTGCCCAGAGCCGGTACCGGCGGCGCAGCTCAACAGAGAGCCAACTGGTGTTCGTAGTGGTCTGCTACTGCCAACTAATAGAGAGAGGAGCCGCCACTACCAGAACTAATTGGCTTAAGATTAGTGGTGGTTGGATCAAGAAGCGGGCTCTTCCTGATGGAGGCTCTCAGATTAATGCGGTGGACAGACATCTACCGCAGGGTGTCAACTCGCCAGAAGAAAACTCTTGGGTTGCAAAGAAAGATATTAGCGATGACCTCATTCAAGACTACGAAGCCAAAACTATCAACAGCTTTCCAGCGACGTTTGGCACGTCAGACACTAGCCGATGTCTAAGAGGCGCACAGAAAGAGACGAAACCACAACATCAATCCACCCCGATTAGAACCCCTACTTGTTGGACTCCTCATCATCTGCGTTTTCCTCAAACCTATCATGGTGCTGGAGAGAAGTTAGAGAAATCCGGCCACCAGGTGTACACCAGCTGGCTTACTACTTCTGCATACGTCACAGACAGTTCCTTGTGGCAGGTCAACAGACGGTGCAAGTCCGAGGACTGCGCCTCTAGCGTGGTGCGGATTCGGGTCAACTCAACCGCTGCCCTTTCGGCAGCAGCGGCTTGGCGCTCGAGGGCTAAGATCTTTCGCTCCTGCTGCACCGCAGCGGGGTCCTTGTCGAATGCCTTGCGTTTTTCCACAGACGTCGTTTTGGTCGCCTGTAGGGCCTTTTTGACCGAGACCTACGCAGCGGTAAGGGCCTCCTAGCAGCTGGTCAGAAGCTGTTGCCCGACGACACCTCAGGAGATTGGATATTCTACCTCGTATCCGGCATGCTTGTCATCAACAATTGACGCTATGGTGCGAACAAGACAAGCCGAACGCGTCTGCAGCGTTCCTAGTGGCTACTTATATCAGCCAAGCCCGCAGGAGCGGTCTTTCAAGGGGAGGGTCGTACCGCAAAGCAGAACTTACCATCAAGGCCCTGGCAGTAGGTGCACTTCCTCGATCCACCTGCCGCACTGTTAGTAGGGTAGGCTTCAGATGTAGGGAAATAAAACCTACTATCGTCATCCTCGCACATCGGGTAGGTGTCACTGGCGGTCGGCTTCCACTTGACCATTCGGTTTAGGCATCGGGTGCAAGCCGCGTTGCGACGTGTGTAGCTACGGCCGTCAATGTGGCCGCAGTCGGGCTGCAACTTGGAGTTGGCCAGTGAAGATGATCCAGACGCCATGGCGGCAGAGAGGATGTTGGTGGTGGGACGTAGGTAATGGTTGGAAGTGAGGGAAAGAACTGGTCGAAGAGGGATAGTGTTGTGTGATCGGATATGCTTGGGGGAGGAATCGTTTAGTGGGGGTTGAATCGTAGGAAAGAAGCTTGAAGTGAAGCGGGAAGAGAGCTGTGAACAATGCGTGAGCAGAATACTAGAGGGTATGGGGTGAAGCATTTCTGGAGTCACTATGTCTACAGTTGGGAGCAAGTGGATTCCTGCTGCCCAGTTCAGGCAGGTTTCGACTCCTGGGCCTACAGATGTGCTGTAAGGGCGACCAGTTAGTTTTCTGTGTAAATAAGCTGCTGTGACCCCCTGTGGATCCAAATCAGAGGATCTGATTGGCTACATCGTTGCTCTTAAGCAACATTTCGTAGCTTCGGAAATAGCTGAGCTTTCTAGAAAAAACACCATCAAAAGAGATCTGAACCACACAACTGACTTGGCACGAAATCAATCCTGATATTCGTGACTTGAGTCCTGTGAGGTCAGATCGACCAGGATACACACCCCTCTCTTCAGCAATTAACTTGTCGTTATTGAGCCCCCTACACTAAACTGGTGGTACCTAATTGGTGACTGGCAACCGACTTCTTTCTAGCACTCTCGTTCTTCACTCTGTGCATGAAATACCCGTGACACGTGGCGTGATGCTGCGCTGCTTGAGTGTAGATAACAATTTTGGCGCACGCATTGGCGATGGGCTGACGGACTTCTATTGGAATATATTCTTGGAGTTTGTCTGTTGCGCCAAGCAAGTCAAGGTATTTGGTTGATCCTAATTCCGTGTTTTTGTACGCCATCTTTGATGAGCTCGCGACGGGGTTTGACGAGTTATTAGTACCTAGTTATTGGTATTATAACACGAGGAGTTAAGTAATTTCGTTATGATTTTCTATACATGGGTCTAAAATGGGATTAAGAGAAAACTAACTGCACGTATAGTTGCTAATTTTGGGTTGCAGCAACTTTAGCCGGGGCGACATGATGAGCCTCCTTGGCTGCGCCAAACTTACATACCATGCTCTCCCACTACTCCTGCTAATGCAACAATAGCTCCGGAGGACGGTTGTGCATAGTCTGGAGTAATCTGCTATCAGTCCAAGCTACACTTATCTACAAGTAGGACGCAAATTTAGCTAGAATTTCCTAGACTATAAGGTTTGAATGGAGGGCATTAGTAGATAGATTAGAGTTCATTCTAGCCTTTTTCCAGTTGAATTATTACCTGGTTTGTTTCCGGGTCAAAAATAATAACGAACTTGTACTATCTACGTAACCGTACTTAATATGTTGCTTCTAACATAGGCTGACATGGCGTTATTGTAGTCTGGTAACACTAAGCGATAACAGGTCCGAGTCTCTGAGATTACGTATCTCAGATGAGAAGACGGTCGACTTTTTGTTTACAGTCAGTTGTTAATGGACCGAGAAGCAATGCCATAGCGCTGGAAACGTATTAATTAATCGCATTTTCCATATCTTCTCGAATCAATACTGCCATTTGTGAGAATATATCAGATGCAGCTCAAGCAATTACAGTGTCGGAGATTCTATAGGGCGAAAGTTCGCAAGATACTCCCCACAGTCCTGAAGAGTGTAGAACATGATCCGTTTCTTCGCCACAAATTGACAACTCAAGTTGCTCATTCTCCACTTGGCATTTCAAATGCCCTCATAGCTCAGTGGTAGAGCGCGTCACTAGTATCTCTTAGCTATGACGAGGTCGTCAGTTCAATTCTGGCTGAGGGCACTTCTTTATTTAACCTTTACTTTTTCGAGATTTTGTCTCCATTTTTGACAGCTGCACACTGAGCTCAAATCTTGTGCACAAATGATGCAAGATTCTCCTCGTGTCTCACTTTTATCACTCGCATCTCGAGTGTCAACACACGACGCGATTCTCGAAACCAACTCGTCGCCATGCCACCAGACATTGCCGTCCGCGGCCTCGAAGTCACTGCGCGCACGCAGTGCAGCCACTGGCATTCGGAGCGCGACATCATCGCGATAAAGCACAAGTGCTGCGGCGAATACTACGCCTGTATTTCGTGTCATGAAGCGCTGGCCGATCACCCGAACCAGGTGTGGCCAAAAGGCGAGCAAGGCATTGCCAAAGGCGTGCTTTGCGGTAATTGTCACCATGAGTTGACGATTGTTGAGTACCTGGGGAGTGGGAATCGATGTACCAAATGCGCGGCGGAGTTCAATGCCGGGTGTAGGCTTCATTACGATCTGTATTTCGAGGTGTGAGCGGTTGGGTATGGTGGATGAGACCCGATGGTGGCAGCTGGACTTGGACCAGTGCAGTCGCTCCATAAGACTGCGCAAGGAACTGGAGGCACTGGGGTCGTGTTTCGCTCTCAGAGGCCTCAGCCGGAGGGATCTACGTGTGCGTAACGTATTATGATCAATCATCGCATGTCATCAGCGCACCGGGACCCAAAGGATACGATGGAGCGGGCTCGTTCAAACCCCTTTGCCTCCGTCAATGTAACGGCTGCAATCTCTGGTTTCCCTGACAACATTGCTGTCTGATGCGAAAAGTATGATGTAAATACGTTTACACCAGTTCAGCTTCAATCACACTCTCCACCGCCCTTGGATGTCTCAATACGCTGATGATCTTGAACCCAGCTTGACCCAGCAAGGTTGTCCAATGCTCTTCTGTCCTCTCTAGTCCCGATACAGTGCTCATCAGCTGCAAGTCGAGAGTCGTCATCAAGTTTGTCGCACCCTGCGCTGGCAGCACCACCTCGTAAATCAACAACTTGGAATACCCCTTCTTCATCGCAGCCTTGACATGGCCAAAAATGCGCAAGCAATCGGCGTCAGGCCAGTCATGAGGCACAGCGTGGAAGAAATATGCCCTACTGCCCACAACCGGCTGGGCTGTGAAGAAGTCATGCGCCATTCGCTTGATGCGTCCGTCGAGCTGCTCCTTGGCATGCGTTGAAACGACTTCAGGCAGATCCTGGACAATGAGCACATCGGAAGGCAGATCTTCGTGACGTGCCAGCAAGCGAGCTGTGTCCAGGCCGTGGGCACCTCCTACGTCGACGAATAAGGGGCCGCTTCGCAGGTCCGTCCCTTCGACTAGCTTGCGGGTGTCGAAAACATCAGTCCAGTCCATCTTGTAGTTTTGCAGCGCCGTCATGAGCCCGATGAAGCTACCACCCGCGATGGGATCGTTCTGGCAGTGGTCAAAGAAATCTTCACCGACTAGGTCGGCGTAGTTGTCAAACTTGGTCTTGTCTAGGGGCTCCTCGTATTTGATCTTCTTCAAGAACTTTGCCAGGCGTATCCCTCCAGGGATTGTGTGGTGAATCCTGGGTGCAGTTGTAAGTTGCGGTACAACAGGGTAGAGACTGAGAGGAAGACAAACCCACACAACATCGTCTGGCCAATGTAGGTTGCGCTGTCCCCCATGGCCAGCGAGAACGGGGTGGGTTTCCACATGTCTATGCCGGTTTCTTCAAGCAGGTACAGGGCAGATATATGTTTCAGAAACCGTCCTGAGGCTGTCAATAACCCACCAGCACTTTCAAAGAAGGACTTCGACCGTGGTGTTGGTAAATAGCTTACTGAGAAGGTTCCGGTTAACCGTGACATTGCACATGCCCAATATGTCGTCCAGCGTCTGTGCCGCCCCTCCGTTCTGCTTGTTTACTTCTGTCCATTTAGTCCAAATTCCGAGATCTGAGCAGATCTGCACGCCGGATATGAGCACTGGATTCTCAAACGATAAAGCCCAGCTGCGTTCGAAGGGGGTCTCGAGGCGAGCCAGAAGTCGACGTGCGGCTTCTTTGGCCGCATAGCGCTCCGCATCATTGTCAAAGGTCTCTGGCTGGATCGAGTCCAGTTTCGAAAGTGTGTCTTTGAAGGTAGAAGACATGATGAAGTGACGTTACCCGAGAGGCTCGGCTGGCGTTTGGGAGGGTGGAGGATCAATAACAATGGAGTATCACTGTTGAAGTACTTACTCTACGCGGTAGCACCGTATATTTAAGTCGCGACATCATATCCTTATCGCAACGATACCTCCCGCCGAGGCGGCTTCATCTCTATATCCAGTGTTATGCATATCGTTCTTAGGCACTCTGCTCTCAGCGGGGCTTCGCAGGGGCAGCGATCCTTTCGGTTTAGTGAGGAGAAATCGGTTGATACCTTGAGAACCTGGCAGTGAATGATACGTGGCGTTCCAGCCGCCTTTTTTTCCAATTGGTTACAAGTATCTGGGAATGCTTGGAATGGCAGCAAAGACGCATCCTTGCGGTCAAGTCGCATGATCTGTTTCAGCTTGCTTTCCCATCATTACTTGATCGCGGAATGTACGCCGTCCTAGCAGTAGCCGTACCCCTCAACTTGGCCGGGGCCGGACGGCAGAAGAATGGGGCTCCCCGACGAGTTGTGCCGCGGCTCGACACTCCTACCCAAATAGTCCTATCTGCCTCTCCACTTCACACACTTCGCCACTTTCAATTTCCCTCACTCCTCAGTATATGCCATTCATGGCCGGGCTCGTCGCTGGCCCATGAAAAGACCTTTATCGGTTATCCGACGCACATTAATCAGTATTTGTCGTATTGATGCTCTCCAAGGACCATAAGGACGAATCGTAGCATGGCCAGATTGAATATTGGCCACTACTGCAGGAGGGTTTTTTATTGGCACATGTAAGGCAATGCGAGACATAGATTTGACTAGGCTAGAGGAAAAGCAATGCATTTGATCCTGAAGCAGTCATCTAATAGCAGCTCCCGCTCCTTTCCATGTTACCGTACTCAGGGGTGTTAGAGGTCATTTCCTGTACTTCCTGGTTTTCTTTGTCTGGAGCGTCAAGGGCACATTGAGCGTATTCTTCCTATACCTGAAGTGCGTAGTTACGTCAAAGATGCCGATCCAAGTTCCACCTAAAGCGAACGATGACCGAACCAGTAAAAACATGGCCAACAAAGAATACTAGTTCATCGGTGTCTTACGGTACAATCCCAAAGGTATACCAGCCTCTCAGCCCAGCATAGCTACCAGTCGAAAAAAACGGAGATTTACACAATGATTAGTGTCGAGACGGGTAGCGCACGTCCGACTTAGTTCACGCGGGTGGTGTATCATCTGAATGGTAAAGCCCTATAAAGTGGCGGCTGATAAGTGGCGGCTGATAAGTGCCGGCCATGAGTTAGGAACATGGTGGCAAGCCTTTTCAAATCCTTCCGTTCATCTCTACAGTCGTTCAAGTATATCAAGACGGTCATCTAGGTCGGAACAAAAGCCTTCCGCCCACCCGATCAACGATAACCCCCAAGCAGGGGACAGAATAAAAGGCTTGCTCAGGTAGAATAACCAGCTTATACCTGGTGTACTACATTATAGTATCGAGCTACCCTATACTATTGCAACCTTCGTGCGTTGTTTATTCCGTAGCAACTAGGTCTAGTTCCCGGCAAAAACCAGAACTTCAGGCTCCGCATTGGATTCGTATGATATCTCCATACTAAATACGTGCTTATCGTTCGACATATTTTTTACATTCAAAGCCTGATCAACACCATGAACAAAATACGAAAATGTTTGAAATCCTGATTGATATAACGCTAAACGACGAGCACCCCTGAGCCAATTCGCCAATCTACTTGGATGGCCAGGTAGAGCTTCTCTCTTAATTTCGCTTTTTACTTCAAAAGTCCTGCATGCCCCTCCCCCACCCGAGGATACCCTATTTGAGAAACCACAAACCCATACCCGTAGATCGGAATCGGCCCGGTCAACGGCCCAAATACAAAAGAAGCCGTCTCTCGCGTGTGCCCCTCGACCTGTTGCTGCTCCTCTTCAGAACCCGATTCCGGGTAAACCTACTCCGAGTCGGCTACGGAGATGATGTCATCCGACGGATGATCTCGGGTCTCATGAGGCTCATGCGTGGATGGGGTCATGGCTTCTTGGGTTGACAGGAACACCTCGGTGATGGCGGCTTGGATGGCGGCCTTAATACCGCCGCCGAATTGAGAGGCGGGCATGCCGAATTTGGGGGCCTGGGCCAAAATAGAGACGTCGTTGTTGTTGACAGGTGCGGCGATGACGTCGGTGTCGATATTGGCATCCTCAAGAATTACATCTTCTTCTCCAATCTCGCTATCATCGTCAGAGTCGTGCCCCACGACGTCAAACCCCTCCTTCAACGTCTCGACCTCTTGGGTCAACCTCGACATCTGCTCGCGCAAATGCGCAATTTCACTATCACGCATCTCGACCAAATCCATCTGGGCCTCTCCCTGCATCTTCAACTTCTGGGCATTTTCCTCCTCCAGTTGAAGTTTCTTCTGCAATTCATCAACCATCTTCTTCTTCTCGACCGCCGCAATCGTTGCTTCAAGCCTCCTCGTCTTCTCCAAGTCCTGCTGCTCCTTCAGCGACCACAGCAGAGCCGGAATGCGCTTCTCTTCAAGGTACTTGATCTTCTCCAGCAACTTCATAATTTCCTGACCCCGGCGGTTCAACTGGACTACATGCTTGGTCCTAAACACCGCCGGGTCGTCGCACGACTTTGCAATATTGTCCTGCAGGCCCGTGATGACGCTCTGCAATTGCTCCACATGCCTCTGGTGATCCCACCACTTCTTTCTCTCAGCCATCATGTACCGGCGTACGTCCTGCTGGTGAGCTTTCAGGCGCCCCTCGTAGTGCTCTCTCAAAGCCGAGATGACAGCGCGGTGGTGCGCCCCTTCCTTCTTGCTCAGCTCCTGTTGGCGGCTGATCTCGTCTCTCATCTTGGTCATGGATTGGCGGTACGACTTGAGCCAGGAGCGATGGCTGGCCCACTCTGCCTCGTTCTGTTTTATGTTGACGGCCAGCTTGGCCTCCAGGTCCTTGTTGGCCTTTTCGAGGTCCTCGTTGGACTCATAGAGCTTCTTGTTGGACTCATAGAGCTTCTCGTTGGACTTATAGAGCTTCTGGTTGGACTCATAGAGCTTCCCGTTGGACTCATAGAGCTTCTCGTTGGACTCATAGAGCTTCTCGTTGAACTTATAGAGCTTCTCGTTGGCGTCCTTAAGCTCTTTGTTCTTTAGGTGTCGAATGGTCTCGGTATCCTTGGCGCGGAGCTCTTTCACTTCTACGATGAGCTGATCTCGCACATTTTGCACCATCTTCAAGTCCTTTTCCTTGGCCTCTATCTCGAAGAGCAGGTTCCCGGCCTCTTCCTCCTTAGCCTGGAGCTTCGTTGCAAGCTCGCCCTCTTTGTCCGTCCGGACTTTATTCAGGTCGTTGACCAGGTCGTTTTTCTGCCACCGGAGCACGTCTCGCTCGTGTCTGATTTCATCGTAATCCTTCCCTGACTCATTCCATTGAGTTCGGAGTTGTGCCAGCTCCGACTTGATCTTTGTCAGTTCCTGGACACGGGCCTCCCATGTCTGGCGGTACCTCTTCTCGGACGTTTTGTGCTGCTCCACGGTTCCCTCGAGGCGTTGAATGCACTTATTCTTGTCCGCCAGTACGGCTTGAAGCTCGTATACTTTGCTCTGAAGAGACGCCTCCTTGTCCATAGGAAAGGCTGTCGTTTTTCCCTGCATTGGCTTCGTCTGTTGTATCGAGCTGTCAACGGGAAGCTCTGCAATGTCCACCGGTAATCGATTGGCTGAGTAAACACGTCGCATCTGAACGGGAGTGGTAATCTCCTGATTAGAAGACTCTTCAGTCATCGACAGAGTGCTTCCTGGGATAGGCAGCGGTTTATTTCCCAGCGTGATGCCCTCTCGGTGCATACCCGCCGGTGTATTGGCAAAGATCGCCTCATGTGAAAGGACATGGTACAAGGACGTTAGTGAGGGATTGTTGTTGTGTTTTTCCTCAGAGGCCCATCCACCTGGCATCTCGGCCGTTCTCTCAACGGAAAACGTGGAATCCATCTCAAAGGCCTGATGGTTCTGGCTCATACCCTTGACCTTGTTTATCTGTCGTGGTGTGTGGGGAGTAACTGTAACGTTGCGTACAGATGCACTACACACAGTTTGAGGTGGGTGTGAAAAAAGGAATCCCAGGGAGAAAGATACTGAAGGAAGTTGGTCGATTTTATGCTGAATAAATATTTCGCCCAAGAATTTTGGGAAGGCGCTCAGAAAAATATTTGTCACACCGGTACAGCATAGAGGTTACGGCCGTTCCTGGTTCCTCGAAAGCTTGATGGCCGGGCGGGGCTTGCAAGCCGAAGTGACCACTTCGAGACTGCAGAGGTAAATTAAAAGCCAGAGAATTCACATATTTCAGGCTATGACATTGTAGTGTAGTGCTTGCAAGACGAATCACTTAGACTGTGATAGGATGTGTGTAGGTGCAGGCTGGCGAACCCGTATTCGTTGGGAATTGGGCATAAGTCAAGCAAAAATTTGACTGCTAAGCACTTTAATGTAAGACATCAAAGCCTCAATTTTCCATCTCGATTAGTGTGACAAGGAATTTTCTGTTGTGCCTGGTCTACAAGTGGTAAGAGGCGCGTGATCGGAATACCAGCTCAAGGTGCAGAAAAGGTTGCTCTGAGTGACAGCTTCTTGAAAGTCTGGCAGAAACTCAAACAAGGGAAAAAGGAAAACTGATATCTTCCATCTCCAGAAGTTTGTGTGGATCAAGCATAGAAGTCTTCCAGGAAGAGAAGCCCAGAAAATTGAAGACCTGCCTAGGGCAGAAAACGTAGTTTTCACGAGTGGGCGTGCACATAGACTCTGGTACGAGATGGCAGAAGAAGTAATGTAGCTGCGAATACCATTTGAAGACCCAGGATGTGGAAATTATCAACTCTTAAGGCATACAGAAACTGACAATACGGTGCCCCAACGGTCACCTCATACGATCAGTGTTGGGTCGTTGAACACGAAATGAACGAAACTTCAGGCGACTAGGGGCCGAAATACTGGAATTAGAATGCATGATAAAATATAATCGTGCTTTTGGACATACAAAGTATGGTGCTACCCATTATCGATCAGCAACTAATTAAGGACCAGATGGATATGCCCCGTCACACAAACGCAACCCCCACAGCCCTCCAACTCTATCTCACCAAATTCTTGTTGAAGAAACCTAGAGAGGAGAGGGGTTGGGGGTCGACCATAAACCCTCGAGGAACGCCCTACGCAGACCGTGGCAGACGATGTTGTCCATAGTGTCCCATTCGGTGCCCTGTTCAACCGTTCATAACCACACAAGGGTGAAGAGTGGCGCTGGCTTACAAAGTGACAGGAAGAATGTCAGTTCCATTTCTGAAGTGACACCATCAAGATCATCTCCAGGTGGAGAGATAGCGCAGTCCATCTTCCGTCGGCCGATTCAAAAGCTCAAAAGGAGCAAGGGCAGGTGCAGACGGAAGGGAGTAGAAATAACCGTACACTACTTCAAGATAGGCAACCAGTCGGCTTGTCGGGGCTGTAGATTGATAGCGCAGACAAATTGGAAGCCATGAAGAAAGACCATTGGTGCACACCATTCCCTGGTTTGCCCCTTAACAACACTGAACACGGGATTTCATGACCGTGACTTTTCTCATAGTAATTATCATCCAGCACTACAGACGGGACTTCTTGCTACCGAACCCGATGAATGCCGACAGAATCCAGTAAAAGGGGGTATGATACTGAAGTTCAAGTCTATATACCAGGCCCTACCTCGCCAATAGTTGAGGGGCAATTGATTGCCTTGCGCCACTCCGTGCCCATATTACACAGAGAGTAAGTAGGAAAAGAAGATGCCGCGCCAAACTTTTCAGAAATACTCACTCGCCTCGAGCATGTCGGTTGTCCCACCCCTACCCACAGGTTCACCACCCACCACCGCAAAAGGCACCCCCCCACCAAGCTAGAGCTGTCCAAGGATATCTTGCCAAACCGGGCCTCAATCAACCTGCTTCTCGCAGCCGATCCTGCCTAGCAACTCCTTACGATCGCTGTGTCCCGGCAAACTGACACCGCTTGCATTAGCATGGGATGTCCTCTCAACCCCTTTCCGGCGTTCCCACCCCTTGAGGTCAAGGGCCTCAACGCCGACTTCCTCCTCAAGCGGTTGGGCTTCTTCGTATTCGAACTCTTCTTCCTCGTCTTCCTCGCCCTCGTCGTCACTCCTTACATCGTCGGCGCCCTTGCCCCGAAGCACACGCATAGCCACTTGGACGATAACGACGAACCACATGATGGTGAGGACCTGTAGGAAGACAAGACAGCCCAAGAAACCCCATTTAATGTTGGTATTCCAACAGACGGTGCCCGATGGTTCGCGGAAGGGTTCTAGAAGATGCGACCAGTCGTTGGGGACGGGGAACGGGCCCTGCAGGTTCTCCATGTCTCCACTGAAGCAAGCGCTAGGGATGATACGGGGGATATCCGCATAGACACTCCAGCAGGTCATCAGATAGAAGACATGGCGGGCGAAGAACCAAGAAACCATGAAGAGGCCAAACAGAACATCACAGATGGTGGTAAATCCGAGATACTTGAGACATTTGGCAAGCTGGCACCAGTCAGTGAACGGTTCTAGATCAAAGCAGATCAACTGCAAAATAACTCACAGGTAGGAATAGGTCTACTACATCCATCAAGACCAGAATCAGATTGCCGACTCGGGTTTGGTGGTACGCGTACGAGCTGGAAATGAGAGCAATTGTGATGAAGTGGTGGGTCAGCATCTGCCAATGGTCCTTGCGGCGATCCTCGATGTTGATAACAAGAACCTGCTGCAGCCAGAAAGCCCACTGAGCCAATACATAGCCCTTCACGAGTCCATCAAGCTCTCTCACGGGCCAATTGGTCCATAGCTCCGTCATATTCAGGAAATAAGGCGACTTGCAGTATATGTACTGGTCACGTGTTAGTCGCGAGCATGTCCACCGGTGCCGAGAAACGTACCAAGCCGAGGGTCCAGAACACCGTATAGTAGATTAATAGCCAAGCCTGTTCGGAGAATCTTGTGATTTCCTTCCTCTTGGATATCCCCCAAATTTTGGCCAGCGGAGCTAGGATGTTCTCCATGAAGCCAGCGCGGAGGCCAGTGAAGAGGATGATGCAAAACGCGATGAAGCACAAGTCGTCACGTCCGGCGGCATATTTGCCAGTGTTCGGGTTGTAGTGCGACAGCGTAAAGAACTTGGAGGTGTAGGGCCGCGCCTTGGACATGCAAAAGTGCGTGAGGAACAGAAGGGCAATAAGATTGAAGGAGAAGCCTATCAAAAGTTGTACGGTGTCAGCTTTGTTTCCATTTTCGGCGCAACGGGGGATATGAGTGGGCAGGGGAGCCAGCAACTAAGGGCAAGCTCCTGCGGTGCTACAACGGTCTAGGGTTTCGAAGCTGAGTGATGGCACCGTTGGTGGCGGGGTAGCTTGAAGAAAAAAAGCCACTGATCTAGTGGCCAGTGTCGAGCATCATGAACAACGTACCAGTCTGATTATCGACCAGCCATCGAGCCAGGTTCTTCAGTGGGCCATCGCCTTTGCGCTTGAGTCTTCTGATGATGATTTTGTTGTTGATTGTCTGCATATATAGCGGCCCATTCATGCTCGTTGGGCCCGTCGACTTGCGCTGAGGCATTGGCGGTTTCGACGGGCCTTTTGGCTTCTCTGATGCTTTGTCCGCTTGAGGCGGTTCTTCCACAGCGACGGCGGGTGGACTGGGGGGTGCTGGCTGCTCCATGTGCACAACTTCGGGGTTGGATTCGTCCATGGTGTGTTGGGGCACTCAATTGAGGCCCAATTAAGTCCTGTGCGATGCCGTCCAAGACAAACTGGCGCTCGAGGTGTCGAGTAGTTGGGAGGTCGGCACTGGTCGAAAAGAAGAATTCAGCAATACACAGTAATGGATACTTCGTTTTTCTCGTAGGAAGTCTCAATTAGTGACGACAGGAACAGTCTAATCCGTCTAAAGACACGGCAGGAAGTGGGAACGGCGGCGACGGGCTGACTCGAGGCCAGAAACGAATGTCTAGAGAGCAGCAGTTGGGTACTAAAAGAGAGGCGGACATGTGTTTTGAGATGCATCCGTTGAGAGATTCGGGTGGGTCCCCCTCGCGCAAAACCCAAGCCCACAAATTTGGCAGCGACCACTCAATGATTGCCGTGGACGGCCATTTGCAGACTGCAGGAAAGGCTTGAGAGGCTTTGGTCGCTTCAAAGGCGGTGAAAAGCGGGACAGGGGTCTCCTTTCCAGGGTCATTAGGGGTTCTCCAGAGTCTGTAGGGAAAAATGGGCTTGGCGGGGGAGCTCGAGGAAGCAGTCTTTGCAAAAGCGTGAGAAAAGTTCCCAGGTCAATCTGATCCGCTTCGGCTTCCGACTTGCTAGCTTGACTCAAGTGTCGAAATCATCCAGATCGTCTGTTGTCCGCGACGTTTCAGGCAGCGCAGTGTGCGCTCTATCTACTGACTGTTGGATAAGCTTCGTAATGATGGGCCGAGCTGGCTTGCCTTGCTTGTCAATGCCGGCGCCGTTACTTGTCACATTGTGTCATGGGCGCTCAAACAATATTGAGGTCGTTCACATAAGGTTCCTTCTGCTTCCCCACCAATAGGGCCAGCAAGACGAGCCGAAAAAGGTGCTGGGCGTGCAAGATGGTCGTGAGAGCCAATGGCATACCGGCAGTCCGAGATGGGTGTTTGCTGCAACCTGCAGTAATTGTGCATCGCGTTCTATAGTGATGCGACACCGCAGCTCGTGAAGGCACCTGTTCTGTTTCACATCAACGACGAGTTGATTGCGTTGAATGCGGTGAATATTCGGCTGCATTTGGCAGCTAGACGCATATATCATATCGCTGTCTTTGGCTAATTGGTATCGGCAGAGCAACATTGCTATAGGATCGAAGCCTCGACATCGATGCAACATAGGGTGGTCAAACTCGCGTTACCTCTAAACGGGGGGAGTCTCGAAAGGGTCGTTGTGCCGGTCTTGGTGATCTATCTCATAGATGCTGTGCCGGTCCACGTTCGTGTCACTGGAACTCGAGACTAGTAATCCAGGTAATTTCAAGATCATCAACTCAACAAATTCTAATTGATTGCAGCTGATTTGATCAACAGTGGCACTAATACCGAGGCAGCTGATGTAACCACGACGATAATTGGGCAATCGTCGGCTTCGTCGAAGTCTCGTTTTCGAAAACGGCCAGGGCTTCAAATCCAAAGGTGGATCCTTGATTCGATGGGTCTACACGCTCATAAGCCACAGACCGACCGACTCATTCCTCAAGCACGTGGCGCGAAAGCCACAGTTGCACCTCTCAACTCAGACATTTGTATGACACCACCACGCGAGGGTCCTAGAGCATTCCACGACTTCGCCCCGCGCGCATTCGGTCATCTTCTTCCGCCGATCCTTCCATCTACATCTTCGCCTCTCTAGGTTCAGTTCCGCCATCATCAAATAGACGACGTCTCTCATCGCCCACATATTCATCACGTCAACTGTGAGAACGAAAACAAGACAAGATGGCTGCCAACGCCAAGTACCAGCCCGCGCCGATCCAGGATCCCGAGGAGGGCTCCTGGTCGCAACCTCCTCCCTCCTACCAAGCCCAGGAGGCCAACAGCTCCACCGCGCCCTTATTTGGCGACGCACCCAGGAGCAGCGAAGACAACATTCCCGATGACTTCAAGGTGCGTCCAGGTACTCCGGACAGTCACTATGCGAACGGCTAACACAATCCCTAGTTTGGCGGGTCCGTAGCTGAGGCTACTATCGACATTCGCAACCAGTTCATTCGCAAAGTCTACACCATCTTGACGGCCCAACTCATTCTGACGGCCGTCGTGAGTGGTCTCAGCTTCTGGAGTGAGAGCTACAAGTCCTGGATTCAGTCTCACCCTGCTATGGTCTGGATATCTGTACGTATCTTTTCCCTGTATCTTGATGGCGCATCTACAACAGTTTGCTAACCTTGCGACTCAATAGCTGTTCGGTTCCATCGGTTTCATGTTCTTGACGTACTGGAAGCGCAAGTCGTACCCCACCAACCTGCTCTTCCTCTCCGGTTTCACGCTTCTCGAGGCCTACACCATCTCCGTTATCGTCTCCTTCTACAAGACCCAGATCGTACTGAACGCCGTCATCCTGACCGGCGGGATTTTCGTCTTCTTGACGCTCTTCGCCTGCCAGACCAAATACGACTTCACAAGCTGGATGCCGTATCTTTTTGGTGCGCTGTGGGGCCTTCTCCTTTTTGGCTTTATGGCTGCCTTCCTGCCGTACAGCTCCACTGGTGAACTCATCTACGGTGGTCTTGCCGCTCTGATCTTCTCGGGTTACATCCTTGTCGACACCCAGCTTGTTCTGCGCCACCACCATGTCGAGGAGGAGATCGCCGCCGCTATCAGCCTGTACCTGGATATCATCAACCTATTCTTGGCCATTCTGCGCATCTTGAACAGCCAGAGCAATAACTAGGAGGGGATGTAATACCTTGCTTGGATTGATGAACATGGTGAGATCAGGGTGGAGAACCCATGGAGTTGGTCTCGATAACGACATACTTGCCTACCATATGCACGACATTGCTATCAAGACGGGATTGTAATAAGATTGTCGTAAAGGTATCCCGTACAACAGGCATTCAATGTTCAGCTTGCTCTTCCGTCTGTATATGGATGGGAGTCTGACAATGGAGTGCCACACAATGCTTGTTCTGAAATTCAGTACGATAGGATAACTTCTGTAAATAAAACAAATGACAATTTGGAAATTTTCGTAGCGTATACATAAGATGCAAAAGTATATGCTACGTATGAAGGTGCTTCTCAGACACAACATAGTAAATCTGAAGACAGGCAAAACTCCTACATCTGTGATGTGATTATCACTGTTACTCCTCAGAGTCGGTATTGTTCAGACCTAGATCCATGCGAAAATGCCCATGTTCCCGTCGTAACGTCTTGTAATCTTTGACTTTTCTCTCTCCTTTCACTCGACCACTATCCGCGTAGATATCTGCACTTGCGTGTTCCGGGGCAGAATGACTCGCAAGCCAGTGGTTAGGTAGACGTGTATCTACACGTATTGTAATCGACCTTCTCTTTTTCCTTTTCTCCTTTCTCGCCTCGAGATCAGAGGCTTTACTTATCCACTTTCGTTCTCCCTTTCTCAACTCATATCCCAATTTGCATCTAGTATCCGAGTAGATACTCACTACTGTCAATGTACGGCGACCTCGGAAACATCGTTCAACATTCCTATAGCGAGTTGGAGCCTCGACAACTTTGCATGTGTACCCAGCCCATATCCTCCAAATAGTGTTTGACTACTGTGATAATTCGGATCCTTTGCGCACTGGCTTGCTTGCACGTCAATGGGACCTCCGGATTTACACATTAGTTCAACGGTGGGGAAACCTCCACTAGAAAAACGCAGAGACTTGAGGCATAAGTCGAGGAATGTTTAGTTCTTTATATCTGTTGCCCAAGTCCACGTCAGATCTCCTGTGATGACGCTCGAACCTGATAAGAGTCTGGAGGCGAAGCTTTTGGGAATTCTCTTATATTTCGTGAATCAATTATAATATGTTTGGTGGATTATACTGGTCGGTAAATTTGGAAAATAGCTGTGGTTGGAGATGCACTGGCGAATGTGCTAAGATGGCAAGTATTAATGAGTCCAGCCGCTAGTGATTTACGCTAGACGGTACGGACATTCATAGTGCTTCATTGAATGACTACTGGTGCATATATGAATGCACCAAAATTTGTAAGGTTTGCTTGGTTCAAGGCGTTAGCCAACTACCACTTCGTTGCAAGCCTTTGTGGCATGTTAAGGTATATACGCAACACACCAATCATAGAGATAATAATCATTGGGAATTACTCTCAGTGTCGAGGCTGTGAAAGTAAAAAGAAACAGAAAAACACAATACGGCTCTTCTGCCCTGGGTTCAAGCAACAACCGAGTCATAGTAGCATCTACTTAGTTGTAAAATTACTCCTCTCGTAACATATACGTCTATAATGGCTTCTAATTAATTAATCATCCTTTCTAAACTTCGACTCCTTGCTGACTTCAAAATGTCCCATCTATCTCTCTTCCCAGTCATCCCCGGAACCCGGCCCGGCATGGCTGTCGGCAACCGGGTAGCATCGTTGGCTACTATAGATTCCTTCGACGTCTCAACCCCAGCGTTATGGTCCGACATAAGAGTATGCCCGCCTTGCTATCTACCGCATGTTTCCCCTCCAAAGACAAAATATTAGGACCAGTGCCGCATTTCCGTCTAGGCTGGGAAATGGGGCCCGTCGTCGTAAGCTTCAAATATTCTTTACTTCGCTACAGTCTTCGAATTGGGAGGGAAAGGAAAAGAAGAGCTTTTGGTTCTCTTTTTTGCTGCTCGCCCGGCTCCAGGCTGACTTGGCTAACGGGGTGTTCTGATCCACTTTGGCTGTGAGCTTCGTTCATTTGATATTGTCGTCCACGTTTTGGGGCTTAAGTCAGATTAGTTGCTTGGTTATTTCTATTTCAACCATGTGGTAGTGCTTTTTATATTGTTTCTCAATCCTGGCCTTGGGATGCTCATCTCTTCGGGGCACGTGCATTTTTTGAACACTAGGAATCTGATGTTCTCTCATCATTATATGTATAGGTCTGTGGATGGAATGATCAAGAAGACAGACGACAGTGCTCAGATCCTACGAATGTGCATCCCCTGAATGATGCAACCGAGGCCAAGAGCAGCCCTTGCACACAGGCTTCTCACGGCAAATTGGGTAATACTTCATGCATAATGACAATCACGTATCCATACCTACCGGGCCATCCGATCATGGACCGCCCAGGATACGCCTACCACGGCATTGGCCGATATCGACCGTTCTGCGACCAGTGGAGATTGATCAGGAAGAGCGTCTCAATGCGTCTTTTCTTCGCGCCGATAGTGGTTCCCATGGAATTTGCGTGGCAATTATATACAAAAACTTATATGCTTCTATCCAGCCTACAATCGGTCTGTTACAAGTGGATTCCCGCACAGGGAAATGCCGTCAAGAAGCTTTCCATATAAGAGTTCATGATGACCGCCTTTGATGAGCCTGCCTCCCTCCTATCCTGCTCTCCGGCAAGGGTCCTTCCACCCAGTTCTCTCTTTTGAACCTACCCAGGTTAAATAATTTTGAGTATCGTCCACATTGGTTTATCATAGAACTCACCAACGCCTAAGTGGTGGCAGCGGCCCTCGGACTCACCACAGGCGCCGTAACCACCAACTCGACTACCAACTCCACCACGACGTAAACCGGCCCCACTCTCCTTGCCGAGGGCGCCGTCGACCTGGACATATACGCGGTGGCCCACACCAAAGCCGTAGCCCTGGTGAGCAAATCCAACAACACGGAGAAAATCTCCATCACCACAGGCTTACGCGTAGACGAGTCGGCGTACTCGGCGAATGCGGATGATAAGGCAGTGCATTAGTTGTACATGTGCCTGTATGGGTGGTGTTATGTGTGCGATGAACCGGTAAGCTTCTGCCATCTCCTTATTCCCCATTTTCTGTTTTATAGAGTCAACGACACCCTCTCGTGCGAATACAGCGGCCTCCTGAACCCGCTCCTTAAGACGGAGCTCGGCTCCCCGGGCGTTGGCGCCCAGACAACCTCGTACAATTCGAATAACTTGGGTCTCGATCTCGGCTTTTCCTCCCTCCGGTCTGATGAGATCCTCACGGCCGACATGACCGTCCGTAAGGTGATCCCGTACTTTTCCTTCGGTCTCGACGACGGCTGAATCCCCTCTGAAGCCGGCAACACGGAATACCGCGACGTCCGCGTTAACCACGCGTCACTGATCCACAAGGTGTTAGCTGACTCGCTTGTCCTGCTCGAGAAAAACATCGCCTACTTTTCGCTTTCTGAAGCTTCATCGAAGTCATGAATATCCTTCACTGTACTGGATAAATGTATCATTAGTCAACTTGCCATCGATGCTACATACACTTGCCTTCTTGACCAATTCCCACAGGGGAAGTTTTATGAATGTGCCAATTGATGCTTCACGCAAAATCACAGGAAGCCCAGGTGCAGAAAATTGGCACACAAGACACCTTGAAAGCAACCGTAACCGTCAAGGATTAGGAAAGACAGTCGATTTTGTCCACCAGTTGTGCAGACAAATCAACAAATCCAAGTCATGCACCATTAGTGAAATATCTGCATTAGAAGGCGACTAGTACTAGGAAAGCTCAAAAGTAGAAACGGATGGGGGAGTACTAGCTAGGTAGTAGAAAGGCAAAATACATGACGTAGACACTCTACCACTCTCTCAAAGTCGTGAATAAGCTGGTGATGGCGGGCCAGGCTCATGTAGAAAATTCGTCAACCTCTCGCTCGGCCTCGCTTAGGTGGAAAAGGTCCCCCAGAGCCTTCCCCTCTGCTTCATCCTCTAACAAGGAATCGCTTGCTGGTTGTTCAAAGCAGATAATGGGGGGATTCAAAGCCTATTATCCATCCAGCCGCACCAAGCCCACATCCACCGTGCGCGCACGCATTCAATTAATTCAGCCTCCTTTTGGGGCAAAGTCCAAGTATTTTGGTATTTTCATTCCAGATGAGCATGTGCCGCACCGTATTCATTTTCGAGGCAAAGCGTCCAGGAGAGAGGTGGGGATATCAAGAGATCCAACGTCTGCATTATTCATACTTTTGTCTGGCCACCCTCGTCCACCAGAGGCAGTAGAAAATATTCAGACGTAGCATGTCGTAGAAAGGAAGCACAGCAGGGCACCGGCCTAGTTTCCATCGTGCTCGCCGTTGGCTTCGGGGTTGGGCGATTGTTGGGCGTTCATGGCCGTCTGCTCGCGCTGCATTCTTGCCTCGATCTCGCGGAGTTGCGACTCGCGCGCCAACAGCTCCTGTCGCTTCTCGTTGATCTCGCGCTGAACCTTGACTTCGATCTCGCGCAACTTCTCCTCCTCGCGGCGCAGCTGCTCCTCCTTGAGTCGGACCGACTGCGAGGCCAGATCCTCGGGGTTCATCGACGAATCGCTAGGGCTAGGTCAGTTGTAGTCTACTACGTCAAAAACGAACAAAGGAAACCAGGTTTACGTACGCGCCAGTGCCGCCCTCAACGCTCTTGGACAGCTTCTCGGTACGGTAGTTCTCGTATAGGAAATCGTGGGTGATTTCCTTCAAATCGGCAAGATGGCTGTGCAGCAGCGCCGATCGAATAGCCAGGAAATCCGAGTGGCGCGGGTTGTCGACCTCTACAACACCCCAAGGATATTGTCGTGCACGTACTTTGCGGCCGCCAATCTCGACAATGTCCTCCGAACCCACAATGGCGAAAGGCATGAGCCCTCTCAACTCGGCGTTCTCCTCGACGGTGTCCTCATCATCCTCCTCGATGTCGTAGGGGAAGTTGTAGACGGGGATTCTGTAGTGCTCAATGTCCTCCATCACCAGCTTCTTGGACTCGGCTAGCTCGGCGGGTGTAAGGGAATCGGCTCTACCGATGACGGGGATGACATTGACGCGGGGGGCGAGGCGCTTCATGAGTTCGATGTCGAGCTCGCGGAGGCTGTGCAAATCATGGTCAGCCATTGTTGACTCCCGGACAGGCAGGCAGGGGGGAAGGCGAGGGAAGAGAGAAGAAGAAAGAACATACCCGTGACCGGTCGGTGTAATGAAGTAGAGCATTGCGTGGACACGGTTGTCCCTGAATCTGGGGTTACGCTTGATACGCGACTCCTCGGCCAGAATATCATCGTATTGTCGCTCAAGATAGCCAACAATCTCGGAAAAGCTGGGGGCAGGATGTCAGCCTGGCGTCACACACATGGGCTATAGTTGGCGTACCTTGCTTCATTATCGATCTGGTCACCAAAACCAGGCGTGTCGACGATGGTCAACGAGATACGGGTGCCCTCCTCGTCCAACTCGAGCTCTACAAAACATGTTAGTTGCCATTGATGTTGCCACGTATGTTAGTTCAGAACATCGCGTTGGTCGCGTGGTACGTACCGACTGTGATGGGCTTGATCTTGACGCCATCCTCGACGTGGGCGGCGGTGGCATCGTCGGAGTCCTTGTGATCCAATACCTCCTTGCCGCACAGCGTGTTGACGAAGGTGGTTCTGCCTGTTGGGGCCGAGAGCAGGTGTCAGTATGGGACATTACTTGGGCAGACGTCGCGTGCGTTCGCCAAGGTGGGAGCGAAGGCATTGTACGTACCGGTTCCTGAAGCACCGCAGACCATCAAGCAGAACTGGATTCCCTTCTTCACGTTCTTCTTACGGCGAATCATCTTCTGTGGAGGCATTCTCTGGTCAGCAGCGGCGACAATGGGGAGTGCGTTGGTGTGGTATTGTCTGTCAATGTGTGTTGGGCAGGAGGAAAGACGTTTCGTCGTCACTGTCGGCGGTGTGTCCTTGCGGTGGAGGCGCGGAAAGGGGAGGGTAGCAAAAACATACGGCCGGGGAAGACATATTAGGTATCCTGGACAAGGAACTGACGAGATTTGAGCGGAGGGCGATCAGAGGCGGCGTTGGGAATGCAAAAGCAGCGGAAGCTGAACTAAAACAGAAAGATGGCGCGACGATGCTGGTCGAGGGCCAAGATGTTGGTGAATCGTCTCTCGCAAAGGGGTTATCTCGCAAAAAGGGGACTTTTTAGAATTGGCTTGGGTTGATGGGTTGGAGAAAGAGGTCGGGGATCGGGTCTTCAATTGTTGCAACGCTTGTTGACACCTGTGGCAGCACCCCAAACTTGAGACGACTTCAAGCTAGCAGCACTGAGCGGAATCCAATTTCACCACAAAAAGTTGCAGACAGGGGTCGTTGTCCAGCAGGCGCAGATTGGCAGAAACGGGGGAAGCACGGGCCCTGGACCAGAGCTCTTCTCCACAAACATTTCAGGGGCAATCACGGCAAGCACTCTGCATCTGAAGCTATTTTTTTGTCCCCGTCTTGTTTCTTATGACTTCCCATTGAGCAATAGAGTTATCCTGTGTGGCTGGCCGATGAGACAGCCATTCATCGTACTCGGTACAATCCACTTCGGGCTGCGTAAGGAGCGATCGAGCTACTTCCAAACAACAAACGAACGACACGAGGCAATTCACAATCAATGCCTACCGGATAGGCAGTACTGTTGCATTTGACAACTGCCTGCCCAGGTGACATTGGATTGATGAGTGAGTGAGTGCTAAGTCCCTAGTTGCCCACAATCACGGGCCCAGGTCAGGTCGTTTCTGTCTGTGCTTTCTCAAGCTTCCAAGTGGCTCGCACCTCCATGATAGCTTCATGGCCCGTGCCCATTCCTCACCTGCGCTTTCACCGAGTGCAGTGCAAGTGGATGAATGAACGACTCACGCATCATCCGAGCAAGCTGCAAGGTGCTCGCTGTGTCTTAATTAGCTTGCTGCCTACCTCGGACTCGACGGCATTGACTTGTTCTGTAACCCATCATTCTTTTCCCCTAGTATAAACAAACCTTGGAGCATCCGGTGCGTGCCGCCTTACCACGTTTCGAATAGCTTCAACCGTAATCCACTTGACCACTGAAGCTTCGATTGTTCAGCACCACCTGTGTAAGTGGTCGACTGCCGCGGAACAATCACCTTCTTTTCGCATTTGTTCTAGAAGAGCATATAGGACGATATCTTCGTATCTTCCAGCCGGGGTTGCATTTTGGCCATGAAATAAATCGAGGCAAACCAGAAGCTATTCCGAGTCCGCTTTCCATCAGTCTCTCATCACGACCTTCGAGGCAGCGTTCGAGGCCGCAGACTATCATCAGCCAACATGAATACGCGGCCGCCGATAGAGGCTCCCAATGAGCCGGCGGTCCTATCCGTCGCTTTTAACGATGATGCAAGCCGTTTCAGCGTGGGCCTGAATTCGGGATTCTGCAGTATGTCTGTTTCACGAGAATTGCTAGGTGCCGCCCACTGACACCTTCCAGTCTTCCACGCACCAACATGCCAACTGCAAGCCACGAAGGACTTCAACGCCGGCATCGCCTTGGTCCAGATGATGGGTAAGAGCAATTTTCTGGCCTTGGTCGGCGGAGGACGGGCTCCCAAGTTCCCCCAGAACAAGGTCATTGTCTGGGATGATTCCAAGTCCAAGGTTGCGCTGGAAATCACCACACTCACGGCCGTCCGGGGCGTCCAGCTGAGCCGCAGTCGAGTTGTCGTCGTGCTGCAAAACTCAGTCCGGGTCTATGGCTTTACTAAGCGTCCTGACCCCAAAACTAAGTACGAGACGGCGGACAACCTCCTCGGCCTCTGCTGTCTGTCTGCCGACGACAAATACCTCGTATTCCCCGGCAGGACGGCCGGCCAGGTGCAAGTGGTGGACTTGCGCACGGAAAACGTCAGCATCATCCCAGCACACAACTCCAAGCTCCAGGCGCTGGCCTTGAGTGCAGATGGCGAGTTGCTTGCGACAGCCAGCGAAAAGGGGACGATCGTCCGTGTCTTTGCGACAAGCAGTTGCGCCAAGATTGCTGAGCGACGGCGAGGCAGCGAGTTTGCCGCCATCTATAGCCTGCGCTTCAGCCCGAGCGGACGTATGCTGGCGTGTACAAGTGCGAAGGGCAGCTTACACATCTTCGATACACCGAGAAAAGGGGTCCCTTCCAGCCCCGCCCGCAACGCCGTCTCCACCGGCACGCCACCGCATTCGCCGGCAATAGGGATTTTGAACACGGGTGGTAATGCGACAACAACGGACCCGACGAACAAATGGGGCTTCCTATCCAACATTCCCTGGGGTCCCTTTTCCGACGTCTACTCGTTCGCGTCAACGCGCTTCGAGGCCGGCGACGAGCCCGAGAGTGGCAGTCCATCCAGCGAAGCTGTGCTTGGGACGAGCCGGCCGGTCAAAGGAATCATCGGGTGGATCGACGATGACAGCCTGATCGTGGTCGGGGCGGGGCGTGATGCGAGATGGGAGAAGTTTGTGCTTGTCGACGGCGAGGAAGGCCACAAGGTACTGGTCCGCGAGGGCTGGAAACGCTATCTGGGGAATTAGGGAATTCACAGCATCATTGAGGGACTGAAGAGGATATACGGTTGGGGTTCATTCATCAAACTGATGAGGCTCCTTCACAGGAATGGCAAAGGGTAGTCATGGAAACCCAGGGCTGGCGTTTTTGGAATGGCATGATAAGGCAAGGTAAGGCAGGGCAGGGCAGGATATCGGATTATAAGGATCTCAAGTCAAGGCATGTGGACAGTAGGGTTCAGAGCATCGTATCATAGGGTATATTATTAGCAAGCGACCGCCAATGCAGCGAATTCAACTTGATTTGTGTCAGGGCGATCTGCTTCGCTGCCGGTGCCTCCGGTCTCTACTGTGATCGATCGAAGCACGCTCTCGGCGGCGTTCGTGCTCTCTCCTCCGCTCGTGGCCATCGCTTCCATCTGGGGAAAGATCTGCTCTTCGATCTTTTTGCACATCACGGTCTTGAGAACGAGCACGTCTTTCTCCGCGGGGCCTGTGCTCTCGATCTCCATCACGATGTCTACGCTCGCGGTGCCGATCTCGGTCTCTATCCCTTCCTTCAGGCGTCCCGTCTCTGCGCTTGTCTAACACGGGCGTCTCCTCCCGTCTGGACTTGTGTCTGCGTTCTCGGTCATCTTCGCTGTCGTCCCTCCTCGATCGATGACTCCGATGATGGTGATGCCTGTGCTTGTGCCTCCTTTCCTTAACTTTCTTTGTGTCCATCTTCTGCAGCGCCATCTCAACCTCTTTCTTCTTCTCCTCGACCAGGAAGGCTTTCATGGGATCGTCTTCGTCGTGTTCCTCAATTAGTCTTGCCAAGTCGCGCTCTTCTTGTATCATGGGCCGCGGCGCCTCTGCCTCCTCTTCCTCAGAGCTCGCATTCTTCATTTCGACATCGTCACCTCGCGCAACCTTGTCCATCCGCTCCCTCCGCTGTAGGTCGTCCCACCCAATCCTACACTCCTCCAGGTCCTCATCATCCCGCCCCTTATACCGCGCATGATCGACCCTAAGCAGCCGCCCCGCGATCTCCGTACCGCCCAGATTATCGACTGCCAAGTCGCAGCTGCGCTGGTCCTCGTACTTGAGCCATCCGAAACCTTTACTCTTGCCCGTCTCTGCGTCGCGCACGAGCTTCAGGAACACGGGCTCGCCATACTGCGAGAAGATGGCGATCACGTCGCCTTCGCTCAGGGAGTAGGGCAGGCCGCCGAAGTAGACAAAGGCCGTGTCGCGGTAGTCGGTATGCCACGAGGCGTTGGGGTTATGGATGCCGGCTTCGAGCTCGCGCTTGTTTAGGGCTTGGATCGCGCGGATTTGATTCATTTTGGAGGTCGCTGCACCGGGGCGATCAGGGTGTAAAAGTCGTGGGCAGGGTTCGGAGGACCAGTCTTGGCAATGGGGAGCTCAAAGAACTGGTCACAGAGGTATCTCCAACGTTGGGAGGGCTGTTGGCGGCTGAAAAGGAAAACCGACCAAGACCTTAGTCTACAAGAAGGCTGACCTTCAATTGTTTGAAACAAGCAACGAGTGACGTCTTGGCCTGGGTGCTTGTGGCTTGCGTCTGCCGCACCCCACCAGCTCCAGACCCTTGCTGCAACTCCCCCAGCAGACGCAGTCCAGGGAGCTGGGGAAACGTCGGACCGCACCTGCCAGACAACCTGCATCTGGCAGGCCAGCAAGCTTCAAGGGGTTGCGTCTGGCATATGATCCGTCTTGATCGAGATAAACTCCCGAGAACAAAGAACTGAAACGAAGGAATGACGGGCTCTCGTCCTCGCTTTCTTTTTGATCCCAATTGTTGATGGTCAGCTCTTGCATCTATCTGTGATCAACCACCGACCCGCATGGACTTCCGAGCTATTGAACACTAAAATTCCAAAGTTCATTGTCTGCACGCGTCTTTCGGCGCGTGTTCATAGTCGTTACACGAAATCAACATTCCTTGCAGAACCCGTCTCCGACCGAATAGTGAACTTGCGTAGCTCCCAATGCTACCCATCGACAGAAACAAAACATGACGGCGAATTCGCATCGGTCGACGGGGTCAGGCCCCGACAGCAAGAATGGCGAGCCCAAGAAAGACATGTGGAGTTCTATGCTCGACTCGGTCGCCAGTGGCCGCAGATTGCCTGAGAAAAACTTGCTAGTTCTGGGTAAGAAATGCCGATGCTGGTTACGGAAATTCAAGAGACTGATCTGGCTGCAGGTGGCACGGTCGATTCGCAGCGGGACTTCTTCGAGGCCCTATCAAATAATGCTTCCCGGCGGAATCTCGACAGGCATAACTTGAAAGTCCCTCCGATAGCCAATAGCTTTGCCCTGGGATACACATACTACGACGTGCTGGATGACGACCAAGACGGTCCGTGTCCCCATCCATGGTTGCTCCGTTTTCAATTCACACTGACGTGCGATTTCCAGACATCTTGGCCCGTATCTCACTATACCTTCTCTCGACCCCTTCGCCTTCCTTCGCCTCTTTACTAAAACCTCTGCTGACCCCGAAAACAATATCCGATACCTTAATAGTCATCTTGCTCGACTGGTCACAGCCGTGGCAATGGCTGCGCCAGCTACGAGAATGGCTCCTACTGCTACGGGCCGTCATCACGTCATTGGGGCCCGAGTGCAACAAGATCATGGAAGATGTGATGGCTGGCTGGCAGGATAGGGGGCGAGTCGGCGGCACGATCAACTTGGATGGCACGGGGGCCGTTCCAAGTGAGGGCGACGTCCCTTTACCTGCTGGGCCGGGAGAGTGGGAGGATGCGCTGGGTTTGCCGCTCTGTGTTGTTTGCCAAAACGTGAGTCGGCATGTTGGAACTGCGTTCGAGCGTGGCTGACCTACTGTGCCCAGTCTGAGCAAATCAACTACCTGGAAAAGTCCCAAGGCTGGAAGGAAGAGCAGTTCGACCAGGTGCTGCAGTACCTCCGAACGGTACTATTGAAACGTATGTGCCACTGCTGCTCTACTGCCTCTTCTCGCTGACCATGACACAGACGGTGCCTCGCTCATTTACACGACTCCCTCGACACCATCACTTCTACAGCCGCTTATCCACGCGAGCTTAGGTATCCACTCTCTGGTAAAACGCCAGAGTCTGAAGCACAACACCATCGACAGAGACAAGATTGTTATTCCCCCAAATTGGGACTCGTGGGGCAAGATTCGCATTTTGCGAGATGCCTTTGACGTGGAGGCCGTTAGCACAGGCTGGGGCATTGACTTGAGCATGGATTTCGCTACCAGGTCCGACACCAATGGCGCCAACGGCATTACAGGAGATGCAGTGCCAGACCCAGAGGCTGGGATGAATGGTCACGATAATGGTGGCGTAGAAGAGCCCGAGGGCTCGGCTGTTGTTCTCTACGAATCTCAAGTTCAAGACTCGAGCCTCGATGCACTGCAGTTTGCACGCGGGGATGCTGATCCTAACAAATTAGAAAAGCCTTCAGTCGACACCCAGGCCTTCCTGGCAAAGCAGGTGGATCGACTCAATGAAGAAAGGAAGGCTGATGAACAAGCCGCTGCTCGGGATGCTGGCGGACGAGATTACTCATTGGGCGCAGCGGGACCGGACGAGGTGGTCTCGGATGCCATTGGCCCCGTACAATTCAATATGGGTGGCATCCAAGTCGATGCTGATGATATGGTGCAAAGGCTGAAGGTAAGCGTTTGCCTACCCATGATCTCGACATCTTGGACCTGCCACACCTGTATGGACCTGAAGCTAATATGCCTGATAGGACCGACAAGCACAAGGTCTTGACCAATCACCCACTCTCGGCTCAGCAGCTGGCACTGAAGATGATGACATGGAGCTAGATCCATCCAATATGGCCGAGACGGATACCGAGAGACTGGCCCAATTCTTCGGCAATTTGATGAACCGAAAGAAGTAATCCCGGAGTTATCTGATGGGACACCAGCCCCGAAGCAGTTGGTACAGGTGCTGTGTCGCCTATGTGTGGCAGGCTTTTCTTTTTGGCTTCCCTTCCTGAGAGCGGCGGTACTTAAGACTAGTTTCGTTTGTGTGAAACTTGTGGAGAAGCATTTCAAGCAGACGCCTTTGACGACAGACTCTTGTTTGTCAAAGTTACGTGTCTTAATGGGCTCGAGAAGTCGGCCTGTTCCGCACGAAGTTGCGAGAGAACGTAGAATAGATACCCCGATGATATCAAGTGCGAGAAGATTAAACCAAGTTTAAACCGTACTACTCGAGGCCATGGGGCTCTGAGTCTACCGGTACAGTGCGTGCTCGTTCACCAAACAGACAAGGTAAAGCACATCTGCGGTATAGGCTTCAAGTGCACTCAGAGCGCCGGGCTAGCAGGTTCTTGGGGTGGACATCCAATCTTCGGTTTTCTATTACCTAGTAACGCAAGAGCCATATTCCCTGCGTTAGGTCCTTAGCAAGCACTAGAATTTATTCTAAAGCTGTATAATCAATTTAATGCTAATATTGTAGCCGCAGCATACATCCATTTTATTGGTGGTTGTCTCTATGTGGACTCTAGAGTCCTTTCACCCTGTTTCCGACTTCAAGTTGCTTTGAGCCTTGAGCGTCTGATCGTCGCCAGGTGTAACCGTGAAAGTCACATCTCGTCCCCTGACCCCAATGTCTAGATCGCCTTCAGAAGTGCCACATCATATGCCGACAGTCTCAGAAGGATATTATTTTTTTCTATTTGTGAGTTCGCGCCCCTTTCCGTGATAGGGAGTTCCGACCCTTGACTCCTAACCCTGGCGCATTCCCGGATCCTATTTATCTCGAGACCAATTATGCAATTCTCCTTGAAGATATACTCACACCACTCCACGCTCTCTACCATTTCTGGGGCTTGGGAAAAGACCCAATCGAAATAAAAGTTGGGAATTGTAGCAATGAGCTGTTCATAACCCAGAACCTTGCGACGTCCCACGACATCTCCGACACCGAGACTGTCTGGGCTGACGCAACCTGCATGTACCAGAACAGTATTGAGGAGAGAAATCGAACAGTCGCTATGATCCGGCCTATTTAACGCCATGCTCAGCGAGTCGTCGCTTGTCTAGGTGCTGAGGGAAAATGAAAGTTCCCATGCCTTCGAATTATCGGAGCGCACAGCTTTGATGGTTGAGGTTGATTGCAATACACGCATGCTAAGGTCTTCAACCAACGGGACGAATGATCCAACATGGGCTGCGATAGAGATACCTTTGCCCTTTAATTACCGGAACTTCATGTCACTTTGCTACCTCATTCATCGCAAGTGGTTCCAGAAACGTTAGATACGTCAGGAGATCGGCCTCGGTGATTTGCGAGGCATTCTATTCTATGGCAAGAAGAAGATAATGTGGCACAATTTCTGCCATGCTATTTTTGGCATGAAAAGGAAGGGAGATGTACTTGGGCCGAAGACTCGTATTTTCGAAGTTCGACGGGATCGAATTTACAATATTGTGTTGACTGCGAGAATGGGATCTTCGCTTCAAAACCTCCGCCAGGTCGTAGGTTACTTGAAGTATGCTGATCGCCGTGACAGGATATTCGCAACCCTCGATGAGCTTCGGGAGCCCAAAATGCGATAGACACGATCCCTGAGTATACAAAGACCGCGGCCAAGGTGTACACTCACGCACCATGAGCTATATCAAACACCATAGGCACTTACGCTTCTGTCATAGCGCGAACTCCGAGAAAAGACAATTGCAAAGCCAAGTCGGGTGCCGGACTGGTCGACTCCAATGTCTTCGCACTGGATTATACAAGTTGTTCGACCCCGGTGATTCGATTCTCTGCCTATTCATTCTGAAATCAACTCTCAAATTCTTCAGGCACATGGAATCAAAGGTGGCATCGTCAACTATGCCATGCCAACAGACTTGAAGAATCTGCAATCGCGCATGATCGTAAATTGCATGCAAAGATTGTTTCTCTGGATTGAGAAAAGAGCCATGTCAAGAGGCAACACATTGGAGGCGTTCTGCCGCGCTCTCTGCGCTGATGACTTTGCTGAAACACATCACCCGCTTGGTCAGGTAGAGGCACCATACCTCCCTACCACAATGTTAAAGTTTCACATGTCAGTATTGGCTCGTACACCAAATTGTACCTTTAAGGTAGTTTATGAAGATAGGAGTAAGACAAGGGATCAGGTAAGTATACACCACCTTGATTTAAAATAGTATACTGCAACTGTCAGTCAGTACCTCCAATTAAGATAAGAGGAGTAGAGCAGAATCTTAGATTCAGATGTATATATTATTATTAAATACGCCGTAGGCTCGAAGCCCCCGGTATCTCTGCTAGTACTCCCGTATGTCAAACCGTGCCCTAATGGCTGGACTAAATACATACGCTGCGTCGTCGGTTCGCCCTATTGGCGACTGCGTTGCGTTCACTACCATACTACGTTGGTTCTCAACCTACCAACAAAGTCCCCCCTGAGAAGATCGATGCTATCTGGGCCTTGAAGCTGTCCGACCCGTCCCTAGCAGCCACCTTACAATAGTCCCACTAACTACTGGTTCTCCTGTTGCCGTTGCGAGGTCTCTGCGAGAGTATAGTGGCCGTGGTGCGATAGCGGCCCGTAATCGTTCCCTCGGTCCTTCCAACAGCCCGCAAAAGAGGATTACGTGCTCTGCCGTCTCAGGGGCGTCGCCACAGCGGCATAGCGGCGAGTACACGCCAAAAGCCCCTGTCTTGAATAAGAAGGCTGCTAGTCCTATTTTTTCCGTCCTGATCTGGCACAGCGTAGACGCTTCCAGTCGGTTCAGGCCGAAATACTTGCCCCCTTTCGGTATCTGCATCGAACGGCCCTCCGGTTCCTCAGCGATGGCGCGTCGCTGGCGATCGTGATGCTCTGCTCTGGTGAGCTATCTCTTCCTCCAGTGGCCGAAGAGGGCAGCCGGGACCTCCTTTTCCTCACTCATCCACTCGGAGCCCCGGGCCTCCTTCTCCATAGTGTACCCTGCCGGTCGGAGTAGCTGCGACGCCTGCTTCCTCTTCGCCGGCCTATCCTGCCGGAGTATATGTGACGCTTTAGCGCTCGCGCTGCGAAGCAGATTTCTCTTCCCGCTAAGCCGTAGCCGTTCTTCAAACTTAGCAGCCCGGGCACTAAGATAGAGGTCTAGTGGCGGGATTGCTGCTTCTGCTTCCAGGTGGCGAACCGGCGTCGCTTTGTGGGCGCCACAGACTACCCGGAGGCACTCGTTCTGTATCCCCATCAGGCTCTTAGCTGGCCCTGCCGGTTCCTCACTTATAGTATGCCACGCAGTCGCCCCGAAGGCGATCGCGCTACGGATAACCACCGTATATAACAGCCTCGCCCGTATAAGATCGCAGCCCCACGACATATTGACTAGCTTTGTCAGGGCTAGCTTTTGAGTTGCCATTTTTGTTTTAACACGCTCAACATGGGCGTGCCACGTCAGTTTGCGGTCGAACCAGACTCCTAGGAACCTCGCTGAGACTACAGATGTATATAACGTCAGTTGTCCATAAGTTAAATGTTGTTGATTACGGGGATGTTCAAAGGTGGATTTCTTTGCAGGTATCTATTGGATTGTGGGCAAATGGTCTTGTATTGAAAGTGTCATGATCTCTGGAGAGTCCTAAGAGAAGTGAAGGGCGGCCATAGGGGCCTTATATAGGTAGAAATGACTGATGCCTGTCCCACAGCCAGGACTTGTGTCGTTCAATGGGTAGAGGTTATATTGACCCATACTTCGTACGGTTTGCGGCTTTACGTTTCTCCTTTGACTTAGCAGTCTTGACGGAGTAGCCTTGAAGGTCCGACAGTATCCAAGGTCCTCCAAGCTTAGAGAACTTGAATATTGCAGCGCATGGAGATCATCAACATACCCTTGATCTATAGTCTCCGTTTTATTTTCCGGGTTACTAAGTAAATATGTAGACTGAGCTCGGTGACATTTTCTCCGCATTGTACGTGGATTTCCATTTGAAAGCCCGAATATCTAGAATGACATCTCTCGTTCCAAGATAGTCACCAAGTCGGCAGCCTTTGTACAAACGGCCCGACAATCTTACCTAGCTTAATTTGACGTGCCCCAGGCACAGTACCTGTGTGCTGTGTGCAGCGCTTGGGCCAGTTTCCCATAGATGTCCCTTCCGTAGCTGCAGCCTTTGGGACTCACTCCTACCATCATCACTAATACAACCCTCTTGCCTGTTTTTCCAACACTCAACTACTCACCTCCACCTCACTAAAGCCATCCATCCACGCGTTCCAATAGGTCAAGGTAATCACAGCAGTACCCTCCGTATCGGCAGGCCAGGACCTAACTTGAACAGCCCTTGTCCATTCCAAAGAATCCACTGCGCCACATACAAAATCTCTTCGCGGTCTCTCTCCATGGTAGCCGATTTTAAACGCACTCTATGGTGCAAACCGTGCAAAATTAGTCCCTGGAAGAACCACCCCAACCTCCTGGAGATTGGCCATGAAAGCTTGGAACCTAAAATAGTGAGACAGAGAACCATCCCTTCGTCGTCATAGTCCTCTGGGCCACCACTAGTGGACACTCCAAAGGCTTATTATACGTGCTAGTAGAAATTATGGGCTGCGTAGGCGGGTTCATGTGGGTAGTTCAGACCGGTGCTATTCATACATATATTCACTACCTCTGATGCGGATGAACTGCTTCTACCAACTATCCAAACTAGTCTTGCGAACTTCAGATTTGAGCCCCAGGGATAGCACACTTCTTTGCAATTTTCCTTGCCTTTAATCATAGGTTTTTCCTTTCGCCCTACTACTTTTGCCCCCTCCGTCTCTTAAATATTATCTTCAATTCAAAAGAAAAATCAATAGGGAGTGCTAATATGGAAAATTCTAAATATTATGCAACTCTTCAGATCTCGAAGTGTGTACGTCCTATGATATGAATTACATGCCCTTTGTGCCAATTCTGATTACACTCGCGAACCAATAATTCTTGTATATAGTTAGGGCGATATAACCCAAAACTGATATTCACTATAAAGAAAGAAAACAAAAAATGAAATCAAGTCCACGCTAGCCAGCCTTCTGATTATCGCAGATGCTCATTTTCTTCTGCCTCAGGCCGATGCCATATTTGCCATCGGAGACGTCATCGGACTTTTCCAGTTCTTTTTAGTCGATACACTAAATGACCACATATAAATGCGAGATTCTTCCCTCCCGCGTCCAAAGACAGGATTATGTGGACTTGGCTGGGAAAATAAGGCTCAAATTCTGAGGTTGCTTCGTGGCTAGTCCAGTGGGACGAAGAACCTGACAGTTCCCTAGTGTCTCCTTTTGTTTCTTGAAGCCCGACGGTTATGAGCTTCCCGCGGAAGTCCTCACTCCTCTATTTACATCGTAACCTGAAAATTAGGGCAAGCTCTTGGCCACAGCTCATGGTATACTATGAGAGACACACAAGGTTTGTGTGTACTTTGTTATTCAAGTACCAAGAAATTGTGAAATAATCACATTATTGTGTTGGATATGTCACAGAGGTGGCTTGTAAGGATAGATGTATATATATCAAGTCAATTTTGAGGCGTTTGGACTTTTTAGCAAATTCGATGATGAGAGATCTAGTTTCTTTCATAATTTGGGATGCTCCCAAAACGTGGAGCAGATTCCTCTCTACAAGTAATCGAGTGTGGTGGTTTCGTACCTCAAATAACTAATACGTAATGGTACATCGTACTCGATACGAACTGCATGTGTAAATACAGAAAAGAGGATAAAATATATGATACGAGAAACCTACAGATACTAAATAGAGACAGAGAAACCATAATAACTACCTGATTGCGTCCCATCAGAACCAGGTCCAGGGCGTGTGGTAGGCCGACGATGGCATGGAAGGAGAATACACGCAGATGGCAGCAAAAATGAAGTTCAACACCGCCGCCCACAGCCACGCCGGAGACACAGGAGGGGATGGGAAGCGTGGTTAGCCGAATGGTCCGTAGGCTGGCGAGAAAGTCCCGCGTCTTAGCTGTACCCATGGCCTTTCGTTCTTTCTTGGCTTAGTTCTTGTAGCATATGTCGTGCTATGGAATTATTTGCCTTGGAAAGCTGCAGCTGGATGATTACGGCTTGGGGCTCCTGGATGTGGGCTACGACTATGGACGAGAGATTTTTCGTGTTGCTGTCATGGAGGATATCTTGCGTCTCTGTCTTGGGTGCGTCAAAGGCAATCTCCACAGCACGAGTTATGACTGGCAATTCTAAGTCGTCCCGACGGAGAGCAACTTGTGGATGGGCTTGTGTGACGGAATAGATGTGTGATTGCAATGACGGCCAATCGCAGCATCGTCCCTTTGGTCCAGTTTGGTGAAACGACAGAAGATGTCATCTTCCAAGAGACACTTGAGTGTATTCTGCTGTTCAGTGACCATGAATTCATACCTCCCGTCTGGTAGCCTAGGCATGACGATGACGGCTCCGGCGATGGTGCCCCGGGTCAGCGTCCAGGATCTCTTGCTGAAAGAAAGACATATCTGCCGCGTTTATATAACCATCGAGATAGGGTCTCGAAGAGCCTGACCGAAGCCTTCAAAGCAGAGAAAAACACACCATCGTCAGCATAAGAAACTGCTGGTAACCACCACCTCACATTCATGACACTGACTTAGTTATTGCTGATTCGCTCGCCGGCTAGTTTTCTGGTCCCGCCAGCTAAATCTTTTCGGTGGCTTACACAGCACTTGATTTGTTCACTTGCTAAGTCTCTGCCATCAGCAATGGCATTATACAGTGTAGCAATGCAAAGCCCGGTTACTGTGAGCCTCTATCCGCCGCCAGCCTGGAATCTCCAAAGAAGCAGGCTAGCTTTGTGTTATCATGTTAGAAACCTGCACCACCTAAAGTGGTACAGACGTATGCCACCATTCGCTTCAGCCTGCCGTGAATTCTGCAGTCAGCACCTTGGGCTATAATTTATGCGGCATGAATTGATGATGTATCACAGAATCCTGCACCAGTACAGGAATATACCTGAGGCGCAACCGTGGCGGCTAGGCCGCTCAACCTTGGCTTTATCGAAAGTAGAGGGTCCAAGACAACCTATCTTCATCACAATGTACGCAAGCAAAGGGAAAATCCTGCAACAGATGCCGCGTAGGGATGTCGAGAAAGTACGCAACGTGGATAAGTGGATGCTTGTAATGCTCTCAAGAATCATGAGACTTCTGGATGATCAGTCTCGTTTCCGTGTCGTCTGGTACCTGGCGTAACTACTCAAATAGGTAGAATGTCCGTGGTGGTTCGTGCATAGCCTACCAGCACTAGCCTAGATTTCCTATCCACAGCACACAACAATCTCTCTCTGTATGCCCCAACATAAGATAAAGTCTGGATATGAATCCAAACCTACTACGCGCATGTCGAAGAGATGATCTAAGTAGCCAGAGCTATCCTCGTCCAGCATTTCTAACGATGAGAACAATTAATTTGTGATTGTGGCCAAATTTCCTGCATTGTCAGATGTCGAATCCACCGTTCTCTGCGTTCCGCGAAATGATCGTGACATGGTTCCACGAGCATCAAAATAGCAAAAGTGGCAATTACAAGTGCCCGAAAGATTAACAAGGGCTGTCGAGGCAAGTAGGGGAGGGTTTATAATAAATAATATTAAATACGTCGTAGGGTTTATAAATCATGCCAAGAAGATGAACTCCATTTAGTGTTTACCAAGCTTTTATTAGCTCTAACTAGCTTGCATACAAGCTTTCTACGCTGCAAGTCGTGCCTGAATCTAGAGTCCCTCTACGTGCTAATCCTACCTGGGGAACTCGGAGTTTTATTGATGGCCAAATACGGCAGATGGGGTAAACTAGGATCCACGCTCCCGCTTACAGTCAAGCTCAATCTATATCGTGCCTATCCGCTAGCTCGCCCTCCTTTGAAGTCTTCCTGACGGTGTTAATTTTCCTGACCTGTCCACTCGAGCTGCCATGCAAGCTCTTGTAGCGCATATGCCCTGTTGCTCACGCCACTGCACAATCTATGAAGAATCCCAATATGGAGGACGGCTTGGGTGGCGGCGGTAGCAAATATGCTTCCCTTGTTGAATATATCGAAGTGCTGCGCGCGATACTCGTGCACCCAACGCCTCTGACCCCGACACGGCCCCGAAGCTGCTCAGCCCTGCCACGGTTGACGCTCTGTTCTCTCCCCAGTTGAGTTCCTCGAGCCGCGTTCCGGCTACGCCTGCTACTAGTGATCTAGCTTATGACGTAGGAAGGCGTCAAGGGGCTTTCAAATAGCGCACATATGTACTATGGTCACAGTTAGGGAATTCAGGTTCAATAAGCGATCTATCCATCTCGTAACTATCACGCTTACGATAGATATTCTTAGTAGCCTGATAAGTACTCGTATTTTAGTAGGTCGTATCATATTTAGAATACGATAAAGACGCCCTTAAAGCCTAGTTCTGTTAAGGATTACAGGTATATATAAAGGACGAGGTAACGAGGATGGATCGACCAAAGACTTCATGGGCCCTATGCAGTAGGTTATACGAATACAGCGAAATAACGATAACCGCAGAGACAATAACTTGAATAATGATTGATACTTCTCTACTACGGGACTTTATGTAAGACCTTGATGCGTGCACCTAGGGGGGAGGATGCTATAATGCAGTAGTGCGCAACGTTATAGTATCTAATTGAATGGGATTCACCTAACCAGTGGGTCCCCCTACCTTTTCGTATCAGACCTATAGATCTCGACGCTACTAGATATAATAAGCATAAGCCCTAAGGAAAGGATTATGTTAACTATAGTAAAAATGGATAGAGACTACTGTTAACCAAATAAAGATTAATAACCGGTCTCTAAAGGGCAATGCTACCTAAACCTTTATAGTGATAACACCAATAAATATACTATACGCTAGTGTAGAACAACTAACAAAAGGTAGAAGATAAAGAAACTAGTAATAGGGAATGAGAATATAATCTAGATGGTTGCTAATTTTGGGTTTAGCAATTTTAGCCTGGGAAACAGAATGAGCCTCTGTGTTGCGCCAAGATTGCATACCATGCTCTCCCACTACACCCGCTAGACCAACAACAGCTCCGCTCACTTGCGAAGATGGAAGTTCTCAAAGAAAAAGACTCGCATTTTGCATTTGGCTGCTCCTAATCCATGATAGTCAACTCTCCACCAGCTCACTCAAGAATTGGGAAAGGTCGGCCTAGACTTCCACCATCACATGTACTTCCTTCAGCCACGTACGTCGATATACGAAGTTCATTCCCCAAGAGTCCGAGACAGTTAATCTTACCATGCTTCGTACGGAAAACTGCCCCCTGGGTTGAAATACGAGCTCGACCTTTTGGTACAGTCCTACCAGACACCTTGTCTTGTAAATTAATCAACATTGCCATGAACTCGCCGGTATTGGGCTGACTGCGGCGCTGCCATATGGTCTTGACACAAAACGGTCGCGCAGGGTGAATCTTGTAGTCTCACAAAAAAGCTACCTGATAACTGGGCTGGAACGCCGATGCAAGCTGAAACTTTTGGCGACATATTACAAGCCCAGTTCCGTGGCACTATGTAGATTTATTGGTCTCAAGTCATGTAACTTGCGAGTTGCTTCAGCTTGAACATGCAACGCCACTTTGCTGTCCTGACAGGATTCTACTTGAGTATAAATCTATGACCATGGTTCTGCACCTAATCTGGACTGGCCGATGTTGTTAACTACCTTGATCACCATTCCAGCGTGGTGAAATCTGCCGTTCTTTACTCACATTCGCTTTTGAACTTTCGACGCCATGTTGCATCCGATCATAACCAGGCCATATTGGCTTTTTGCAAGTCTCATTCTGCTTTCGATAGGCGTGAAAGCAGATTGCCATGCAGACAAGTATTGCGATCCCATTCCTTTTCCTGCCAAATGTCCCAACTAACCATGAATTACTAGTTGCCAACGTGCGCTTTTCCCGTGCGAATCGCCACAGGCCATATCAGAAGCAGCAGCCTTCTGTTCATCAGTTAATGCTGGGGCTTATATGTACGCAACGAGCTACCCTACCCGAGCAACGGACGCATGCGGCACGAGCATACAGCCATATATCTCCGCTTGCAGCTGTGGGAACAGTTGCTCAACTGCTACTGGAACCTTGTCGACGTCTTTTACGGCCACAGCAACAATATCTCCAGGCTCTGGAACACTTACCACGACAATGTCAACAACAAATAGCAACGGGTCGAGCGATTCGGACTCGGGCAGCAGAAATTCGACGGGTTCTTTGTCAAGCACTTGCACTGAAACACAGACCACATCGATGGGGACTGGCTCGAGATCTGCCACTGATTCTTCGTCAGCAACAGGAACCTTGACGAGATCTCTCTCGTCATCTAGATCCAGGACCACTGGCACAGGGACTTCTCACATGACGCAAGATCCCAACCAGAATACCTCACATACGCAGTCTGGAACAGAGACAATTAGCGGCGGCACTCGTACAAGGTCCACATCGTCATCCAGCGCATCACGAACTACCAGTTCAACCGAGGATCCGAACGTTAGTTCATCAACAGACACGACCTGCACGACAACGCACTCAAACACAGAGACTGGTCGATCAACCCATAGCCTGAATATAACTTCATCTACAAGGACTGGTACTTCTGGTGATACCCAGAGCAACACTGCAAGTTTAATTTCTGCTACAACATCCACAGCCTCTCAAACATTCACGGATAGTACAACTGGATCTGGGACAGAAAGTACATCATGCACTAGTTCCCATTCGGGGACCACATCATGCACCACGACATTGACGACACAGACACGCCGCACAGGGACAAGCACGAGGGCTAGGACAACTGGAGCTTCGGATGATGCATCAGGATTGACCACATCGACAAGTTGTACTTCGACACATACGGGATCAGCTGGAGCTTCTGCCGAACAGTCAACCACTTCAACAAGCTGCAATTCCACATTGACCGCAAGTGTTCCATACACAAATTCCACTACATCATGTACTACGACGCTGTCAACGACGACCCGCGTTGACCGTCCCACTCTTTCGATCTCAGATCCCAACTCCACAATCTCTTCAAACTCCTTCATATCAGCGACCACGGCGACTTCGCCCCCCTCCTTGAGCTCAACATCCCCAACACTTTCAATTAGAACCACTAGTAACTCAGATGAAACCTCCTCGACAACCACAACCACCACCTCCACAACCACAACCACAACCACAACCACTATCTCCTCCTCCACCACAGCCTGCATCACAGGGCTCTCCTATAACTCCCTCCTCCTGCCCAACGGCGACTTCGAAAATGGCCTCTCGCGCTGGGACCTTTCCATTCCAGACCCCTACGCCAAAGCGCGCCTATCCACGCCGGGCGCGAACTCGTCCTGCACCGCGTTCGAAGCCTCACTGAAAAGCAGCGAGATGACTGACGATCTCCGATCAAGCGTCAAGATCACCACGGACACGGACTCCATTAACGAAGGGAGCCGGTACCACCTCTCGTTCTGGTACCGCTTCGAGACTGTGAACAACGCCGTTATCACAGCTGAGATCAATTACGTGCCTGTGGTTAGTGTCAATGCTTCGACGGTGCATGATTTGCTCTGGCAGCGGGCTGAGGCGTATTGGGTTGCTACCGATGGGGCGGCAAGCTTGAGGTTCGAGTTTTCGATGCCGTATATGCAGAGGGCAGGGAGGATGTGGATTGATCGTGTGAGGATGAATCAGGTGGCGGATTTGCCGGTTCCTGTTTCTGCTTCGCCGGACTCTTCTACTTTGTCGGCGGCTACCACTGAGAGTACTTCGGTATCGACTTCGGTTTTTATGACTCTGTTGACCTCGGCGTCTACTTCGACCTTGACCGCGGCATCTACTTCTGTGGTGACGAGCCTGGCTAGTAGCGTCGTTACGATTTCGGGTTTCAACATCACAACTGGGGCTACGGCAACGGCAGCACCGACTTTGAGGATGTCGTAGTGGACTAGGCTTTCTTAGGTTCCATTCTCTCACCTCGCTTGACAGTCTTTCCATTTCCTTGATATTCTTTTCGTTCCCTCTTCCATGTAATGGATGAACTCTATTGTGGATTATTGAAGAGATGGTATATTTGGGGCTGTTTACAATTATTCTAGATGCATTATCTGTAGCTACCTCTATATATAGTGTAGTTATATATTACTCTTGCAACACTGGCATGTAGTATGCGGGACCTTGATGTCTACCATTCTGTACGTACCGTGATTAAACATTCGCAAGTGACCGTCACATCGCCTCTATCCCACGATTTCCGTTCATTTTCACACCTAACTCTTACACAGGATACCATAAAACTGACAAAATGACCCTAAAACATTTGCCCTATTGCTTTATCCGACACTTGATGGTCCCTCGGATATTTGCGTACCTTGTCTCATCCTCTGCTTGAAGTGGACAATAACATCAACGGTGCAACACCCATGTTTTGTCAATCCACAACACTGCGGCATCAGGCTACTAATTAACATGCGGCGGAAACTCGCGCTCGGGGGCAGTAGCTTTCCTGCGCGACGATGTTCTTGTCCCGCTGAAGACACTCCTCTGCGAGCTATGCCGAAAAGGTGAGGGGCGGCTAAAATCTGGGGCGGCAGTGTCGGTCCCGGCCTTTCTGAGTGACTTGATCATCGGACTTCTAGACTCGTATATCCAAATTATCGAAGACACACGAAGATATTAGAGGGTCCACCATCTCCAAATCTCCATGGGCTACCGCTTGATGCACCCCAACGCCTTCACATGGGTAACTACGAATGAACCAGCCGCAATCAACATCGTGACAACATTACTATAGGCTTTTTCGTCATCTAAAAAGGAAGCTTCGCTGCTGTGCAATGCACAATCGATAGTAGAGAGACCCGTGGGGAGGGGGGTTGAAATGGGACTGGTTGTTCGATTCAGCTTCCGATTTGTGTATGTCTGCATCCTCTGATTCAACCTTCAATGGTCTGAAATCAAAATATATAGATGACGTATCATGCAGTAACCCCCAAGGAATATTGGGTACGCACCCATCGCAAGAGCGAAGTAAAATGCATTTGACTCGACTAGACTACGTCTTAGGGCCGAAAAATGCTCAGTATAGTAGTGGTGGCCATAAAGTGGTTTTAATTGAGGATGATTCGTCTATAAGGGCGGATCATGACCGACAGTAAAGTTGGCCAGAAGGGTTCTCACCACCTGACAACATTGGTTACAGCTGACTCTCAGTCACGGTGCTAAACGCATTGCAACCTACGTAAAATGGCTCGTCATAGTTCTGTAGCCGATGGTCTGCACACACCCGTCTAGGGGCTGCTAGCTTCATAGGCCACAACAGCCATTTTGATCCTGCAACCCCTGTGTTATCAGCGCCGTGCGTAAGCAAGAGCCCAAACACTTCTTCGCGCCGGAATAGGACCGCCCAGTAAGCACGGTCACATTCAACCTCCACGGGGAACTCAATACGCCATTTCATGGCCGCCGGTGGCCAAGTCTCCCCATTCCGCATCATGCGTGTTTGTCAACGCGTCCATCCGTAAACTGAAATAGGTCGTATTGACATCAGCATTGCTATCAAGCGGTGGAACGCCCATACAGTTGCTTTGGATTCTTTCCTCGTATGGAAGGCAGCTATTTATCATTTATATTGAGCTAAGGTGCGATGGAAGTCATTGGAAGAGAACTTGTTCTAGTCTCCAGATCCCGTGTTGGAGTTCACCAAATGGGTATCAAAAATGGCAGAACCATAGGTTGCATAAGGGTTAGCCCGATATTCCAACTTAGTAAACTATTATCTCCTGCCATTTTCCACCGTCTATGTATACTTCGAAATGAGATATCTACCGTGCGACTCATCTACCACTCACCCGTCGTCTAATGACAGGCAGACACAACTCGTCACACACCCGTCCCCGCAATCTCCCCAACCCCCCTGCCCCATCCCCGCGTCGTCAATTCTGCCTTAATTTTCTGCACTCGCAGAATGCATCCTTCCAATGCGGAGCGGCCAATTAGCTATGCATTGAGTGGTTGGTTTCCTCCATCGAGAGGCGCAGAAACCTGAGAAAGATGGTGCTTGCAGGCGAAGGTAATAGCAGCAGGGTGGTACGCAGCAGCGGGGTAGTAGGTAGCTCATTGGTAACTAGGTAACCAAGTAATGCTTCAGAACATGGCGACCAGGCTGTAGTCTGCTCTTACTGTAGATGGCTTCCTCTTCAGACCATGACGGACTGCACAGCACATCACTTGTCGTACTCGTACAGTGAAGAACACTGTGTGCCGGCACCTTTTTCAGTCCTATGTTATGGTAGGTCATCGGCATCTCGTGCCTGATTAGACTACCTAGCCTGCAGCTTTCATTTTGAAACGCTTCTCTTACCATCCTGTTTGGTCTTTGGTGCGCCGAAAATCAACGCTTGCGCTTGAATATACACTACTTTGGATCCAGTATTGCCATTGCCATCGATAATCGTCAACCTCGCGTCCGCCCCTCGCTATGCTGTGGCCTCCAGCCTTCATCAGCCTGGCACTGGCATTGGCCGCGGCCACGGGCGTCGAGGCCTCCAACTTCAAGCATAGCTGGGAGCACATTGCTGAGGTGCACGAGCGCATGGACGAGAAGGTCGATCCGCGCAACTTCATAGCTGCCCGCGACTTCAGCGACAAGCGCCAGCTTGACTCCAAGTTCTTGAACGATAACACATCTAGTATGCCGTCCTAGCCCCGCAGAATGACCACACGGTGCTAACATAACCACAGAGTTCGCTGTTAATGGCAGTAAGCTACCCGATATCGACTTTGACATTGGAGAGTCGTACGCTGGGCTGCTGCCCATCGGCCAATCCAATGACACCGAGCTGTTCTTCTGGTTCTTCCCTTCTACCGATGGCTCTGTGACAGAGGAGATTGTCATCTGGTTTACTGGCGGTGTACGACTCCACGCTCCCACCCGGGACATTCTCTCTACTGACCGTTTCGCAGCCGGGATGCTCATCCATGTCGGGTCTTTTCGCTGAAAACGGACCAGTGACCTGGATAGCCGGCACCTTTGCCCCTGTTCTTAATCCCTGGAGCTGGCACCGCCTGAGCAACGTCGTCTGGATTGAGCAACCGGTGGGGGTAGGATACACGACCGGCACCCCAATCGCCAACAACGAAGACGAGGTAGCTCAACAGTTCATGGGATTTTGGAAAAACTTCGTCGACACCTTTGGCATGCACAACTACTCAATTTATGTCACTGGTGAGAGCTATGCCGGACTGTATTGCCCGTACGTCTCGAGCAACATGCTGGACGCTGCCGATCCCGAATACTTCAACGTCAGCGGCATGTTGATCTACGACGGTGTGTACAGTGATGGTGGGCCCTCTGAACAGATCCCTTTGGTGCCCTTCGTCGACTACTGGGGCGGTCTTTTCCCATTCAATGATTCGTACCGGGAAAGTATCCACGAGCGCCATGAGAAGTGCGGGTACCAGGATTACCTCGACAAGTACCTCGTCTACCCTGCGTCCGGCCAGCAGCCTTCCATCCCGCCCGGCGTCTCAGATAATTACTCCAGTTACCTGGACGGATGCAATCTCTTCGACGACATCTACTCAGCCATCTTGACCATCAACCCCTGCTTCAACATCTACCAAGTCGCCGCCGGCTGCCCGCTTCCCTACGATCCCCTCGGATTTCCCGCCGGAAACGAGTACACACCTCCCGGTGCACCACCGGTCTACTTCAATAGGTCCGAGGTCAAAGAGGCGCTGCACGTCCCCCTCGACAGCGACTGGGCAATTTGCAAGGGCGGGATCCTTAGACCCGACTACTCCCTCCCTTCACACGAGCACGCCATTCCCAATGTCGTGGACAAGACGCAAAATGTGATGCTGGTCCACGGTGCCCTAGATATGGTCCTGCTCGCCAACGGGACTCTCCTGGCCATCCAGAACATGACCTTTGGCGGCAAGCTCGGGTTCGAGGAGCAGCCCACCAAGCCGCTGTACGTCCCCGCGCACTACGACCAGAGCCCGAGCACCTGGGCCGGGTCTGGCATCTTGGGGACGGCGCACACGGAGCGCGGGTTGACTTACGCTGCCGTGGCGCTGTCGGGTCATATGGTGCCGGAATACCAGCCCAGTGTGGCGTATCGACAGCTCGAGGTGCTGTTGGGGAGGGTGGAGAATCTGCAATCTGTGACGCCCTTTACCACGGATACGAACTCGACGGAGCAGCCCACTTCTGCGCTTGGATTGGGGACCGGACCGCAATCATTTGCTTCCGCAGCAGGCAATGGAAGCAACTCAGGGTCCGGGTCCTGCAGTAGTGGAAGTGGAAGCCAGGGTGGGAACTCCACTGTTACCAACGCTGGGTCACAGATGGGAGTCACGAGCTGGATGCAGATTGGGGTGCCTGCTTTGTTGGTGTATGTCTTTCAGGAGCTACTTTAACGACGTATTACATCACTATAGCAGTACAGGTAGAAGTTATTACAGTAGATGGCAACACACCGAACATACTCGTTGCTTGACCAGGTTTTGAGCACCGTTGCTAGCAGGTGACTTACAATGGAGCAAGGAATCAAGGCGCGTCAAGTGGGCATGTGTAACGAGCCCGCAGTTGATTGTTATTCATCTGCCACAAAGAACCATTACATTAGGTCACAATAAAAGTTCTCCATATCATAAAAGAAAGTTCTGCGACTCGATCATTCGGAAAAGAATTTACGTGAGGAAGACAAGAACTACCCCGCTGTGACCAGACTCGCGTACCCCACCAACACCAAGTCAATTGCTTATCACGACGTCAACAACCTGGTGGGGTGCGAACTTTTGCCGAGATCTACACCATCCTTCCAACGGTCTACAACGGCGCAAAGCATATTGCGAGCTACAATCCTTCAAGATGATGTCGGCGCAGCTCCAGGAGTCGGCCTCCAATCCGCCTTCTCACGACCCATCGGCTAGGTCAACGCCGGCCCCTCCGCCTGAGGTCACGCGACCGCCTATGCGAAATGCAGCCGCCGTCAGCAAGAGCCCATACGTCCAGTTGCAAAAGGGCAGTGATGTGCGATGGCAGCTCTTCAGCGATGAAGCCATTGAGCGCGCAAAGTCCGAGAACAAGCTGATATATCTGCATATTGGGTTCAGTGCTTCACATTGTAAGGCTAGCTTGGTCACCAGCATGCTTCAACATGATTCAGGTCTAACGGGGGCAACAGACTGCTATCTCATGATGCAAGAGTCCTTTACCAACCGCAAAGTCGTCAATCTCCTGAATGAGCGCTTCATTCCTATTATCGTCGATCGAGAGGAGCGGCCCGACCTCGACCACATCTACATGAACTACATCCACTCCCTCAACAGTGTTGCCGGACATCCGATAAATGTCTTCTTGACCCCCGAGCTGGAGCCTGTATTTGGGGGCACATATTTCCCCGGTCCTGTAAGCCAACATGGCACAATCGCATCTACTAACGGTGAAGACCTAGCCGACTTCTTGTTCCTCCTTGAGAAGCTCCAGACCATGTGGCCGGATCAGGAGAGCCAGATTCGCCAAGACGGCAAGAAAAACGTCAGCGAACTGCGCAAAATGGTTGATGGTACACTGGGTCGGTCCGATGGCGGCGATGTGGATCTCGACCAGCTGGAGGAGGCTTATGCCAAAATATCCAAGGACTTCGACCAAACGTACGGTGGGTTCATCCATATACCCCCGAATGCATCAACGGATTTGGCCGGAAGAGTCGATGTGGTGCAGCTGGAGGAAGTCTACAACTACATCAAGAAGACGCCGAAATACCTCACCTCCGCCAAGGTATCCTTCCTTCTCAGAGCGACGTGCTTCCCACGACCCGTCGTAGATGTTGTAGGCGATCAGCTTACTGGGCTCGTGTCGACGTTCGCGCTCAACGGATGCCTGCGGCCCATGAATGCCGGAGGTATTCATGATCAACTCGGCGGCGGTCTCCACCGGTGTTCTACCAGTAGAGACTGGTCACTGCCGAGTTTCGAGAAACTGATGTCCGACAACGCCCTCATGCTAGGTGTCTACTTGGACGCATGGCTGCTTCTCAAAGCTACCAAGGCTGCCGAATTCCGTGACATTGTCTTCGAGATGGCCGACTACCTGACGAGCGCGCCGATAATGCTGGAAAGTGATGGGTTTGCGACGAGCGAGGCAGCAGATTCTTCCGACCGGAGAGGCGACAATAATATGCATCACGGCGCATATTACCTGTGGACCAGAAAGGAGTTCGACGCTGTCATTCGAGACGAACAGGAGAGTGCAATTGCGGCGGCGTACTGGGATGTCCAGCAGCACGGCAACGTTGACAGGAGTCAAGACCCGCACGATGAATACCTTAACCAGAACATCTTACGGACGGTCAAGAGCCTCAAGGAGTTGAGCCTGCAATTTAGTATTCCAGAGGAAGAGGCATTGAAACGAATTGACTCTGCGCGACGGAAATTGCGCGCCTTTAGGGAGTCAGAGCGCGTGCGGCCTACTGTCGATGTAAAGGTCGTCACAGCCTATAATGGCATGGCCATTAATTCTCTATCCCGAACAGCCGCTGCCTGTATCTCTGTCGACGGGGAAGCGGAGAGAGGTGCTAGATACCTCGAAGCTGCAAGGAGGGCCGCTGTCTTCATCAAAAGCAAGCTCTGGGATCCAACAGAGAAGACGTTGTACCGGATGTATTACGATGGCGGACGAGCAGATACCAAGGCTTTCGCGGAAGATTATGCCTTCTTGATTGAGGGTCTTCTGGAACTGTATGGTGCTACAGTGGATGAGTCTTGGCTTGAGTGGGCGGATGAACTGCAATGTGAGTGATCATTCTGTCGTCAGTGCTCGGGAAGGCGGGGAGGGGTGGGAATATTTTGGACAAATTCATGGATGAGTTTCACCTCGAAGTCAATAAGCCAATGTCATGGCAGGAAGTACTGACTGAACGCAGCAATCCAAATCAAACACTTCTACGACACCCCTGCGATCTACAACCATGCCATTCACAGCGGTGCTAGATGCGGCGCCTTTTACTCCACAACCCAAGATGCTCCGCACATCCTCCTGCGTATCAAAGACGCCATGGACACCGCCCAGCCCTCAATCAACGCTGTCTCGGCATCGAATCTGTTCCGCCTTGGCTCACTTCTAGACGACCAAAACTACACTAGCCACGCCGTTGAGACAGTCAACGCCTTCGAGGCTGAGATACTTCAATATCCATATCTCTACCCGGGACTGCTGTCGTGCGTCGTGTGGTGGAAACTGGGAGGACAGCGGTGGATCTCCAACGGTTCGGCAGACCAGGAAAATATCAAGCAGTATCGCCTGGCTCCGCGGGGTATTTTGTGGACGATGTTGTATGCTAACCCCTCTAGTGGTTTCTTGAGACGGAGAAGCCGGACACTGGTGGAGAAGTTGGCTGGGAAGAAGGAAGGGGTTTACTCATTGGATAAGGTAGGAGAGTTACAGCAGGTTTGAGAGTAGAATATCAAGGTATAACAATGGTGCTTTTTTCGCTGGATAAACCGAAGACATACGGACTTGACATGAACTGAGTATGAGCGTGAGCACGACCATGCAGAATGGGTTTGCATAGCGGTTGGATAATGGACGAGCTTGAGCATATTGATCAAGAAATATAGTCTGGTTCATTTGAGTTGCCCTGCTAGGTGCTCTTGATGGAGTTTGGGCAGGCAGCGTGGTTTGGTTGGGTTGATTGGATGGCCGCCGGGAGTTGGGGCCACCCAGGCGTTCTGCACATATCATACCGTTATGACTCTCGCATTTCTGAATTGGAATGAAGAGAAATTGATGGTTGATTCGGTGCTTTACCCTCCAAGAAAGTCCAAAAGACAAAAGGAAATTGAAACAAACTGCAAATTGCAAGGCCCAACTCAGGCCATAGACGAGTCGCGACATCTCCGTTGCCCAAATTAACCTTGTCTTCCAGGGTGAAGAGAATATGGAGGCATGAGTACAGAATTCTGAAAGGGCTCATCAGCAGGAGTAGCTGGTTCTCAACAGCTTCTTGTTCAGTGCCAAGGCCGAGGTGAGTTTGGTTTCTAGTACTTTGAGGCTTGACATTGTGAGACTCGGTGAGGAAAGGGCTCCTGATAAACAAGGGAAGTGGGATGATAATCGAGCTTTTGTTGGATGTGCAAAGGGGCAACTGATGGTGCAGTCTCTGATAGTCAACTTGCTTTTCTCTTCTGTCTTCTGTCTTCTGACAGCCAGACTTAATAACCGTGTTGTTCATTGTTGGCCCATTTGAACAACAGGCTTCGATATCTAGCAGTACCATACATCCTCCCTATCTTGCCCTTCACCACTAAACATGCTATGGTACGATAGTATCATCCAATCCTCTTCATCCTTGGCTTAAGCCCGACTGGATCATGAATCACTTGTTCACCACTTCCCTATCCCTGTACGACTCAGCTAAGCTTGTCTCATACCGATCAAACAAAGCAGCGACAATCTTGAAAGTCTCGACCGCAGCAAGATTTTGCGCGATGCAGTTTCGTGTCGCCACCCCAAAGCTCAACTCACATAACCGCACCTCAGCCGTACTGAGAAAGCAGCCTCCGACTCGCCTCCTTTTTCGTAGCGGAGCCACAGTTCTGGTCTAAACACCTCGGGCTCGAGAAACTAGACGCTGTTTTCTGTGCGGTTCATGATATCGGGATTGCTGCAATCATAAATCTGGGGATGACGACGACGAACTTGTTAAAGCACTTGCAGTCCCAATCTCTTAAGCACAAGACGATATGGCTCTGCGATATATCATTGCCAAAACCAATGTCATCAACAACCAAGGTGATTCGAACTGCCAGGATTGGGGGTTGGGGAAGCATCATCTAATTTGCTTGGTCAGGGGCCCATTGAAATGAGAACATATGATCGAGTGTAGGATTACATGGCTGACATGATCATTGACGGAGTCTAGAAGGAGATTATGGTAAATTAACTGGACACTCAAGTATTCCGTAAGTTGCCTCCACGATTCAAAGGTGGTGGCAGAAGGTGCTAAGGTGTGATGAGAGGCATACTAGATGCTCATACTGGCACGTACAGCTCCAAAGCCTTTGTATCTAGTCTTTGCAATTCATTGCCCTGGGGTATAAGTTGAAGCCACTTGAATTATTATGGAAGACGAGGGAAGTCAGCCAATCGCTGGGGTAAGCTCAACTGCCAAATAATCCTTACGACTGAATATGGTACGATGAGTTTTCCACGCTGGAAAAGAATATTCATGAGAAACCTACCATTTGTCATATTCATCGATTTCTTTCTACGCGAATACCCACCTGTGTGGCAGTAAGAGCAAGAGTACGGTGGAATTAGCAGCAAGATTGAAGGCGACTGATGTTCCAGCTTACCAATGGACTTGAAGCATGTGGATTTCTCCATTTATGGTGATATCCCGTTTGTGCGCATACCTCAGATGGTTTGTGGTATAGATGATCCTGCATTTAACGTTTGGTAGATTCATCTGTAGCAGTTGCTAGATTAGAGGCATCTAGCCATAGCATGTCCACAGCAACTGTAAACATGTATTTATTCCCGAACCCCATAGAAATGCAATCTCCTCATATGCTTATGTATTCAAGCTGCAATTGTATGAGGTAAAAAAATGCGTATATGAAGCGCAGCTTATAAATACCAGCATATGTAAGCGTAACATGACCCCCCTCCACAAGTCATTGAGGTCGGCCAAACTTTAGTTACACCCTCTATTTCTAATATCAAACTTCCGGTCGTAGCCACTTATAGCTGACCTGTTTCACCATATATAAGGCGATTCTCCTATCCAATTCAATTTCATCCTTCGCTTCCAATTAAGCACCACAGTTTATTCTCACGGGAACCGCATCACAAACCCTTCACGGACACACACCACCGCGCCAAGATGGCAAACATGAAAGCCCTCATCAGCGCCGAAGGCAAGACCGCCTCCGTAAAATCCATCCCCATTCCCACGCCTGCCGAAGGCGAAATCCTTGTCAAAGTGCACTATGTCGCTCAGAACCCTGCCGACTGGAAAGTCATGGCCCAAGTCCCCCCCGGCCGCATCATTGGCTGTGACTTCGCTGGCACTGTATCCCATCCCAACGGCTCTTCATGGCGCGAGAACCAACGTGTCGCTGGGTTCGTCCAGGGCACCGCCGTGAACCCCACTCGTGGTGCTTTCGCCGAGTATGTCGTCGTGGAATCGAGTCTAGTCTATGCCATCCCCGACAAATTGAGCTATCAGGACGCCGCTGTGGTCCCGCTCGCTTTCGCCACGGCAATCCAGGCTCTGTTCCAGCGCCTTAAGCTGCCCGAGCCGTCTAAGCCCGCGAAATCGGCGTTTCCGGTGCTCGTCAACGGGGGTACTTCGTCTGTGGGGAAGTATGCAGTCCAGCTAGCCAAGCATGCGGGTTTGTTCGTCGTGGCTACGGGCTCAAAGCGCAACCATGAACTGCTCGCGTCATATGGCGCGGATGTGGTTGTGGACTATAACGACACCGACTGGATCGAGCAGATCCGCAAGGCGACGCATGACGGGCTTGAACACGCGTTTGACTGCATCTCTGAGCTCGAGACCACCAAGGCCATCGCAGGTGCCCTGTCATCGAAGAAGGGGGGCCACATCGTCACCATCCTCCCGCGTAAAAGTGTCGAGCTCGACCCCGCACACAGCCAGGTTCGTGTGGAGTCTACCATCGTGTACACCGTTTTTCAGCGGACAATCCAGTACGGCGCGTTCGACAACTGTGGGAGTGAGACGCCGGAGGATAAGGCGTTTTGGGAGAAGTATTTGAGTTTGCTGCCGGAGTACTACTTGACGTCGGGAACTATTAAGCCGAATCGGGTGAAGGAGTTTGGCGGGATAGAGGACATTCTGAAGGGCTTTGAGTTGCAGAAGGAGGGCAAGGTTAGTGCGGAGAAACTGGTCTATAAGATTGCTTCTTGAGCTTTCTGCAGTATCAGCGAAGATATATAGCAATTCTTTGGACAGCATTCACAAGTGATGATGACATTCTGAGCCGAGTATATGGATAGAAAGAAAATCCCACGCCACACTTGAAATCTGCGCTTGCTACTAATCAGCACCTCTGTGGGATTGGTGCATAAGTTTTGTATAATATCCCCTGGCAGGACCGCTCTTATCCGGTAAGTTCCGGACCAGCACTTGCGGTTGATACGACACTTAGCGACCAGAGCGGGGCTGAGTCGAAGACGGTATGGGTTGCACAGCAAGTGGAAGCAGGGAGGGAAGATGCATCCAGTGTGGCAATGTAGCCGAGTCATCTTGTTCTACTAGCTGCACGTAAGCAAGGCTGCAGGTAGGCAGTGCTGCCGCTTGTTGGCGACCGTAGCAAGGATTCCAGGGATGAAGATGCTTATAATTGAGCCTTGGCCGCTCCAGGACAACTTCCTTCCAGAACGAGTCAGTCTTCACATTATTGAACCGCTATTAGTACGCCCAATTACTATTCTGCTTCGCCTTCAGTAATGGCTACCTCCAAGGCTTTGGAAAGCCGCGACCAGTACACTGTTGGATGGATTGCAGCTTTGCCAATCGAGCGAGCGGCTGCAACCGCCATGCTCGACGAGCAGCACAAGAAGCCTCTCGATTTCATCCAGCCACCGAATGATACGAACTCGTACACCTGGGGCCAGATTGCGGAGCACAATGTTGTTATCGCATTGCTGCCCCTGGGAGTCTATGGAACAACCTCTGCCGCGACGACTGCAACGCATATGCTCTCCTCGTTTCCTCAGATCCGCGTCGGCCTCATGGTTGGCATCGGAGCGGGTATTCCTCGACCCGACCAAGAAATCGACATTCGGCTCGGTGACATCGTCATCAGTCAGCCATCCGGTAGAAGCGGCGGCGTTATCCAGTACGACTTTGGAAAAGCTAAGACGGGAGACCGATTCGAGCGTACAGGATCCTTGAATTCGCCACCTCAAGCTCTCCTCAATGCATTAGCTGCGCTCCAGGCCCAGCATGAGTTCGGGTCCAAAATTCCAAAGATTCTGCAAGACATGCTGGAGAAGCATCCTCAACTAGCAAGAGCAACCCCAAGAAAACCTAGCTACGCTTACCAAGGACGAGAGCACGATAAGCTATTTAATCCAGCGTACGAACATACCCAGGGCAAGAACTGTGACAAGTGCGACTCAGAACAGGAAGTTAAACGCGAGGAACGCGAGCTACTTGATCCAGAGATCTACTACGGCCTTATCGCTTCTGGAAACAAGTTGATAAGAGACGTCACTACAAGAGACTCTATCCTGAGTGAGCTTGATGACAATTGCATCTGTTTCGAGATGGAAGCAGCCGGCCTGATGAACAACTTCCCCTGCATTGTAGTGCGAGGTATTTGCGATTATGCTGACTCACACAAGAATGACCGTTGGCAGAGATATGCGGCTGCAACAGCTGCTGCATACGCAAAAGAGTTTCTAGGTGTCGTCCCTGGGGAAGATGTGGAGAGGACGCGGAGAGCAGCGGAAATGATCGAGAACAGTGCGTACTCTGCTCCTTCTTAGCACTCAGTAATAATTTGGATAGTTTCATACAATGTAAAGGAAACAAAGGACGGTGTCGAGAGGTTGTCCTTGCAAACCCGACAGCAGAAAATTGACAAGTGGTTGTCTCCATCACATCCGTCAACGAATTACAACAAAGCTACAGACCAACGTCACCAAGGCTCGGGTCAGTGGTTTCTTCAAAGCGAGGCATATTTAGCGTGGAAAAAAGAGCAAAACTCGTTTTTGTGGCTCCATGGTATTCCTGGATGCGGCAAAACGATCCTCAGTTCCACTGTCGTCGAGGATTTGGAGAGAAGCGAAGCCTGCTCTCAAACCCTCCTTTATTTCTACTTTGACTTTACCGATAGGGATAAACAGTCTCTCGAGGACGCAGTACGCTCTCTCATCAGTCAGCTTTACTACAGGAAGGAGAATGTCCGAAGGCACCTCGACTCACTCTACTCCTCTTGCGAAAATGGAAAGCGGCAGCCAAACATAGCATCACTGCGTACAACCTTACAGAACATGATTCAGCAAGCTGATGAAGTCTGGCTTGTTCTCGATGCGCTAGACGAGTGTCCAATACGGTCGGGATACCCAACTGGCGGACTACTTCCGTGGATTCACAGCCTTCGAGACACCCAGATGAATGTTCACCTTCTTGTTACAAGCCGACCGGAACAAGACATTGAGTCTACTATCGAGAAGTGGGCCCGCAAAGAAGATATCATCCCCATACAGGGCGATTTAATAGCGGAAGACATACGCGCATATGTCCGCACAAGAGTCAGAGAACACGAAGGTCTGAGCAGGTGGAAGTCAAGACCGGATATACGAAGCGAGATCGAAGTTGCTCTAATAGAGAAGTCTAATGGAATGTAAGACCTGTCGAGCGTATTTTTGCGGTTAAGTTATTGAGACTATCTAGGTTTCGATGGGTTTCTTGTCAGCTTGATGCTTTGGAAAAGTGTTGCGACCCCAGGACTTTACGAACAGCACTGAACACCTTGCCGAAAACATTGGACGAGACGTATGCTCGAATACTGAAAGATATACCGCATGAGCACCTGGGTCACACAACCCGGATTTTGCAGTTCTTAACTTTCGGTGAACGACCCTTACGAATTACCGAGGCTGTTGATTTAATCACGGTAGATACGTCAAACACGCCTAGGTTCGATCCAAAGAACCGAATGCCAGTTCCAAAGGAGATATCGAGGTACTGCTCCAGCTTAGTAGTTATCACGAGAAGAGACAGCTACGATGAAAAACAGATGGTCCCTGAGATACAGCTCGCGCATTTTTCAGTTAAAGAATACCTAACCTCAAACCGACTGGAAAAGGATATCAGTAAATACTTCGAGGAGACCTTTGCTAGAGCCGCTATCGCAGAGATCTGCCTAGGATATTTACTAGAGTTGGATCAGAACCTCACAACTAAGGAAATACGGCAATCATTCTCATTAGCGCAGTATTCAGCGCAGTACTGGATAAGCCATGCTGTGGTAGCCGAGAGCTGTAGCCACACAGTGCGTACTCTAGTAATGGAGTTGTTTTCGCATGAAAGCACCTACGAAACTTGCTACATGTTATACAATCCCGACATTCGGTGGAATAACGACCCTAGTAAAGATGATTTAGCATTTCCATTATACTACGCTTCGCTGGCTGGGCTAATATATGCCGTTCAGAGACTAATCGAGAAGAACGCCGACGTTAACGCCCAGGGTGGAGAATACGGCAATGCCCTCCAAGCTGCTTCATATAGAGGACACGAGAAAGTGGTTCAGATACTACTCGAGAAGAACGCCGACGTTAACGCCCAGGGTGGACCCTACGGTAATGCCCTCCAAGCTGCTTCATCGGAAGGACACGAGAAAGTGGTTCAGATACTACTCGAGAAGAACGCCGACGTTAACGCCCAGGGTGGACCCTACGGTAATGCCCTCCAAGCTGCTTCATCGGAAGGACACGAGAAAGTGGTTCAGATACTACTCGAGAAGAACGCCGACGTTAACGCCCAGGGTGGACACTACGGCAATGCCCTCCAAGCTTCTTCATCGGGAGGACACGAGAATGTGGTTCAGATACTACTCGAGAAGAACGCCGACGTTAACGCCCATGGTGGATTCTACGGTAATGCCCTCCAAGCTGCTTCATATAGAGGACACGAGAAAGTGGTTCAGATACTACTCGAGAAGAACGCCGACGTTAACGCCCAGGGTGGAGAATACGGTAATGCCCTCCAAGCTGCTTCATATAGAGGACACGAGAAAGTGGTTCAGATACTACTCGAGAAGAACGCCGACGTTAACGCCCATGGTGGATTCTACGGTAATGCCCTCCAAGCTGCTTCATTGGGAGGACACGAGAAAGTGGTTCAGATACTACTCGAGAAGAACGCCGACGTTAACGCCCAGGGTAGACCCTACGGTAATGCCCTCCAAGCTGCTTCATATAGAGGACACGAGAAAGTGGTTCAGATACTACTCGAGAAGAACGCCGACGTTAACGCCCAGGGTGGATACTACGGTAATGCCCTCCAAGCTGCTTCATTGGGAGGACACGAGAAAGTGGTTCAGATACTACTCGAGAAGAACGCCGACGTTAACGCCCAGGGTGGACACTACGGCAATGCCCTCCAAGCTTCTTCATCGGGAGGACACGAGAATGTGGTTCAGATACTAATCGAGAAGAACGCCGACGTTAACGCCCAGGGTGGACTCTACGGCAATGCCCTCCAAGCTGCTTCATATAGAGGACACGAGAAAGTGGTTCAGATACTACTCGAGAAGAACGCCGACGTTAACGCCCAGGGTGGATTCTACGGCAATGCCCTCCAAGCTGCTTCATCGGGAGGACACGAGAATGTGGTTCAGATACTACTCGAGAAGAACGCCGACGTTAACGCCCAGGGTGGACTCTACGGTAATGCCCTCCAAGCTGCTTCATTGGGAGGACACGAGAAAGTGGTTCAGATACTACTCGAGAAGAACGCCGACGTTAACGCCCATGGTGGATTCTACGGTAATGCCCTCCAAGCTGCTTCATATAGAGGACACGAGAAAGTGGTTCAGATACTACTCGAGAAGAACGCCGACGTTAACGCCCAGGGTGGACCCTACGGTAATGCCCTCCAAGCTGCTTCATCGGAAGGACACGAGAAAGTGGTTCAGATACTACTCGAGAAGAACGCCGACGTTAACGCCCAGGGTGGACACTACGGCAATGCCCTCCAAGCTGCTTCATCGGAAGGACACGAGAAAGTGGTTCAGATACTACTCGAGAAGAACGCCGACGTTAACGCCCAGGGTGGATACTACGGCAATGCCCTCCAAGCTTCTTCATCGGGAGGACACGAGAAAGTGGTTCAGATACTACTCGAGAAGAACGCCGACGTTAACGCCCAGGGTGGAGAATACGGTAATGCCCTCCAAGCTGCTTCATCGGGAGGACACGAGAATGTGGTTCAGATACTACTTAATAAGGGGGCCGATCTCACAGTTACAAATAGTACCGGGTGGACGCCACTGAATTTAGCCTCAGATAGTGGACACGTCGAGGTGGTCAAATTGCTACTTGAGAAGGGAGCCGACGTACGAACCACAGACAGACACTGGCAAACGCCTCTTATATTATCCGCGTCAAAAGGACATAATGCTGTAGTAGAGCTACTACTTACGCGACATGTCAACATCAATGGGACTGACGTTCTTGGGAAATCAGCACTACTATGGGCTGCAAAAGGGAATCACAAAGAAACAGTCCGGATACTACTTTCACAAGATGGTATAAATCCAGACTTAGGAGATAATAAAGGCCGCACAGCACTCTCTTGGGCAGCCGGTAAGGGTTATGAAGGTGTAATGGAACTTCTACTTCAGAACCAAATGGTGAAAAAAAATTCACGAGATGGGAATGGTTGTACGCCCTTAATATGGGCTGCCTGGAAATCCTATGCAGGCGCAGTGGAAATGCTTGTTCGCTACGGTTCTCGTCCCTGCCATGCAGACAGAGACAGGTTAGTCTTTCAAGCCGCCATGTTTATGACAAGTGAAGGATTCGAGGAGTTTATGGGGATGGTGGGACTTACAGAAGACCAAGACCTGTTTGGGCTGCAAGCTCTATTTGATGATATAATGGCCGATGAGGGCTGCGACCCAAATAGCGCTGATGCGTGCACCTAGGGGGGAGGATGCTATAATGCAGTAGTGCGCAACGTTATAGTATCTAATTGAATGGGATTCACCTAACCAGTGGGTCCCCCTACCTTTTCGTATCAAGCGCCCTGTGAGGTTTTCCATTTCAGTAGAAGATAAGCATCGGCAACACTGGTTTGAAGGATCTTATTGTAAGGCACACCCACTGTCATCCACTGCAGGTATGTAGAAATATAGTTCGAGGGATAGGTCTGATCGATCCTTTCTTCCAAAAGTCCATGAGTCCTAATAGAGAAAGTCCACCACTACTGCTTCCTTCTCATCGCGTCAAATCCCATGTTTACCCACAGGAAATATACAACGAGAAAATATTGTTCTGTGAGGATCGCAGTTAGGGCCGGATTTCGAGAAAATATAGTAACACCATTTCCAGAGAGGGTGGACTGGGTCAAATATGCAGATAACCTTTTCAAGATGCGAGACAGTATGACGGAGAGCATGGAATCCATCACATCAATAATCCAAAGGAAAGCTAATATAAAGGCGGAAGAATCGTTACGACGTTATTATACTCGTGATACGTGAACCCATGGGGGGTTACCCTATAGCTATAGATAAGATAGATTAGAGCTATAAAAGAGCTCTGCCAGGCCAGAATAGCTGACCTGGCCATCCTTTCCCAATACAACAATTCACACCCCATATGCACTCGCATCAACTCGGCAGCAGAGAAGGAAAGTTTAAGTATTTAAGATAATTCTCATGAAGGGAGCCGAAGCAACATAGCAAGCAAAGACGTATGATGTGATGTGCCCTATCCTAATCTAGAGACGATGGGGGGAGGTAGTGGAAGGCTGTCTGATTCTCGCGAGTGGGGCTTATGTGTCAGGGTACGGCTAGACCGAAGGCAATAGTACAGAGTGATGGGGAGTAACGGGCGTCCCTCCTACGTAGCACCTGGTGGTCACTGGCGGTCTCAGGTAGGGGTGCCCACGGTGATGCATTGATCTCTACTCTCCCTCTATCTTCTTCCCGGGCCTCCGCCCCTTACATAGATAGCTAGAACCCGACGTCGGAGCCGCGGAGCACTAGTTTCCCCGATTGTTCCGCAAACCAAGACTTCCATATCGTGTCATGACTCGCACATTCCTACACCAGAGCCCCACCGGTGTCCCACCGGTGCCTATGGCATTCTGTTCTCTGACATTATGTGTGTATGAAAACGGTTAAGTTGTATACTCCCAGGATTAAATGGCTGATAGAATGCAGATAATCAATGACCGCGAGTTCGCTAAGTTGCGAATACCTGTCTGATTCCGATCGGCTGGCATTCTAGCTACATAGAAGGTTAAGAAGGTACAGGTACTAAATAGGCTGCGGGTCCTTTTCAAATACAAACGCGTGCCCCTAACCTTATGTGCCTTGTGTAACGAAACCTCTAATAGTCTAGCTACGTAAACCACTAAAGAGTCTGCAAGGGTTTGTGCTAGTAAGTAAGTCCTGCTGCGGAGTCCTCAAGCAATAATATCGGGGTCTGACGTATGGAGTATAGTGCTTTGGGTAACTGAAGTATTCAAGTAGGGTAGTCGGGAATAGAGTCGTCAAGGCAGTTTGCCTCACCAATGGGTTAGATTGATGCTTAGATTGATCACTGAAGTAGAGACTGTCTATCTATGAAATGCCTGGGAGTCCTGTCCCTTATATATCCATCTCTCCTTCACTGATCTCGTTAGATCACTTGGATCACGTGACCTTTTCCTTTAGTCGGGGGGCCTAGTTGTTCCTTTCCGTCCTTATGGGGCTTTGTTCCTGCGGGGTTCTGTGAAGGTCAACCCTCGCAGACTCACTACAACCAGGTGACTTACAGCTGGAACACCTGCCATGGCAGTGCCAGATGGGAAGCCAATCATAACCCTTGTAGGAGCCCCGCCAAGCGTGGACGACTTAGTCGCGCTCCCTCAAACCTAAGTTGTCATCTTCTTTCCTTCGCTCCTTAGAGTAGAATCTTCGTCGATAGCACCTAATCGAGGTCTCTACCAATGCGATGCAACCCAGGTCGTGACAGGTTCCGTCATGGCCTATTGTAGGGCCTGTCGGGTTGGTTTTGGCCAGGTTAGAACCAACGGTTCGTAACACCTGTCAGAGAACAGAATGCCATAGGCACCAGTGGGTGTCAGGACACTGAACGCAGGACACCGGCGGGCCGCCGGAGGGGTGTTTCGGATAAAAGACTCCCGAGTCATGATTACAATCTATGTGAAGCTTTGGGATGACGAGAGTCAAGGTCCTTGGCATCGCCGACCCTGCTGTTATGCCGGGTCCAAGCGGCGGCCTAGCTATCTATATAAGGACCATCTCGAAGTAGGATAGGGAAGGAGTTGTCAGAGCCACAAGTGTCATCCGAGGCGGGCCGGCTTCCACCAGGTAGGAAGTCGTTTGTGGCGAATGAGGAACCGGGAAGCCGTTTGTGGCGGCTAGAGAGCCGCTTGTGGCGAATGAGAGCCGTTGAAGCCGTTTGCAGCGGATAGGGAATCGCTTGGTTGCAGATAAGGAGCCGCTGTCCAAGATATTGGCCGAAGTCGGAGGAACACAGACATACGGAAGCAAACATCCAGAATCCAAGAGAGAACCTCGGCTGGCTATAAGTAAGGAGTCGAGACGGAGGAAGATAGAGAGGGCAGAGATCAATGCATCACCGTGGGCACCCCTACCTGAGACCGCCAGTGACCACCCGGTATTACGTAGGAGGGACGCCCGTTACTCCCCATCACTCTGTACTATTGCCTTCGGCCTAGCCGTAACCTGACAACACCTTGCACCTGAGGCCACTATGATCCCATAACATCTAGATATATAAAAGCGATGCCTATTACTTATAGCGGTTAAGGCATTATTACTCTCATCTTTATCCTCGCTCGAGTCTCCCTGACGCTGAATTATGAGTAAGGCCAACTACAGTGATCTTGCGTAATAGAGAGCCTCCCAATGTACATTTAAATAGGGCTTTCTTCAAAGCAGTATTTCAGTAGGATGGACCGGGAAAAAAGAGGATAAGCAAATTATCTATAAAAACAGCCTCTCTCTAGTGCTCGATCACTTGAAACGGCTTAAAGCAGCCGCTAGTAGAACGCGTTGTACGTGGCGACGGGGATCCGGGTATATTCAATATAGAACAGGTCGTCAAGCAAATTACGGAAGCGCTAATTCGGGTAATTCAAACGTACGAGCCAAAGTCTCCATATCCTAGCTGTGCACAGGTACGTATCTCCGAAACAGGCCTCGGCATCCGAGAGTTGCGTAGCATTATCAGTAATTCCACATTGTGCGCTGTTATGCTCTTGATATGCCAATGCCTCAACTTCAATATAGGGGCAGCTTGTTGTGCTTTTAATAGACAGATGATAAAAAGTTACCTCGGACATAAGCGTTTTGGCCGAAAATATACGCAATCGGGGATAAGCCCCATCTTTAGCTTTTGACCAGTAGAAATCCTCCATTACTCTTGTAGCCGACCGTAATTGGCTCAATGACTTCAAATTTTCCACCCAACTTTTGTAGAATTGAACACCAGTTTTCATACTCTGTAGTATCGCCGACGTCCCCAGCAGTAAAGGGGAAAAATCGGCAACATGACCATGGAGTTGAAGAAAAAAGCATATCACATTCCGAAAAGTGAAGACGAGAAGGTGTCCATTGACATCGCCGAAGCGGACTGCCAAGCCGAAGGCCTTGTCCTGACGACATGGACCTCGTCTTTTATCCTCTCTAACCAAATTCACAAAATCAAGATCGACCATTCTCAACTCCACAGCGACGCATATTCCGTCCTCGAGCTCGGCGCCGGTACCGGACTCACAGGTCTCAGTACTGCTTGTATTTGGGGCACAAAAACGTTGCTGACGGACCTGCCCACTATCGTCCCCGGGTTGCAGGTAAACGTCGACCTCAATGCCAATATCCTGGGGCGTGAAGGCGCAAGCGCGGCTTGCGGCACGCTCGACTGGAATCAACCAGATACGATACACATGCACTCGCCTGGAGGCGATGACGACGGCAAAACAATCAAAATGACGGAGGACAACAAGTTTCCCGTCATCCTAGCTGCAGATACGATGTACACCGAAGAGCACCCAAAGTTGATCAGCCGCACCGTTGCGAAGTGTTTGAGGCGGTCGTCAAACGCTAGATTCATTATCTGCTATGCGATGCGCATCGCCTACATCGACCCCATCAGGGAGTTCTGGGGGCTGATGGAAGAGGAGGGTTTGGTGGTTGAGCAGGAGGGGAGGGAGGAGATTGATTTGAAGGAGTGGGATGATGAGAAGTTGCATGAGTGGGCTGTTTTCAAGTGGGGGGATTTATAGAGACCCGGTCTGAGTGTTCTCAGCAGTCCGTATACGCATCCGCGTAATTGGATCCTGCCAATTACGGTTGGAGAACTGTGGGGTTTTATTCCCTTTTACACACATGTTGTCTGCTTGTTGGTTTCCAGTAGACTAGATACAGTATTATGAAAATAGAAACAAATAGAGAGAAACGATGCGGTCATAATGGCATAAATGGCATATAAACAAACCGTGCTGATTTACTCACTGATATGACAGCCAGCCCCGATCCCTCAAGTATATAATCAGGAGATCAGAACATAGGCGAGGTAGGCGGAATCTAAAATCAGGGCTCAAAATAGATTTTATGAACATTTCCGAGTGCCAACCTCGATTCGATCAGACCGATGCAGGACCGACATGTTCCCGATGAAGGGAGCACGTCGAGCCAAGAAGATGCAGGTTTGTGCGGCATTGGACAATAAGGACGGGCCTCTCGTGACATCTCAGCAATCTGCAAGGGATAGCCAATTACTTTGAATCACACTTGCCACAGTTCACCTTCCTCAATACAGCTCTCTTGCCTGAACTGGCCACAGCACATCATCAAACAATCATTTTAGGGCCCTAGTGACTTTATTTGAAGGAGTGGCGACCAAGAGGCACCAGATTATCTCATTTCATCAAATAAAAGCGGCCGCGATGTATTGAGGAACCGTGCAGTACCCGTACAGACGCCTTCGGCCGCTAGCGTCTTCAGCCCATCCTCAGCTGCCCGCTTCGGGATCTCTGTCAGGCGTCCTTAGTTTCGTCATTCTGTAACTCAGCCCTAATATGAGAGATGGTTGGCGTCGAGGTGGCTTAGGCGTATAAAACGTTTGCGTCTGTCCTGGAAATCAGTCTTCGCATACACGGAGCTATCAACGCAAGGCTACAGGTGGTTTCATTCAACAAAACCACTGAAAAGGAATTCTGGGCATGGTATTCGGGTACATACTTTCGCTACTGATGTGTTTTCGATCCTAGAGTTTAGTCAGTTATATTTGTTTATTAAATCATTATTTCCCAAACTCTGCTTTATAAAGAATGTCAGTCCATTGTTACTTCTTTTCCTAGCATCATGGTCCTGGAATCACGAATCAAAGCGCATGATGCAGCAACTATCACCATACAGTAAGACTAGCTAGAACCTCATCTCACTACACCGTCGATTGGCTAACAACACCACAGACCCGGTCGGTATGCTACAATGTACGAGGGAACCTATTCAACGAGTACAAGCCACGAATGCTGTAGCGCCAAGACCCAATTCCCGCGGCGCATAAAGCCTGGGAAACTGTGGCACGTCTCGAGGACTTCGGTGTGATCCAGGATGAATTATTGCAGATGGGAAAAGACCCCGAACCAGCTGTCATGGTCTCCGAAGAATGGGGTCTAGGACCTGATCTGTATCTCGTTCAACTGGACAGCCAGCATCACCTGCACTGTCTCAACACCATTAGGAAAATGTCATATTTCGATTATTACATGGTATGCAAGTTTAAAAACATAAGGTCATGTTATGGAAACATAGAATACACCAGAGCTTTCGAAGATAGAGTTGCTGACCATATCCCAGCTCGACCATGCCAGAGCGAAACAAGGCTCACATTGGCCATTTTCGACATTCTACTCCAGGCCTTGACTTGCGCGCCGAGTCTGGGTTTCATCCCACATGTCTGGATGGAGACGCAGAAGCGTCCCTATCCCGATTTCAACATCAGGCGGCAATGTGTTGCCCACGAGGAGACATTGAACAGACAGAAAAGAGTCGCTGTGCCTGATAGAGGCGGAATGGGACCTCATTTTAAGACTTCAGGGCGCGGTCGAGATTGAAGCGGAGCCATCACTTTTGTTGATAGATGACGATGTGGGATAGTGAGCGGATGGCTGGTTGATCTTATACTACTTCCATCTGCTCTAATGGTTACGACATCAGTAGGTGGCGGCACCACGCCGACTACTTCACATCGAAAGTTTTGCAGACGTGGATGTCTCCAGGAGATTGTGTGCACTGTGGACTATAAGTGGAACTTATGAGCTCTCGAGGGCGAGCAAAACGGGGCATAGTTCATCGTCCCCTGCTAAATACGTTACGTCAACCAAATCTGTAGTAGCCACATTACCATGATTTGATACACCACGACAGCTTTGGGCCATAAGCGGTGAGTGGGTCTAGTTTTCTTCGCCACAACCAAGAGATTGTTTGCCCGACAAACTACACCCTAGATTTTTGTTTTCCTCATTACGATGCGAATTGTGGTCTGACATGTATACTCGGTGTATTTACTCGGCGAATTACATCGACCGGCCTCGCATCCGAGATGCTCGGCGTCGGGTCGGAGCTAGACGCGCGTCACATCATCTCGTGTTGACATGGGTCTACGCAATCTTATCTTATCGATCAGTCGACTCCTGTGATATCTTCTATCAAGTCTTGGCTTCGTATTGTCACTATTTTTTGTTTCATTCTTCCCATGGTTTGAACTCGACAGCCAACTTACGAAACACAGGTCTGATCAGTCAGTCCTTGTGCATTAGCGATGGGTCGCAAACTCTGGGTCGCAGGCCTCCTGGCCGCAGCCGTACCTCACTCCCTCGCAGCCAACGAATTCGGTCCTAGCGAACAATCAGCACATCGTCGCGGGCCGGAGATCTTCAATGCGGTGCATAATTCGATGCGTCAATGGGGATCTTCGCTTCACCACAATGGCATGTCCTTCTTCGTCGCCACGGTTCCAGAAGGTGTTTTATTCCACCATGGAAACCAGAGGCCTGAGTCGCCCACGGATCCAGACTGGTTGGCGTATGAGATCGAGCACGCGGAACACTTCGCGCATGGTCGAAGACGACGTGGGCCGCCGGGACGGGGACCGCCTGGAAGGGGACCGCCTGGACCTGACGGGCCATCTGGATTTTACGACGGAGAGATGCCAGACGATGGCCAACATGTCATAGCCGAGCATGATAAACAGGATGAGGAAGAAACTCACGGGTACCTGCACGTCTACAAAACGACTCGACCCCTAAAGTTCCTCTACGTCGACGGCATGGGCGGCGGAAAGACCAATATGGGCACGCTCGACTCCCAGGACTACCTGCTCAGAGGCCTAGACTCCACCGCTATTCAAAAACAGACAGAGGAACACGAAAAGGGAAAGGGACACCACGCAAAAAGAGCCCCAGGTGGTCCCATGGACGAGCAACAACGCGCTATCGATCTCTGTAAGCTGTGTAAGGAATGGGATCTCCAGGGTGTCGTACGAATGGAGGCCGGCTTCGAGATCATCAAGTGCGATTTCTCCGATGGACTGGAGCAGATCCAGGCCCTGCAACGGCCGGATGACGAAGGAGACAGGGGAGGAGGTGGCATGCTCGGCGACATGTTCGACGGCATCGAGTACGTCCGCGGCCTGTCGGAACGGTACGATGGGATTGGTTCGACAAGGACCATCATCGATTATTCATCCATGGTGTCGGCCTTCTTTTTCCCTGTCAACCTTACCAACCCCGACCCTACGCGACCTGATTTGCCGAGACTGTCTTCGACGACCGATGCGGAACTTCTGGCGATGAAGGAATACTTGGCCAATGTCATCGCCCAACGTCGGGGTGAAGAAGGGCGCACCATCGACTGGCAGGACGTGTCTGACCTGGTCGTGAGTCGCTACGCCGACAGGCTGAAGTACATGGTTGAATCCGCCGAATCTATCGAGCAGCTGGCGCACGAAATTTCCTTCCTCCTGAACGTCTTCATCGACTATTCCGCAGACGACACCAACTCTGCATCTGCCATAGGCCGCTGCACTGATTTCTACCTGGGTTCAGTAGTCCCCGTCACCGAGGCGGACCACATGATCCTCACGGGTTTCAAGGCTGTGTCTCGCGAAATCTGCACCTCGCTGTTCCGCGTGCGCAATTTGCTCATTCTCGATCCTGCGCCGGATGTGAAGTCTTTGACCGCTTCGAAGAGTGCACTGAGGGCGTTGATGGATACTCTTAATTGGACGAGGTTCAAGCGCTGCTCGCGGTGTGCGATTGACGAGGTGTGCTTGATTCCCATGTGGCCTATGGGATTCGTGGAGGATTATGATTCCCCGAGGTGTACGAATGGGTCGGATACGAGGAAGCGCGAGAGTTATTGGCGTCGTGATAGACCTGGTGGCGGAAAGGGGAGGGGCCCGCCACCTAGGGGTTAGTTTCATTACTGGCATTATGTATATATATGCCTTCATATTTTAGGCAAGTGCGAGTAGCAGTAGTATATAACGGGCTTGTGGATAGTAGTGGCATATCGGTGCTTGAAAATTGATGACAAGTCGTCAGTGCATGAGCTGGAGAGGCGAGCTGTGGCGGAGACATAAATCAACCACACCCCATGCATGTGGAAAGTGGTCACTATCTTAGCGGAGATCGCGACAAGCCCTGAAGAATGCGCCTCGTTGCCGTGCTTCCGAGGTCACCCCACCCGTCCAGCTGTGCCTCTTGCAGCCGTGGATATTGTGACAAGTTAATGACAATTTCTCAGGATCCAAGCAAAGGGAGCTTGACGATGAGTGGCGGACAAGGTTGGCGACTATCCCACCAATAGAAACTCCTCCCCACGTGTACCCCACGCCACGAACACCAGGGTTGTACCTGGACATCCTCCCACACACTCTCCAACAGAAGGTTTAGTCCCTGAAGATCCGCTGCATTTCGCATATCGCAAGAATATTATCCCTCTAGTCGCATGGTACCCCTCCCTTACCCCAGATGATCAAGACTTGGACATTCCTTGTATTTATCCTCGTAGCTTTTCCCAGTGAGGAGAATCCAACAATGCTAGAGTATATGCGGAGAAATGGGTCCCCTACAAATGCTAGTCATTGTGTACATCAAACCTCATTTCCGGAACCACCGAGATTCAGGAACACGGCCCGGAGAAATGCTACATGAAGAGCGCCGCCATCTTGCCAATATTTTGGTTTCTTGGCCTCTTTGCTTGTATGTTCCATCGCGTTTGTCCTTGTCCAACAAGCTCCTCCGCCACACGACACGAAGATGAAGTTCTCCCAAGTCGTCTACGTGCTCTCGTGCGCAGCGTCAGCGATTGCATCGCGTGCCGTGCAAGGCCTCCACAGGCGAGGTGATCACGTCTCTCCCCGACCTCAGATCGTCTACTCGCCCGAGACGCCAACGACGCCACCTCCGACGCCCAAGCAGCGTAACGTGACGTGCTTCGTCGAGAGTCATGGTGATTATGCCACGGATGACTCCGAATTTATCCTTGATGCGTTTCACAAGTGCAACAATGGCGGACATGTCGTGTTCCGTGAGAGTGAGACGTACATTATAGGCACCGCAATGGACTGGACGTTCTTGCAGAGTATTGATATTGGTATGTACTTATGCAGTCCCGTGATGCGCAATGCTCACACAGTCAATCCAGATATCCAGGGTGAAATTCTCTTCAGCAACGACACGACATACTGGCAGGCGAACTCGTTCCCTTTCATCTTCCAGAACGTCACTTCATTTTTTAAACTCGGCGGTGACGATGTCTTCATCTATGGCGGTATATATGCCCTTACCAGTTATCTGTTATTTCCACTGACTGTTGCTCTTCAGGTGGCACTCTCAACGGCAACGGCCAAGTCTGGTACGATGCTTACGCAGCCAACATCTACACTCTTCGCCCTGTCTTGGTGGGTGTCGATGGTCTGACCAATAGCATCGTTTCCGACCTTGTTCTGAGGTATAGCCCGGAGTACTACCATTTCGTTGCCAATGCATCCAATGTGGTCTTCAATAACATCGACATTGCGGGCGGCAGCGTCAGTGAGAATCCTGCAAAAAACACCGACGGATGGGACACATACCGCAGCAACAGTGTCACGATCCAGAACTCTGTCATCAACAACGGCGACGGTGAGCAAAATTCGAAATCTACACATTGATCCCCGCGTACTGACTGTGAAACTAGACTGTGTTTCTTTCAAGCCTAACTCAACCAACATCCTCGTCCAAAGCCTCTTCTGCAATGGCTCCCACGGCATTAGTGTCGGCTCACTAGGCCAATACGTCGGCGAATACGACATTGTCGAGCACGTCTTCGTAAGCAACATTTCGATGCACAACGCCTCGGACGGGGCCCGCATCAAAATCTGGCCCAACACGGCCTCAGCTGTGTCGGGCGACCTGCAAGGCGGCGGCGGTGATGGCCGAGTAAACAACATCACCTACACGGACTTCTTCATCGACAACGTCGACTACGCCATAGAGGTCGACCAGTGCTACGGCCAGAAGAATCTCACGCTGTGTCTGGAGTACCCCAGTCCATTGACGATTACCAATGTGGTTTTCAATGGGTTCCAGGGGGTTACGAGCGATCATTATATGCCCCAGGTGGCGAATTTTGCTTGTAGTTCAACGACGGCTTGTTCGAATATTGTGTCGACGGATTTCGATGTGTTGAGTCCCAATGGGACGAATGAGGCATATTGTTTGAATTTTGAGCAGGAGGTTTTGGATGGGGTTACGTGTGTTGATACGTTGTTAGGCTTCAACTAGTGGTAATATAGGCATCCCTCATTCCAGCACGGGGGGAATATCATGAAACTGCCTGAATCCTTCCAACATTTGTCGTATAAGCCATGGATTCTGAATCGGCCGCAAGGCACAGAGGCATCTCAAGAGCCAATGGCAGTTCCCCCTTTTTGCAGCGCGCAAGATCGAGACTCCACAGACAAGTCTAAATTTGGCGTCGAATTCGACGTGTACGAGTTGCGTCCTGGCTCTTAAGCTGTGAATTGACTTACTACCCGGGGATAAGTAGATATCGAAATAGGGAACTATATTTTTCTGCCTGCGGAGGGCCGGCCTCAGCTGACAGGCTGTGTCGGGAAGGTTTCGCCCGCCAACCGGTAGAACTCCGGAACCGCCCTAGCCAAAGAGGAGATCTCGGACGCTCCCACCTAGCTTAGATTCCTTCAGAATCAGTCTTCCAATATACACACCAATATTATTGGCGTATCACTAGCCGCTCTTTGCACTACCTGACTGTTATCCTTGAGACATGTGGTATCCCGTTACATTTAATCGTTACATGTTATTCAAGGGTAAGGTTACTACACTTTGGGACGCTAATTAAGAGCTAAGCTGTCGTCGAAGGACTCAAAAACTACAGCTACAAGATGATTTACGTGCAAGCCGTCGTCGTACGAGAACGGCCGAAGCACGCCGATAGTGCTGTAGGATCTGCGGAGAGCGCGTACATAATACTCGTACTTATCAGAATCATAAAGATGCGTACGCGGAAGAGGATTCCGATTAACGTACCCTACAGTTTCATTGAACACACGGTCCACTGCACCCTTTCCCGCATTTCCGTGCAACCCAGGTTTCCTCCCTTGTTTTCCAACTTTTACCATGGTACGTAATCGCGCTTTAAGCGCGCTTTAAAACAATCCTCACCTAAGTGTACGATCCGTGCACGGATCTACAATATCCCCTGTATAACCTTACGTCACCGATATAGCGGCGGACTTCACGACAGGATATACGGTTACTAACGTAAAAGCGTACTTATTCCGAAGAAGAGGCGATCGTACGATATGCGTACGAGGAAGAGGATTCCGATTAGTTAAAATTATTTTTAGTTACGATCAAAGATATTGAAGTTATTCGTACGGTGCCAAGACAGAGTGGCCAACTTGCTTGTGGGGTACGTTTACTTTTCTTATGTTACTCCATTCAATTCCCCTTCATATCGATAAGTCTCATGAGTGTCTGACCTCGGTGTCTTCTGGGCGCAAATACTCGCACAACCTCTGTTGTGGTTGTTGATAGTTTGATCCGCTTCATGTCCTGAAAGACCGGTCCCTCTTAAAGTGCCTGCCTTAATCTAAGCTCGTATGGATATTCCGCAAAAGTCAAATTTGTGGAGAACTGGGAGATGTCAGAGTAATTCAATCCCGGTGTGCTCTGACGAGCCCCTCCAATATTTGTTGCTCATCAACATCCACATCTGTCTGGGCCGGCGTCTCAGGCACGATCCGGATCAAGAAAACCATGCACGGGATTGTGACAGCCAGTAAGGCGCAATTAACATAGAATGGTATCCTGGCATCTCCCCCGACGCTCGAGTTGATGGCGTACGAGATAGCCTGGCCAGCGGTCTCGAAGGCACGGAAGAGACCGCCTGTTCGAGACGACGACTTGACGTCCGTGGAGAAGGTCCCGAGGATCCAGTACAGGGAGAGTTGAGTCCAGTAGCCGGTGGTGAAAATGATTAGGTAGGGGAGGTAGGCTTCTGCCCATTGCCTACCATCACTGAGCGGTGAATGGTGTTAGTTCCGCGGGTGCAGGGAATAATGGGATGGGATGTCAACGTACAGTTCATAATCCAACGCGGCTGAGGCCGTGCCGAACTTGTGGTACTCGAAACCGATCCAGACGAAACAGGCCGCTTGGGGGATGACCCAGAGAGCGAACGCAATCCATGCTCGTTGGCTTTGGGACCAGCATTTTCGGTCTAGCAGCCGCCCGTAGGCGATGACCATGAAAATGGTGATTGTTGCTGAGATAGTCAAAAACCAGTCCTTGTAGATAGTGAGGCATACTTACGAGTGATCAGAGACGACAGTGCACGTGCCCGAACGGAGAAGTGGAGGGACAGATAGGTACCCATAGTCCCACCGTAGAAAAATGAGTAGAGAGCCGGGATGAAGACCAACCAAGTCTGGAAAGGTGCTTCGAGTTAGTGAGTTTCAGAGGTAGCTGGATAATTTTCACTCGCCTTTCTCCGCTGGGCATGCTTCCACAATGCTTCAAACTCTTGTTTCCAGGTTACGGTGTCAGTCGAGGGAACTTTGGAACCATCTCGCCGACGCACACGGTGGGTGGGTGACAGCATGAAGGCCCAAATCACACCAGTACATTCTAGGCATTGTTATTCAATCATGCTGCGATGCCAAGATACGGTGGACGAAAACACTCACCGAACCCGACGAAGATGAGGTACGTCGACCATGCAATGCTCCCAGATGAAGAGTTGGTGTTATTGGTAGCAAAGTTGATCGCACCACCGATCACACTCCCCGAATTACGCATTGCGGACCAAATCCCTGATAACCTCGTCATAAGCCTGTGTTCATGGCGTCTCGCAGGATTCGGGGCCGAACATACCTAGATATAACCCCCGGTCATTTTGGTGGGGATAAGAGAGCATTGCTGTCGTCTCCCCGACGTAGAGAAATCCGCCGGTGAAACCACCAAGAAGCTGGATTTGATCAAGTCAGAAAGCGTTTCGATGCGTTTTCGGTGAAAAGAACACAGCCAAAGCAGAGATGCATACCCTAGCGAAGAGCAAATACCAGTCCACGCCGTATCTAGCGCTCACGTAGTATCCAGAGCCATCCAGCGGCATCGCCACCGCAGCAATCATGCAAGCCCACTTGATCCCGAACTTGTTGATCAGAGGTCCACCAAAGAGCGTGATGATGCACCCCGAGGCATAGTTGAGGGCGTTGGCCAGGTTTGCGAGATATGGTGATGAGAGACCTCCACCTCCGAGATTGGAGATGGCATCAGACATGGCCGGTCCGACGAAGGATAGTCTGCGTAAATATCAGAATAAGTTCCATAGTTGATGCGCTGAAAACCTACGCCCCAAAAAGCACCATCTGGAACAGCACGCTCCGGTAGAACTTGGGAAACCGAGGCATCGTGAGATGAGTATCGTCCATTTCCGAGACCTGCTCTCCGTTGGTGTAGCTGGTAGCTTCCACACCACCGACAGAGTCTTCTGTTTTGTTGTCGACTGTGTTCTTCGAGTCCGCCATGTTGGGCAACAAAAAATGACAATGAAGGATGTTCCTTGAACAGCATGTGGATTTGCAAATCCAATGCGAGCTTTATAGCGCGCTACCCGTTTCTCCAACATGAAAATTGTGATAAATCTGACCCGATCCGGAGTAATCAAGATTCCCCATTGATCTATTGGCCGAGATGATACATCATATGGATAGTCACCATAAGGATAGTTATGTTGTATCTAAGATAAACGGATTGATGTACATATACGGCCCGGCTCCGATCGACCCTGGTAGAACTGTGGGTCACCAAGAATCAGGGTCTCGTTGATGCTACCCATTTATCCAACTCTATGACTACAGCATATTATTTAGCCATAGCCCGTGCGGAATGGCAAATTTTATATAAACTATGCCTCTTCGGGCGCGCTTTACCGGACAATACTGGTCCCGGATACCAATAGAGATTATGTCAAAATTCTCAGTGTGTATATAACCGTCAGACCAAGGGAACATGCTCACCTACGATTATCAAATAAAGTCGACGGATACCCCCGAAAAACACACTTGTCACATAACACCTCTTACGCGCGCATCGTTGCAGAATGGCTTCTCGGCACTCTCCAGACTAAGCTTGACAGACGCCTCGAGCAACGCTGCGGCATCCAACTTTTGTAGACTTTCCACTCGCTCCTTGGTGACGTGGAACGGCTCAGGAAGCGGAGGGTACGATGCAACAAGAGCAGGCGCGGTGTATTCGAGACCCAAGGAGTCCAGAATAAGGGGTGCAATGTGGGCGCTAGAAAGAAGAACTCGAGGCATGCCTTCGACATTATCAGTGTCTTTTTTCAAACCGTCTTTGGACTTGACGAAACGCTTACCATGGCCCGTGTATCCCGCGGCAATAAAGTGACAGTCATGGTCAGGCACAGCTCCTACGAAGGGAAACGCGTCTACACTCGACGACATGATTCCAGTCCAGACACCCCCTTCATCAACAGGTTTCCCTAGCTCAGCGGGATCTCCGCCTTGCCATCCCACGATATCAGACGCAGGCCACGACATGTAGAACTTGGGGACTCCATTAAACTGTTTGTCTTCCTCGTCATTGTTGAGGTAGCCACGCGGATTATGGACGAGGACTTGTTTAGCGCCGCCGACCATGATAGTGTTGTAAGGTGGAGGAAGTTGAAGATTGTAATTCTGTAAATGGTTAATTATGCAACTGCACTAAAAGGCCGGGAATCGGGAAGGGTGATTATACGTTGACCAAGCTGTCCCAGTGCTGCGCACCCGTGTTCTTGATAAAGCCCTCCGGCGCTCTAATGGCTGCTAGTGTTGCTCGCCCAGCAAAGATAAGGTTGCTGAAACTAGGTAGGAGATGTGAGGCCCATCGGTTCTATACGCATGCATTAGTAGATGTACCGCGCTGCATAGGGAAAGCAGAGGGGAGGGGGCGGCATACTGTTGCGTGCATAACTGTCTTCGTGCGAACTTCGCCTCTTGGTGTTTGGACTGTGATCCATCCAGTAGCATCTCTTTTGGAAACACTCGTAGCTGGTGTGTTGGCCTGGAGGTTGAGGTTCCCGGATTCCATGACAATGCGGAGCATAGCGTGTACAAACTTGTACGGCCATCTTCAGACTCTGTCAACGACCATTCGCGACGCAGCCAGGAGATAAATAAGGGGACCTCACATTTGACCCGAAGGATGCACCACCGCCCCTATACACCCCTTCATCTGCGTGAACTCCTCCGCCGCCTCGGGATCGTCAATAAGTCTGCAATCTCTAATCACCTCACCATCCTGACCATGATCCTTCTTGAAAGCCTCGTAAGCGCCCTTAAGCCGGATCCAGGCTTCGTCCGACATAGCCGCGTCGAACGTCTCGCCCAGCTTGAAGCACACCTCCTCGGCGATGACTTCCACATCTAGCAGTTCCTTGAAGGCGGGCAAGTGAGCCATTTCATGCTTGATCAGTGCGAGGGCTCCATCGGGTCCGAATCGACCGGACCAGAGGGGGTAGCGAGAATAGGCATGTGGCCTTAGTTGTCCACCTTAGTTGTTGGATCTGAGTCAGTCCTATCTACTAGTAGTCCAGGGCACAGGCAGGCCGTGACTTACCATTCCGACCTGTGGCACCTCCACAAATGTCCCGCGCCTCCAGCATGAGCACTTTGGGTTGTTGGCCATTCTTTTCCGTGTACTACTTTCTCTCTATTAGACATTGGCCCGCTGCAAATGCAGATGAGAAGATCTTACTTTGTGAAGCCAGTATGCCGTCGTTGCACCCGTGTAGCCACTTCCTACAATCACCACGTCTACCTCTTTCGGCAACTCATCCGTGGACCGAAAGTTTCGGAGACGAGACCCGGCAGCCTCGATCCAATATGATTTGGTCGGATTATCGATGGGCAGAACCATTGCGTCGAACTGAAGTGAGCAATCGCCAATGGTCGACAGATCGATGCCTTGGAATGTCTTGGCCACTTGGCTCACTATTTAGCTAGCATCGGAGTCGGCTTCGGCATGGGCTGTGGGTCGGCTCCGATGATCCGAAAGCGAGCGAACAGCTTACCGCCGGGGATACACCGCCCGGTGGTTCCGCAAGCGTAGTTAAGTACTGTCGGACTTATCGTGCGCAGTAAAAAGGCATCGATTAAAGTGATCTCTTAGCGATTTGGTCATCAGAGATCTCAAGTACACGTAATAATGCCACTGGCCCCCGAAGGTCGGAGAAGGCATACCGGCCCAATGGGGCTCGAAAAGTGGACAAGCGGTCATTTGGCTGGTATTGGGCCAGGGGTGGAACTGTGGCTTGGTGCTGCTCAATTGTGTTAGCTAGACCGAACAAATCGATGAGGAACGGATGTAAGAGCTACGGGCGACATTGCGGGGTTTGTGGGGTTTGTGGGGTTTGTGGGTGTTGTGCGGTCGACTTACTAGTTGCGTTGCTAGTGGGTTCTAGGTGCGCAAATACACGGTTCGTATTGAAGTCGAGATGTTCATCTGATTTTCCCCTGGAAGTTTATTCTCAGTTTCCGAAGATATCCAGCAATCTAAACTAGGCTGAAATGAGAATATTAACATAACCCCTGGCATGCTGAAACGTGAGTAGCGTTGGAACTTCATTAACAAAAGTCTCCCTTGAGTCAGTATCTCTCGAACAGGGGCAAGGCCGCTTATCGCTTTGTACTTAAGGCTCTAATAGCCACGATAATTTGTAACATCTCCTAGCCGTCCGCAGAGACTACTTCCAATAGATGCCTTGCATTTGGTATAGTTACAGTCCAATAGGCGATAACAAGGTATAAAGGGATAATGTCCCGGATACGACGGGATGCAATTCCTTGTCCCCTAAATTCGGGCCTCATTGATCGCAACTATATCGTAGGCCACTATAGGCTGCGTTGAATATAGGTCAACCATCGATCAGGGCCATGGGACCAAACCTTCACTTAGTTGTTGGTGACTATATTTGAGATTATATGTATTACTGGGTGATATGATAGCCTCGCAAGGTAATTATTAATATTCTTCCCCGGAACTTTCAATGAAACAAATGAACTCTAAATCGCAAGTATTTAATTAAACCCCACAGCCAAGCAGGTGGTCTTATCAATTGCTTATTTAACTTGCAGTCAAATTAAATTCCTTTCTTTCCCGCTATTTGGTGACGACTTAGTGTACCTCTCGCCACGACAAGACCTGTCTATCCCACCGGCTCTACGCAAGCCGGGTCTAAGTCAAGTCGGACAGGTGCATACACGAGCCAAGACGAGACCACGGCATTAAGCACTGAGCCGAGACGGCGCTTACCTTATTCTAACCACGTTTTCTATTTCATTTTCATGATCACAAGCTACAGCATACTGGAAGCTGCGTTACTGCACTGTGTCTTGGTTCTTAACCACGATGTGACCTTGTCTCCAATGCAAGTGCCGGGATTACTGGAAGGTTAATCCCGTCTCCTCCAACCCCTCAAACCTGCGTTCATGATGTACTACGCAGTTATAAGGGGTATAACACACGCTCGCATTTGCTTTTGCTCAACCTGAGATTTCACTGTCACTTACGCCAGTTTCCCACGCGAAAACGCAAAGATGTGCTCGCCAATCCTGTGTATCACAGTCCTCATAGTGCTTCTGTGCGGAACCACATCTGGGGCGCAGCATTCACCCACAAATACAACCCTAGCCTACCCCAAGCAGCGCGGCGCTGCATACGACTACACAACATTGGTGCGAAACCAAACCACTCGCGCCGATGGCGTAGTGGAAATGTTCCGGGTGGCCTGGTCCGGATACGTAACGTATGCATTCCCGCATGACCAGCTGCGTCCCCAAAGCAACAACTACACGGACCCTTTCAATGGATGGGGGGTAACTGCTATTGATGCGCTGGATACGGCCATTATCATGGAGCAGACGGATATTGTGACCTTCATTTTGGACTATGTGCCATCCATTAACTTTACTCGCACCAACACGCCTGAGCCGACGGTTGTTAGTCTCTTCGAGACCAACATTCGCTATCTGGGCGGGATGTTAAGCGCATATGACCTCCTGAAGGGCCCGTTCGCGCATTTGGGCGTGGATGAATCCAAAGTGGATGTTTTACTGGCTCAATCGCAAAGCCTGGCCGACGCTCTCAAGTTCGCCTTTGACACCCCAACTGGAATACCAGTGAACCGCATCTTCCTCGAAAACCACACCTTCTCCGACATAGCCCAAATGGCTGACGGCACGCAAACCGCCGGCTTAGCCGAATTGGGCACTCTGGTCCTCGAGTGGCAGCGCCTGTCTGATCTCACAGGCGATCCATCCTATGGCAACCTAGCTCAAAAGGCAGAGACCTACTTCCTGACCCCCTCGATTGAGGTCTGGCCCGGCCTCACAGGGGGTAATTTCAGCACTCAGACGGGTGAGATTCTGGATGCCTACGGCGGCTGGACGTCCGGGAATGACTCGGCGTACGAATACCTCATCAAGATGTACGTCTACGATCCCGACCGGTACGCGCTCTACGGCGACCGGTTCGCACAAGCGGTCAACTCCACGATTGCACATCTACTTTCCCATCCATCAAGCAGACCAGACCTAACCGTAGCCGCCGTCTTCGCCGGCACCCAAACGCAAAACGAAAGCGACTCTCTCTCCTGCTTCATGGGCGGGTCCTTCATCCTAGGCAGCTCGGCCCTGCAACGCCCCGAATGGCTCCCTGTCGGTCTGGATCTTGCGGAATGGTGCGCAAACGGGTATCGCTACGCTGCGTCGGGAATCGGCCCTACGCTCTACAGCTGGGACACTGACGAGCTTGCGAACCCCAACAACACGAACCAGACTGACCTGTATTCGCGCGCAGGGTGGTTCATCCCCCTGAACTACTATGCTGCCGGGCAGGCGCCAGAAGCGGTCGAGAGCTGGTACTACGCCTACCAGGCGACCGGGGACCAATACTGGCGCGATGTGGCGTGGCGATATACGCTGGATTTAAATAGAACGCAGCGGGTTGAGAGCGGGTTCGCGGCTGTGCTCAATGTGCTTGAGGTGGAGGGGGGCGGGAATGGGGTTAATATGCAGAGTTTCTTATTAGCGGAGGTATTTAAGTATATGTTTTTGGTGCAGAGCGAGAACAAGGGGGAATGGGATGTTTTGCATGGGGGAGAGAACGGTGAGAAGAAGAATTGTTTTGTCTATAATACGGAGGCGCATCCCGTTAGGGTGGCGGCTAAAAATCCGGTATGACGGGGTATACAGGATAGGAAAGTATGTGGGCTGAGGGTACCGAGTAAACAACACATATTGTGTATTCTGCTTTTGGACTCTTGATAACTCAGGCATGAAGCTCGGGGTTGTGCTTTGCTGGTAATATTGCCTAGTATAGGCACTCGCAAGCGGGTCAAATACTCCTATAAACCATGAGATTTCATGACAGGAAGTCGTAATCATGGAACGAAATCGACCAATTATGAGAGTGGCTCAAATCTGACAAATAACCCCTTCCACGTTGGTGTCTTGGCGGTGATATATTCTTGTCGTCGTCCAATATTGAATTGACGCCATCCTCGTGTGATTGACGTGCTCGTCCACTTTTAACTTGAACCGCCAAACACTGCAACCACACATGCAGTCGTCACACCAGGGACCCCGGCAACGACTGCATCTAATTCCTACGCCGCCAAATACGCCTGCGAAGCTCTGATCCATGTAATATCACAGCTCATCAAGCTCGATATCATCCACAAATTCGAGGCACTTGCGAAGCCCTTGCACGCCATTAGCTTGTCCCCCCTCTTGACGTGATATTGCACCATAAGGTAGCTAGCTTCAGTGTCTGAAGCCGCGAGCTAAAGCTACCAGAGACTTGGTATTTTTCACGTCGGTCTTGCGGTAGAAAGGAAGTTTGACCCTGCCCAGAACCATGTCTAGTTGCATCGGTCCCGGGAGTGAGAGGGCCGGGAGAAGGGGCCGTTTTTCTCGTGCGGGTCCAGGGTGTTGGGTTGTATCACTGCATCACTGCATCACTGCATGGCGTAGATTGTCGAGCGGTATATGAGACGTGGGAGCCAAGATCTTACATGCTGCTTCTTGTTCAATTGACTCTTTTCACGTTTATCCAACCAATCCTTATATCTCTCCTTGGATTTTGCCCTCTTCAGGTCATCCGACGTAATGCTCAAGGACTTTAACGACGGAGTGCGTATCTCGGAGCCCAAGGTCGAGGATTCTTCGAGCGAAAAGCTGGGTTTGGGAAATGGCGAAGTCTTTGCCGACGGAGGAGGGACGCGACATTATGCGCCTATTGCCGAGTACGAAGGATCGCATCGATATGATCCAGAAATACAGTGGTCAGAGAAGGAGGAGAAGAAGCTAGTTCGGAAAGTGAGTAATTGCATTACCACTGGCTTGAGTTTGTGGCAAGTGACTAACATTGAATTAGCTTGATTATAAAATCTGTTCATGGGTCTGCCTCATGTTCTTCGCACTTCAACTAGACCGGGGGAACATCCAGCAGGCTTTATCCGACAACATGCTCGACGACCTGGGATTTAACACAAACCAGTACAATTACGGCATGACCATCTTCTACCTTTGCTTGTGAGTCTTAAATTCGATCCTTCCTTTCCAAATTCGCCAATCCAATGCAGCAAGCATACACTAACACAATCCAATGCAGTCTGAGCGCCGAACTTCCCTCCCAGATGATCTCCAAGAAACTCGGCCCCGACGTATGGATCCCAATCCAAATGGTCTCCTGGAGCATTATCGCCTCCTGCCAGAGCCGCCTCACAGGCGAGTCCACCTTCTACGCCACCCGTGCGCTGCTCGGCCTCATCGAAGGCGGCTTCATTCCTGATGTTGTGCTCTACTTGAGCTACTTCTACAAGAGCAAGGAATTGCCCATCCGACTTAGCTTCTTCTGGAGCGCCTACATATCGACTAACATTATCTCTGCGTTCTTGGCATATGGAATTTTGCATTTGCGCCAGTTGACGGGCTGGGCAGGATGGCGATGGCTCTTTGCCTTGGAGGGAGGGTTGACGGCGTTTATTGGATTGTTATCGTGGTTTTATCTGCCGCCCTCTCCAACTGAGACGGCGAGTTGGTTCCGTGGCAAGGATGGCTGGTTCAGTGAGCGGGAGGAGAAGATCATGGTGAACAGGGTTCTTCGGGACGACCCCGGCAAGGTGAGTCCTCCGCCCTTTGATCAACGTGATGTATGATTACTGACAGTTATATCTTCAGGGTGACATGCACAACCGCCAAGGCCTCACTCTTTCCTTACTGTGGCAAGCCCTCACCGACTACGACCTGTGGCCTGTCTATATTTACGGTCTCACTTGGTCTATCCCCGCTACTCCCGTCAGCGCATACCTCACCATCAACCTCAAGTCCCTAGGTTTCAACACTTTCCAGACAAACCTGTTGACCGTTCCGGCTTACGTTCTGTTCCTACTTCAGCTGATCTTCTGGACCTGGGTATCGGAAAAGATTAACAACCGGTTTCTCATCGTCATGCTCGCTCAGATCTACATGCTGCCCCTGGTGCTCTCGCTAGAACTTCTCCCGCTGAGTTCGAGCCCGTGGTCTTGGTATGCGCCTAGTGTTATGTTGATTGGGTATCCTTATATACATGCGATTGTAAGTCACTCCGTTCAGCTGGCCCAAAAAGAAAGGGTGGCAACTTTGCACGAACAGCGGCTAACTTGTGAATAGCTCGGTAATTACAACCCTATTCGGGCTTAAAGTTCTGCATTTGGACAATGCTAACATTAGTAAAGTTGCTCTTATGTCAAGGAATGCCGGGTCTGTGAGAACTCGAACAGTGGCTAGCGCTATATACAACATGTGCGTCCAGGCGAGCAACATTATCTCATCCAATGTAAGTCACTAAGACACGAATCTACGATTATTTTAGCATGACTAAACTAAGAATGCCTTAGATATATCGTGACGACGATAAACCATACTACAGGTATGCCTCCCAGAATGAAGCCATACCACTGACGTTTATACTAACAAACATTTCTTATCTAGACGAGGCAACAAAGTCCTCCTCGGACTGGTCGCATGGAATATTGTATTCTGCATTGGCATGAAGGTTTACTATATGTGGAGAAACAAGCAAAAGGGGAAGGCCTGGGATGCAATGACGCGTGAGGAGAAAAACCAGTATCTGACGACCACCAAGGAAGTGGGGAACAAGAGATCGGACTTCAGATTTGCCCATTGAGACGTTATTGGGAGGAATATATTGGGATGATGAGCTGGTAGGGCTCATGGGCAACGCCCCGAGTATATAATGGTGTAATTTAGAATGGTCCATGTCATCGACGCAGTTCCGGGTTCCTGTCTGGAGAGACCAATCTCGACAAGAATTCCTACTCGCGAAATAGACGAATAGAAGAATAAATATAATTGTCATGGACCATGGTTGGATTAGCTCCTAGCCCATGCACTGGTGCCGTAATGTTATGAAGGGAACCATGTGGTCATTCTTGCTTAGCCTGACTACCTTGGGTATATTGGTGCCATGAACCGTCTTTTTGCCACCGTTCTTTATCTCCACGAGTGTGGCGTTTGCTTCTGCCAAGTTTCCAAATTATCATCACTTTTTATTCTTCATAAATAACTTTCTATTGATATATAGCTACTAAGACGAAGATATAAGAAAAAGAGAGAGTGAGTGGGAGACAGTCGACACCTTCTAGTCTAATCAGTCTTTTTTATCTTTTTGATTAGTCTACTCCTTGTATTCAGATAGCACTTGTGTTCTCTAAATTAATCCCTCTCGCCCTCATCTCAACCTTAACCCCTACAGTTTCTGTCGTAGTCCAATTAGACTAAAATAGTGCGTAATATATTTTCGTTTTATTCCTCATAATCCTGATTATTTAACCAGGGTTTTTCTAGTTTGTACTGAAATCCAACAGTTAATATACTTTTAGATAGTAGTTACCATGACGGCTATTAGCGAGTTTAGCCTTAGGTGTAGGGGGGTACAAGTTAGGTAGGCACGGATTATAGTCTTTAGGAACCCCCCGGGGCAATTTGGGATTGGTTCCTCACGCACCTTGGTAGTACTAACACAAAGCCCAACACTCATGGTTGACAAATAGCTGTGAAATAGTAGTTACGACAAGAACAGGTGCTTGTGGATAAACGGGTTTGCTAAATATAATTCGAAACCAGAATTGGCACTGTAATGATATCCTCATCATCACAACAAACTCCAAACTTTATCAGCCGATATTTGCCACTAATCCTGGAACTTGCGATTGCCGTGGGTACCCGATAAGCCGTGGGGCAACGCTGATCTTGGCCTATGATTGGTCTTGCTAATTCCCAGTAGTCAGTGCATCTCGACTTTTTTACATCAGAAATTCGAGTCCAAGCTATCGCAATTGAGGCATTCTCGGCGGCTGTTTGCACATCTGCTTGAGGGCAGACGGAGTCCGAGGGACTGAAATTCGCATAATATGGCATCATCACCAGCCTGCCTCCACCGTATCCGCGCTCCTCTACAGCGCGCGCTGTCGGCCTCTCTCATTGCATCATCGCGGTCCTACGCCACTATCCCTGAAGCAACCTCAGCTACAACCACACCAGACCTGTCGACGACTATCACGAAACGTCGCCCGACCTATTTCAAAAACACAACCCTAGCTTCCCTAGATGAATTCATAGCGAACTCGTCCGCTTCATCTCCCCTCCCGCCCACCGAGGCCTACACCCTCCGAACCGCCGAAGTCGGCCCCGCCTCGAACCGCCGCACCATTACGCGCCTGCCCGAATGGCTCAAGACGCCCATCCCGGCCGGCAACGACCACTACAAGAGTATCAAGAAGGACCTGCGCGGTCTGGGGCTGCATACCGTCTGCGAGGAGGCCCGATGTCCTAATATTTCCGAGTGCTGGGGTGGCAGTGACAAGAGCGCCGCCACGGCGACCATCATGCTCATGGGCGATACGTGCACGCGTGGATGCCGCTTCTGCAGTGTAAAGACGAATCGTAAGCCACCGCCGCTTGACCCGCATGAGCCGGAGCACACGGCGGAAGCGTTGGCGAGGTGGGGGCTGGGCTATGTCGTGCTGACAAGTGTCGATCGGGATGATTTGGCGGATGGTGGCGCGAGGCATTTCGCGGAAACGATAAGCAAGATCAAGTCCAAGAAGCCGAGTCTGCTTGTTGAGGCCCTGACGGGTGACTTCAGGGGCGATTTGGACATGGTCAAAATTGTCGCTCAGAGCGGTCTGGACGTGTACGCGCACAACGTCGAGACGGTGGAGGGCCTGACGCCGTTTGTGCGAGACAGGAGAGCGACATTCAGGCAGAGTCTGAAGGTGCTTGAGCACGTCAAGACCGTCATGGGCCAGGACGGCATGATCACTAAGACGAGCATTATGCTTGGACTCGGCGAGCAGGAGGAAGAGTTGATGGATGCACTGACAGAGCTGCGCAAGGTGGGTGTTGACGTTGTCACGTTTGGGCAGTACATGAGGCCCACGAAGCGTCATCTCAAAGTGGAGAAGTACGTCACGCCCGACGAATTCGAGATGTGGCGCCAGCGGGCGCTCGATATGGGATTTTTGTACGTGGCCAGCGGCCCCTTGGTCCGAAGCAGTTATAAGGCTGGTGAGGCGTTCATTGAGAATGTCTTGAAGCAGAGGGCCAACGGCAGGAAGGGCATGGTATCGGTGAATGGCAAACTGAACGAGGCGGCTGTCGTAGACGAGCTGAAGAGCGAGGGTAGATAGCTACACGCACGCACGCTTGTACTCTTTTCAACACTGTATAATGAGCTGGATTTGCGTCCGCGGGCATGCATAGGGCAGGCGTAATAGACGGGTTGCTTGCATACAGCACGGTAGAATGGAGATGGACATATACAGGTCCTGCTCAATACGGACATTGAACTAAATAGACCACCTCGCAAAATGCGTTCAGTTTCAAAACGAAGTGATGGTTAACATCAGGAATCCTCGAAGGAACTCTCAACCATGCCACATAATCTACCCCTTTTGTCTACAAGATCGAACTCGATCGTACCGTCATAACATCAGCCCATAATTTCCTCAGAACCTATAAATCCGTTCAAGAATAATATTTACTTAAATGTGGCCAAATCCTAGGATACTTATAATGCAAAGAGGAAGCTTACATCTCAGAAGTCATGATTTGTTTGCTTCAGTAAAATCCCCACGCTATTGACTTATAGCAATAGTAGCTATATCACAGTCTGTTTAATCAAATTTATATTCAACCCCGTATTCTGTGATTTACCTAACGCACTGCCATCTATGATCATATTTGTAATTCATCACCAGCCGATGTACAAAACCGGACGGGTTTCACGGCCAGGCGCCACAACAGGCGCACAAACCCAGCCCGCGCCAATTTTAGCATCTGGAACATTGGATGAGGACTGTATTTGGAAGTCGATGAGTTGAAGTCTAGCATTCTGGCCTTACCACTCCACCTGTCGCGACTTTAAAGCCCCCGTCCTCCCGCGAATGTGGATCGATGATAAACCTGTCATGACGTACCTGATCTATCATCAACCTCCCACGTCCTGCCCAAACAGCAAAACCTCACAATGATCCGCCAATGCGCGGTATGCTGGCTCCCCGGAACCCTTTGCACCCAGTGCAAAAGCGCAAGCTACTGCTCCAAAACCTGCCAAAAAGCCGACTGGCCCTCACACCAACTCCTTTGCAAAGCCATTACCCGGCAGGGGACCCGGCCCACCCCAGCCCACAAACGCGCCCTCTACTTCCCCGCCGAACGCAGACAACCCGAATTCTTTTGGGTTGAGTGTCCGCACGACGACTACCCCGACGACCCGGGCATGCCCGATATCCTCAGCATCCAGGCGTACGTCGGCGCGCCGCACTACGCCAGCGAGAAAGTGAGGTTGAACCCTAGGTTGGGGAGATTTAGTCCGAGGATGGTGGAGTTTTTTGGCGCGAACCCCATGCCCAAGAAGATGGGGAATAGGAGTTTGAGAGCTGCGTGTAAGGCATATGGGTCCGTAAGGAGGGGATGGGAGGGCCCGTTGGTGGTGTTGGGGATTTCGGCTGCTCCTTGTGATGTCACTGCGGACGAGATTCTGGGGAACGGGTTGGCTGGGGGTGGGATCATTAATTATGATGATATTAATTTGTTTGATTTGAGGACTATTGTGGATTGGTCGGTGTGGTATTCTGAGGGCGTGGTTCCTTGATAGGGGACAAAGAAAAACACAATAACGCTCTGTGCTATCCAGGTCCAAGCAGCGGTTGAGATCTTATTGACTGTTAGGCAACCTTGGTGGGCTTTGCTAAGACCACCAAGGTTACCACGTGACTTAGCCCTTTGGGACTAAGTCCAACCTTCGTGCTCCATAGGACTAGATAGAATGTGATGCTTTTACAACCTCACAAATCTTTGACCACCTTTGCGTGTAACAGTTAAGGATTGCGCATAGCCTTTTACTTCTGCCTTTATTACAGTTAGGTAGCTTAACTACAAAGTCTACAGCTATTAATATCTACGCCCTGTCCGGTAGTAAAATAGGTTATAGCTACATAGCTACTTGGAAGGTTAATATATATCATGGGACTAGGCTCACTGTGGGCAATGTGGCACTTCGGCCACATTCAATCCAGCAGTTCCAACTGCGGGCGCCGCTCTATAAGTCGCGGCCACCCTTTAACAGCCTTGATAGATTTTCCGTCTCTTCTCTATCGTAGCAAAGAAGCAATGGTCTGTGGCATTTGAAAGTAGGCTAATTATTCATAACAAAGAGTCATCAAGTTTTAACTTGATAGGTGTCAGCCCATAGATGTCACTGGGAGAACATTTACATTAGCCACGTGAGTGGAGTCCAGCTAAATCCGGCACGACTGAGGACGTGATAGACAATAAACACCAATATCAGACAACCAGTACTTTGATATGTGACAATATGCCTCAACTACGGGTAAGATAGATGCTTAGATTGAGCACTGAGGTGGAGACTGCGCTATCTCTGAAATCTCCTTCCTTATGTATCCATTCTCTTCCTCACGGTCCTTCCGATTCAGCACGTGACCTTGTTTTTCAAGAACATCTGTATTCTCTCCTTCATTCCTTCCGGTAGTTTATTCTTCCATACATAGTCCTTAAATATCCTTTTGCTTTCTTAGTTATTTACTGAATTCCTTAACCAATGGTGACTTGTCATTCCTGGCAGTGGATTCCAGGTACCGGTACCCTGATCGTGTTATAGATTCCGGTCCGTAATGGGGCATGTGGCCTGCCAACGGGCCTGCGGGTTAGTTAGAACCTGTGGGATTAAGCGCCACGGTTATGCCCTAGGCCTAAGGCGCTGTAGCGGCAATTGTAGTCTAGTGGGGTCAGACCCTTCCCCATAGCACAAAATAGCAACGCACACACACAGCCAACAGAATAGTAGAGAGAGACACCCAATCAAGACAGGATCTACAGAGTCGTCAATAGAGGATTGAATCCCTCAGAACCAAACCTTAGTTGTAATTTCTCGCTTGACTCCGGATCTTTAGCACTTTTTTCTTGACTCCATGTGAAATGGGGCTGCAGCTGCAATGAATGATAGCTGAATTGGGCTAAGTTGTGGACCCGATGCGTGGCGACGAAGCTCCGATTGAAGCTAAAGGAAATTATGGTCTGAACATACAACAACGTGCGAACAACAATAACTCCATCGGAAAAATCCAGCCCACCCAATACCTTGGCCCATATCGTACAATCTCTCCAGATCTGATCATTCAGATTGCTTACTGTTGGATGCCGGTGACCGTTTGCATAGCTTTTGATACCAAGCTTTTGGCTTTGATCTCCAGCTAGAGGTCGAGTTGACAGGAACCGGTTGAATAATAACATTCCCGTCCTGCTTCAACTCTTCAGCGAAGTATTGGCTGACGAGGTATGCAAAGACTTCCTCAAATTTTGCTTCCTTGAGTTTTGCTTCCTCGAGTAGTGCTTCCTCATTTTTTCCTTCCTCGAGTAGTGCTTCCTCACGTTTTCCTCCCTCATGTTTTCCTTCCTCGAGTAGTGTTTCCTCACGTTTTTCTTCCTTGCTTTCGTCTTTATCTGGATCATGAAGGCTCTCGTGGCTGGGACCGCTCCCGCTGTGGCCATCAAAGACGTTATGAGAATGCCGGGGCTTCACCACCGAAGCCAGTTTCTGAAAGTGAGATTTCGCGGAATCCTTAGCCCTGACCCCCAATCCTGGCTTGTGGTCTGCTTCGAGCGTCGCCTCTCCGATGGGCTCTCCGTCCTTTTCCATGCTTATCACCTCATCATGAGGCTCTTTCTGCTCCGCAGGAGCCTGAATGCTGGATTGCCCAACGATGGCAGTTATGCAATCGTCGGTTTCGCTTTCATCTCTCATAGTCACTTCTTCTCGGGTATTTGCCGGCTCATCAACCAGCGCCTCCTCAGCCAGTTTCCTCTCAGTGAAAGTCTCCTCAACCAAAGATGCCCTCATAAGGTTGACTAAATGATCAGGGTTGATATTACACAACCGATCCATCATATCACGACCTTGCTCGCTCAACCTGCCATTGAAGTAAGCAGGGAACGTAACAAATCTGGTCCAGGCTTCAATCAAATTAATCGCGTCAGCGATTCCGCACTTAAACCACTCCCTATGTTTCTTATTGCCGGTTTTCGATCCGCACTCCACGTTCTCAGCTTTCTGCTTTAGTAACTGCTTATGTACGATTTGCTCAACACGATACGCGCCGACGAAGGCCTCGGGGGTTTCCCAGTGCTGTGATGCGATGGAAGCGTAGCAGTTTCCCCGCTGATTATACCGTGCATTGCTGCTATCTCGAGACCAGCCAACCTTGACTAGGTCTTCGATGTGTTTGTGCCTCCAGATGTAGACTTTGCCCGTATGATAGTCGTAATTTTCGAAGTCTTTTTTAATGACGCATTAGAGGGGCTCCTTGTACTTGGTCAAGTTCATCCAAAAGACTTTCTACTTCTGGGTCTTCCTCTGGATTGGTGTCTATGGTGCAAGGGGCTGGGGTTGGCGTGTCTGGCGTTGTGATGGCGGTGCTCGCTTCACTCTCGCTAGTGAAACTGATCTGAGATTCCTGGCCGGGGGAGTCTCTCAGGTTCGAGAGGCCGTACAAGATCGTACTTTCGTTGGCGTGGTTCAACTCTCGAGAAACCGTCTGGGGCGTTGTTGGTCGCTGGCAATGAACACCGTTGGGAATCGACAAGGGGATATTGCGCAGAGTTGGGATATTCTCCAAGAATTGTAGGACCTCGTCGGTTTTCTTCATAGCGGAGGCAATTGAGATTTCCGTCTTCCAAGCACTGAAATTGACCATGACCCTCTTCTGGTGGTCCTTACAGTGTGTATTATAGAGAAAAATTCGCACCTCTTCGAAAAATGCTTCGTTATAGAGAATCTTGGGTTTGTCAAAAGAATTTATGAAATTTTCGGCTTCCTCTCTCGTCTTTTCCAAAGTCCTCTTACATGGCTGCCCACTATTCAAGGGACCGAGCCTCGGGTTCACATAGGAGACACCAAGGCAATACTCAAAGCCCGACTTCAGTGGATCCTTGGTTTGTGTAACCAGTAATTTCTCAACTTCCCCAAGAACGGGATGGCCCACCGTCGTGTTGGACACCATTGTTGTGAGTTTTTTTGTAGGTTGAAGTAAATGAAAGAACTAAGAGCCACAACAGCCCCGGAACGTGGAAACTGTTAATTTGAACAACTCATAAGTTTTCGTTGTGAGTTGTTTTGTAGGTTGAAGTAACTGAAAGAACTAAGGGCCACAACAGCCTGGGAACGTTGAAACTGTTAATTTGAATAAGTAATAAGTTTTCAAAGTAGTGGGAGGATGAGAAGGTTTGTAGTTGGTGAAGATCTACACGAGGCGCAATGACAGGTTGGTTTGGCATGGGTTTGACACTGCCTAATTGGAAGATATTGAAACTCTTGCAAGGGGGATCAGCATTTCAAAGCCTTGACTACTGCATGAGCTACATTGACGGCTGGGAAACAACAGGGGTTACTTCTGCTGATAAGACATTATGCAAGGGGGAAGCAACCCACCGTGACTCATCTCCAGAAAACTTTATAGATCGAGCACACTTTTCCAGGCTCTATGATCATCTATCGTAAGATGTTCTGGGTCTCAGAAGGTGATGCAACAGAATGACAATGCACCGCCGCTGTTGTGCATCGGCTCCTCCATACCCCATATCAAGAATAGGCACGCATGATAGGCAAGGGGTCCAAGGAGTGGCGCAAGCCAAGTTCGGTGAGAGGAAACAGCCACGAGTTTTTCTCGACCAGGTACCTGGTCAGTTTACGCTCAACGGCCACATGCATGAGTAGGGAGGTAGGGACTATGAATAGGTCATATTCAGAGTTATACGTCAACCCACCCCTCCACGGTCCATACAACCCAAACAAAAGTTAAACAACTTCACTTACACAGATTACCACCGCCACGTTAGATACTTGAATGGTTTTCTAGCTTATTGTATACATAAATAATCAATCTGTTAAACTCAATCGTTAGAAGTATAATATGATTAGTGTAGAGGTTCAAGTGTAGAACATTGTATTAGCGCAGAACAGGGGCAATTACAAGGGTCGTGGCTTAGGTCGCGGCATTTATACGCCCTCAAGACCCACTTCAGCCTATAGGAGCCTAGCCCCATGTTGTCACCCCCCTTGTCATCCGCCCAGCCCTGCCACAGCGCTACAAGGCGTGCCCATTACCTGGTAAAGAGGTCACACCCTGGAGCAGGGGCGCTATTCGCGGCTAGCTATTCAAGTGGTCAAAACATACTGATTTATAGCCGGTGATTTGCTCCTCTCACGGCTGCGAACTGCGGTCAACCAACCGCAGCGTCATGGGCAGTCTCAGCGCTAACAGTATTTATGCCTCATGCCAAGATTCGGGCTCTACATCCGGGAGCGCAAAGTGACCTGCGGTCCACTCTCTAACTATGCAGTTCCATCGGACCCTAGCGAGCTGAGCTTTGTGTCAAACCAGGGTCTCATATCTTCCTACTATGTATACATATGGGGCTAACTAGCCTCCACACCACGCAGCCTCATTGCTAATTGCGATGCCAGCGGCTCTTTATCGGTTACTTCGCGGCCGAGAGTCGGAGCAACTCAACCACGCCCACCAGGCTCTGGGAGGTTGGTGCTCACATTAGTAACCAAAATAGCTGGTGGGTTGATACGTGACCCCATGGGAGGTTGCCCTATAGCTAGAGATAAGATAGATAAGAGCTATAAAAGAGCTCTGCCAGGCCAGAATAGCTGACCTGGCCATCCTTTCCCAATACAACAATTCACACCCCATATGCACTCGCATCAATGCTATAATGCAGTAGTGCGCAACGTTATAGTATCTAATTGAATGGGATTCGCCTAACCAGTGGGTCCCCCTACCTTTTCGTATCAGACCCCCTATTTAGTACCTGTACCTTCTTAACCTTCTATGTAGCTAGAATGCCAGCCGATCGGAATCAGACAGGTATTCGCAACTTAGCGAACTCGCGGTCATTGATTATCTGCATTCTATCAGCCATTTAATCCTGGGAGTATACAACTTAACCGTTTTCATACACACATAAGCCCCACTCGCGAGAATCAGACAGCCTTCCACTACCTCCCCCCATCGTCTCTAGATTAGGATAGGGCACATCATACGTCTTTGCTTGCTATGTTGCTTCGGCTCCCTTCATGAGAATTATCTTAAATGCTTAAACTTTCCTTCTCTGCTGCCGAGTTGATGCGAGTGCATATGGGGTGTGAATTGTTGTATTGGGAAAGGATGGCCAGGTCAGCTATTCTGGCCTGGCAGAGCTCTTTTATAGCTCTAATCTATCTTATCTATAGCTATAGGGTAACCCCCCATGGGTTCACGTATCACGAGTATAATAACGTCGTAACGATTCTTCCGCCTTTATATTAGCTTTCCTTTGGATTATTGATGTGATGGATTCCATGCTCTCCGTCATACTGTCTCGCATCTTGAAAAGGTTATCTGCATATTTGACCCAGTCCACCCTCTCTGGAAATGGTGTTACTATATTTTCTCGAAATCCGGCCCTAACTGCGATCCTCACAGAACAATATTTTCTCGTTGTATATTTCCTGTGGGTAAACATGGGATTTGACGCGATGAGAAGGAAGCAGTAGTGGTGGACTTTCTCTATTAGGACTCATGGACTTTTGGAAGAAAGGATCGATCAGACCTATCCCTCGAACTATATTTCTACATACCTGCAGTGGATGACAGTGGGTGTGCCTTACAATAAGATCCTTCAAACCAGTGTTGCCGATGCTTATCTTCTACTGAAATGGAAAACCTCACAGGGCGCTTGATACGAAAAGGTAGGGGGACCCACTGGTTAGGTGAATCCCATTCAATTAGATACTATAACGTTGCGCACTACTGCATTATAGCATCCTCCCCCCTAGGTGCACGCATCAGCGCTATTTGGGTCGCAGCCCTCATCGGCCATTATATCATCAAATAGAGCTTGCAGCCCAAACAGGTCTTGGTCTTCTGTAAGTCCCACCATCCCCATAAACTCCTCGAATCCTTCACTTGTCATAAACATGGCGGCTTGAAAGACTAACCTGTCTCTGTCTGCATGGCAGGGACGAGAACCGTAGCGAACAAGCATTTCCACTGCGCCTGCATAGGATTTCCAGGCAGCCCATATTAAGGGCGTACAACCATTCCCATCTCGTGAATTTTTTTTCACCATTTGGTTCTGAAGTAGAAGTTCCATTACACCTTCATAACCCTTACCGGCTGCCCAAGAGAGTGCTGTGCGGCCTTTATTATCTCCTAAGTCTGGATTTATACCATCTTGTGAAAGTAGTATCCGGACTGTTTCTTTGTGATTCCCTTTTGCAGCCCATAGTAGTGCTGATTTCCCAAGAACGTCAGTCCCATTGATGTTGACATGTCGCGTAAGTAGTAGCTCTACTACAGCATTATGTCCTTTTGACGCGGATAATATAAGAGGCGTTTGCCAGTGTCTGTCTGTGGTTCGTACGTCGGCTCCCTTCTCAAGTAGCAATTTGACCACCTCGACGTGTCCACTATCTGAGGCTAAATTCAGTGGCGTCCACCCGGTACTATTTGTAACTGTGAGATCGGCCCCCTTATTAAGTAGTATCTGAACCACATTCTCGTGTCCTCCCGATGAAGCAGCTTGGAGGGCATTACCGTATTCTCCACCCTGGGCGTTAACGTCGGCGTTCTTCTCGAGTAGTATCTGAACCACTTTCTCGTGTCCTCCCGATGAAGAAGCTTGGAGGGCATTGCCGTAGTATCCACCCTGGGCGTTAACGTCGGCGTTCTTCTCGAGTAGTATCTGAACCACTTTCTCGTGTCCTTCCGATGAAGCAGCTTGGAGGGCATTGCCGTAGTGTCCACCCTGGGCGTTAACGTCGGCGTTCTTCTCGAGTAGTATCTGAACCACTTTCTCGTGTCCTTCCGATGAAGCAGCTTGGAGGGCATTACCGTAGGGTCCACCCTGGGCGTTAACGTCGGCGTTCTTCTCGAGTAGTATCTGAACCACTTTCTCGTGTCCTCTATATGAAGCAGCTTGGAGGGCATTACCGTAGAATCCACCATGGGCGTTAACGTCGGCGTTCTTCTCGAGTAGTATCTGAACCACTTTCTCGTGTCCTCCCAATGAAGCAGCTTGGAGGGCATTACCGTAGAGTCCACCCTGGGCGTTAACGTCGGCGTTCTTCTCGAGTAGTATCTGAACCACATTCTCGTGTCCTCCCGATGAAGCAGCTTGGAGGGCATTGCCGTAGAATCCACCCTGGGCGTTAACGTCGGCGTTCTTCTCGAGTAGTATCTGAACCACTTTCTCGTGTCCTCTATATGAAGCAGCTTGGAGGGCATTGCCGTAGAGTCCACCCTGGGCGTTAACGTCGGCGTTCTTCTCGATTAGTATCTGAACCACATTCTCGTGTCCTCCCGATGAAGAAGCTTGGAGGGCATTGCCGTAGTGTCCACCCTGGGCGTTAACGTCGGCGTTCTTCTCGAGTAGTATCTGAACCACTTTCTCGTGTCCTCCCAATGAAGCAGCTTGGAGGGCATTACCGTAGTATCCACCCTGGGCGTTAACGTCGGCGTTCTTCTCGAGTAGTATCTGAACCACTTTCTCGTGTCCTCTATATGAAGCAGCTTGGAGGGCATTACCGTAGGGTCTACCCTGGGCGTTAACGTCGGCGTTCTTCTCGAGTAGTATCTGAACCACTTTCTCGTGTCCTCCCAATGAAGCAGCTTGGAGGGCATTACCGTAGAATCCACCATGGGCGTTAACGTCGGCGTTCTTCTCGAGTAGTATCTGAACCACTTTCTCGTGTCCTCTATATGAAGCAGCTTGGAGGGCATTACCGTATTCTCCACCCTGGGCGTTAACGTCGGCGTTCTTCTCGAGTAGTATCTGAACCACTTTCTCGTGTCCTCTATATGAAGCAGCTTGGAGGGCATTACCGTAGAATCCACCATGGGCGTTAACGTCGGCGTTCTTCTCGAGTAGTATCTGAACCACATTCTCGTGTCCTCCCGATGAAGAAGCTTGGAGGGCATTGCCGTAGTGTCCACCCTGGGCGTTAACGTCGGCGTTCTTCTCGAGTAGTATCTGAACCACTTTCTCGTGTCCTTCCGATGAAGCAGCTTGGAGGGCATTACCGTAGGGTCCACCCTGGGCGTTAACGTCGGCGTTCTTCTCGAGTAGTATCTGAACCACTTTCTCGTGTCCTTCCGATGAAGCAGCTTGGAGGGCATTACCGTAGGGTCCACCCTGGGCGTTAACGTCGGCGTTCTTCTCGAGTAGTATCTGAACCACTTTCTCGTGTCCTCTATATGAAGCAGCTTGGAGGGCATTGCCGTATTCTCCACCCTGGGCGTTAACGTCGGCGTTCTTCTCGATTAGTCTCTGAACGGCATATATTAGCCCAGCCAGCGAAGCGTAGTATAATGGAAATGCTAAATCATCTTTACTAGGGTCGTTATTCCACCGAATGTCGGGATTGTATAACATGTAGCAAGTTTCGTAGGTGCTTTCATGCGAAAACAACTCCATTACTAGAGTACGCACTGTGTGGCTACAGCTCTCGGCTACCACAGCATGGCTTATCCAGTACTGCGCTGAATACTGCGCTAATGAGAATGATTGCCGTATTTCCTTAGTTGTGAGGTTCTGATCCAACTCTAGTAAATATCCTAGGCAGATCTCTGCGATAGCGGCTCTAGCAAAGGTCTCCTCGAAGTATTTACTGATATCCTTTTCCAGTCGGTTTGAGGTTAGGTATTCTTTAACTGAAAAATGCGCGAGCTGTATCTCAGGGACCATCTGTTTTTCATCGTAGCTGTCTCTTCTCGTGATAACTACTAAGCTGGAGCAGTACCTCGATATCTCCTTTGGAACTGGCATTCGGTTCTTTGGATCGAACCTAGGCGTGTTTGACGTATCTACCGTGATTAAATCAACAGCCTCGGTAATTCGTAAGGGTCGTTCACCGAAAGTTAAGAACTGCAAAATCCGGGTTGTGTGACCCAGGTGCTCATGCGGTATATCTTTCAGTATTCGAGCATACGTCTCGTCCAATGTTTTCGGCAAGGTGTTCAGTGCTGTTCGTAAAGTCCTGGGGTCGCAACACTTTTCCAAAGCATCAAGCTGACAAGAAACCCATCGAAACCTAGATAGTCTCAATAACTTAACCGCAAAAATACGCTCGACAGGTCTTACATTCCATTAGACTTCTCTATTAGAGCAACTTCGATCTCGCTTCGTATATCCGGTCTTGACTTCCACCTGCTCAGACCTTCGTGTTCTCTGACTCTTGTGCGGACATATGCGCGTATGTCTTCCGCTATTAAATCGCCCTGTATGGGGATGATATCTTCTTTGCGGGCCCACTTCTCGATAGTAGACTCAATGTCTTGTTCCGGTCGGCTTGTAACAAGAAGGTGAACATTCATCTGGGTGTCTCGAAGGCTGTGAATCCACGGAAGTAGTCCGCCAGTTGGGTATCCCGACCGTATTGGACACTCGTCTAGCGCATCGAGAACAAGCCAGACTTCATCAGCTTGCTGAATCATGTTCTGTAAGGTTGTACGCAGTGATGCTATGTTTGGCTGCCGCTTTCCATTTTCGCAAGAGGAGTAGAGTGAGTCGAGGTGCCTTCGGACATTCTCCTTCCTGTAGTAAAGCTGACTGATGAGAGAGCGTACTGCGTCCTCGAGAGACTGTTTATCCCTATCGGTAAAGTCAAAGTAGAAATAAAGGAGGGTTTGAGAGCAGGCTTCGCTTCTCTCCAAATCCTCGACGACAGTGGAACTGAGGATCGTTTTGCCGCATCCAGGAATACCATGGAGCCACAAAAACGAGTTTTGCTCTTTTTTCCACGCTAAATATGCCTCGCTTTGAAGAAACCACTGACCCGAGCCTTGGTGACGTTGGTCTGTAGCTTTGTTGTAATTCGTTGACGGATGTGATGGAGACAACCACTTGTCAATTTTCTGCTGTCGGGTTGCAAGGACAACCTCTCGACACCGTCCTTTGTTCCTTTACATTGTATGAAACTATCCAAATTATTACTGAGTGCTAAGAAGGAGCAGAGTACGCACTGTTCTCGATCATTTCCGCTGCTCTCCGCGTCCTCTCCACATCTTCCCCAGGGACGACACCTAGAAACTCTTTTGCGTATGCAGCAGCTGTTGCAGCCGCATATCTCTGCCAACGGTCATTCTTGTGTGAGTCAGCATAATCGCAAATACCTCGCACTACAATGCAGGGGAAGTTGTTCATCAGGCCGGCTGCTTCCATCTCGAAACAGATGCAATTGTCATCAAGCTCACTCAGGATAGAGTCTCTTGTAGTGACGTCTCTTATCAACTTGTTTCCAGAAGCGATAAGGCCGTAGTAGATCTCTGGATCAAGTAGCTCGCGTTCCTCGCGTTTAACTTCCTGTTCTGAGTCGCACTTGTCACAGTTCTTGCCCTGGGTATGTTCGTACGCTGGATTAAATAGCTTATCGTGCTCTCGTCCTTGGTAAGCGTAGCTAGGTTTTCTTGGGGTTGCTCTTGCTAGTTGAGGATGCTTCTCCAGCATGTCTTGCAGAATCTTTGGAATTTTGGACCCGAACTCATGCTGGGCCTGGAGCGCAGCTAATGCATTGAGGAGAGCTTGAGGTGGCGAATTCAAGGATCCTGTACGCTCGAATCGGTCTCCCGTCTTAGCTTTTCCAAAGTCGTACTGGATAACGCCGCCGCTTCTACCGGATGGCTGACTGATGACGATGTCACCGAGCCGAATGTCGATTTCTTGGTCGGGTCGAGGAATACCCGCTCCGATGCCAACCATGAGGCCGACGCGGATCTGAGGAAACGAGGAGAGCATATGCGTTGCAGTCGTCGCGGCAGAGGTTGTTCCATAGACTCCCAGGGGCAGCAATGCGATAACAACATTGTGCTCCGCAATCTGGCCCCAGGTGTACGAGTTCGTATCATTCGGTGGCTGGATGAAATCGAGAGGCTTCTTGTGCTGCTCGTCGAGCATGGCGGTTGCAGCCGCTCGCTCGATTGGCAAAGCTGCAATCCATCCAACAGTGTACTGGTCGCGGCTTTCCAAAGCCTTGGAGGTAGCCATTACTGAAGGCGAAGCAGAATAGTAATTGGGCGTACTAATAGCGGTTCAATAATGTGAAGACTGACTCGTTCTGGAAGGAAGTTGTCCTGGAGCGGCCAAGGCTCAATTATAAGCATCTTCATCCCTGGAATCCTTGCTACGGTCGCCAACAAGCGGCAGCACTGCCTACCTGCAGCCTTGCTTACGTGCAGCTAGTAGAACAAGATGACTCGGCTACATTGCCACACTGGATGCATCTTCCCTCCCTGCTTCCACTTGCTGTGCAACCCATACCGTCTTCGACTCAGCCCCGCTCTGGTCGCTAAGTGTCGTATCAACCGCAAGTGCTGGTCCGGAACTTACCGGATAAGAGCGGTCCTGCCAGGGGATATTATACAAAACTTATGCACCAATCCCACAGAGGTGCTGATTAGTAGCAAGCGCAGATTTCAAGTGTGGCGTGGGATTTTCTTTCTATCCATATACTCGGCTCAGAATGTCATCATCACTTGTGAATGCTGTCCAAAGAATTGCTATATATCTTCGCTGATACTGCAGAAAGCTCAAGAAGCAATCTTATAGACCAGTTTCTCCGCACTAACCTTGCCCTCCTTCTGCAACTCAAAGCCCTTCAGAATGTCCTCTATCCCGCCAAACTCCTTCACCCGATTCGGCTTAATAGTTCCCGACGTCAAGTAGTACTCCGGCAGCAAACTCAAATACTTCTCCCAAAACGCCTTATCCTCCGGCGTCTCACTCCCACAGTTGTCGAACGCGCCGTACTGGATTGTCCGCTGAAAAACGGTGTACACGATGGTAGACTCCACACGAACCTGGCTGTGTGCGGGGTCGAGCTCGACACTTTTACGCGGGAGGATGGTGACGATGTGGCCCCCCTTCTTCGATGACAGGGCACCTGCGATGGCCTTGGTGGTCTCGAGCTCAGAGATGCAGTCAAACGCGTGTTCAAGCCCGTCATGCGTCGCCTTGCGGATCTGCTCGATCCAGTCGGTGTCGTTATAGTCCACAACCACATCCGCGCCATATGACGCGAGCAGTTCATGGTTGCGCTTTGAGCCCGTAGCCACGACGAACAAACCCGCATGCTTGGCTAGCTGGACTGCATACTTCCCCACAGACGAAGTACCCCCGTTGACGAGCACCGGAAACGCCGATTTCGCGGGCTTAGACGGCTCGGGCAGCTTAAGGCGCTGGAACAGAGCCTGGATTGCCGTGGCGAAAGCGAGCGGGACCACAGCGGCGTCCTGATAGCTCAATTTGTCGGGGATGGCATAGACTAGACTCGATTCCACGACGACATACTCGGCGAAAGCACCACGAGTGGGGTTCACGGCGGTGCCCTGGACGAACCCAGCGACACGTTGGTTCTCGCGCCATGAAGAGCCGTTGGGATGGGATACAGTGCCAGCGAAGTCACAGCCAATGATGCGGCCGGGGGGGACTTGGGCCATGACTTTCCAGTCGGCAGGGTTCTGAGCGACATAGTGCACTTTGACAAGGATTTCGCCTTCGGCAGGCGTGGGAATGGGGATGGATTTTACGGAGGCGGTCTTGCCTTCGGCGCTGATGAGGGCTTTCATGTTTGCCATCTTGGCGCGGTGGTGTGTGTCCGTGAAGGGTTTGTGATGCGGTTCCCGTGAGAATAAACTGTGGTGCTTAATTGGAAGCGAAGGATGAAATTGAATTGGATAGGAGAATCGCCTTATATATGGTGAAACAGGTCAGCTATAAGTGGCTACGACCGGAAGTTTGATATTAGAAATAGAGGGTGTAACGTCCCACACCTACATCCGGGACACCCACATGTTGGGACGCCCTAAAAATGACACTGTATATTATAACCATTAACTTCAACCTTTTTTTACACTTATTCTAATGCGACTACAATACAGCTTTCACCGTCACTAGGGTTTTCAGACTCGCTAGACTCATCTGTACTATCCTCAATTTCACCAGCCTCTATTTGAGCCTTCCGAATAGCCTTGATATTAGTAAACTTCGAATTTAGGCTCATCTTGACCTTCCTCCGCTTCCTAGCCCTACTAGCCTCAAGCTCTGCCTCTATTGCCTCAATCTTTCGCTGTGCGACAGCTAATTGGTAGTCCTTCTCATCAAAGCCCTTTTGAACTTTCCGAAAGAGTAGCCGCTGGGTATTTGGATCACTATCAAGCTTGCTGAATAAGCTGAGTTGATCTTGGAGCTCATCTCTCCTCTTAGGCGTTGACCAGGCTACTTCTGATGTCTCTAACGCCCAGTCCTGACTACCCTTACTATCAGAGTACCCTTTGCAAGTCTGACTAGGCTGTCTGATTGGTGCTGACGTATTCTCAAGGAGCAGGGGGCTCATAAGGGGTCTAGCTATGCTCGAAGGCCAGAGATCAGTATGTTTCCATCCACTGATAATGTTCTTAGCCGTCAATGCTGCTAGACGTGCCTTTCTATAGCAGAGGAGAAAGTTTCTCTTCCCTACGACAGTAGTAGTATCCCATCGGTCAAGGTAACCAAGCTCCTTCTTATAGGCTGCCTTGAGGGGTCCAAAGACTGACTGATCGAGAGGCTGGAGAACGTGGGATGTGTGTGGCGGCAAGAAAAGCAACTGTATCTTGTTTATGAAGCAGAGGTACATAAACTCTGTCGTTTCGTGGCTACTATGTCCATCTAGGATAAGTAACCTAGTCTCTTCAGGGTCCTCTGGTTGAGTCAAAGGAATAAAGATCTTTTGTAGCCACTCAATAGCCGTAGAGTCTGACGTCCACCCATTCTCTGTTGCTGTAAACCTCCAGGCTTCGTATGGAGTCAAGTCCAGAGGAAACCACTGCTGCTGGACAGGCTTCCCCTTGTATATCACAAGTGGGGGTAGTGCAGTACCAGTCGCAGAGATACACTCTATAAGAGATGTCCAAGCTCGAGATCCAGGCTGTTTCTTCCGTATAGTGACGTGGGGTTAGGGTTTTTGGGTGCTCGTTTTCGTTTTTTTTCCGGTTTCAGACGAGTTATGTAAGTGCGTTCTTGAAGGGTATTTAAGACCTTATGTACATAGTCACTCTCTTGAGAAAAAGATAGGAATTCAAGCGGCCTTTTCCACAGTAATCTGAACCAATTTCTCTTTACTTGGACAGGCATTCAATGTCTGACGTACCTGTTGAGGTACTTTTGTTGCCCCTATAGATCTGATTGTGCCTGTTGAGACCATTGTTCCCATCTTTCGCCTGTTGAGGTGATTGTTCAAGGGCCTGTTGAGGTTCCTTTTCTTCCCCAGCCTGCTGAGGCTCCAGTTGTTAGTACCTGTTGAGGTACTTGTCGTTCCGATCAGGGCAAGGAGCTCTTGATCTTGTTAATTATTTCCACCTCCCGGATAGTAAGGTCTTGTTGAGGATCTTGTTGTCCGTTGCCATCATCATAACACCTTGAACCTGCGGGTGGTTTCACTGCCCGTCGTCAATAGAACGAGTCTCAGATGATCCTAGAACAAGACAATTTGATCCTCTACCTTCTAGAATACCTGTCTCATCCATATTGTATCGATTCGAGGCCTTAATAGCTTTGATCTCAGGGATAGCGAGGTATTTGAACCATTGCCTGATCACATTAGCTCAGGCTCCATTAATACGCTGGGAATCGATAGCTCTGCTTCTCTGGACCTTGACTGAAGGGTTCCTCTTGATAAAAGCCTGGATCCAGTTCTTTCCAAGTGGTTCGGTGTCTCCGTGGATCTGTAGGATACACTCGGCGAAGTCTTTGAGCTGTTGATGGGTTGGTGGGAGGCCTAGGGCAGCCTGGATTCGAACCCATTCAGCCAGATGAGATTCCTGGGCTGGAGAGAGCCTCTGGTAGTCAGCGAAGGCTATATCTCTTGACTGGGCTCCCTGAATCCGTCGTGAAAGAGTAGACCTTGGCATACCATGCTCATATGCTGCTTTTCGGAGGCTTTGAGCGGTAGCTATTGCTTGAAGAGCTCGATAAATATCATCTTCGGTATATTGACTCATATTAGTGTAAAGAAGACGTACGTAAAATTTCGTACGATTGAATCGATATTGGTAAAGAAAAAAGAGGTTGAAGTTAGAGGCTAGTGGTGTTGATGAGGCATTTTTGGGTGTCCCACATGTGGGTGTGTCCCGGATGTGGGTGTGGGACGTTAAATCATCCGAAAACCGAAAAGCCAGACCCAAAACCCTTGTCACTAAGTCAATAAATCGAAAGCCTTATCGTACTAATCAGATTAGTAAAAGTGCCTTAGTAGGTACGTGTAATCGACTAAGCCTTAGTAAATATAAAGAAAAGAATATGACCTTAGTAGCGAAACCTCCACTAGTCTAGCTGCGTAGGATACTAAAGTGTCTGTAAGGGTTTGTTCTAGAAGGAAGTCCCACTGTTAGTGTCAGAGTACCGAGTGCAAGGCACCGGTGTAAGGACATGCGAGTCATGACCTACTATGGAAGTCTTGGTATACTGAGGAACCGGAGGAACTAGCGATCTGCTGCTCCGATACACGGGCTCTACTACTCCGAATACGGGCTCTGGTTATCTATGTAAGGGAGGCATCTTGGAGGGGGATAGGAAGATGGTTAGAGATCAATGCACTATATTGGACACCCCTACCTGAGACCACCTGGTGTATTACTCCCCTTCACTCTGTACTATTACCTTCGGCCTAGCCGGACCCTGACACAGCCGTAGCGATGCTCGCCGTGATAATTTACTTATTTTCTGCATTTCGCGCTTTTACTCTTCTCATAAGCTTACTAAATATATACTGTAGTGGGGCTAGGCCGGACATCAGGGAAATAGGTTACGGAGCGGGGAGGAAGTTTATTTTCTCTTCTTTTAAGAAGCACAGAGGCAGAGTAGGACTCTAGATCATCCTCATCTTCATCTCCTTCATCTTCTTTATCTTTACGACCTGTTATCTTCACCTTCGCCTTTCAGTTAGTTAGTTATTCAGTTTATCTTTACGTTCGAGATCCTATTATTCTGCCCTTATCTTAGCCTTGACAATCACAGGAGCTGTCATCTTGCCCTGATCAGGCCAATCCAGTGCCATTTCCAAGGCACACCCGACCAACTCACGCACAAGACGTGTAATGAAACGGGGTCAGGCGGTCAGTAGGATATACCTACCACCTAACACACTGAACAGACGGCTTCAGTACCAACAGATCCCATCTGTTGGTCTGAGCAGACGAAGATCGTGGTACTGGTTATAAGAGCGAAGCTCTTATTGTAACGGGGTAAGGCCGGACATCAGAGAAATAGATCACGGGGCTAGGAGAAAGTTTATTTTCTCTTCTTTAAGAGGCACAGAGGCAGAATAGGACACGAGTCCTCCATTTTCACGCATCATCATCCTCATCTTCATATCATCATCTCCTTCTTATCTATATCTTCACCTTCGCTTTTCAGTCAGTTATTTAGTTATTTTAGTTATTCAGCTTATCTTTACGTTCGAGATCCTATTATCACCATACGAGTCTCAGAGGCACATCCGACCAACTCGCGCACCAGACGTGTAAGAGCTTCACTCTTATAACCAGTACCACGATCTTCGTCCGATAATACCAACAGATGGGATCTGTTGGTACTGGAGCCGTCTGTTCAGTGTGTTAGGTGGTAGGTATATCCTACTGACCGCCTGACCCCGTTTCAATATCTACTATATAGTATTATTATGCTATGGTACTGTCAGAGGGACGAGTAAGCCCGTCGGCTAATCAGCCGAAGGCTACTTTACGTCACTTCTTTGTTACCTAAAAAGTTTTGGTGTAGAGTACGATCTGTGTCAAAGCTTAAAACAAGTTTCTTGTGCTCTGATTGGTCCAGAATTTGTATTACCGGCCGAAAATCGATCCGCAACTGGATGACGGCTCTAAATAAGTGGAACGGCTCAGCTGGCAGGCTGGCAGCCAGCTGGAAGCTCTCTCCCTCCAAAAACTCCAAAAACAAAGCGATCAAATATTGCACGATCGCCCTCAAATTTCCCAGCCTCGACGAGGGATAACGTAACATAGTAATGGAGCCTGATTCAGGTTGCTAGGAGCAGCCTGGAACTGCATCTACTATCGTCTGCGGGCGCTGTGGTATAGAGAAACCAGCGAGCGACTTCGTAAACAGGAGGAAGCCTTCGGGACCACTAACGCGCAACTGTCAAGGCTGTCGAGGGCAGCGAGATACGCAGGTAGAGTTTTTATCACCCTTTACTTATTATGGCCAAATCTAACCTCCCTAAGCATTATCGTGCCCAAGGCGCTATTCAGTCGCTGCGGAACGTTCTTTCAATTCGTCCCTCACCGAGCAAACCAGCCTTAAAGCGATCAGATAATAATGCTAACCTATCCCCACCCAGCAGACTAGTGTCTGGACCTCAGTCGCCTACAGAGCTGCGGAAGCGCACTGCCAGACAGCTGTTTCCCGCGCCGGTTTCTTTCCCGAGAGTAGACCTAGGTACGCCCGTTCTAGGCCAATTCGAGAAGCAGTCTTCTCGTGATCAGTCTCTACAGCTAGTGCTGGGTACGCCTATAATAAGCTAAGGTCAGTCCTTCCGTGCGCAGTCTTCGCATGGCTTCACCTCCTTAACACCTGAGCAAGTGCGGCTAGAGCTGGGTACGCCTCTTCCAAACCTGGGGCAGTCCTTACCGCCTGATCAGGCACCAGCGCTACCACAAGGTCCTTTTTCTACGGGTAGGCCTGAGAGACCCAAAAAAAGAAAGAAGCTACCAGAAACCCCTACGAAGGCCCAGGCAAGAGCCCAGCAAACCGTCGTCCGCCGAGAGCACCGAGCCCGACGACGTGCCGGTGAAGACGTGTCCCAGACTCCTACTACATCCCAGCTCCAGGAAATACTCCAACCCGCTGGCATGTCGAGATCGAATACTTCTCGCCAAGTTCCTGTCCGGGACCAAATATTGGTTGATGACGACCAGATAATAGTTAGCGACGACGAGGACCCGGCCAGTGATAATTAGGGAGACTTCTCTGACCCTGACCTCGACGTGGAGGACTATTTCAATCTCGTGTTATCGCCAATCCGTCCCCAAAGGATACTCCGTCAACTTGGGAACGAGGATAACAACGAAGACGCAGACTATGAGGACAGTGCCCTATCGCGGCTGCCTTCCTCTCAGGGCCGTTGTGGTCCTCAACCCGGCACATACGGCAGGCCAAGGAACTCACAGGGCCGACCGACTAGTCGCCGTAACAGGCGCCCAGGCAGCTCGCCGGAACGGTTGAGATTGCGAGTACAATTACTACCATATGTCGCGTCTGTACAGTCCAATTGTCCAGGTTGTGGCCAAGAGCGTCGGCCCCGGCGCCGCTACCACCGCGGACGATAAGGCCGGCAACCTTGCGAAGCAGTTCCCCGTATGTATTGGCGCGCGGTTGATGCTTACCTATAACCTCTGGCAGGCGGTTGGCCTCTGTAACGGCGCTAGGGGCACTGTGTATGATATCGGCTGGGCCGCTGAAGCCGACCCGGCTCGAGATCAGCCCTGCGTAATCCTTATCGAGTTCGACAAATACTCTGGCCCGCCTTTTCTCACCACGCCCGAAGGTGGAAAGATCGTGCCGATCTTGCCTGTGCAGAGGGATTTCCTCGTCGGTGCGAAGAACTGCACGCGCACCCAGTTTCCGCTGGTGGTTTGCTACGCTATTACCGTCCACAAGTCACAGAGTATTACAGAGGACCGGATCGTTACAGACCTCTCTAACCGGGACTTCCAGACTGGCCTGAGCTACGTTGCCGTCTCGCGTGTCAAGACTCTGCAGGGTTTAATGCTAGACGCTCCATTTGGCAGGAACTACCTGTTTTATGAGAAACCGCCAGAGGGGATGTTAATGAAGCTTAGGGACCAGGAGCGCAGGGCAAGACAAACTCTGTAGGGGAACTTATTTAGATCTATTAAATAACTAACTATATAGCCGAGTTTTGTTGCTTAACCGCCTATATACATTAATACAGGTTTTCCTCGATTATTCTATGCTTCTCTATAATAGTAGTAGCCTTCGGCGGTATTGTCATTCGTAGCCCTACTCTCTCCAAATCGAGTGACGGCGTAGTATTTTAGACTTAAAGGTCTTCAATACCGATACATCACTAACATTTATTATTCCTACTAACTACAACATACAGTACCTTATAGCTATGTTATCGCTAGCACTATGACAGCTACGTTACCTACCGTACTTCTAGTTAGGGTTTAAGGTACTATAATATCAAGAGGTTATTAATTCAATGTCTTTAGGATAACTTGCCTGAGTAAGATTGATTAAAAATAATGAACCCTTTTTCCGTCTAGTTACTAAACTACTAAAACGGAGTTTTCATATTGTTAGTAACGCAGTGTTTGGCTTTTAGAGCGTCAGCCTATGTTTGAACCATCTGTTGTTGGGGAACTTAGCGCACGAAGGAGTATTGTCGAGTTTGTAAGTGAACAAATCTGCCATATAGGTGTAGTTGATGAGTGCGCATTTGTATCAGGTAAACATTGCCTTAGATAATTCGGCCGAGCTCGACTTGTCGATACATTTCCTGTCGACTTATAAACACTCTATGCTATGCTTCAGAGCTTTCTCGCAGGCGCCTTTGACCTTTGGTACTCCGACTTAGTTATCAGCAAAAGCTCATTCGCTTGCCAGTTTCGAAAAAGTAATTTCGTCTCTCTCCCAGGTACAGCTTAGGATATCATACTGAGAAATCTTCCTGCCGACAAACTCCTTTAGGACCCAAGTGCGGCTGTTGATCAGGGCATGGTAACCTGTCAAAGGAATCCAATACGCGAGGGAAATATTGAAATGGTTTATGTGCCATAATATCAGGCAATGCATTCAAGGGGATATGTTGCTGCAGTACTGCCTAGTAATCACATACTGGCTACTCCTTTAGGCATCTTGCAGCAAAGAGCTAACAGCCGTTTATGTTCAATGTTGTCTACTTACTACTGCAGTCAGATCAGAGCTTGATGAAGACATTGGAAATTGAATAAGAAGAGCGTCGTGATGTTGACATTGTTTCAGTTACTTCATAACCTACCGTGTGAACATTTGGTAATAGCACTGGAGTAAACTCAAAACAATGGCATGCACACCAGTAACATTCTTTGTAGTTAGGAATGATTGTTCTCTTTACGTATTGTAATATGCATCAACATCTGAAAGTCTTTCAGATAGGATTCTCGTTAACATGCCGACAGATATTATAATGCCTTTTTCGGGAGAAGGACAGGTTACTGTCACCAACCGAAAAAATGGTACATTTGAAGCTCAATGTAAAAATAGTGTCTACGCTACGTCAAGATCAGCCCGAGAACCTAGAGGATTTCATTTTATTCAACGTATAAGACCAAATCATCGGCATCGACCTCACCATATCCCTGCGGGCTGAGGTGCCCAAACCTCCTAACCAAAAGAATCCTCAAGATCAAAAACCTGATAGTCAACTCTGTTTGTTCCAGACCATCTCAATTGATGGACATAATCTCATGGGTTCTAGAAAACAGAAGTCGAAGTTTGATCTTTCAAAAATGAGCCAGGCCTTAAAGTAAGCCATGGCCTCCTTCGAGGTAGCGAAATACTAGTCATCTGTTTGGAGGCAAAGACATGATCAGCAAGCCCTCTGTTTACGCATCCCAAAATTAATATCATGGTATATTCTCATGTTGCATTGACGAAAGCCACCAAAAGTCAGGGCTGTTGATTCATACGTTAATCGTAGAGTGCAGGTAATGTAACTCGGCACTAGAGATGGAAATCCCCTGCTCTCAATGATTCCTATCATTGTACTGTAAATACGTATGCTGCAACAGTTCGGGTTTCCTAGAGAAGGAGAAGGCTACTCGTCTGGCTTCGTGTTAGAAGACAACTCCTGACATGGGTCACATGACCTTAAGCAATGATTACATGAAACACACAGCCGTCAAAGTATCAACAGTAAAACCGAAAAAACTCAAGCTACAATAAAAAATGTAGACCGTCCAAGCGGACCCCGAATATCATCAATTGCGAGCGGGTCCGAGAGGCAAGGGCAGGACTACCGATGCAATATGATATACACCATTGGCTCTGCACCATAGAGGAGCCACGGTTGATTCAAACCATTCCGGCTGATATACCGGTGTTGCAGTGAACTTGATTATGTAGTTAAAAGGGTTGCACTCTAAGTAGGTGTGCATTGGTACCCCCCAAACCGGGATGAACTCATGGGACCCAACACGAAGCATCATTTTCAGAGGACAGGCCCTCCCTCAGACCAGCCAAGGCGATCTAGTAGTTCGTACACAAAGCCCATGTTCTGTCTTCCACGAATTAGAGATCTTGAGCTGTAATCATTAGTGGCAAAAACAGGAGCTCGATGGATCCCAGGTTATTGACATGGCCCAGCATCCAAGTCGCATCTCTTACGGACATGAGAACATGTCAGCGTCATGGAAAAATGTTGAGCGAGTCAATTCTAGGGTTCAAAGGGATTATACGGTCGTTGGAAACGCTGGTGGCTGACTTCTCGCCCCCTTATCAGACGGGGACAGCATGAACATAGCACTGAACCTGAAATTAAGAAGCATGGGACAAATCACCACACCGCATTGGCATGCACTACTATATTTAGCAAATACTTGCTCTCGCCTTTTTGCCACTACTCTGTGTAAACTGCACATGCAAATTCAGGCTGAGCAGAGGTCTTCATCAGGCCCTCTCGGTGTAAAAATGAGGTAATTACACATGCACTATTCCCAGGCGCCATTTGTTATAGTGAAGAAACCAGTTGCAGCTCGTGGAGACTTTTCAAGCGCTCTACTTCACGTGTTACCCCAGATCAATGCGTGGGTGGGTGAGATCTCTTTCCTTGTTTGCTTATGGCATCGGGTGTGGCAGACCCTTGTCACCAGGGATCGGTCCCAGCCAATGCAACGCTGATCAGTGGCACAAAGCGGGCCGTCCATGTCGCACATATTCCCTAGCTTTTATACATGTGTGCATGTATGTGAGGTCGTCATGACTGTAACAAACACAGCTTCATTGTACCGTCGTGGGCGATCAGGCCGTTCTGGTGGAACCGTGTTTGAGGGTCTATCTCTCACCTGACAGCCGCAGCTGCGGAACAAAAGGTCAGCATAGCCCCTGGCACTAGTTCCGTTGCAGGTCGCGCAAATAGGAACAGCTGCCGGTGCATGGCAGCGTAGCAAACCGTCCAAACCGCCCATGCAGTATCCATCGTGAGTGCTCCCTCGCGGGGTGAACGATCAACGGACAGCCCGCGGGAGAGCTAATCGCGAACCGCTCCGTGTGTGTGTCGATCATTTCGACACCCCATCCTAGTGAGATACGAGCCAATGGCGGCCTCAGAGAATTGACGCATTCCAAGGGTGAGAGCCATTGGAACATCGATGTTGGCAGACGGAGCAAGGGAGGTTGTGAGTGCGTTTCAGCTAGGCAACCAGCTTGGTGGCTGTCGGACTGCCCAACTTCACCAGCCTGGATGTGAGTCCACTGCAGCAAACTTGCGCGGGAGCGGCCCCACCAGCGTGAGTTGTTCGTATGGATACGGCTCGTTTGTGGTGAGAGGCGCCATTTTCCTGACCAGGTGGGTGTGATAGGGCAGGACCTGCTTCGAAGAAACACCATCCTGTGGTACAGACGGGTACGTTGGCACTGTGGCTGCAGACACGCTGCAAGCTGATCGGCGACGAATGAGACGGAACGAACTGGCAATTGACGTATCATTCCGCCACAACAATGGGGAGGAGAGTCAACTCAATCGCCATCTCGTGCTCATCAATGTTGGGGTGCTAGAGAATATTCTCTTCAACTTGAGGGTCCGCTCGTGTCCGTTTCTGGCAGGTGAAGCGGATAGTTGAAGGTGGGCTATTGCAGCATCGAAGCAGTGTTAGTTTTCTTTTTCTACAAGCTACCACAGCTCGAATGTGGCTAGCCGTCTATCGGTCCGGCCATCTCTAGGTGACTCGGCCAAAAAGTGACGAATCGAAATAATAGTGATTATGTTCATGCCTGGGACCGTGGTCATAGGTTGGGGGCTATTGGGAGCCATGTTTGTCGTCGCCGAGTGAGAAGAATCCCTCTGTTCTCGGGGATCGAATTGGCCAGCCCGAGCATGGGTCGGCAGCAATTGACACGAAATCTCGCCAGAAACATAACGGCATTATTATCACTATACAGGTGATGCTAGAGTACTGGTGGTATGTGGCCGGGCTTGCATTTGAAACGCGGGGGGCCAGCACAGCAACCAACTGCCAACACCCCAGTCAAGTCCATACTGGTATTTCGCGCTTCGTCGTACAGTGGAATGTGGTACGTGACAGCTCGTACAGCAGAAAGCAACCAACTTGACATGTGTCTTTGTGGCATAAGCCATGGGGCACGCCGTGAGACACATGGAGATACCATGTCTCAAAACCTCGGGCGTATGGCGTAGTTGAACGGTGGGATGGCGAAAACCCCCCCAAAGGCAAATACATTTTCACTAGGTTCTGGGGAAGGCCAACAGACAGCCAATCCGACATGTCGATCCCTCGATTTTGTGCATGTCTTGATTGGCGAATCTGGGGCAAAACCTAACGTTCAGGATTGGTTGACAGAAGTATTATTTCCTAGATGGACGACCTACTTTAGATGGATGCATCTAATAGGACGACCACGATACGGAAAACGGCCAATGCATCGCATAACAACGTTCTTATCCTCAATCTTCGATTGGCCAGTGCGAAATGCAGTTGGCACGGTTGATGGTGTCAAGTGCATTGGACTCCAGAGGGAGCACGACGTAGCTGCAGGCGCGGTGCCACTGGAGGTAGCGGAGTCGTTATTGAAAGGTGGTCGGTCTTGTCGCGGCAAATGCAGAATTGCTTCACATCGGCGCGGTCGCCTTGCGCTGTCATGCAAAATCCGTCAATACTAGTCCGGTGAATGAGGCGTTATGCTGGAATGTCGTCAGCTCTTCTGAGACTGCTAGCAGGGGTAAATGGAGATAATCCACGGATCCAGCACCGTTGACCTGGATCGACCCCATTTCCCAGTCTCAATAGATGATCCTACTGAGGTACTTGTAAGGATGACCGATGCATGTCTGTATTCAGAGTACCCGCGGCCCGGCCGGGGTCAGAAGGCTAGCCGACTACTGAGCCAATGTCGCTGCAAAACCATGGAGACGACACCCACAACCAAGAAGCTGCGACAAGCGTAAATGCCGACAGGTGGTCTACCAGCAAAGACACCGCAGGGTATGAAGGCTCTGTCGACAGTGACCTGCTTTCATTGGTGCGCACATCATGACATCGGCATCCTTTCAAACATAGACGAAGAAATGGCAGGGTCATCCAGAAGGTATTTCTAATTCCACGACGAGCACAATTGCTGCAGTGCCGTGGGATCATCGCGAGGAGCATTGACTAGGGGCTATCATCTCTCATAAATGGCGAGTCCAATGAAGCCTTCTTAAATACGAGCGGGAAAGGGCACGAAAGGCACTTGGTCGACTATGGGGATAACTCGGTACCTACGAGAAAAGCCCCCGTTGGGCGTCGGTGTCCAATCAGGATGGTGGAGTGGCATACCGAAGCACGGCTAATTGGTTATTTCCAGCCTTGTTGCAGAGAGAAGTGAACAAACCAGCAAGACTGATCCACTGCCAACAGCAGCGTTGCAGTAGTCTCTGGACATGGTTTAAACGCAACATAACCAGCCGGAATTCGGGGTTTGGCGCCTCTTGCTACTTCTTCGCCGTCCACCGTCACCAGATAGGTCCCATTAGGATGCCCATGAAAAGCATTAACATACTGCAACAAGGTAACACCCAATTGGCCAGCCAGAGCAGCGCGGCTGAATAGCTTGGCCCACGAAGCTGACGGCAGACCATATGTGTAACCCTTGGCATCGCGAGGTCAGTGATACTGTCCAGAGCGACTAGAAATGCCAGCGTGGCACTATTGATAGCCTGCAAGGCCGACTGGCCATTGCTGCGGAGCGAAGTGCCATTAGTTCAAATAATTAATGATTGTGACAGTCATCTACGTAAGACGGTAGCAGAGCGAGCCGCTGTAATCACCGATGCACTCTGCCAATGGACTCCGTATGGGTGGGAACATCAGAGCCCGAGCACGGTAGGGGTGGAGTATCCATGGGTGTCCGGGGTCATGCAGAAGCGTTCATCATGGCTTTTGTCGTTGGAGGGGCAAAGGCGGAAGCAGCCAAGTACTAGCACGAGATCTCTCGGAAGCTTGTCTTCGTTGACGAAAATGGATAGAGCAAATTGTGAGTCCTCGATTCCTAGCCATGGCATTACTATAATGTTTGCTTGGGGGGTGGTGTAGTGATGGTAATGTCTCAACTCATCCCAAGCTAGCAGTATTGGACTGGTGTCGTGCTGTCATGTTCCACCAGTTTTTTGTGATGCCGTCGATCAGCCGGGACGCAAGACGCTAGCCTGTGCTATCCGTCCCGCCTTCTTGCTCCTTGCTGAAATGGGTTGGAAGACCGGTCGAGCCAATCCCAGAAGACCGTGTTCTTGCGAGATGAACGGGTTTGAAATGTCTGAACCATCGAAGCCAAGACATCGTCCACAGCCGCGCAAGTGCTCAAGGGATGCTGGGGCGCGGAAAGCACCACTGTGGGCACCACTCGGCTTCGAAGCTGATTGCCCCCCCTCACCAACCACGGTCAGGTGTTGCCATGTTCGTGCAGCACACCACTCCGATGCAAGCGCTGACGACCCCAATACTTGGCTTATATAGGTACCCTTACCCACGAATCTTGATCTGCAACCGAAGTCGAGGGTAAGGAGGATAGCTTTTCATTGAATTGACCAGGTCAGCTTGACACAACCGACGAGAGGATGATGTTGACGTTTCTTTGGTCGTTCTGCCAGGCCGTGGCCGAGCTAAGCAAGGGTACGGAAGGCTCGAGAAAGCCTGTGTAACCTGACATATCGAGCGTTTGTCAACATGGATGCCGAGATTGTGTAGGTACAAGTCAAGTACGGAGTGGTCGCTTGTGTCGCGTTAGAGTGGTGAGGCAGGTGTAATGCTTCATAAGAGCAACGGGAAAGAAGGCATGGTAATTGTGGGAAACAAGCAGTCAACGGGATTTTTCGATTTTGGGAGGAGCTTCAATCTGGGCAAGGGCGCCAGTCGCCGATGCGCCACTACAGTGCAGCACCAGGCTGGCACGGATTGTACCGGGCAAATCGCTAGCGAGCAGTAGTAGCAGGATGCCATTTGGTCGCCATCTGGTCAGCACAGAGCTTGTGAGACCAGACTCAAGCTCAGAATTTAGGTACATGAATTATCACATTAACCCGAGGGGTGGTGAAGGCGCACACCATTGCCCTGCATCACACACGATGCACGGCAATCTTGGCCCCTGGAAAGAGAGATAGAACGAAGGGAACCGGTACGTGCGAATCCGTGTCATAGACGGGCAGATGCTTCCTGTGCTGCAGCCCGTGATTGAGGTCCGATGAATCAAATGCTGGCTTGCTACTGCAGCCGGCGCCTGCTATTATTGAACTGATGTAGACGGGCAAGCCCACCTTTACCAATTCTCTGGATCCCCTCCCTGTCCATTCATCGACCTCCAGGTTGGTTCTCTCGAACTCTTGACGTCCATTTCCTCCTCTTCTTCCGCCTCCTCTCTTGTTCCCCCCTTTTGCTCCTTTCTTGACTTTCTTTTTCTCTTCTCTCGATTCTGTGCGCCCTCTGTTGCTGCCGGCACCAGCAACACCAAGAGAAATCTCCATTGCACCAGCACCTTCCGCACCTGCACTTGCATGCAAAACAGACAACAACAAGAACAACGACAAAAAGAAAACCACGGTCTCTTCTTCCGCTTTCATGAGCCGGAGCTTCCAGGCTCGGATTCAGGCTCAGGCATGTTCCAGCCGCAACCCACACCGTTCGCTTACTTCCAGACGACGTATGGGGTAGGCAACGCGAATATCCCAGAATACACTTTCGCACCCACCCCGCTGGGTCAGGGCGGCGGTAGCGGCGGGAGAGCTACCAGCTCTGACGGGCTGCCACCACTGGGACCAAATGTCAACAATGTCTTTACCTCGCCGGCCTTTGACAATTCTTTGCTGGCCAACAACCACCCACATCAGCTTCCTTACAACTCAATACCGCATCACCAGCACGGCATTCGCCCACGCGATCACCACCACTCTGGCCACGGCCGACGCATCAAGATGGAGCAGCAGAGCGATCTCGCACAGCAGGAGGCAGCTGCCCGCGAATTCAAGCCTCAGCTCAGCGTAAGTCCTGAGGCATTGCTTGTGCTTGCTGTCTGTTTTTTTTTCTTTTTTTTTTCCCTGCGTGCAGCACTCGGGTTCTTTCCCCCATTAAAACTTCAGATGGCTGACCTGCGTCTCTGCATTGCCAACAGGGCCCAATGGTCGGCGTCAAAATCACCAGCCATGCGATAACGGAGGAGTACGCAAAGGCAGATCCGGTATATGTCGCCAAAACTTTGGTAAGAGGATTCTGACTTGTGAACCGTCGCCTCAAGTATTGGAGATGGAAGAGACGCATCCGGCGATGGGCTCATCCCTTCCAGGTCAACTGTGTGCCCTGGTTCAATTGACTAATCCACATTCCAGGCATTACCCCGGACTTATTCCCACTACCGTCCGATCCAAGGTGACGGAAATTGTGGCTGGCGAGGTGAGTTCGAACCTGGCAATTTCTAGATTCTGCGCATCTTCGCGAACGTACCCCGCAAATCCTGCTACAGGCTGCGAGGCGGGGGTGGAATTGACGAGCATCGGTGCACTGGAACACTTCACTGAAGATACACGAGCCCCCACTTCACATACTGTAGAATCTTGGCTAATTTCCGACACGTAGCAATCTTTTTTGGCTATTTCGAATGTCTCATACGATGTGCCGATATCTCTCGGATTCAAACCGAGCTGGCGCGGTTGAACAGCCTCAACGACTATATCGCCAATGTCGGAGGGTATGAACTCGACATGTTTGACTACATGATTGAGGAAACCTTCGAGACGATGAATGGGATCATCCAAGCCATGAATAGCGGTCAAGATCCCATGGAGATCCTGACTCAGAAGTTTAATGACGAGACATCGGCGTCGCCTATGATCTATCATCTGCGTTTACTTGCGGCGTCGTGTTTGAAAGAACACTACGACGACGAATACGCCCCATTCTGCGACGTATCCCCAAACGCCAGCAGCTACTGTGATTCGTGGATATTGCCCGTGGACAGAGAGATCGATCACCTCGGTCTTATTTTGCTTTTCCGCGTCTTACTCGAGCCTGCCAACATTGTCTTGGAAATTGCATACCTCGACCGAAGTGAAGGAGATCAGGTCAACGTGCACCGCATGCCTGAAGAGGCTAATAGGAAAGATCCCGCTGCTCTCGGATCCATGATTCACTTGCTATATCGGCCAGGTCACTATGACATTCTCTATCGCGACACTGTCGTTCCGCCACCACCCAAATCATTGCAAGTCAACCGCGTAACATCTCTGTCACATCAACATGAGATCCAAAATACCATTCCCTCCTTGCAGACATTTTCCACTCTTGACTTGAGCACGCTGGCCATGATACCTGGCTTTGATGCACCGATCATGTCGCCACTCGCTTCTCCTCCGGCAACATCTCCCATGACAGAGGGCTATTCGCAATCTCCCCAGTCGCCTTGGATCTCAAACTTCTCCGATGGGTTGCCCGCCTCTACCGCAACCGCAGTACCGCCTCCTCCTGCCCCTCCGCAACAGCAGCCCTCCCCGCCACAACAGCCCTTAACGCAACAGCCCCTTGTACCTCCAACACAACACCGCCTGCGTTTCAGCAAATACAACTTTCCCGACCTCCCGGAAATGGTGGGCGCGAACACATATGCCACGGAACCCACCTTCACGACCAACACGTTCAAAAACAGCCACTTTAATGTCGCCCACTACAACAACCCTCACTTTCAACCGGAAGAATACAAGCCAGACCACGATGACGAGTTTCCGACGGCGAGCAGGATTGGGGCTCGTAAACGGAGTCATGAGAATTGCGGAGGCGGCATAAAAAAGGAGTGTAAAGGATAGACTGGGAGGGCGGTGCTCTTTTTTCCCCACTCGTAATTCTTTTTCCTACGATACAATTCATGGCCATGAGCCACCGGTTTGGGGGAGGCAATAATCAATTTGAAAAACCTTATGGCGTTTTGTTATTAATGCACGGAGTACAGCGGCACCTACTGCTTGTTTTCTTTAGGACGGAGCTGGTCAGAGCAACATCAGCAAGCAGTATGATGAGCACACGGCGTAGAATTCAGTCGAGAGGGACAGCGTCTGGAATGAGGGCCAACCTGACTAACGGGCAGACGGACGTACTAGCCAGCTACGTAACTAGGTCCAGACAAAAGAATGAATGGGCATCGCCTGACACGGAAATTAATGGTATTTGATCAGCATCTTATTGGCTTTTGGGTGTTAAGCATGGATTGCAACATGTGTCTTCGGCCTTATGAACTCGGGCGGATCGGAATGCATAGGGCCTGGACCAAAGTGCATATGAGCTCTACTTCTACATAGAGGCCAAAGAGGTAAGGAATTAAGTAAGTTAATCGCTCATGACACGTCTCGCCTGGCCTCTCCTGGCCTCTCCGGGCCGCGCCGGGCCGATACCGATGCTCTCTCACCGCAGCTGATGGGGGATCGATCTCGCTCCTCACCGAATTAGGTGCCCGCGCACTAACACCCGAATCTCCCGATTTCGGATGTATAAATGACCACAATGATTCCACGACAGCGTCGTACAATGGCCGAAGCCTCCTGCAGCCAGGCGCTTGACACGTCAATGTTTTAGAGTAGACTTTTTTCTTTTTTTTCCTCTCCCAACACCCGAAGCCGGTGTCGACCGTTGCTTGTGTTCCCCCACAATTTCGCCGTTTCAGCTCAGCTCTAAACCACGCTTGGCTACTTGACTCAACTCGGAAAGAGTGATTCGATATTAGAACTGTGTAATCAATCTTGGAAACAGTGCCTAGGTGATGCATGGGGGTTTCACTTTTCGATACCATTAGTGCAACCCAAGACTCTGGACAACGGCCCGCCTAGCAAACTTTATTTTAACCCGAGTCCCAGGGGTCCTGGCCTATCACGCCCAGAACCCGCGTCGTGGGGCAGAGAGAGAAGAGGTCATTACAGCGGGACGGCGCAATGCCCCGGCCAGTTTGCGTAATAAAAATAATATTAAATACGCCGTAGGTGTTAACCCTCGGTACCTCTACAAGTACTCCCTTAAGGGGCTATAGATGATATAGCGGGCCCTTAAGCCGCGTCGGGCGGTTATACAGGTAAACTTGTAGCCAAACGACTACTAAACCTCCTGTCCCTCCCTAAGTCTGTGCTACAACCCCTGCCTGAACTACCGATAAATGTGGTAATGTGGCACTTAAATTCGTCCTCAGGGGTGGGATGCTACTGATGTGCAGAAGATGCTCGACTTTTTTTGTCGCGACAAGTCGTAGTATCTGCTAATTGGGGTTCTCGTCGAGCGTATACATCTCAACCATACGCTCAAGTGGATAGACCGTAACGTGGTCTAGACGCTCGCAAGAATCGCGGCGAAAGGGCGTGCTGCGCGCCTTCTATCGTGAGGGGACGGGTTCGCCGACGAGCGTTAACGGATAGGCGAGGTCCGATAAGGGGTCGGATTAACGATTCGAATTCTGGACCGGCTGTCGAGTTATATTCCGCCGACGTAGTGCTTGACGGTCGACTGGCTAGGATGCTCGTAATCCTAAACTGCACCAATCTCCCTATTATCGCTAGGTAGGCGAAGTCAACAAGGTGGGCAGCGCGCCGTAAGGGTTGACTAACCCCCCTTGTGTGTCAGCTGCGGGATTCGAACCCGCGACTCGTCACCGACCCAAGTGGGCGAGGCTCAAATCGGGACTTATCTACCAGCGAAGTGACCAACTACACCAGCCGACTTTGCGTAATAATTTAGTCGACTTACATCTCTTGGCGCACCTTGTGGCCCGGTGTGCCGGATCGCTCGCCCGCGGAGATGGGATCGAGCTCCAGGACTTTTTTGTCAGCCGGGAAGGAGATCCGGAGGCCAGGGGTTTCTGCGGCTAGGGGGATCACTCGGCCCGGCGACATTTGGTTGTTTCAATTTGGCATTTTGGAGAACCTGTGTTGTGGTGGCTTGGTCGTCAAAACGCACTGCACAACGAAATCCCTGAGGGGCTCGTCTGAGTTTCGTTGGTCGTGGCCATCTGTCACTTGAAACCGCCCTTTGCAGATATGATCAACGTGCGTGGGGGTTGGCATGTTTTCCATGCTGGAGTTGAGGTGTTCAGTGTTCCGCGTTCCGCCGCTGTTTTTCCCGCTGGCAATACTTCGAACTCTGCCATATATGGTAGAGGTATGGTGATATGGCAGAGGGATGAACGTCTTGTTTTGGAGATGTCATTACAACCCAGAAACGTCATCCAAGCCTCCAATGAAATCGCCTACATCGATATCTTCGAGGTCGGGCCAAGCATCTCCGACCTGCAGAAGGCGGTCGTTTTCATGCGTCGCAAGGGATTGGTGTTTCTCGTCAAAAGTCCATGCCACAACGCCGCCTTCAACTCCTATCCGCTTCGCGAACTCCTCCGCCCAGAGTGAATTCATACGGTCGTGTTGCGACGATTCGGACCAGTCTCGACTAAGGTCTTGCGACGCGACATTCGTGACCTGCTTATCTTCCAATCCGCAGGCAGTGATGCGTGCCCACGGGTTGGACTCCTCAGGCCCAGTAATGGGCATGTTGATGTTGACCGCGACCCCTAACCCCGTAACATGCCTTCGTAAGTGAACGCCCATTGCAGCGATCTTGCGCTCTTCCCATTTATTATGAGCTTCGTCTTGGTCATTGTTCCAACTCTTGCCTCCAGTGAGATGATGGCGCGCCCAAACGCCCGGGTTCTCAGTCGTGAAGCCCTTGACGCCGTCCCGACCGTCGTTGCGCGTCGCACTTTCGATGGCTCCGATGGTGGTCCTCTCGAGAAGACAAGCATAATCGCGCACGGTGAATCGCTTGTGCAGCGGCGAGTGCAGGTCCATGGTGGGCCAGAAGACGAGCTGTCCTGGGCCATGGTAGGTCGCTAGACCGCCGCGCGGCGCATTCATTACGTCGGGCGATAAGGTTTCGAGTTCTCCGTGGTGATAGACGTGGAGCGGTGCCTGCAGGCGCGCAAGTTCTGAGGGAGACAGGGGGGAGATCTGGCGCCGGCCGAGAGTGTACGTTGGGGCGGGCGTGAAGGTCAAGAGTGTCGGTAATGGTGGGGGCTGCGGATTTGGGGTTGACAGCGAGGCCTTGTACTCGAGAAAAAAACGCTGCAGATTCAATTGAATGGAGACTGCGAGGGAGTACGGTGGGAAGCGATAGCCTCGGCTGGTCAAAACGGGTTTGAGATTGATGTGGAGGAGAGGCATTGCGAATTGAGCTTGCAGTCCTCCTCGTCCGCATTGATTACCACCGCTTCTAGGAGCTTGAGCTTCGACAGGACATAACGGTGAGGAAAGACGGCTTTCCTGGTGTCGGAACTCGATCGTGGGTGGCCCAAGCTCTGAGAAGCTTTGGCGGTCGCCACTTCCAGACGAACCAGGCAGGATCAAGATCCCTGCTCTGGTGCATCTTCACAGCACTACTGAATGAATCCGCTGCGTCACTTGACCATCAGCTGATGCTATGCAACCATACCTCTCCGATACCCCGTCAGACAGGAAGCTAACGGGCAATCTATCGCAAGCTGGCATGCTTACGGGGGTGATGTATCATTTTAGCCATAATCATGCACGCGACGATTGTACAAGCCACTCATTTAGCGTCCAATTGTCGTGGACCGTGGCTATTATTCATTCCCCGGCTGTATTCCTCCATTTCGTCGAATCAGCATTTCAGATTCCGGATCCTACTGCCTGCAATGACATCAACATACTCATAAGTGTAAGATCATAGCTGAACGGTGATATCTCGGTACGAATTCGTATGGACGCCGCCTCTGCCCTGGGCAGCTACCACAGATCATGTAGAATCATGCCTCCCTGCGCCGCTTAGTACATCTAGGTGTTCGTATCCGGGCTGGCATTGTCGTTGTTTCCAGCAGCTTGCCTGCCGGTACATTGCATGCTGCTCTTTGAAGGATGCCGAAGACATCTGCATGCGTCGTATGTGTGTTAACTAGGTGTTAGCTGCATGGGATCAACAACTTCTTTTCTTTTTTTCTGACTACCCAAATAATTTTCAGGTACACATCGAGTACTTTGAAAGATGGGTAGTTCATACGAAGCATACTTAAGCCAAGACGTTCTAGGGTCAATGATTATTGGGAGAACTACTAGCAGTGCAGGTCAATGAAGGAAAGGGCGAATTTTTAGATGGTAGCGTATAATTTGACAGGGAGGAGCTGCATCACTGATTCGTTCTTAACTACAGAGGCACCGCTTCGGTCAGGCCCTTGATCCCAAATGTTCACAACAATAAAGCGATTTAGCAGGCGACTAATATCCGTAATCCGTTGTTTATGGTCGCTATACTGTGTGTACAGGGTTTTTTCTCCTCTTTTCCCCAATTCAAGTGGCCTGGGATTTACGTGATTGCCATGCATCTTTCACGCCCCTTTTATTTTTGTGTTTAGACATCGGTCAGCTCATGAGAATCGAGCACTGGCCAGGACATAAAACTTGAGCAAGTCGAATGTCTTTCGAATAACATTCAGAAGTATAAGCCGTGACATTCCACAGTGACATGCATGAATCGATGCTACCAAAGCTCGTGTATTCTTGACTCTGGGCAACCGCATTCTGGCTGATAGTTGCAGTTTTACTTTTGTTGACCACCCCTGGCCCGTCGAGAGATTGATTACTTCAAAGTGTTCAAACACTTTAATCAGTGCGTCATCTCTTACTTGTCAGACTCTGAAACTGACGTTCACATTCACCGGGATCGTACAATAAGTTACAGGGTGTCATGAGCGTATGGTCAGGAATACTATTTATATTCAAGCCGCATGCCACTGTCGACTTCAATAATCCTGATATGCCACAGATCCCAACATATTTATAGAACCATCAGCGTTTATATCGCCACCAAATCCATCACTCGCGAAGGAAATTAACAACTCAAAGCCATACCCTCGAGTGTCCAATTACGGCAGTCGCAGCTATCTCCCGCCTGAGAGTTCTCGGTGCCATCATTTAACACACCCCTATCGAGGCTTTAAAACAACCAGCTTACCAAATTTTAACAAACATGGCCCCAGCTGACGATTACCGAAACACGCCGCAAGCAGCGCTAGTTATGATTCTAATGACCAGCGCCACCATTCTTGCTCCTCTCAGCGCAATCCTCTGCTTCATGATATTCTGCGACAACTGGTGCTTCGGCCCTGAACGTCGTCGCGCGGCCGCCTTGACCTCCTGGCGCGAACAAGTCAGCCAAAGATTTTTCCATAATTATGGGACTAATCTAGAAATTGATACCCATGACTACCAGCCTTTTGAGGCAGAGCATGACGAGGAGGCAGTTGGGCAGAGTAGACCACCGCCCTATGATATTGAGGTGGAAGAGGAAGACAATCATAGAAATTCTTCCGACTCCGAACCAAGCTCGAGCTCGAGCTCAAGCTCAGCCTCTAATTCGGGTTCAGGTTAGGAAAGGTATGTATGTGGTATGTATGCCGATGGACCCATCCAGGAGCAACTGCGGCCGGGATATGAAAAGAAGCCATACAAGGCGAGAAGTTTCAGATTCGGAGTGCTAGTAGGAAGGGTGACAGCGCCCAGTATACAGCAACGGCTTAGCAAACAATCACACCAAATTGAATCGGCCATAGGTTTGCAAATACAAATCAAATCTGACTCATTTTGGATTATTTGAATGTAAGGGTCTCTCAAACTCCAAGGCTTTTAGAGGTTCTTAGATTTGTCTTAATCGGCGGAAGGCGCTAGATCGATTACTACTATTACTAGCCTTTATTTCGCCATATAAAGGGGTGGAATGACGCCCACCCTGATTAGTATTATTCTAGGAGTTTGGAAAATTACAACCAGAATTTACCTCTAACTAGGCTAGTTCAATGTACCGGTTATCGAAAGTTACTAACCGTATTAACTATATTTTACACACACTCTCATCGTATAGGAATGATACGTGACCCCATGGGGGGTTATCCTGTAGCTATAGATAAGGTAGATAAGATAAGAGCTATAAAACAGCTCTGCCAGGCCAGAATAGCTGACTTGGCCATCCTTTCCCAATACAACAATACACACCCCATATGCACTCGCATCGAGGAAATTACGTGACTATAGTATTAACGCGTCTCTCTTTCAGTTTGTGATGATTCGATAACTCTGTATAAAATAGCTGATCTATCATAACCTAGAATAGACGATTTTCAGTAGCGAATCGAACGAGCTAAAGAGCTTGTCCTCGTCAGGGCTATTCCTAGGCCGTGGTAGCTTATCGGTAGAGTATCAAAGGGATTATGTCATCCTGCCGCATTCATTATAGCAGTTAAAACAGTTATGGAGCTGCCGGGTAAAAAAATTTAACTCTAGAGCTATTATTAACTAGATTCGACACGAAGAACTCTACGCATAGGATCCTAGTAAGCGTTACATAACCGACTTTACTGTTGAGGTTCTCCTCGCCTAAGGGTATAATGATGTACTAGGTTAATATTATATGGATTAATTCATTAGCTGCTATCCGTGGATACGTACTAATATCAGATATGTAGTAAACGCTAGCTAAGTCAGAGCATCCGATTTGAATAAGATCTAAGACTTCTATCCCCAGGTCGTAGTTGGAAAAGGAGTGGGAAGGCAATTCCCATAGCATGAGCGAATCCACTGGTTGGACACGCGATTTGCGATAGCGCATACCGCCCCGGGATATAGTTCAGCGAATGTACTGTCCACTTTGCCGAAAAGAAATACACCTGGCAATGCGCTCACTTGGGTAATGGAACAGCTTCGCACTAGACGTCTTGATATCAATTGCTTCGTACCTTATGTCCTCGAGGCCAATGGTATTGTGATCCCAGATGACTAGCCCGGTAAGGGTATATCTGCTTCTTCGGGGCTCTTTGAGTCACCGGTGATTCCAACTTTTAGACCGACGAACTTCAAGGCTTACACTTGTCAATGATGGATGCGTGGTTCAGCCCTCTTTTTCTTGTGTCTTGAGCGATCTTCACTTCTCCCAGATCATGGGTTTTGTGGAACCCATACCATGCTCGCTTGGGTTGCCCAAGCCGTGGTGAGTTCGTGCTGTCTTGAAACTGTAATCGAATGGCGCCAACCGTTCTATGAGCGAATTGAAACCTGAAAATGGCGGTTTTGGGAAGCAAGGCCAGGTAGTGCCAATTTTTGGTCCTTGACCCAGTACACATTCTGGCAATGCACTTCTCGTTGAGCACATTGGTGACATCGATGCTGATGCTTTCGCTTGGACACGAGCCGGATGAAGGACATTCTAGCCTTGGACTGGTCGGATTCGGCCGATAATCCTCGAAAATATTATTATTATTATTAAATACGCCGTAGGCTCGAAGCCCCCGGTACCTCTGCTAGTACTCCCGTATGTCAAACCGTGCCCTAATGGCTGGACTAAATACATACGCTGCGTCGTCGGTTCGCCCTATTGGCGACTGCGTTGCGTCCACTACCATACTACGTTGGTTCTCAACCTACCAACAAAGTCCCCCCTGAGAAGATCGATGCTATCTGGGCCTTGAAGCTGTCCGACCCGTCCCTAGCAGCCACCTTACAATAGTCCCACTAACTACTGGTTCTCCTGTTGCCGTTGCGAGGTCTCTGCGAGAGTATAGTGGCCGTGGTGCGATGGCGGCCCGTAATCGTTCCCTCGGTCCTTCCAACAGCCCGCAAAAGAGGATTACGTGCTCTGCCGTCTCAGGGGCGTCGCCACAGCGGCATAGCGGCGAGTACACGCCAAAAGCCCCTGTCTTGAATAAGAAGGCTGCTAGTCCTATTTTTTCCGTCCTGATCTGGCACAGCGTAGACGCCTCCAGTCGGTTCAGGCCGAAATACCTGCCCCCTTTCGGTATCTGCATCGAACGGCCCTCCGGTTCCTCAGCGATAGCGCGTCGCTGGCGATCGTGATGCTCTGCTCCGGTGAGCCATCTCTTCCTCCAGTGGCCGAGGAGGGCAGCCGGGACCTCCTTTTCCTCACTCATCCACTCGGAGCCCTGGGCCTCCTTCTCCATAGTGTACCCTGCCGGTCGGAGTAGCTGCGACGCCTGCTTCCTCTTCGCCGGCCTATCCTGCCGGAGTATATGTGACGCTTTAGCGCTCGTGCTGCGAAGCAGATTTCTCTTCCCGCTAAGTCGTAGCCGTTCTTCAAACTTAGCAGCCCGGGCACTAAGATAGAGGTCTAGTGGCGGGATTGCTGCTTCTGCTTCCAGGTGGCGAACCGGCGTCGCTTTGTGGGCGCCACAGACTACCCGGAGGCACTCGTTATGTATCCCCATCAGGCTCTTAGCTGGCCCTGCCGGTTCCTCACTTATAGTATGCCACGCAGTCGCTCCGAAGGCGATCGCGCTATGGATAACCACCGTATATAACAGCCTCGCCCGTATAAGATCGCAGCCCCACGACATATTGACTAGCTTTGTCAGGGCTAGCTTTTGAGTTGCCATTTTTGTTTTAACACGCTCAACATGGGCGTGCCACGTCAGTTTGCGGTCGAACCAGACTCCTAGGAACCTGGCTGAGACTACCGGCGACACTGTGGCGTCCCCAAGGCGAATACTTTGCGGCAAGGGCTCTCGGGCCCTAGTAAAGTGCATTAGCTCACTCTTGTCAGGAGCGAACTCCATCCCGTGCCTCACTGCCCACCGCTGACACGTAGCCCATGCGCTCTCCAACCGGCGGCAGGTCGTGTCTGGATCGGTGCCGACGCTTAGCAGGTTCGTGTCGTCCGCGAACCCGACTACTAAAAGTAGTGGATGCTGCTCCGCTAGCTCCTCGTACAGCGTTGAAATGTATAATATAAACAGTATCGGGGATAGCGGTGACCCCTGGGGGACGCCAGCTCGTAGGGGGATTGGCTCTGACTCCTTGCCATCGAACCGGAGGCGTACCGTCCTATCCTCCACGAAGCTGCGTACCCACTCCTGAACCCACTCCGGGTAGCCTTTCCGGGCTAATATGGAAATCAGCCGTCTGTAATTGACCGTATCGAATGCCCCCTTGATGTCTAGCTGTAGCAGCGAGGCGATGCCCCCGCGTCTCCACGCCGTATAGACCACGTCCTCAACTATACGTCCTCGAAAATAAAGCAACAGATATACCAGCATTGGGAAAATGTGTAGAAGAAGAGTAAACACTCAAAGACAGCCCGTTGTATCTCGACTGGTAATTTTCTCACAACGAGATGAGGCAAACCCTCGAGCTCTGTGGTACGGGAGATGGCAGAAGCTGGTCCCATAGGCACGCTCTGGACTCTGAAATCGAACGCGAAAGACGGGGGAGGGACACAGGTCTAACGTATGTGCAAGGAAAAGACATACAACAGATGGACAGAGAGCGCTGATACAAGCCGACATTGCGCTAACTTTATACAGGAGATGTGGGCCAGGTAAAGCGCATCGTCAATGAATCGATCACCACAGTTGAAGGCTGCGTCGTAGAGGATTATTCTTCCGAGGCTTCTAAAGAGGCTGCTATCTGGGTTCCTCGAATCTGGTCACAGCCTTCAACGTGGCGTCGGAACATGCAAATGCTTAGAGTTTTACCTTGGATCGGTTTTGATTTTAAGACTAGTCAAACAGCAACGATTCTTTGGTCAACTTCACGACAGGGCGGCAACTCGTGACTCGGCGTGGTGACATGAAAGGTTCTCGCGGCAAAGGACACATTATGACTCTGTCCTCACGTGTCGTCTCATTTTCTGGTCACGCCTGACTCCTGAGTGAAACCCCTATCAATATAGGTATATAAGTATAGAAGTCGAAAACTTGGAATAGATATATCCGGAAGGATAGTAAGGCTGAGCTCGATCCTTATTCCGTATACACGTGAAGTGGGGAATTTATCTTGTCTTTTGCTACAGAGGGTCCCCAATGTGACTGTGTCGCCTAAAATGACTATAGACGACGGCAGCCGCACAGCAACTAATAGATTGAAGTATCACAAACGGGCTAGTGATGGTTGGCTAGGTCCGCCACTAACATAGATGCAATCGCACCGTTGATATTTGGGCACATGAAGTGAGCTGTTTCAACTATTCTCCAGGCTACAAGTTACAATTACTCCCAAGGACCACTTAGTACGGCACACGAGCTGCGAAACGCATCTCAGCGGCCCCCACATCAAATACCGCCACGACATTGTTGAGAAAGGTACCACCCAGGATAAAGCTCCCTTCGTCGCCTCCATCCACAATACCAGCAAGGCAGTAGCCGGTATCAGGGTCAACAATGTCAGTATAAATCATGTCCTTGGGATCAATCTGGAAAGTGGTGCCACCAATGGTGATGCCAAATTCAGGGGGCGTGGCGTCGCAAGGTGCGAAATACGCACCCTCGTTCTCCAGATAGACAGCTGGTGGTGAGTATGCCGCGAGTATGGGCTCGGCAATATCTTCACATTTCTGTTAGTATCATGCTCGGGTTTTGGGCATCATGTGGGCTCATACTGGTCGGTAGGTAGGCGAGCGTGGTGCCACTGTCGACAATGATGGGAATATTACTAGCCGAGGTGGTTGCGTTTTTCCACGTGTAGCTGTCTGGCACAATTGTGTAGAACTCGTACTGGGGAATGCTCTTGTACGGCTCGTTGATGGAGATCTACTCATGTTAGCCATACCACCAAGATTCATAATCATGGGATTATCCCTCGGAACTGACCTTCAAAATAGGCGTGCTTGCAAATTCACCTGCATAATCCACAGGGGGCAAACCCCCAAAGGCAATATACCCCTCCGACGAATTCCTCGTCAACGCCAAGCTGAAAAGGGGTGCACTCAGGTTCTGCTTGACCATGCTCGTAAACACAGGATCGTACTCCACAAAGTTTGACAAACTGTCATTCGATGCATTGGTCCCCGCATACGCACTCGTAAGATACGGATACGCCAACCCAACCAGCCCACTCGAGACTTCGTCGCCGAACCAGTACGAATAGTTGACAAGCCCCACTTCCTGATGCAGCACCGTGATACCGGCGACAGTCACGTCCTCATACCCCAACACACCAGTCAAGAACTCGCCATCACCATACGCAATATTGAAATTCTCGTCCGGAATCTCGCCATACTGGAATGCCCCGTCAAATGCTGGGCCGAAGTAGCAGTCGTCCTCAGTCTGTTCGTTACCCTCCTCGTCGACGCAGAGAAAGCCGGATTGCACGAGCCAGGTGTCGCTGGATCCGGTATCGAAGATGACTTGGAAGGACTGATTGCCGAAGGAAACGGCGCCCACATACTCTTCTTCTAGCAGGTTGTCGAGGGGCTCTTCAGCGGCAGTGGCGGCTTTGTACAGGCCATCTTCCAAGGGGCCGCGCAGGAGGGCTTTGGTATATGCTGAACGTTGCGATTTGCTTGCAACTTTGCGGATTTGGACGAAGCTGTCTGTCGCGATGTCGGGGCTGGCGGCCTGAATGGCTTTCAGGCTTTTGGTGCTAGCTTGAAAAAATCGGGACGCGGCGGCTTGAGCTGCAAGCAACGAGAGTAATGTTTGATTCTTCATGGTGAACTAAGCCCGCAGTGTTCTCTGACTCTGCACGAGGTAAGATGCCAAGAAAGCTTGGCCATCCTCTTGCTTGATCTGTCTTAAATACCCTATCAAGTTTGTTTACCTCCCTGCGTAGCCTGGGGAAATTTGTTCGGGGATGCACAGCTTTCGTATACGATTCCGCAGGACCATATCCTCCTATCAACAAGACCTTCCTAAAGCAGGCTCTTCAACCGCGATAGTTTACATGGTCCCCTGGAATTCCTGACAAATGAAAATAAAACAAGCATTTTAGCTCTGTAACTTTTAGCAGGGTTATTTGAGGACGCAATGGTGTAATAGGAAACTCCCCTGCTGTTGTCTGTTTGTCAGTTTGTGGTGTACGTGCAAATGCTTCATTTCCATGACCAATGCAATCTCAACTGAGATAAGGAGGGACATGACCAATCGGGTGTCGGAAACCTTACGTCGTATCTCAATCACTCACGTCTAGATTAAGACTTTGAAATTCGCAATATCTAACTCGCCACAGATATTTTCTTGTGGAGTTTTGGAATATATAAAATAATAATAATATTAAATACGCCGTAGGTGTTAACCCTCGGTACCTCTACAAGTACTCCCTTAAGGGGCTATAGATGATATAGCGGGCCCTTAAGCCGCGTCGGGCGGTTATACAGGTAAACTTGTAGCCAAATGACTACTAAACCTCCTGTCCCTCCCTAAGTCTGTGCTACAACCCCTGCCTGAACTACCGATAAGTGTGGTAATGTGGCACTTAAATTCGTCCTCAGGGGTGGGATGCTGCTGATGTGCAGAAGATGCTCGACTATTTTTTGTCGCGACAAGTCGTAGTATCTGCTAATTGGGGTTCTCGTCGAGCGTATACATCTCAACCATACGCTCAAGTGGATAGACCGTAACGTGGTCAGACGCTCGCAAGAATCGCGGCGAGAGGGCGTGCTGCGCGCCTTCTATCGTGAGGGGACGGGTTCGCCGACGAGCGTTATCGGAAAGGCGAGGTCCGATAAGGGGTCGGATTAACGATTCGAATTCTGGACCGGCTGTCGAGTTATATTCCGCCGACGTAGTGCTTGACGGTCGACTGGCTAGGATGCTCGTAATCCTAAACTGCACCAATCTCCCTATTATCGCTAGGTAGGCGAAGTCAACAAGGTGGGCAGCGCGCCGTAAGGGTTGACTAAACCCCCTTGTGTGTCAGCTGCGGGATTCGAACCCGCGACTCGTCACCGACCCAAGTGGGCGAGGCTCAAATCGGGACTTATCTACCAGCGAAGTGACCAACTACACCAGCCGACTGGAATATATAATAATGACTACTGATTTCAAGGGGTTGAGTCCATATTGTCATCTATCGTAGCGACTGCATGTCCGTCAAGAACATCCGGAACTAGACTATCAGAAAACACTCGATAGAAAATGGCATGATATTGTTACGCTCTTGGGTGAAGTTGCTGAACATGTCGCCATGGATACCAAAATACTGCGGATCGAGCAGCAGCTAGCGACCTTTTCACTGAAATGAACGTCGAAAACATCACAAAGTCGCTAGATGGAGCATCAAGTTCATCAACTACGGCATACTAAGGTGCATAGAAGTCCATCGTTTCACACGCGCCATCGCTCCCCGGCATCCAACTCCAAGTCCTCAAACATCATAACCCAGGTATACACATAATACCTGCGTAAATACCGATCGACGCACGCTTGGTAGTTTTCCTCACTCCAATGTTGCTCCGTATAGTGCTCTCATGAAGATCATCCCATACTTCTTGCGGGCGTGTTGGACTGGTCTTACCGTCCTCATCTTCGTCGTCGTCTTTGCCGTCGTAGTAGTCAACATAGCGATTGCCGAACGTTCTTATAAGCCCGTTATGAGAATCAAAATAGTCTGCGCAGGGCCATTCCGGAGCGTTGGCAGTTTCGTATTTGTCAGGGTACGGCTAGGCCGAAGGCAATAGTACAGAGTGATGGGGAGTAGTAGGCTTCCCTCCTGGTTAGCACCGGGTGGTCACTAGCGGTCACTAGCGGTCTCAGGTAGGGGTGCCCAAAGTGGTTCATTGAGCTTCCTATCTTCTTCCCAAATAACTTCCCTTACATAGATAGCTAGAGCCCGGAGTCGGGGCCGTAGATCCCGTATATCGGAGCCGTAGGGCACTAGTTCCTCCGATTCTTCAGTATACCAAGACTTCCATATTAGGCCATGACTCGCACGTCCCTATACCTGTGCCATGCATCCAGCACTCTGACATGTTTGTACTCTTCACTTACATCAGCCGAACACGATCCACGCGCTTCACTGAATATAGTGCCCGACGAGGTATGGGAGAAAATACTACCAGATCCCGAGATAGCGGCTCTAGAGCAGAAACGAGAAGAGCTTAAGAACGACTGGTACCGACGAAATTTGCGATCTAACCCAACAGATTCGCGCGAAGCAAGGGTACCGTGAAAAGAGGGGTTAGGAAGAGTATCGTGGCTTTTAACTTTACAATCTACGAACGTGACATATCGAGAGATATTCTGGGGGCAAACTTTCAGATACCTAGGCGCGTACGGCTGAAAAAAACTCTGTCATTATCCGGAGACATTAATCTTTGAAGAAACACTACAGCTTTGTGTTGTGATTTGCGAATTCATCTTAAAAATCTATCAGAAGCAAGAAACGGCTAGACAGGACCATATCTAATAACGAACAAAGGTCCAGATGACAGCACTAGTTCAGGAGCTTCCCGAGTAAGAAGTTTCCCCGCTGCTCAAACTAAAAACGTAATAATCTTGCTGCATCGGCGATAATCGCCTCTCTTACAAGGAGAGAACATTTACGTACAGTCTACCGGCAGTAGTAAACAATCATTTTGAGCGCACGCACTTCTCTGGAATTAAGGAGCTTGAGCAGGATAGGTTCATCTTCTGGGAACACCTCAAGTGTATAGGAGACGACATCAAGATACTTGGAATAAATTAGTTGAGAAATCATGTTCAAAATTTTCATGGGCCGTGGCCCAGGCCACGTCCGGTACGGTAGAGTTATATCTGCAGGTGCTTTGTTTTCTTCTCCTGTGATGTATAGAAGTTAAGACTGCGTGGCATGTACGGGGTTTTTTTGTAAATGCCGTGGGCCACTCATGGAGATAATGTGATCTTGAAAGTTGTAATTTGAGCGCGCTTGGATGGTACAGTTTGGCTCCACAGCTACTTGCCTTTCTCTGGTCACACCGTTGATACTCTTCGTCATCTTTGAGGCTACTGTTTGTCCATTTGTTGGCATATAGAGAGCTTGTAACACTGACGGAAATTTTCCAAGGTTTGGAACAACGGGCCAAAAAGCAACAATCAATGCTAGGTACATTCTAGGGAAGTTTCTGTAGGTCTTTCGGCTCGTTAAAGGATGTACCATCAGTTGATCATCTGAGCCTTCTATACCACTTTCTCCGCTACGCTATTAATAATTCCCCTCCAAGTATATAATACTGCCCAGTTTTGCTGCAAGATCTCTACCTGATTCGTCTTTGGTAATTTAATCTTCTCAGCCGTACGAGACCGGCGGTTTTAAGGGAACAGGCCATGGTTCCAAGGTAGCTAGATAGACACGATGGAGGCAGTGGGATGGGGAAGAAGCGTGAAAAAGCATGATATTTCGATAACTACGTATCTATCCACCATTACCGCTGTTATCGCCGCTTGAACCCTTCCAAATGTGTATAGCGCTAGCGATTTGCGTCCTGGACCCTTTCGACATCCAGCGTCCGAACTTTAAATAAACGGCCGACAACGGCCTGCTATGTATTCGCTCCCAGTCTTGGCTAGCTCATCTTTGTCCAAATACCGTGCTTTCGGGGATCTCGCTGACTATCTCCAATAATGACAGCGTCAGAGCTGATAAGGTTTGACCATCGAATCTAGAGATACTCCACGGTCCACTCTTGGCACCGTTTGGTATTGACCTAGACTTTTGTCAACATTATCGATAGGAGCTCGGATGTCCTAACATTGAGGAGGCGGGCGTGTCGCGCGCCAGCCCTTTTTCCTTGTTTTTTCTCTTTGATGTCGACGGCTGATTTAGAGTTTCTGAACTACAATAGCCACTTGACCGGACGTAGATAATAGTCCCCTTGCATGGTGGCACTAAAATCTTTACAGATATTTCTGGAATGAAAATGGCGAAATGGGCGCCGTGCTTTCCGATCCGCGGTACTTGGCAAGATAGGCAGAACGAGAAGCCATCTTGATGCAGAGAAGGTGATAATAGCTAAGTAAGAGAACAGGCGAGTGAAAACAACGAGGATATTGATGGACCTTCAATGCTACCAATCTTGGAAGGACATATGGCCACGTATCGTACGTTATGGGCCAATATGACCACCCCCCATCGAACCACACAAGTCCTGCCTGTGGGACAGGCATCGTTCATTCCTATCTATACGAGACCCTTATGGCCGCTGTTCACTTCTTGCAGGACTCTCCAGAGACCATATCATCTTTAATACAAGACCATTTGCCCACAATCCAATAGATATTCTAACCAGCGTAAAAGAGGATATGGGATAAGTGTAAGACTATGATAGAGATGGAGATGGATAACTTAAGCCGATATTGAGCTTCTTATATACACGCTCTACGTGCCTCTGCTTCCTACTCCGCAATCCCGTTGGCTTCGAACTTGGGTTACAACCTCTACATGAAATTTACAAAACTGCAACAGACTGCCCCGCGCTTCACATTGCGCCGAATCCAACGCTAGTGTGGACAACCGTCTGCAACCTTTGCACTTGTGCCTCGCCACGGGGACAGTCAAACGGCCAAATGAACCACCCACAACATTATTCTGTGAGCCACGACCACGACGCGAGCGGTCGAGGATCTCTTCACGTATCGGGTTCTGTCAAAGAGTGGAGCACGGGTGCCATCTAGGCGCTATGCCGCCCCTATAGGGAGGTCAGGCCTTTACTATAGTAACAGGTGCGGGTTCCAATTGTTTGACAGCATTTGGTGGGGCTGGTTTGGGCCATGACCGCATTTTTAATGGGTTTTAAGCCTGCATGTCTCCTTCCTAGGTCAGCGAAAATGGTCTCGGCAACCTGTACATGGGGCTGACTACAAACCTGTTCGTAGGGACGGGGAGGAGTTCTCAGAGGGCTTGGTGGGGAGGTATGATGTGATACAGAGACGCTTGTGCCGATGGTGATCTCAGAGTTGGATATACTAATGCGTATAGTACTGATGCCCCTTTAAGGGACGGCATCTTGCACAGAATGGAGTACCCATGGTAGGGTATAGACTAGAGAAGACGTGGCGTCATGAACTCAACCTTGAGCTACCATGTTGCAATGTATTGATTTAGTCATAAATTCAGACGTTGAGCTTTTCCATTTGAATCCTTCTTATAATTGAGTTGTCGTCATTCGCAGTGCCACTCGTTACGATGGTCCTGGGGGGACGTGTAAGTGGGCTGCGATAATTCTGATTGGCTCACCGCCAACGGAGCCTGAACCAGCGACAGCGAGGAACCATATTTATGAAGCCATCCTGATCCAAATACACGACTGGGAAAATGGGGCGATCAGAAACAACCATGGCGGCTACTGCGCGGTCCGAACCCTCTTGACATGGTGCTCTGTACTATGTATAGGACCTTGTCGATCTTCTCCGAGATCTGGGTTTGGCGGGGTAGATTCGACAAGGATGGAGGCTTGTTTGTCCAGCAACTGGGATGGCTCCTTGCATAGGATGGTGCACGCACCGATACCGGCAGATCTTATCGGCATGGTAATACGGCAGGACCCGTGAATTCATGTGGCTGGATGTTTTTGCATTCTGCCCATACCCACACCCAAGCAAGTCCACTATTTTCCTGGGTCAAATCACAACGGCTGTCTCGGCTTGGGGTTTCCGCCATCTCAGAAGCCACACGGCCTTGAACACCACGAGAGTGGCTGAGTGGGTTCACGGCCGCCAGTTCCGAGGAGTCTGTTGCCAGGATGACGTAGAGCGCAATATTGAGTCAACGATGCAGGATCCCGTGGCACTCGATTCGACAAGTCGCCAGACGCCTTACTGTTTCTAGCAACGACGGCTACGCCCGATGGGGTAAGTAGCTGCCGTAGAACATTTGCGCTTGTCGTCATTCCAGCCTACCCGCCCGGCACAGCGGTCATTTCATAGTCGCTCTCGTCCGGCATTGTACAAAAATGGTGCGGGGGCTTCTACCATCCTCATACGATTGAATCACCAGCGAGTCTTGACCAGCCCCTGGCTTCTCTTCTGGTCAGAGGTCGATACAAGTTTATCGGTACATAACTTATTTTAATCTTAATCTCGACAAGTGGTGATCCGGTTGCCCGGTACAAGCAAGAACATTCGGTGCGACTGGCTGGAGGGTGTCTGCTTGAGACATTAATCTTGCAACCCAACTGGTGCTCCTCGCGACAACAAATTTCTCACGGGTATGTTCCTCCAAGTTGACCACAATCCACCGTGTTGCTGCGACACTCGTTGCCGATCGGAGGCCTTACTTCTGGTTTTGTGCCGACCATTCCTGACCCTCATTTCCTCCAGTATTTACCCACGCCGAGTGAAAACCTCGAACACTGGCGATTGCGATCCGTCAATCATACTCCCCGCGCCGCGCGATCGGCTTGACGTCCTGCTACACATGTCCTCTTAAGGAACGCTGACCAAACACAACGCCATGGCGATCTCCCGTATGACTTCCGTCCCGCGACGCCCGCCTTATCCTAACTGACTTGTGATCGTAGGCTCTACCCTAAGCCTTGCTGGTATCACCTTCCTCGCCGGTGCCATTGTGATGATGTTCTTCATTGTCCTCGCCGGGGTCTCTGATGCAAACCCTCTCAACAAAACTTACTTCCTCTCCGCCGACACGAGCTCCATCACCGACGCCCGCGATCGCTCCCAATGGACGTACTTCTACATCTGCTCCCCCGGCAATGTCGACTGCAGCGGCGCGTGGCCTGCTCCGGCTTTCGGCTGGGCCTGGTCCCAGGATGCGGCAAACGCACCTAGTGAACTCGCCGGCTCAGCCGGTAACAACACCACAAACCACTACTACTATCTGATGTGGCGCTTCGGCTGGGTCTTCTTCCTTCTCGGCCTGTTCTTCGCAGTCATGGCCTGGTTCTCCAGCTTCCTCGCTTGCTGCGGACGCCTGGGCGCGGGGCTTGCGGGGTTGAGTTCGGCGGTTGCCCTCCTATTCTACACGGTCGCCGTGGCGCTTATCACCACCACGTTCGTGAAGGCGCGCAATGCGTTCCTAGCCGACGACAAAGATGCGCAGCTGGGAACTTACGCATTCGGCTTCATGTGGGGCGCGTGGGCTGCCATATTCATAGCTACGGTGCTGTTTTGCATAGGAACTAGGACGCAACGTTCGGCTGCCGGAGGTGGCAAGCGGTGGGGCCGCACAAGGAGTGTACGCAGTGAACTAGGAGGCCGGAGGGTGAAGGAAGACTACGCTTAGGAGATACGTATCCGGAGGCGTGGAAGGGGCGACTATTTACACGAGAGGAACGGATGATAGCGCGCGTGTTAGATAAGGCACGCGAGATGCACAAGTATCACTCATTTTTTACCAATACCCACCAAGCGCAGGAACTAATAAACATGTATTGCTTTCCCAAGCATCTTGTTCCATATTGGTATGATTAGGTGGATACCCCAGTTTCGAAATTTACTCAGGCGTGTCGACACTGAGGTGCTGGGGTGATCGAATAAAGCGGACGTGCGGGCTGTTCAGTCGTATGCTAGCTCAATTTCTGGATGCGATTCTATTTGGTAAATCGTTTGATTATATTTGCTCTACTTTGTTACTCCATGCAAGTATATAGAAGACTAAGAATTCTGTCGACGCACTGTTTCCGTATGCTCAAGCATAAACTTGACCACTGAAACAGCAGGCCAGTATTCCGGTGATATAACTTGGCATGCCATTTGAGTAAAACTCAAATTTTCCCATTCACACAGAGATTCAATAACAAGATGAACAAATATCTAATACAACCCGGACCTATATATAGAGTACAAACGACCCGCTAACACGTCTTCCTTCATTTGACGTAGGTATTTCCGGAACAGCCCCTGCCGTCGACGTAACGAGTCTCAGCTCGTCGGCTAACTATGTCTTATTAGAGTCCTGCGCAAGGATATTTGGAGCTTATCCTGGGCCAGGCCATTGCCGAAGCTCGGTCGAATTTCCACCCTGGTATCAGCCGTGATTTAGGTTAAAGATTCCTGTCTGGCAGGTTAGAGTGAAAAACCGAGGTAGAGGGTGGAGTGGGTGAGGAAATGGAGGAAGGGGCTTTACTGTTGTTGCTAGAGAGTGATGGTCCGCTTCCTGACTGGGCTTTTGGTCCTTTTGTCGCTGTGGAAGTGTTGGACGGGAAAACGAAGGACCATCCTCCGGCGTTCGAGGTGGTAGCAGCAGGGCCATTCGTAGTCGAGAGTGGAAATAAGGAGGGCATAGTAGATGAGCTTGTTCGAGCTGGAGCTGTGAATGCCCAACCGGCTGTTGTTGCTGCGTTTGTTGTAGTGCCGGGCGTCGCTGCACTGCTACCTGATTTGGAGGTTGGTGCCGGATTAGGCGACGTGGCCCCTGAACCATATTAGAGACTCATTCTATCTAAAAGATCCCACAGTGTCCAAAATACTCACTTGATTCTGACTGCCTGAGTCCTGAGCTGGCATGCTGACGCGAGAGGTTCAGCGGGAGCACTGATAACGGGGTATTAGCGTTGGTAACTATTGGTGTACCAAACTTATGGAACACTCCTTGACAAACCTGTACTTTGTCTCGGCCGATACGGCTGACATCTGCGAAGTGCATCTTTCAACCTCTCGACTTCTTTTCGGAGAGATTGTCTTCTAGACTGCACGTCGTCTGACTCTGATGCCAACTGCCTCAGCTCCTCGTCACTCATACGGTGTACTTTGGTTGCCGTCAAAATGTCCGAAATATTGCAAACCAAACAATTTTCCACCGCGAGGTTGATAACATTCTCTGTGAACGTACATAAAGACATCTGCGCGTAGAGTTAAGGTGATTGCACTTGAGCATGTGCAAATAAGTGAAGAGGGCTCACATCATAATATGCCACCATCCTGTCGATGATCCCATCTGTGTTAAATTCATTTCGCTCAGAGTCCTGCTCGTTTTCGTTGATGATGATCTGTATCAGCTGCTTGCGGCTGGGCACCTCCCTTGACCTGTCATTCGAATCCCTAGGCGGCCCATTCTCGAGGAGATGAGACATGCGATCTGCAAGACGGCGAACAGCCCTCGTTGACAGCCTTCTCTGGTACTCCGTCTCGAGTGGTGCATTGAACCCAGACATGTAAGGGCGGATGATCTCGGAAATTTTTGCTTCCAGGACATTCGTCTTGTCGTCAAAGAAGGGATCGACACAGCCGCGCAGCAGGGCCGTGACGGTAGGGCTATAACCCCCAACAACGTGGTGAATTAGGTTCTCCACGAAGACCTTGGCGAAGTCGGTCACCAGGTTCAGATGACGCGCCGCGATGCGACTCCAGGGCTGGGCTTGCTGCTTGAACAGCTGAATGACGAGTTCGTCATTGGAAGACCCGGGAAACTCCCGACCTCGATTGGCTGACGCCAGTCGCTCGAGCGTCAAATTGAACTCATGTTCCCCGATCGAAGTGGGTTCTGGGAAGTCGTATAGATCAACAAATCCCTGAAGATATTCGGGGATTCTAATATTCTCGCCTCCGAATCCTTCGTGATGACTTACAGGGGAGTCCCCGTCGTCATCGTCACCATGTTTGTCGCTGTCCCACACAACAAGCTCATTTGCCCCCTTTTTCAACATGGTGATGTGAAAGGCGCGGTTGAGATTGCGAAGATGAGCCCGGAGCTTGTTTTCGGTTTGTTCAAGATCCCCAAAATATGGGTCATTGTACCTTCCTTCAACGCCGTCTCGGGAGATTCGCTGAAAATGTTCGGCAATGCCGATCAAGTACAACTTGAGCTCCTCTGGGCTGGATCGTGAGGGGCCCAGGCTCTCCAGCGCAATTCGCTTGCTCTGAAGTGCGTTTTCAATGTCTTGAATCACTACAGGCAAGTTCCTCCTGATGTGTTCGAGCAGCACGTTGCTGAGCTTGTGTCGCAGTCTCCCCGCTCCTCGGTTGCTTGAAGGTATGGCGGCCCAGGCGCCAGTCTGGAAGAAACGCTCCTCTTGGGCATCTCTTGCGCTCGCGTCAAGCCTTTCGTCGCCCTCGGACCGGTTACGCAGAGCATGCCAGCCTAGATTCAGCCTGTGCATGCTCTCCAGGCCCTGCGCGAGTCGGATACCAGTCCTCTCATTGTGAGACCCGGGGCTTGGAACATCGGGCTTGGTGATGACCCCAAGTGTGCGCTCTTTTTTCGGGTCATGCCGCTTGGCTTCGGCGAGTACTTTCTGGTTGGCAAGTTGGTTGTCTGCTGAAATCACTGCCAAAATGACGCTCTTTTGCTGGCGCATGTAGCTCTCCACCAGTGAATCCACCATCTCTTTGTCTTGTTGCGACTGTTCGGATGTTTCCGCATGGAAAAAGCCCGGTAGGTCGACAAGCGTAAGGGGAGGGACATCACTGCCAGCAATTTCCACCCGCAATATGTCCTTATAGAACCCCCTCGCGCCTCCCGCATGACTGCTCATGCGCTCCTCGGCCACCTTCATGATCTCAGAGAGATCATTTCTGTCGAGACTAGCTCTTCGGAATGGCTGCGCAGGCTCGTTGGTGGAGGCAGGTTCTTCGGTGGCGAATTGGATTCGGACGTCGATACTGTTTTGATCTGCCCTCCGGAGCACCAACTCAGTTGCAAAACGAGTACACAGTCCTCCTCTCACGGGAAACCGCACACGAGAAATAGCCTCGAGGACGGAACTTTTGCCGGAAGACTGATCGCCAACCACAATAATCTGCGGCAGATCCACAATCTGGCCTACTTGCAGCTCCCGGAGACTGTCGATGATATCCAGTGACTTCCGTGCCTCCGTGTTGTAGAGCTGATCAATCGCGACCGAGTCGCAAAGGATTTCTTCTTGGGAAAGGTCTCCCATGTCTCATGTGGCGACTGTTGGAATGTGAGGATATTTGATGGGGGCTAGTCTTGCTAATAAAAAGTCGCCTATGGTACAGAGGATAACGCAGACAGTTGAAGTAGATGAACTGGAAGAAGGGAAATTTTGAAACTTCCCCGGCCCTGCGCTGCCTCATATACCCCTGGGAAGGCCCGATTGTGACTTCGTTCAGCGTTTATGATCACTACCTCCTGGGCTGGGCATCTAGGCTGCATTAGCAAGGTTACGAGGAACTATTGAGAATTTGTCGCATGTCTACCCTGAGATACCCATGTTGGTGGTTGGATGTATGCACTCTGCCACAGCCCCTGGAAACATGCATCCCACAAACCAACCCACAGCACTGGTACATGCACATAGTTGGCTCAAAGCAGGCATCCCTGCCGCCATGTGTCCAACATCTTGCGCGAAAAGCGTATAGCGTCCCAATACCAGCGTATGAGAAAGGCCTCGTTGGTCTATTTCTGTGGGTCACGGGATGCCGCCAGGAGGCGAAACAAAGCTGAAAGTAGCATAATGACGACCGCGACCACATAGACCCTGTTGGCCTGCAGTGCCAGCTTCGTGGCGGCATGTTGAATCGTATATACCCCAGTATGACCACAATTGTCTGGGTGGAGCCTAATTCAACTTTTGGCTGGCATAAGGTTCTGTCTGACACGGCAACAGAGATAGATCGACGTTTTCATTCTAGTCAAGCCAATATAATGGTGAGTCAATTGGTAGGATTTCTTAGAAACTGAGCAGGCGTAGCAGGCCAAACAAATCGTAGACTGCGCGAGGTGCTTGAGAAGTCGTGAAAGCGAGTCAAAGATATCAAGAGGATATCACAAGACTGTTTCCGTGGCTGATCCGATATGTCCGCAATCGGTGTCCCCTGCGATACCAAGAACACTAGATAGACCGCAGGAGCAGCTGCGGGTTTGGGTGAAGCACCAGCCAGTCTTATCAGGCAGGAGAGAGACCACGCGAAACAAGCTGACGTTATTCATAGTCAGATCACTCTTACACCGCTCATCATCTACCCTACGCAACCACATGTTAAAGATGAAAGTAACGGCTCAATATTATTCGTCTATGCAACGATTTGGATAGTGACGACTGTGGGCAAGTGTGGCCTCGAGTGTACCAGTAAGTGGGCGTGGGGGAGTAGGTGGATCTGCAGCCACCCGAAAACAATACCGAGATCTCCACACTTACGATATGGTACTCAACAAGACAATCAAATTTCAACCAATTAGGTCTGGTGGTCTAGTGGTATGATTCGCGCTTAGGGTACACCCTTAGCTTAGTTTGCGCGAGGTCCCGGGTTCAATCCCCGGCCAGACCCCAACATTGAATTTTTGACTTTTACCAGATTTCACCCGTCACCTTTGCTGCATTTTTGCATCTTACCTGAAATAATGCCTTGTTGTATCACTTGTATCACTTGTATCTATTTAGGGAAAATTGCTTTGGGTTTTCCATTTCTTTTTGCTTTCACCACCACGGTACCGGACAAGTCTTTTCCAACGGTCACGCACAATAGATCAGTCACCGTAGCCGAGAATGGCGAAAGTCCTCTTGGAAAGGACTCCCTCAGCTCCTCACTTAACAGCCGCAAGCCGCAACTTAGCTCAAGTGTACTATCAAAATCCATCTGATGAGAGAATTTGCGACGCATTTGATTTTTCCATAATTAGTCACACATAAGACCAGCTGATCGGTTTGCCTGGTCTGATTCGAGGGTCTCCTGACCCTTTCTGAGTTTCTCATCTGGTCTTGGAAACAGACGACGCGTCTCACGATCCTCTGATCATCGACGCACATGAGAATGTTCAAGCGGTAACCTAATCCTGAAGAGTAACGCCACTTCCTTGGTAAGTCACGTGGAAAGCTGGTACTACCACGGTATCAGGCCAAAGTTTTCACCCCCCCGACAAGTACCAGTGTACCACTGCCAAGGCAACGCTATACTAATTCTGGCCTAGCCTACTCATGCTAACGAAAAGGTACTTTCACCTCTACTTCGACGGTGGTAAATCGAAAGCCGAAACTCATACTATTATTACAACGTTTTCGCTTAATCAGATCAAGATAACTATTAAGGCCTCTTCAAGCCAGGTAGCTAAGAGATCTAGTAGACCCCGGACTTTATCTCGTAAGTAAGAAGAAGAGCTCGTTACATATGTAACAAGTTCTAAGCAAGACCGTAGAGCCTTATTCCTGTCACGACCTGGGTTGCATCGCATTGGTAGAGACCTCGATTAGGTGCTATCGACGAAGATTCTACTCTAAGGAGCGAAGGAAAGAAGATGACAACTTAGGTTTGAGGGAGCGCGACTAAGTCGTCCACGCTTGGCGGGGCTCCTACAAGGGTTATGATTGGCTTCCCATCTGACACTGCCATGGCAGGTGTTCCAGCTGTACGTCACCTGGTTGTAGTGAGTCTGCGAGGGTTGACCTTCACAATTCCTCCAGTTATCAATCATCCTTTTCTAGACGACTTCTAAAATCGAGAGCATCATCAGGGTTTAACTATATTCACTCTCATGGGGAGACCTCCATTTCCAGCGTGGCAAGGCCTTGTCATATTCGACCCGCCAGTGGACCGAAAGTTATGACACATCTATGCGCCAAGCATCATAATCACGACCCAAACCGCAATTCCCGGTAGAAATTTCTCATTTCCAGACCTACGACGTCCAACCAATTCGCTATCTCCTGTAGGAAAAACTTTGTCCATCCATCATCTCACTTCGTGGGACCGCATCTTGAAACCGACTCCTTAAACCCCATTTCACTTCTCACCCTTCCCCTAAACCCCCCCACAATATTATAGCTCGTCCTAAGAAATCTCCAGTTCCTCTTCAACGATAGGCGTAAGCTCTGTAAAAGTGGCTATATCTTCGTCTCCTGTCGTGTACCAACAACTCCGGTAAGCATACCATCCCATGAAAAACATTCGTGTACAGGGGCGCCTGAGTCATTCCACCATATGCCCTATGAGCTTCGAGTCCCTGGCCCCGTTGCTGTCATGTTAAAGATTAAAAAGAGAAAGCCGGCCCATTCGCCATACCTCTGTGTGCGTGCGTTGTGTTGGGAAAAGAATACGCCGGTTGATGCTATGTGCATGAGTCTTTCGACTTTTGGTGTGTCATGCACTTGTGTAGAGAACCTGCTCTCCACAGGTTCTTCTCAAATTGGTAGAATAGGGTTGAGGAGAGAAACCGAAAATGACTGGTCTCGGCAGAGGAACAAGAGTTGGTGCGGAATGTGCAGTGTTCTCCTGTGCGGATGTGTCTCTGGTCGTTGAGACATTCCAAACGACCTTCAGGGGAAAGCTTGGGGACTAGCTATAGGACTGCCGACATCCAGAGGCGCGGCGTGCAATGCGGGTCTGTCGATTGTGCCGCCATATTCGCCAGTCGTTTTTTTTTGTAAGGCTCCTCGTACCCAAGCGGCGATCTCCGCGTCCTCGGTGGCGGAATGGCTGAGATCCAGATGGCCCGCTGCACCGGCTATGGCCTCAGCGCTGGCATCATTCTCGGCTGCCTCTTCGTCTTCCTCGGTAATAGTCTCGGGTTTCGTCAAACCCTGGAGCCATTCAGAGGCCAGTAAAGCTTGGTAGTTGGGTCGAAGTTTGGGCACCTTGTTCAGGCAGCCGTGGACGAACAGACGGGCAACGTCAGAGTAACCCTCGGAGGGCAGATCTGGTGGGTCGCCTTCAACGATTGCCTGTCATTAAAGAGTCAGTGTGATGTCCATTTGTTTAAGAGAGCTGAAATGGCAATTTACGCTGAGTTGACTGAAGATGGTCGATGACACTTCAGGAGGGTACGGGTATTTACCCATGGCACATTCGATGATGGTAAGGCCCAGACTCCAGATATCACTCTGCACGCTGTATGTCCCGTCCGATGCACCACTTGACATGAATGCGCCGCCGGAAATGCGCTCTGGCGCCATGTAGCTCTGACAGCCGATATTCGTCTTCGCAATACTCGCCACTAAATTTCCACTAACGCCAAAATCGCAGATCTTGACTTGGCCTCGCGTGTTAGCCAATATATTCGTTGGCTTGACATCACGGTGGATGATGTTGTGCTTCTCCTTGAGTTCCTTGAGACCCATAATGGTGCAGTACGTAATTTTCCGCAGCACATTCTCAGGAATTCCACCCCAGTACAACTTATCGATCGATCCACCATCCATGTACTCTATGCACATGTACACAGCGCTCTCTTGGAAGAAGGCGCCGTAGAAGTCTATTATGTATGGTGACACGCATTCGTGCAAGATGACAAGCTCTTTCAGGATCGTCGAGAGCTTCGCCTCGTCCAGTTCAAGCCGGATCTCCTTCATGGCCATAACTTTCCCAGAGGTGCCACCACCGGCCTTTCCATCGACAGATGCTGCTGCCGTGTCCGCGGTACTGGGGAGCCCGGAAATAGAAGCTGACTTGAAGCCCGAGAGTCCAGGGCCAAATCGGGGCACCAAGGGCTTGCTGTGCCGTACCTTGTATACAGTGCCGTAATTGCCCTTTCCCAGCTCGTCTAGCTTTTCGACCTCGTCTAGAGATATCCTAAAGACAGAACCGTCGGAGAAGTCAACACCCTTGTTTGTGATGATGGCCTTCCCCTTGAACGTCAGATATCCCTTCTCTGAGTCGATGTAGTCGGCAAACTGTTTCATTTGCGACGGCGCGCCGGTGTTCTCATTCTGTTGTTGCGGCATCTGAAGCCCGCTGGGCCTGGAAACTGGCGAAGGAGCCGTCGGCCCCCCAGCCATATCACCCAGCTTGAGCCCGAATCGTCTCTTGCCTGACAGGCCGCCGCCCGGAGCGGTAGCGCTGGGGACACTCGGCGCCGATTGCGGGAAAGACGGAGCGCCAGGTCGTTGTAATCGACCAGGAGTCATGCCGGATCGAGCGTTGCCAGGGAGCCCGCCGGCTAGGGCACTGGCGCCGGCGGGGGATTGTGGACTCGCCAGGTTGGGCTGCGAGATCAAGGGGGAGCTACCCTGGCGCGATAGGTGGAAGGCTCGCATCTTCGCATTGATATCATCAGGAAGGTTTTTGCTCGACGATCCAGTGGTGACAGGCGGCCGTCTCGCGCTCGACAGGACTCCGAGAGGGGTAGAGGATGCCGACATGGGGTGAGTAGGCGGATCCGACACTGACCTTAACGAGGGCATCCTCTTGGGCAGCGCGTCGGTTGATGGTGTCTCATCGGGCGTCGGGGTGCCGAGGGGAGTGCTGGCCTCAGATGAGGTTGAGGGCGAGTCCAACGGCTCATTGTCGGCCATTGTGAGGGTCTAGGACTGGTTCTGGCCTGGATGTATCGCGTCCACAGGGCACGTTGAATTGAGCTCGCAGCAGTGATGAGGACGCCTCTGGTTCAGGCAGAGTAGGGTATCCCAGAAGGGACACGTGCGATAGATGGAGGCGTTGGTGGGTAGTGAGGACAGCTTCAGTCGGTCAGATTCATTCCGCAACTGATGCTGGTGGTGATGTTGGCCAAACTCTGTTGAAGTTGGGTGGTCGTGCCTGTTGGGTTTATCGAAAGGAGAAATTCCAAGCAGTATGGTATGCAACATAAAAAAGCTTGCTGCGTCGAGAGATGGACAGTCATCGGAATTCTTTAATGTTGCAGGTAGGTGCAATCGCGGTTGCGCAGTCATGTTCCCTGCACCTGTCTACTTTTTGCACGATAAAATGGCATAGCCTGCCCCTCAACCCCTCCGTCCGTACATGGATAATGGCTTACAACCCCAAACATCAGTGGCCCGTCAGGCGTTGGGCCCAGCTGTCTCCACACTTTGCATCCTTCACACCCTTCGGACAGAACACGTAACGACGTCATTGTCGACCCCAAGCCTCCCTCCAGGACCTTGATCGTTGCTCGTGTCATGGAGCACTACGCAAGCTACGCAAGCTACGGCAGCCCATTACAATTTCGCGATTTTGAATGGGCCTGGACTGGGCTCCGGCGAGATGCCAAATTCAATCGATAATGGTTTTTCCAAGAACGAGAAACGTCTCTGCCATCGTGTGCGGCCTTGGTGACGCTGCCCTGCAGACTAATCAAGCCCAATACTTACATCCACCGCTAAGCTACGACCGGTCATATACTTATTGGGAACCAGAGCTCTATTATACGCATACGACATTGCGGCAGCATGGTGTCCCAGGTTTGCCAATGACCAAGTCTGAGTTTATACCATCGGTCAGAAGTTGGGAAATCGGGTAGCAAGCTAAAAATGTATGCAAAGTGAGGCTCAAAGTCATACAAGCGGGGCGTATCCACCAAGTGTCTGGAGCTTGTCAGGCTCCAAAGAAGTTCCGCCAACTTGACAGAATTATTTGGACATCTCTCGAGCAACTGACAAAAGACGTCAATATTTAGGTAATCTTGATACTGCTCTGAAAAATTGACAACTCCTCTAGGATATGAGGCATTGCGGCACAGCTCTTGTAAGCTCTCAGTCTGAGCCTGCGACTTTGCGTGATATATGAGGAAGGTATCTGGGAACGGCCGTGCGTGCTATGTAGAGCGCCAGCCAATGAGTTTGACAATGCCGGAGGGATCGGTCCGGGCAAATTAGAAATCATTGCTTTTTCTGCAACGACGTCATTTTTACCACTTTGCACTTGCGTCCTCGAAATTCGAAATGAACACGACCTGTCTAAATCAGGGTCTCGCCGTGGGAAAATGGATACGACATTGACTGCGGCGGCCGCATTCGATACGACATCCTGCTGTATGGAAAACCCCTGCCCCAGGACGATAGGTATTGTGAGCTGTTGAACTGAAAAGTGATTGGGTAGTGCACATCGAACACTACGTCAGGCACCAGATATTTCCAGGAGGCCTCGAGATGAAACGCTTCGGTTGTACAACTCTAAAAAGCGCCACGTCTGCAACCCACCGCTGCCTATCCCCACCAACGTGGGAAGACGGTCGCACTGGAGTATTTGGGCCGCCGTCCGTAGACAGTAACAGGTTATGTTTCTCGCAGGAATTCATCCTATTGGATCATTAGCCAGCGACCCTTCGTAGCTAGTGGTGTGACAGGCGCAGAACCCACCCAGTGACGTTGATACCCCATTGTTCCCCCGATTAGATCGTTTCCTATGTTACCTGTCATGTCGTCAAAACTGCGTAATCATTATCGCCCAGCACGTCTTCCTTGAAAAGATTTACAAATGTACCGGCCGCGTATTGGTAAATATAAACTGGATATGAGTAGGACTGTCCAAGGCCTTTCATGAGATCCCAAGTTGCCCATTGGGACCAGTGGCGAAAAGGCAACGTTTCCAACAAACCGACGTGCTGCATTGAAACCAACTGGTTAGACACTTTTGTATAACAAGCTACAAGTCGCCAATACTTCGGAAGTATCGACTACTTCCACTCGATCTTGGCGGAGGACACACGCACAATGGATTAGATATGGAAGCCCGAAGACGAGTTAGCTTCCATGTGAGGTAGACTCTGACAAGTGTAAACTTGATATACCGCATCCGCATCGTCCGACTCTCTTGAGCTGCCGTTGATTCCACCAGGACACCATTTCATTACAATTGGGAAAGTCTTGGATTCCGGCCTGGTGGGTCGCACTGACGCTAGCACCGTGCACCACAGAGACGGAAAACCTGCCAGGCGGTGCAGCCAGTTAGTGTGGCAGCTCAATATTCAGCGGGGCTAGTCCCGTTACTAATCAGCATGGACGATCTACAGGAACACGGAACACAACAACACATCCCACGCAAGACGCAAGCCACGCAAGCCAGGTCCAGCCCATCCATCACTATGCCACGCCTCCATGCAGACCCGTCTTCTTTATCCTATCCGTCGTCCCACGCATTACTAGTCTGCGCCCCCAGTGAACTGTCAATTGCCTCCGTTCCATGATTGCTACTTGTCTTCCCACCCAATGATTGCTCTGCCGAACTCTTATATCATTTCTTCGCCACACAGCTTTTTCCCATCGCCTTTCCGTTCCACCTAGAACCCCAGCGCATCAATGTAGTTCGACAGCACGTTTGAATCTCGACGACACAACAGCCAAGGATAGCAGCCACAGCCAAGTCGACAGACCTAAACGAATTACGAACCTTGATATTTGTTCATCAAGCCATTCATTTGCCAAGCGAGACTTTTACTTCCGGCGGTGCGACGCCTACCGACTTGGCAATACCCCTGCGCCATTGCGGATGCCGGGGCACCGCTAATATCCTGCTCTGCTGTCATATCAAGGTTCAAACCTAGACTCTGAGACCATCCGATTGCCTCTCGAGTCTTTCGACCATACCACACACTTGAAAACCATGGACTGGTCACTAAATTACCCAGCGTCGTTCCGTCTCAACAATAATGCTCCCGACTGGAAGCCCGACATGCCTTCCTTCGAGATCTTCAAAAAGGTCCCCCACGAGTCGCATCCGTCATTCCTCAACTTGATAATACTGGTCTTTGGAGCTGTGCTGGAGGTGGTGTGCGTCAGTCTACCCGGATATGTCATCGCAAGACTCGGCCACTTTGACGCGGAAAAACAGAAGTTTCTGGCCAACCTCAATGTCATGCTATTCACGCCATGTCTGATCTTCACCAAACTCGCGTCGCAACTGAATGCCGACAAGCTTGTCGAGCTGGGTGTCATTCCCGTCATCTTCATCGTCCAGACACTTGTCTCCTACTTCGTCTCGATCGGCGTCTCGAAAATTTGCCGACTTAAGAAGCGACCTGCCAACTTTGTCACTGCGATGGGCGTATTTGGCAACTCCAACTCCCTTCCGATTTCTCTCGTCATCTCGCTATCGCAAACACTCAAGGGGCTTCACTGGGACAAGGTCAAGGGAGATAATGACGACGAGGTTGCAGCCCGGGGCATCCTGTATCTCATGATCTTCCAACAGCTGGGTCAGTTAGTCAGATGGAGCTGGGGCTACCACGTTCTCTTGGCACCACGGGACAAGCAGGATGACGAATGGGAACAAGGCATTGAAGATGATAGAATCGAGGAGGGTAGATACAGGGACAACGCGCCGCTTACTACCGAGGACGTGCTGATCCCAGGTCTCGATGGCAGCAATGCAGACGATGCTCACAGGGACGAGTCGGATGAGTCGGATGTATACGAGCCAGCCGGCAGGACACCGGTGGTGGGGACATCAAGGGCCTCCCCAGCCGATTCGGAAGATGAAAGTCATGGAACCCGCAAGCCGAACAGAAGCATCTACGCGTCGATTAAGAAGCGCTCGAATGGTGTTAATGGCACCGGTAGCTCCTCCGAGTCTTTCGGCCTGCCTGTCAACGGACCGGACAGCGACATGATGTCCTTTCCTCGTATGCGCGAGTCCAACGAGCGCGAAATTCCCGATGGGATCAGAGGGCATTTCGTCCGTGCCAAGTTCAATGCCAAGAAGAGCATCGCAATCTTGAAGCGGAGAAGCGTCGACACATCATCAAGGGCATACCAATGCCTACCTAGACCTATGCAAGCTATATTAGCTGGTTCATGGTCTGTATGGATATGTTTTTACCATTTTCTGTGGGAGTTCATGAACCCACCCTTGTGGGCCATGCTCATTGCCATCATCGTTGCCTCGGTTCCCGACCTTCAGCGCCTCTTCTTCCGAGAAGAATCCTTTGTCAAGACTAGTGTGACCAGCGCCATATCCTCGAGTGCCGGCGTCGCAGTTCCCCTGATTCTAGTGGTTCTGGGTGCCAACCTTGCTCGAAACACACAGAACAGAGCGACTACGGACCCCGAGGAGGAGCAGATCGGCACCCGACTTCTGGTTGCATCGCTGCTCAGCCGCATGGTCCTACCCACGCTCATCATGGCGCCTGTTATCGCTCTCTTTGCCAAATACGTACCTGTCAGCATCCTGGACGACCCTATCTTCGTCATTGTGTGCTTCCTACTTACTGGTGCACCAAGCGCACTGCAATTGGCACAGATTTGCCAGATCAACGGGGTGTACGAAGGGGTCATGGGGAAGATTTTGTTCCAGAGCTACGTCATCTGGTGAGTTGGCTACGCCTAAAACCAGATTTGAAAATGTCAGCTAACTCACATTCTGCAGGATTTTGCCCTCGACCTTGATACTCGTCATGCTGGCTCTCGAGACTGTCGAGTGGGCAAAATAATGGACAAGTCGAGAGGTTGGTTTTTCGTTTATTTCTTTGGCGGTGATGCTACGATGCATTCGGTGGAACGAATTATTTGACCTCGGACCAGATTTTTTAGAATGTCACACCAACATCCAGCATTGTGCTGTGATTTTGCCAGACGGCCGCTTCACTTCCGAATGCGTGGCTACGTCATACTAACAGCTTCCCAGCCGCTGTGCATGTTGCATAAAAAGCATTGGTTGGCGATGGCTGCATAATATGCATCTAGGTTTTACAACCAAAAGCTGATACGAAGTATATCAATACCGTACCTGGAGTTTGGGGCGCAAACGGCATACACCCCTGGATGTGACCGAGTGGTGAAAGGTACGGTTCATACATGGTAACAGAGCTGTGCCGCCCATGCTGGTACACGAACGATCGTTGCTTTCCAGTGACTGTGAGGACCAAAGGGATGGGTAGAAGTAGGGGTCGAAACTAATGGGAAACAATGGTCCGGCTTGTGTCTAAGCCCAGCGTCCGATAATCCATACATATCAACGCAAATCACATACGATATTACGTGCTGCCCGCCTTTTCCGAGTCGCACTTGCGTGATTCGACGTTAGAAAGAATGTGCAGTCCAACTTTACTTGACTGACAAATAGCATTCTGTCAGGCCAACCCTAACCGGTCGCGCTACTTTCGGCGGGAACCTGGCTCATGATCTCGAGGCTTCGCGGGGTGTCATTCAGCAGCAGGTGCGGAATCGATACTGCGCTCTTCGCCCTGTACGTGAGCTAAGAGGCTGGAAGAGGCGAACGAATGACTTGTAACGCTGTAAAAGGAGGATGGCCTTCGACATAGCATAGAGAATAACAGCTGGTGCCGAGGTTTGTAGCATCAGATGAACACGAAACACATGCAAATCCGAGCCATCAGGCAGATTTGGTCGCAATGGAGCAATTCGATGCGGTTTACGTCAGCTCTCTATTGGATGGTCATTCCGTTGGATGGTATCATTCTCAAAAACAGAATCTGCGGGGTTGACATCGAGAACACGCGACAGACCCAGCTACGTCCGATCGAGATTTAGGGGCGGAGCGGAGAGGGTTTCGAGACCGGCAGGTTTGGGAAAGTCGTGGGGGTTTAAGGTTTTTGCATGCGATCCTGCAAGGTCTCTCCTCGTTGAAGATATGAAGCTAGGGTTATAGCTTGAGATGTAGGTGCATGTATAGACACTGAGTAATCCCTACCTTCTTATAATCTTAAGTCACAGCTTGTTTGTTTCCTTTTGACCTGACCTGCCCTCCACCCTCCTCCCCCTATCCCAGACGGATATTTTCGTTCTGATAACCTACCGACGCAATTTAACCTTTGTTTCCTTTACCGAACATCGTGACTCAGACACAAACGCGGTTCCCGTCTATTTTCTGTATTTTTGCCTTTTTCTTCATGCACAAGGGGTACAAGTTGGTTAAGCAGCATTCGGCCAAAGAAACCCAAAGCTGCTTGATACGACTACCACCTACCTTGATAATAAGAATCCAAGATGCTGACGAGATTGCATCTGAGCATGCCGAACCTTCTTGTTGTTTCCACAGCCCTTTTGGGACTATATGTTTTGTACTACCTCGTCCAGGTAACTCGCCATGAACTTCGGATTCGGAAGATAGGAGGCGTGCGGGCGCCTCGACTGGCTACGAACCCCTTGACATGTAAATCGTCCTTCTTTCCTCATTCTGATATTCTATTCCACCCTCACCGGACCTAAATTTGTAAGGTACAAATCAATGAACTTAATACTGACGTTCTCTTCCCCTGAAAGCGGCACTATGGTTTACCAATGCTGCGCGGGCGCAGATGCGGCACAGGCTACTCGAGTTCTTCGATTCTTGCTTCGCTCAGGCAAACCCAGCGATGGGCGAATGTGTCGAGATCCAGGTCAAGCCCAATGAGCGCTATATATTGACGCGAGACCCAGAGCACGTCAAGGCCATTTTGACAACCAACTTTGGGAGTTTTGGAAAAGGGTCAGTGGCTGCCCGTGGCACGTCATTCTTCGACTTTCACATTATCTATACCCAGCGCGTCACTTCACTCTCGGAACATGCATCAACTAACACAGGCGACACAACAGCCCCTCATTCAACGAACTATGGCGCCCCTTCCTAGGCGACAGCATCTTCACGACAGACGGCCAACTTTGGCACGACAGCCGGTCCCTAATCCGCCCCATGTTCATCAAAGACCGCGTCTCCGACCTCGCCATCTTCGAGCGATGGACCTCCGCCCTGGTCGACAAGATCCCACGCGACGGCACCTACGTCGACATTATGGATCTCTTCTACCGGATGACGCTCGACGTGACGACCGACTTCCTCCTTGGAACCAGCGTCAACAGCCTCGCCAACCCGCGCAACCATTTCGCCGAGGCCTTCAACGATGTCCAACGCATTCAGATGCTACTCACCACCATCGGTCCCTTTTCGGATATCGTGCCGCGGTCCACTTACCGCCGGCACATCGCGACCATCGACCGTTTCGTGGTCCCGTTTATTGATCAGGCGCTTAGTCTCCCGATGGAGGAACTCGAGAAATTGACCTCATCCGATCGTACGTTTACGTTCTTGCATAGTATTGCGAGGTACACCCGTGATCCTCGCGTGCTCCGCGACCAGATTGTTGCCGTTCTACTGGCGGGGCGGGATACCACGGCCGCCACCTTGTCCTGGGCTTTATACGAACTCTCGCGCTATCCGGACAAATTCCAGCGCTTGCGGTCTGAGGTCGTGGATGCCGTAGGACGCACCCGCACGCCCACGTATGAGGATTTGAAGAATATGAAGTACCTCCGGCACGTGCTTGACGAGACGCTAAGGCTGTACCCGGCCGTGCCGTATAATTTGCGGTCGGCACTGAGGGATACCACGATTCCGGGAGCGCTAGGTCAGCTGCCAATAAGCGTCGTTGAGGGAGATATCGTCGTGTACAGCACGTTGAGCATGCAGAGGAGACCGGAGCTGTATCCGCCTGTCAGTGATAAGTTTGCCGATCCGGCGGTGTTTAGTCCCGAAAGGTGGGAGACCTGGACGCCCAGGGCGTGGTTGTATGTTCCGTTCAATGGCGGGCCGAGGATATGCGTGGGCCAGAATTTCGCGTTGACCGAGATGTCTTATTGCTGTAAGTCTTTTATTCTTCACTTTTTCAGTTTTCAAGGTTCTTTTGTTCTTTTCTGTCGTGACTATACTGTCTTGAAGAAGGAGCTTTGTTAACTGTGGCCAAAACAGTGGTCAGGGTCTTGCAAAAGTTCGACCGTGTCGAGTACTGTGGCGATTGGGACGCCCAATACCATGTCCCCGAGGTTGTTGGGCGGCCGGGGCAGGGTGTCAAGGTTGTGATGCACGAAGAGTGTGAGAGGATTGCGGGCGACGGGGGTTCGCCGCGGCCGTTCGCTTGAGTGGAGGGAATGGGTTTTCACGTGTTGGTTTTGGGTGATGAACTCTCGCGGTTACAATAGGGGGGACTGTTATACCTGTGTCGATTATACAGTGGTGCATTACGGAAGACTACTAATACAGCTGATTTACACGTTTCATGTAACGTAGTCCACGGTCCAATTGCACACTTCGGCAGATTTTCGTACGCTACCACTTTGACCTGCGGGTTTTCACCACATAACTATGGTTGGTTCTTGGAATGAAAGTGATATGATTCTAGCATTACATGCGCTTCAATCTGATCCAAAATTAAGTGTACGTCGCGCTGGTCAGATCTATAACGTACCTTTTAGAACCCTTGCGTATCGACGCGACGGTAAAACCGCTCGAGCGATTACGCGATCGCCAAAGCAAAAGTTGACTCCTTCCGAAGAAGAGGCAATCGTACGACATATAACCGACCTAGATTCGCGAGCATTTCCTCCCCGATTGAGTGGTGTTGAAGATATGGCCAACCGATTACTTCGAAGTCGTGACGCGGGACGCGTCGGCGTCAACTGGGCCTCGTAAGACGACAACCAGACCTCCGGACGCGTTTAAATCGAAGGATCGACTAGCAGAGAGTCCTCTGCGAAGACCCCGACGCGTATCGCGCGTGGTTTGACCTGGTACGGAATACAATTGCGAAATACGCGATCCAGGAGGAGGATATCTACAACTTCGACGAGACCGGTTTTGTGATGGGCCAAATCTCGTCCGAAATGGTCGTGACGACTTCTGATCGGCGCGGAAGGCCTAGAGCAGCCCAGCAAGGAAATCGGGAATGGGTTACAGTTATTCAAGGCGTTGGGTCGTCCGGTTATGCCCTCCCTCCGTACATCATTTTCGCCGGCAAAACCCACCTCTCGTCATGGTACGAAAACAGCCCATTACCGCCTGATTGGGTTATCGCAGTTACTAAAAATGGCTGGACTACGAACGAGAGAGGCGAAGATTGGATAAAACACTTCGATCATCACACCAAGTGTCGTACGAAAGGTACTCATCGCCTATTGATCCTCGACGGTCACGAAAGCCATCACTCGACCGATTTCGAGGTATATTGCAAAGCTAACAATATCGTCACGCTTTGTATGCCTCCTCATTCGTCGCATAAGCTCCAGCCTCTTGATGTTGGTTGTTTTCGCGGGTTAAAAAGAGCGTACGGATAAGAAATCGAAGATCTCATGCGAGCACATATAAGTCATATCTCGAAAGAAGATTTTTTACCGGCGTTTTTAAACGCGGACAACGAGAGGTTGATGGGCAGTTACATGACGAATTTCGTCAAATTGGTGGTCGTACGAGGCGGCGAATTGCGCGTGTACGGCGCTGTAGAATCTGCGGCGAGCCCGGACATAATGCGCGCACTTGTGGAAATGATGTAGAGACGTCTGAAGATAAAGATTCTGAGTAATTTCGATTGATGATAGGCGTTGTGGTTGAATTAACTTATACATTGTCGTATAAGATCTGCCAAAGTGTGCAATTGGACCGTGGACTACGTTACCATTAAATTTTAGCTCCGAGGATTCAAAAAGATGGGGCCAGGCTGCCAAATCTGAGTATTACAAATTTGAAAGTAAGCTTTCACTATCGGTGTGCATCATACTTGATTCCGAAGAGCTATCCTAAAGCGCACAAAGTAAAAATGAGCGTCAAGGTCAACCATTACTTTCCGAAGCATCTATAACCGATTGCTAAAACTTTCTTGATACAAACAGGGTCGTGAGGTCACCATCCACAACACATCTTGATATAGATGAAACTAGCTGCTTATGCATGCAGTGCCGTCATCTGAAATATACAGGAATGAGTATTTTGTTCAGCGGTCGGAACGCGCAAGGCGCAGATCTACATATGTCTTTAGTCATAGGCGACGTCATTAATGAAACAGGAGACTGGGATTCCCAGCCGCAGCGAAACCTTGCGCAGATCCCCCCCTCCCGTCATGGCGGGTCATGCTGATCTTCTGGGACCTTGAGCCAACTTGATGCTGAGTCAAAAGTGACGGCGGCAAACCGGAACTAGTGCCCTTCCGAATCTCCAGATTGTGAAATTTTGCCCAGATGATGAGAAGGCTTGTATGCGTTAGCAGCGACTGGTGGTCTTTTCAAGGTCTCTTTGGGAAGCGGGTGAAAAGGGAAAATTGGAAGAGTTGTTTATACACTAGACGCTGTGTAGGCTAACTGAGGGGCTGCTATAAAATACGTTCACTACTTCAGTATATTGCTTAACCTGTCGAAGTGCAACATATTACCGCATGGGGAATGTTCGCCATTTATATATGCGCATCTATACTTCGAGATATGCCGAACAGATCCCATAGAGCAAGTTTAACCGAATAATACGAATCTTGGAAATCCGTGTTAATCAGCATTGTAAAGAATATCTGTTTAGAGAACTACATAAGCGGTATGTAAGTCATGGGTCGAGAATCGGCTGACCATGGAAAGCTTGAGCTATACTTGGTCTGATTTCATCTTAATGCATTGTAGTTTCGCAAATTTTGTACATGCTTTCACAGTAAAGTATGAACTCCCAAGGCCCATCAAAGAGCTATCAGACGGGCAAATGGCATACTCCAGAAGTTAGTAGATCACTTGGTTTTAACGCATTTGGGAAAACTTACAACACCTTGTCCACAAAGGCGAATATTAGTTTGGTGTATGGTTTCGTCCAACAACGCGTGTACGCACGACATCTGACTTTCATTAGCTTACAGTCTAGAGTGACCCTTCTGATTAGACTGGAGCGAACTAATGCAATGGTAGTTGAGACTCACCTGGTGGATCCTGCCACATAAGGGAACCTTCTGAACCCCCAAATATCGGCATCAGTTTCCTTCTTCCACAAATGAGGCTAGTGCCGATTGCGGAGGATATCCAAGCTCTGATAAATTCATGATACAGTGAACGGCGGTAGTAGGATCCCACCGGCGCGCGCTAATTGAAGTGAACGCATGTTGTTTATCTTCTGACTAGCGGTAGATCTCGCACTCAATCTATGCAACCTTCACGATGTAACTCTAGATTCCCATGCTGCCCAGCTTCTTGTTCTACCCAATAGTGTCTTGTGACATTTACAGTTCCTCTCTGTTCGTCACCATGCAATCCCGACAACCAGAGCTGTTCGCTGCATTGTCGCTGACGTGGGGGACGGCGACTATTGCTTTGGTCCTGCGCCTCGTGGCGAGGAGGATCACGAGGATTTCCCTTTCGTGGGATGACTATCTGGCTATAGCTGCGTACGTAAGTACACCTCACCCTTGCGTATCATTATGCTGAAACTCAAATAACGCTGTTCAGTTATTTGCGGCGGGATGGGATGGCGTCATATTGAGCTGTATGGATGAAAAGAACTACGAGCCAAATCCTGGGGATGGTCATTGACACACAATGCAGGGGCCCAAGTTGGCTTCGGCCTACTCCTCAAAGACACCGGTCTACCGCCCGAACAAGCTCTACGCGATGCTCGACGGGACCTCTATATCGATGAGCTCTGCTATGCCTTCTCCCTCGCCTGCTCTAAGTTCGCCATCTTGGCCTTGTACTGGCGCATGTTCTCGACATCGGCCATTAGGATCTCCATAATAGTGTTGGCCGTGTGCTCCTTGATATGGCTGATGATACGGGTAGCTACTTCGGCAAGAACTCACGTCCTGGTTAGGAAGGAACTGACACCCTTTTTAGACGTTTCTGACCGTCTTCCAATGCGTACCCGTCAAAGCTTTCTGGGACAAGACTGTCCCGGATGCTGTATGTATCGTCAATGAAGCGTATTTCTTCTTGGGAACGGTCATAGTGCATCTCCTTCTTGATCTCACTATCATGGCCCTGCCCGTCGTGCAAATTTGGAAGATAAAATTGACAGCTTCGCGGAAGATAGGGGTCATGATACTGTTTCTCTTTGGTATCATGTGAGTGCGTCCTGGTCTGTTGCTGATGATAGGAATGGGCTAACTGGCGGAGTGTCTGTTCCGCATCTTCGGTTGTCATCATATTTTCGTTCCAATACCACGCTGAGGAACTCGAAATGTCATGGAATGTTGCGTGGATATTTATATGGGCCACAATAGAGGTCAACTTGGCGGTGGTCTCAGGTATGTAGCGTTGTATTGTACATTATAAACATGTTCATACTGAGACTGATGCGAACCCCCTGTCAGCTTGCCTGCCGATGCTTCGACCACTTTTCACTGAAGCCAAATGCTGGCTATATCCTCCAAAGACCGCTGTATCCGCTCAAATACTCAATCCACTGTCCAATCACCAATACCAGCACCCACAAAGTAGCCACAACAGGGCAAAGCATAGCTTGCCGGAGACCAACATTGGCCTGTCCTGGAGTGGCAACACGTCCCGAGCTGATGATGATAGGGATATAGCGTATCGGTTAGACGAGAAGGCTAGCCGCATCATGGGAGGTGGTGTCATCGGACCACAGATTGTCATTACGGCAGTCCCTGATCCAGATGACGTGGAAACAGGAAAACAACCTCTAGCACACAGAAGAGGCATTATGGTCAGGAGTATGACGAGTATATCTATAACATCACTATCGCAGGTGGGTAAGTTCTCCTAGGATCCAAAAAAGTGCCTAGATCTAGTGTTATGACCCAAGGCACTTACTCTCACCTGCGTCTGCCGAACTTGTCACGACTTAGCACAAGGAATGTTATTTGCTCGAGTCCACGAAGGTGAAACTCCAATGAGGCAGCAAGTGCACTGCCTAAAGCAGGCACCGAGGTTTTATCAAGACAACCCTCATATATAATCCAACAGCTCTCGCTTTTAATATTTGGTTATTTTTGCCGGGTAGGGAGCAACTCCTTGTTCTAAAGATGCTTTGTGGCCCATAACATTTTATTTATCTTCGCCAAGACAGCTTGACAGGTACAGGCACAGGCGATAAGATAAAAGAGAGTTGCGCTAATCCCCCACCCACCCGCATAAACGTCACAAATCTGCATCATCGCGCCGGAACCATCAATATTTGGCTCTGGAACTATATCGTTCCCGCCAGGCATCATCACACTTTCCCCATCCCAACCGCCTGGATGTCACCCTAATCCTTCAAAATAGGTCGCAAACACAAACGCAAACAACAGACAGGGCAGCGCCCTCGAGCCCGGGAACGAACCAACAAGATGGGCAACGAGAATTCGAGTATCGTCGACGAGAGCACCCCGCCCCAGACCCTCAAGGATCGCAGCCTCACCTCTGTCGCCGAACTCATCAAGAATGGAGGGGCCCGGCGCATTGTCGTCATAACGGGCGCGGGTCTATCTACTGCAGCCGGAAGTATGTTTGCCTACATATACTCGCGTGCTGTTCATGTTTCCCATCCATGAAGCGATTGCATTTGATGCGCTTTCTTCAATAGACACGTAACCAATGATAAACAACCAGTTCCCGACTTCCGGTCCCCGAAGACAGGTCTTTACCACAACCTCGCGCGCCTCAACCTCCCCTACGCCGAATGCGTCTTCGACATCAGCTACTTCCGCGAGAACCCCCTGCCCTTCTACATGCTCGCCAAGGAGCTCTACCCTGGTAAATTCTCGCCAACGATTTCCCACGTCTTCATCGCTCTTCTCGCCAACAAGGGGCTACTGCGCATGCTCTTCACCCAGAATATCGACTGTCTCGAACGCGTCGCCGGTGTCCCCGGACATCGCATCGTCGAGGCCCACGGCAGTTTCGCCACACAGCGCTGCATCGACTGCATGACGGAGTTTCCGGACAAGGAGATGCGCGAGCACATCGAGCGCGGCGCGCCGGCTCTTTGTGTGAGACCTGAATGCCGCGGTTTGGTCAAGCCGGATATTGTCTTCTTCGGCGAGCAGCTTCCCTCGGCTTTCTTCGAGAATCGCAGTGCACCCGCTTCCGCCGATCTTCTGCTCGTTCTGGGAACGAGTCTTAGCGTCCAGCCGTTCGCGAGCCTTTCCATCATGGCCGCCGAGGGCGTTCCGCGCGTGCTTTTCAACAAGGAGAAAGTGGGCGACGTTGGCTCACGCGCGGATGACGTTTTGTGCCTGGGCGACTGTGACTCCGGTGTGAGGAAGCTGGCCGACGAGCTGGGATGGAGAGACGAGCTGGAGCAGATGTGGCGCGACCTGGTGGGCGAGAAGGAGGCGGAGCGGCAACTGAGCAGCGTCAAGGAGCGAGAGGCGGACATGGAGGACGAGATGAATCGACTAGTCGACAGTGTGGAGCATAAGTTGGAGTTGGCTGACCAAGCAGACGAGGACGCAGTTGCTAACGCCCGCCAGGTTCAGGTTCCAGGCTTGGCTCCAGCGGAGGCGGGACAGGAAGGCCCGAAGACGACAGACATTGGCTCGTCAGGCTCTCAGACTGGTACTTCGGTACAGGATAAAATGGCTGGTCGAGAGGGGTCTGAGGCATCATATGCGGCGGCTGCGGCACAGGGCGAAGATGGCGATGATGTTACCAAGGATGCACGGGAAAAGGCAGATTCGGCGAAGGAGCAACGACAACCACAACCTTCGAGTGAGTCGCAAGTAGGCCCAGACGCAGGAGCAGATGGGGACAAGAAGAAGAACAATGTTGGCTCTAGCTCTGATGAAAAGCCGCCCGAGCCTCCTGGAACACCGCCGAAGCCGAAGCCTGTTAAGCCCCAAGTTACACCGTTCATGACCACCGAGGAGGTCAAGGGAAGCTCTGTACTGTAAAGGTAGATTATAGAGATGCGCTACTAGATTAGAGAGCAGCATCGGAGGCGAATATACCCAGGATGCGTTGCCTACCAGCTATGGATGGACATTATGAAATCGGTACAATGACTCCGACTTGCCTAATGTCACCATGAGAAACTCTGCAAGGGTACTTTGGTCATACCTTTATCTAGTCTTGCTGGTTCAGAGACGAACGTCTTTGCTCTGCACACCTACCTATTACCTATGAATAGCCCAATCAATATTTGGTATCTCGTTTCAAGTTTCCCTGCAATAAAGTTATTTCCGAGAGCGAGAACGTCTACGCCGTAATATCTCCGATTTGTTTGCCAGCTCGGTTGACGTAGTATATAGCGGAGGCCCATGCCCTGCGGATAGCCACGAATAGAAGGTTTGTAGTCAACTTATAATTACGCTTACTGCTAAGAAAGGACTAAAACTAGTGCTCGAGTACTATGAGGTTAGTGCGTATCTAGCCTCTAGTTGGGCGCATCGCTACGTACACGACGGCTGTAAATATACCAGGTACTCCGAGTTTGCGGTTGGTGCTATCTTACTTCAAGACTGAAAGATCCATTCTGAACAAATAGCTCGGAGAGAGGGGTAACTGTTGGTTCCTTTTCTTCAGGCAAAGCTTCACTCACGTCGAGCTCGAAAAAGCATTAAACGCCTCCTGAAGGATAGAAGTCAAGAACATGTGGTTCAATGACAAGAACGCGTCTCGCCATATTTCTCATGCATTCGTTTGGTTTCATGTATGCATCTGCCGTTGAGAACAAAGTTGTGACAAAATTCGTTTATGAACGACGCTGCTGCAAATCTGGAGCCCGGAAAACGACGTCGTGGGTGGAGGAGCGATACGGGACACGATCGATCCAAAGGCACAGGAGACAAGATGTTGGTGGTCGTTAAAACATACATAGCAAGACCATTGAGGTCTGTTGAGGAGCTATCTGTGCTCATGTTGAGTCTTTGCTCCAAAGTATTGAATGGAGGTTGTGAGAACCAAGTGTGAGGAGAAGTCGAGTAGATCGAGGAATATTGACCAAGATGAACCCAGCCTATTCGAGTGACAGATCGGGAAAGCCACGGTGCCAGCATGATCGAGCTGGTCTGAATATGGTTGATTGTTTACTGCCCAGACTTCTGGATGATTGACTGGTCATTCTTGGTCGTTCTACTGGACTTGCTGTCAGAACAGCAAGGGCACACATACACCTTTCATTGATATATTGGACCAAATGACTTTCACAAGATGAAGGATCCACTCGTTGCAGAATGCGGTCATATTGGTAGCTATAAGGTCGGATATAATACTATGGTGTCCCCTCATGACTTGCAACTTTACCACTCAAGTCGTGCCAGTATGAACCGTCTACTTTTCCACCAAACCAAGCAGGAGTTTTAATCGTCGAAAGCTGCGTAGATTGTCATGAAAATGAAGTATTTCGTTGTTTGTCTTTGCTGGCAACCGACCACCGCTATATCGTTAGCGCTGATACGTGCACTACGGCCGTAGTCCCTGGCATTGGGTGGTTAGCCAAGCCTTGGCGCGTGGGCAATTCTGTCAAAAAGTTTCAAGGGGCTTGTTATCTACGATAGGAGCGTCGGTCGTTATTAAACTTGCGACGTTGTGAGAATTAAGGTGCGTGTCACCGTGCCAAGAGCCACATCTTGACATTTTCCACCACAAGTGAGACGTCGCTTATAGGCGCAACTCGGCTTCAACTGTAATTCGTCTATACATCTGCTGGTTTTTAACTTGATGTTGCCAAACCTAGTCTCCTATTGGTGACAGTCGAATCTGATGTAGCAACAGGTATTACGCAATGAATATGCACTACTCTTATTAACGGAGTTGAAAGATGAACGCCAAAATAAATAACACACCAAGACTAAGATATACAAATTAAAACGTCACAGCGTCGAAAATCTATGGACAGGCTTCACAGGCTGGAGATATTCCGAAAACCTTGCTGCCTGACATCATGTCATGTCTTTCTCTTTCCTCCACAGATCATGGGCATCTTTGGCCTAGCCATTCGGGGATTGTGTAAGCGGCACTGATTTCCACGTTCCCGCCACTTGCCAATATCAATACTGGTCGATGGTCTCCAGCCAGCATGAGCTACGCTATGATCAAAGAGAGCACCTTGTACGACCAATGTGAGTTGCTTTTCTCTACAGGACAGTGTGTCGGATGTCTCGTCTTGTGATTTGCACTCACCGCGAATACAAATATGCACAACCAATCAGTTGTGAGCAAGACTAACGACACGCCGTGTATCAGTTACAGCTAATTCGCCATAGGTTCTTTGTGCAAGAGCACCCCTATTCGAAAGTTCGCCTAATTGACATGCAGCTACGAATGTTCGCATCACGGCGCAACATTGTCACAATCTACATGACTTTGGATTTGGTAGTAGCTTACGCTCTGCCACACTCTGGGTATGATAGTCATCTGCCAACCCATACCATTCCAATGGAATGTGACTATCCCCGGCGGACGGTCTGGAGCCATGATCGGTCTGTGTGCTTCTCTCATCATTACCAACATCATGACGGATCTCATCACCCTCGGCTGCTAATGTACGCCGTTTGGAATTTACACGTGAGAGCCATGGAAAAGATTGGCATCCCTGCGTGTTGAAGTCTTGGCATGGCGTAACTAGCATCAGGTGTGCTCCCCTTCGCTTCTCATTCTCGCTGACTACATGCCAGAGTGGTCGCAACGACCTGCGTTAGACTGGCTACCGTCTTCACCAACGACATGTGAGGCAACCTCATAGGCGGCATGCCCGCAACCGTCTTCCTTTGAGTCTTGGAGGTTCTCTTGGGCATTTCATGTATTAGCAACCCCACGCTTCGACCCTTCTACACAGATTACAAATCCCAGCAACCAATGACCGAGAAATGGGCGGCACAACACGTTCGATCAGTGCGTAGGGAACGGACGATTACTATGCAACGGAACTAAGTGCTACACCACGGCCCAGGCGGAGGGCAGAGGGGAAGAATTCCTCGTGGACGATGGCGGCTCAGAGAAGCGATTGACGGACCCGGAGTAAACATTATCCAAGATTTTAGTGGAAACAAGATGGGGTAGTGCGAGAGAGTACAGCATCGTGACAGATAGCGAAACGGGTCAATCTCGGGAGCTTTTCAATTCAGTACACACTATGCTAGTGTATCGAATAGTTGCTTACAAAACTCTCTCATTATATCCACAGCATCGGGTGCTTGTAAGAGATTTGAGTCCCAAACTTGAGCGGCCGTCAAAGCTGAACCGGTAGATCTGCGCTCGGGTTCTCATCACAACAATAGAGTCCGTCATATAGAAGTCATGAATAATCCTCGAGCATTCCAAAAAGAATGAGCACCATTCGGGAAAGGCTTGAGGCTGATACTTCATCCCAGACTGCCAATGTAGGCCCTATTGCCTTGATCGCGTGTCCGGTTCGCTCTCTGTGCTTGCGGTGACGAATCGGACGTGCATTGACCCTCGGGAGTCCCGCGGTAGTGTCCCGTAATTCTCATGACAGCGGCGCTGTTTGCCGACAGCTCACAGCAGACAATGTCCACCTTGTTGATGACAGTCATGTTACGGGGTCTAATTCAGATTCAACCATTTCTTTAAGGACAGTGGATCTGCTGGGTCGTAGGTGGTGGATCATAGGAAGAAAACGAGATGTTTGTTCTTGCAACGAGTTTATTCTGGTACTTGAAAGGGGCCCGGTGGTGAAATTTCGGCCGATAGATCACTTTCCAGTAACGAAATGTCGTTTCCGAGTGCCTTCCAATGGTAGCCAAGCATCTGCGAAACCAGAGCTCGGGTTTCTTCGGTGAGCCGGGCATTGAATCTTCTTGTCCACCGAAAACCTGAATTCTCTCGTCCACCTAAAACCCGACTCCTATTTTGAGATAAAATCCAAGGACACACAGACTGTACCTGCCGCGATGCTACCTTACATGACTTCATAATCCCTGATGGCTGTATTCCAGGTCCAAGGATGGTGATGCCTCGACGATCCAAAGTGGTATAGATTCCCCCACTTAACTTGTCACCCCTAGTTCGTCTGCGTGTCGGAGGTTTTCCAAGTTCGGTAATGAGGCTAACCCTTACCCACTTCAATTCATATCATTTCTCATATCTTGCAGGGTCACAGATCCGCAACGGCAGTTTTCTAAACGAATGCAACAATCTCACGATGTGAAGTCTGAATACGGTAGCAGCACTGGAACGGCAACAAATAGTACCTGTGAAAGCACCGCGACGTGGCTGTTAGCCTTTCCGTCCCCCTCTCTGCCAACAAAACAGTCTACACATTAACTCCATGATAAACTTGGCAGCACTTGGGAAAGCCTCGATTTGCAACCAAATCATCCGCACTAACGTCCAGCATCTAGTGTCCGAGCGTAATAGTGCTGATCAGCGTAATGACAGCGGAGCCTCCGCTCGGCCTTTGCGTTGCCCAGGTTGGCACAAACGGCTCTAGACTCCCCGGGATAATCAGTTACGGGACGAGTGCACTGCGGCGCGGGCAGTCTTGGCGCGCTCGGTCTAGTGTTTCTTCTGTTAAGACTTTCTTCCGATCGGTTCCAACTTTTCTTCACCTGATATATCATTTTGTCGGCTCTTGGCTCATAGTCTTTGACTAATAACTGTAGTTGTTTTCGCACTACGGACCGTAATAACGATATGTGTTGCAGTCGCGCGGCGACAGCCTCGGCAACCCAGTTCGGATTACTATAGTCCGCCCAAACGAATATTCAACGCCTCCTTTTACGCCACCCAAACTAAGAACAACGATGCCGCACCTCTTGGTTCGCGATGTCATGTACACAGAGCGGGAGTTCGTGTACGGTGCCTACGCAAGCGGCGGAGCCGTGGTTGGCATAGGTATCACGTTCAGCGCCCTGGCTACAGTTATTGTTGTGCTGCGGGTTCGGTTAAGAACATCTCATGGTGGCCACCTTGATCTCGACGATTGGCTCATCGTAGCTTCGTTGGTATGTTCCCTGATTACTCACATGCGCTGCCAGACAATGCTGCACATCGCTAACACCGCCCGCACCCCCCAAGCCCTTCCTATACGCAATCATGATATGCGCTATCTTAGGTGAGCTTCAAGTCGTCTAGAACCATTTTAAACATCGTCGCATTTTCTAACGCCCGCCCCTCAGCCGTTTACATCGGAGGCCTAGGCCGACCGCTACAGGAAAACCTAGAGAACAACTCCGAAGGAGTGGCCCAGGGCTTGCAATGCCTGTTCGCCGTCGAGCTCATTTACACGACCATCATCACACTAATCAAAGCATCCGTGATCAGCATGTACCGGCGCATTTTCCCAACCTCTCTGGTCAACTGGGGCGTGCACGTGCTCGGAGCCATGGCCGGCATGTGGTTCATCGCCGGCGAGGTTGTGTCGTTCGTGCAGTGTGTACCCATCTACAAGCTTTGGCGGATGGAGATCGAGGGGAAATGCATCAGCGCATACAACATTTTTGTCGGCATCGCTATACCCAACATCGCGATTGATATTATGATTCTGGCGTTGCCTCTATATGAAGTCTGCAAATTGCAGATGGATGTGCCAAAGAAGGTGGGGATAGGGGGAACTTTCCTGTTGGCCGGCGCGTAAGTCATCATGAGAACCAGGCCCACATATCGGATGGCTAACACGGTTTAGGGTTATTGTGATAAGTGGCGTTCGACTTGGAAGCGGTCTCTATTTCCTGAGAGACGGACAAAATCTCGATATGACCTGTAAGTTAGCGCTACCAAAAGAGTCCTAAGTCGACAAACTAATGCACAATAGTAGCTGCGACATCTCTCTGGGTGTGGACAATCCTAGAACCAGCCATGGGCATTATTTGCGCCTGTCTGCCCACCATGCGCCCGCTGATAAACATGGTCATCGGGGGGCTCTTCAAGAAAAAGCCCATAAAGAACTCCAGCGGACCAAGCAATTTCCGCGTCAATGCGACCATTGGTGGCGGGCCCAATAGACCAATCAACCGATCGTCTAAGATTAAAGGTGGTAATATTGTGAATGGGTCCTTTGAGCGGCTGGATGATTCCGAGGGTGGTGCTTCCCAGACTAACTTGTGGCCGAAAGGGTATAGCAGTGAAAGAAAGACTATTGTCAGCGGGAGGAGGACACCAAGTGTGCAGAGTGTAGATATCCCCTTGACGAGCATTGGGGTCAGACACGAGATAGTGTGGGATGAAAATAGTGCGAACACATCAGAAACCTAGCAGAAAAAACATATCCGTCTCCATTGATTCATTGATGTGGTGCTGTGCTAGACAGGTTGGTTGTTTACTTCGCCTCTTTTCTTTTCTTCAACTAAACCTGTTCGGTCGTGCTGGATCGCGTGTGCCCCGGATTAACCAGTACAACGTCCTTTTATGATTCAAGCAGTTTGTTAACTATCGCAAAGAAAAAACGAATATAAAAATAAAAAATAGACGCCCCTGTGCAACGCCTAATAAAACTTGCAGAGTGTCATTGAAATATGCCCCCAAATACATGTAGGGGCTGAAATGCAGTGACCTTTGCAGGTACGCCGGGGCCAAAGCCCTTCACAATAGTCGGCGCTTACAGCATTGTGCAATGGCAATCAGTGACGACCGCTGATCTCATCCATCTCGCTCTGGTGACATATCCTCCTGCGCGGCAGTCACTATTATGCAGTCACTCACTCTATGCAAGAAAATCGGCTTGCACTCACTTGGCTGCGCCGCTCACAGCTTCCCATTTCATTTCCACGATGTCAACTTGAACGATTTCCTTTCCCCTCCAGAAAAAATGCCTCCTTTTACTTTTTCTCCTCCGTATCACTCGAGATCGGGGTTCCAGATTGCCTACCGGTTCCCATAGAGTAGTCAAGCGGTTGCTATGTTGCAACAAATGACGAGGTTGTGCTCGCCGTTCATTGCCACACGCACGGTCAGTGGTATTTACACGTCGACATTCACACTCCCGCCACAGACCACACCATTCGTGCAGCCTACTACGGTATGGGGCTGTACGGGAGCGGTATACTGCCCATCGACGACGGTTTCGGCCGGCCAGGAGTGCTACCATGTTGACTTCATGGGCACGACGTGGTTCGATAACCTCGTCACGAGTTGTTACCCTAGTGGGTATAGTGACATATTTTTCAAGGCGGGAACATATGGTAAGTCCTACCGTTCTAGAATCGTATTATATGCATTGTGCCGCTTACATAGACCCGCATGATCCAGAAGACATATCTACTGTGGCACTTCCCGGGACAGAATGTGTAGAGGGCTGGACGACGGCATGCACTCGTACCCTGAGCGGCTTTGACGACACAAACTACGTCCAAATACATTGCTGCCCACCTGGCGCGTGGACTTGTGCACCCCAGAACGGCCGAAGAGACTGCACCAGTTCACTTAGCACCTTCACTGAGATCTGGACCGACGCCAATGGCGAAGCAGGCTTATTCCAGTCCTCGCCTCTCTCTGCTTTGGGGGAGGAGGAGGTCCCTTTGACGATATATCATCCCGTTTACCCTCTCCAGGTTACGATGATGGTCGGGACGTCGGCTCCGCGTTTGACGATATCTTCTACCTCGAAAACATCCTCAGCCTTGACTGCAGCTCCGCTCTCGCGCACATTGTCACCCTCGACAATACTTACACCCACGGCGACTTCTGCGACAAAACAGCCAACCAACGGATATCCCACCCCATCCAGTAAATCGACCAGTACTCCAGCCCCAACACCGGGCGTGTCGGGGAGCGAGGTTTCCGGCACAGCTGTAGTGACGGTTGCCAGTATCGCTATTCTGGTATTGTTAGGTGTATGGTGGCACAGAAGACGAAAAGCGGCAACCAACAAACCAACAAAAAGACCAAACTCATCTGATCAATATCTCGAGACACAACCAGACTGGGCACAAGCCCCTGGGTATGGGAAGGCCGAGCTACCCGTTGAAGGATCTGAAATATATGAGCTTCCCCACCACCCTCCGCCCCCGGCCGAATTGCCGCACAATCCCGTGAGGGCATCAAAGATACGCTTCTATCTGCGAATATCAGCTGAGACGCGACACAACTCTCGAAATACGCCTGAGTTGCCTCTCCACGCGGCACAAATTCCGGGCTACGGCCGTCCGAACGATATGACCTAATTATAATGGACACCCCTAGTGTTGAAGAGTTATATTTCATTCATTCGCTGCGCAATTGATGGTAATATTTACCAGGTCTCTACGTCAAGTGCAGGACTTTACAGTGCTTGTGCATAGCTTCTCCCACACTTTGCAGGCGAAAAGAAAGGAGTGTATGCAGTGGAAACTATCGAACTTATTGTAAGCTACAACAAAGCATAGAATTCAATGTGTCTCTACCCAATCTGACAATGAGCGCAATGGGCCATCAGGGTCTTTAAGTAAATGAAGATATGCAACGATTCCAATGTACGCACCGTATCAGAGCGGATACTACGGGGTAAGCGGCTTGGCTGAAGAGATTGGAAGGCCCGGCCAATAGTTCCAATACCCAGAAACTCTAATATAGCCTGTGGGCACCAAAGGGCTATTTTTGTCCGACAGAAACCCTGCACAGAATTAATTTGGGAGTCGTTTCGACATCAAGGTGCTTCTTATATAACAGCTGGATTTGTCCGATTCTGTACCGCTTTGTTCCATCGCTCAATGGATACCAGTTAATTTCGGAACTTCCTTCCTACGACACTTTCTTCTGATAAATTTGACGATGCTCTAGACTGACATTGCAAGACTTGGTTGGGGGGAGGGGGTGGGAGGGTGTTTGATGGAGAGAAGAAATCGTAATACAAGTATATTAACTCACACCCACATTAAGTACAAGTATCCAATCAAAGGTTGCTGATATAATTCTGTGGACGGCTTGATCTAGAAAACGCTTAGTAATTAATTCAAGGATGTTTTGAGAAGACGAATACCATCAATTAACACCAACATAGTTTATCGACTAATATACACATGTTGTGGTCTCTATCTATACATATTAAAAACTTTCGGGATCATCCCCAGTGACTAAAATAAAAACACCCAATACTCCGACCATCCTGCTCCGCCAAACATCTACCCGTAAATAGTACATTTGAATATAAATCATGTTAAGCTCGCGCTGTCCCCTATTCCCATTGATGCGTAGAAGAACTCCACGAGCCAATACGAACTGCCATCCGCAAGACAAGAACTCAGACCCCGAAGGCCCCAACTATGACAAGACTATCAAATATCAATCTTCGTTCTTGCTTTTTCCCCTTTCGTCCGTTATATCCAACTGCTAGGCAGCACCGCTGGGTACTTCCGCTGGCTCGAGGCATCCACCTCCATCCTAAATGTCGGCAGCGGGTTGTGCTCCGCTGTTTGCCCCTGGAGCTGTTCCAGTGAGGCGTCTACCTCATAATCAAGACGCCTAGGGTGTGTCGATATCTCCTTTAATCCAAAATGCCAATCCTTGGTGATTGAACCCGCCTGCTCATATGCTGCCATCTTTTCGTTTTGAAGCTTCTTTGCCGAGGTTTCCATCCTCGTCTTCCTCTTGTTGAACAGGAACACAACCGCAGCCACGATCAGTGTCCCGAGGACGCCGGCCGCTATGCTGATTCCTACTAGGGCGCCAGTGCCTAGTCCACTGGATGTGTTATTACCCCTGCTGGACGAGGCGGCCGTGCTGGTTGCTGATATTTCGGTGGTGCTAGTTCCCGAGATCGACGGGAATTTGGTCTGCCGGAAATCAGCCTGTCTTTTGGTTAGCTACAATGGATGATCCGTCCATTGTCCGAAGACTAAGTAGTGCTCACTTACCGATCCTGCTACTAGTAAATCAAAGTCGGTGGGCTGAAACTTGACTTGTATGCTGTGCGCATGAATTGCACCAGACGCAGAAGTCACGGTCTTCATGAGACTTGTCGAGCCCCCCTCGACGTGGTAGACCGATGTCAGAACCGAGGATGGCAGGTCATAGTAGCAACCACCCCATCCAGGTTGATGGTTGTCGTCAGCACAGGTGTATGCGCGCTCTGTCGGACAGCACGTATATACTGTTTCTGTTGCCATCTCCTTGACATTTGTCCCTGTGCACGCGGGCTTGTAACCACTGGGACACACGCCTGGAGAGTAGTACTCGCTCGTCTTTCCACCGTATCCACTAGGGAAACAACTGCCCAAATTGATAGGTCCCTGAGCCCAGTACTCTTCGCCACCATTAGTGACGACTTGGTATAGCTTCGATAGGTCGGTACTACACGAGCTCGGGGCCGTGAAGGTCGTAGTAAGAGGCCCACGGTTTTCGCTTCCCATGTTTAAATCCGATTGGTCGTGGATTGGGACTAGAAATTGCGGATATTAATGTTGTGCTACAGGAGAAAATAGAGAAAAAGGAGATCCAGAAAGGGGGAGACGCAGAAAGTGAAAAGTTGCTTGAAGGATTCTCAACTCTTCTACATTCCATGTCTTGTGTTCCACAAGTCGCTGGGAGACTCTATCCCATGACAGCTATTCAGCTGGCCCCTTGCATAACGGTCCGAAGATGCAGGACGTGGTTGCACAGAAGCTGTTCGCACGGGTCTGCCAAATATAGGTTGCGAAATTGTTGCGAGTGACCAATCACCAAGGTTTCAATACCGGTTTTAGGATCCTGCAAATCTAGCCGTGGGTGAGATTGGGGGTGGCAATGTAAGGTACGCAGCGCTTACATGCCAAGGCAACTGCCAGATTTACTGCAACATAATTAGAACGAAACTCGTATAACATGAGGCTCGGGATTGCTCATGTTGCCACATCTGCAATGATAAATAGAGCAATCAAAACTTGATTTGGAATGAAAGAAAGATGGAAGAAATATCGAACTTCCGTCAATCTCAAGAACACCAATGACCGAATTGTAGGAAGTGGAACAAACGCAGGGAACTTGAACTTACCCTTGCCCATATTTAGCGAATGAATCGACCAAAATCCACGTACGCAAACAAAGGAAAGCAGGCGTGACCTCACTAGGGTCTGGTCGGTTATCGTCTTTGATTAGTTGAAGATTGATATATACGACTGAATTGTATGTGCAGAGAGTGTTGCCATGATGTATGGGGTTGGCGTCGTGACTCATGGAGACCTTATTTGTCGGAGGCTTCGTGAGGTTGACGATTCGCATAATTGTATGTATATCACTCAGACACTCAGTACAGGAACCCAAGGACATGTACGTGATGACGGTGTATGTTCTGGGAGACACTGTTGGCTAAACCTATGAGGGACGAATGCTTTCCAATCGGCCACTGGTGTTCTCTAGTTGTTGGGGAGTCCCGGCCTTGTTGGTTCTATGAGGTGTAGACGGTAGATTGGGAGGTCGCAGGATGGTAGTAGTAATGTCGATGTGAATAAGATGGAATAGGCTGGGGACTGACCTCCAGCCGTCGAGGGAAGGTTTCCAAATACAGTTTCAACCAAGCAAGTTTGCGCCTGCCTCTGGATCCGGATTCCAACGGAGCACCCTGTCCAAGATCTGACATGGTCAGTCATTTTACTACTTCAAAGAGTGGAAAGTGGGTATGACTAAGGTGGCAGGCCTTACACCTCGATATGTAAGCTGACATGTATCATCGGATTACGTGGATTACGAAATGACGACACACAAGAAATGAATGTACGGCCAAAACTGGAATCCACTTATGCCTCTGCGTCAACTTTGATATTTTGCTCCATCTAACTTTCTATGATTTCGACATTTCCAAATCAGCTGCTTCCTGTAGTCATGTGATAATACCGTCTGCGCCTGTTGGACATTGCTGTAGCTACTACACCATCTTAGTTGAATGTTTTACTTTTAGAGTAGCTCAATGCCACCTTCTAACAACATGCTGTACCCAGTCTATCTCAGTATAACCGACCACTTCCTAGCTTCTTGGCCATTCCGAGAGCGGCGGCGCATTCCGATTAGGTGTACCACGTATACCTGAAAGTGAGAACAACCTGCTCCCGCGACCCAGGCGCATATGTCGTCGGGGCGACACTAGCATAGCGGTCCGGATCTTGCAGCGCAGGCCAATAGTGCTTATTCGCCTTCTTGACACGACCATAGGTCGTGCGGACCTGCTTCTCCAGACTGGAAATGATCTCAGCGTAGTCATCACGCTCGAGAATATCCCGTCGCTTGTAGACAATATCCGTCATGGCATCCTGGCGCACCCACTCCATCTTCGTCTCGAAGTCTTTGTTGCCATGCTTCTTGATACAAACCTGCAACATCTTCATATCGAGCAGCAGCTTCATCTTGAGATTCGCCATAGCCACCAAGAACGCCAACTCCGAACAGTTCTCCAAATCGCATGGCGCAAAGGCATCCTGGTCTCGCAGATCCAGGAACGGAAGATCCATGTCGCTCCAGTCGTAAGTATCCGTGACGCACACATCGTACCACTTGAGGAAATCAAACGCATCTTGATCGCGGCCAAGACGGAGGTACAAAGACGGAACCTGCTCCCTAACACCCAGATTATCCTCACGGCAAAGCCGCAGCGTCTCGAGACAATTATCCAACGCAATCTGCACAGCCTCACCAGTGCGAACATTGAGCGTAGCCGACATCAAATCATGCCTTGCTTGCATGTAGGGTCTGGTGCCCGACCAGGACCAAAAGTTGCCGGGTACGCTCTTGAAGGGGTCTGGCGGGTGTGCGCGCAGCGCCGCCTCCTCTGCACGCAGCTTCTCACGCGATTCCTTGATCAGGTTACACGTGGTTTTGTGGAAGCGCCATTGGGCTTTCTGGTGCTCGGGGCCGCAGTAGACGACCACACGGCAGCCCCCGCATTGCAAGAGGTTTGTTGAGGGACACACAATAGAAATGAAGTGTATTATGGTGAGGAAAGAAAGCTAGGCTAGTGTTGTTGGTCTGGAACTAAGTAGTGGTGGTGGCTGCGCAGGTACCACCTCTGACAAGGTTGAACCTCACGGGGCAGCCTGGGCTGGAGCAGGCCCTGAAAGGAAGGCCGAGGTTCATTCGATTGGGCGTTTCATTTGTGGATGCCATGGTGCGTGAACTGGTGAATGGATATGAGTTGCTGGGTGTTACCTCCAAGGTTTTGTCGAAGAGTTGGCCTGTTACTTGGTTGACTGCTGTGGTATTGAGCGCCAGTTATATACCCTACGGCGAAGGCGGTGTAGCGGTAAGTGTAGTTAGTCTTCACAGACATAGCTTTCTACATAGCACTTCCCCCAACCAATGAAGTACAACACGTAGCGCAGAACAATCACTCCAGGATCCACACAGAGTCATCAATACAGGACTGAATCCCTTGACCTCCATCGTTGAAGACACGGTTGTCTCTTGGCGTCTCACGTTCTACACGTGTAAAGGTTCATAAGTGGATAATTGGTGCGTGCAGAAGGTGGACAATGCGGCTGGATACTACCGTGGGTCTTGACTGAAGTTGGGGATTGGCAAGTATATAGGTGTTCCAGGGCATATTCGTGACCAGATTCAGCCCAGATGCTCAAGAAGGCTTCAATTCAGCCCCATTATGCGGACAATTGATTGCCTAACTGGGTGTATCTCAGCGCAAAGAAGCAGGAGCAATGGTGTCTCCGTGTCTTCTAAACCGTTCCATGACAAACGACCGTCAGCGTGATGGATGAGAAAGGACAGTCTGCGATTCCAGCTTCAGGCCTAGATCCAAATCCAGAGAAGTTGCAGGTAAGACTTACACAATCCGTTATATTTCGGGGGACGAATCGTGAATTCTATCCGATCACGTTTTGGAACTAGCAGCAGCTGGCAACGCCGCAGTCGCTCCAAATCCAGCTACTGATGGAAACCCAAGCTCCTCAAATGATTGGTCTGGGATGGATCAGATGACCCCGAGAACCGGTGGAGTTGGTCCTTACGGGAGCATACACAATCGGAGTTGTCAAGCTCATGACCACCATAAGGTAGCAACCCTTCTCTCTTTTCACTCGTAAAGAGCAGAACTGTTAGAAGGCTGCGAGTGTACAGCGGATATTTGTGTATTACTACCGGCTAGATTCGTGAAGTAAAAGAGTAATGAGTACGATAGGTTATTATTGTGATGTATTATAGTAGTGCGTCCGTAGGTGTGTCATCTAAGTTCATCTACAGGGAAATCAAGCTTTTACATATAGGTTCAAGTTCTTTTATTTTTGATCTATAACAAAGTGCTTTATTGTCCTATTAGAACCACGAATTAACTCACAAAAAACAGATCCCCAGCTTCATCAGCTATTCCGCTCACTGCCTCTCAGCTTCTCCAAGTCTTCCACTCGGACGACAGGCTAACCGGGACTCTAGCTACTCAGACGCGAGGCCGGAAGACTGCGTAAAGAGACAGCCGCTGTCACCGGTTCGGCTTCTGGAACGCGCTGTCGCCCGACCTGTGAGAATGCTACTTTGATCGCCTATTGTGACCGGCTTATGTCTACATTGCCACCGTGTACGAACTCCTGTACCTCCTCTTTTCGACCTTTTCTTTTTTCTCTGAAGAGTATTACCACTTCAACGGTTCAAGGTTTGGCGTGCTATACTTTGGCTTAACTATGTGCATGTTGCGCTCGTTAATGATTTCTGGTGTCGTCTGCGATGACACGTACTAACGTCTGACTAAGAAACTTGGAAAGGAAATGCCAGAGTAAGCCCCCGATATTGTGCAAGAAACCGTATTTGAGGAATGCACTGGGATATGTCCCATCAGGATACCACTTGGAAGGCTTGATATATAACGCCATTGCCACACCAACCGGCTGTCAGAGTGCTAGATACAGAGGCACCGGTTCGGCGCCGGTTGGGCGCCGGTGAGACGCCGGTCTAAGGACTCACGAGTTATGACCTAATATAGAAATCTTAGTATATTGAGGAACTGGAGGACCTGGTGCCCTGCTGGTCCGATATCCGAGCTCGGCTTCTCCGAATACGGGGAACTAGCTATCTATGTAAGGGAGACATCTCGGAGGAAGATAGGAAGGGCAGAAATCAATGAACTAGTCTGGTTAACCCTACCTGAGACTACTTGTGACCACCAGGTGACTAGCAGTAGAGGTGACCGTTTCTTCCCCTTTACTCTGTACTAATTGCCTGCGGCCTAGCCGTACCCTGACACCGGCCTGTTGATCTACGGCTGGTCAGCCTAATATCTGGTCCCCCCATGTGTACTTGATTAATTTCTACAATCAAAACGCTCCAAGTACAATAGCAGCGGCCAGCGTACTGCGAGCTATTGCTGATGCAGTGCTGCAGGCCTTCAAGTGTACGACAGTCTGGGGAGATTCTCTTCTCGTCTTCCTCGCCCTGGGGCTTGTAGCACTGCCATTCCTTTTCATACGGGTTAGAGAAAGATGGAGGCAGAAGTTCACGGTCGAGCTCGACTGAATGTGTGACGTGTTACGTGCTACTCTTAGTTCCCATCATTGCCCTTTCGTTTCTTCAGCAGCTACGACTTCCAATATCTGCCACAATCTTGTGCGCATAGGTGCTACCAGCTTGAGGGGCCGGTGAAATATTGACCAAGACTTAACGACTTGGAGTACTAGAAATCTCCCAATTGGCAGGCCACCAATATATCATTATTCTAAGCTACTGGGAAGCAAAGTCTTATTCGGCATCAATTCATGCATCATCTCCACGTTGTCCTGGTTAGCCAGGGTGAGGCTAAGGATCGCCAGTTTAGGCAACCAACTTCCCAAGGCATAAATACTTCTACTACAGCCATGTTGCCTTCTTTCCTTTGCCTGATTTGCTACCGAAGCGCAATGTCCTCGCCTCTAAACCAGACATCGGGCCCATGCCCATCACCATCGGGTCATCGGGTACGTTGGTATCCGTGCTCTTGAAGCCATCACCTTCGAAGATGGCAGAATAGAGTCCGGCCAGTGCGCTTGCGTAGGCATCGATAGCCTTGATGCGCTCAGCGTCAGCATCCGACTCGATCTCCAGAGTTCCCGCTTGTTGGTCAATCTTGCCTTGGATCTTGCCGTCGACTATCAAGAAACCCAGAATATCTTGTACTTCAATTTCGGTGATCTTGAGTTGACGCGCGATCCAAGCAAGCTTCATGCGCGTGTAGGGGGCGATCAACTTAACCACTGCCTTGGTGCGCATATTACGCGTAACCTCGTCAATGTTTTCAGCAATGAAGGGATCAGTAAGAACATCCTGGTTTCTTTGCAGAACTTTCGTGTACTGGTGCATATCATCGCGTTGATAAGCATCTACGAGCTCCGTCATGGCTGCGATGCGCGGATCGTTGCGGTAGGGCTTCGTCTCTTGGGAATCGAAGGGATTGATGTCGGATTTCATGAGCATGGTGGTGAGCAGCAGGTACTTGAGGACCTGGATCCGTTGCAGCGAACCAGCCTCGTCGTAGTTGCGGAAGGACTCGAAGAAATCGCTTTGCGCATCCTTCCAGTTCTCTTCGCTCATGTGCATCTTGCCACCGCATTCACGAATAATCCCCATGATCTTGGGATGAGGTACCGCCGAGCGCACCTTAAGCGCCTTTTGGTACAACAGCTTCAGCTGTTTGTTGTTGCGAGTCTCGGAGTACATCTGAATTTCCAAAGCGTAGATCTCGAGCGAATAAGTGCCCTTGCTGGGATCGTCTGAGCCATCCTCTCGTTGGCAGGCCTTCTGCAGATCCCGCAGCTTTCGAGAAACTGCGAGGTAGTCCTTGCGATCCAGCAGTAACTTGGCAAGCTTGATGTTCGTCTTCAGCCATAACCGCTCGTTGTTTGTGCTCTGGAAACAGTTCAGTGTGAGGGAGTAGAACTGTTCCAGGCATTTGCGAGCCCCTTCTGTTTCGGACTCTTTCTCAACATAGTCGAGCATATTGTTGATAGACTTCTCCGAGTAGTTTCGGGTTACGGCGGACTTGACGTATGTCAGAAGTTCCGTGTAGTGCTCTATTGCCTGCAGCATCGGTTAGTTCAGATCTTGGAGCACAAAGGTATGGTAGCGGGCAGAAAGCACCTTGTCATACATCTCCAGTCTGAACTCGAGCTTGATGGCCTGCTTCAGTCCTTTGAAGCCCCAGTCACCTTTCTCCTTCTCTAGTGGCGGTATACCCAGGAATTCGACAATAGCGTCCTCCGGGTCGCTGCTCTTCATTTGCTTTGCATTGTAGTATTTGTTCTCGATACCCACGTCGCCAGACTCTTCCTCGTCGTCATCTTCGTACTCGAAGTCGTACCTAGAGACTATGTCAGCATGCGACTTCGGTGAGTGGAGGACCGATTCGTACTGCTCCTCGTCGGATTCTTGCATGAAATCATCATCTGACATGGTGACGGTTGGCGGTCAATGCTGCATTTGGGTGAATTGTATGGTCTTGGGAAAAATGGGTATTGATCTCAATAAAATAGGATGCGAGAAGGGGAGTTGTGAATGGTAGGTGAGGGGAAAAGCTGCTGTTTGCTTCGCCTTGAAGCTATTAATGTCGCTACAAGGCTGAGGTGGGACGGCGATCGTTACTCAGATAATTCAACTTATCTTATCGATTAGGGGATACTAGGGAGACGGCGGGGAAGGTACGATTGTGGCTAGTGGGCCACCCTGTCAGCTCCCGGGGTGGCAGGCTGCTTCTTGGCCTTGGCGTTTGGAGCTGTGGCAACAAAGGCGACCGAAAACACGAGGCTGCACCTATATTTATCCCCAACTTCATCACGCCCAACATCGCCGTCAAAACTAAACAAAGCTAACAACTGCCGCTGGATCTCACTAAGTCAAAACTCATACGAATAACTACCACGATTACTCATTTACAACACCACTAGCCAACATGGGTGGTGATCTCAATACGAAGAAGAGTTTCCATCCCGGGCTCCTGAAGAATCAAGCGCGAGTATGGGAGGAAGAGCAGAAGGCGCTCGAGGAGCGTAAACGAATCGAGCAGCGCCGGCAGGAAATCAAAGAGGAACGCGCTCAGAAGGAGCTCCAAGACAAACTCGAAGCCGCAGGTGGTCGGAAACGACTCGACCGCGTGGACTGGATGTACCAGAATGGCCCCAGCGATGGACAGGGCGGTACGAGCGAAGAACTCGAGGCATATCTTCTCGGAAAGCGACGAATCGACACCATTCTGAAAGGGAATGATCATCAGAAGCTGGAGAAGCAGGCTGGCCAGGAAAGCTTTATGGCATTGCAGAACGCGAATACCGAGCGCGACACTGCTGCGAAGATCAGGGAGGACCCGTTACTTGCAATCAAGAAACAGGAACAGCAAGCATACGAATCCATGATGCGCGACCCAACCAAAAGGCAGCAGCTGCTTGCATCAATGGGGAAAAGCGACGAGAAATCAGCCAAGAGCAAGGAGGATCGACATTCCAGGCGGCATCGTCATCACCACAGGCACCGGTCGCACTCGAGAGAACGAGAACACAGACATCGGAGTCACAGGAGGTCTGACTCAAGAGACAGGGATGGCTCGAGGGAGCGCCGACGCCCGCATCGACGAACCGACTCACACGACCGATCAAGAAGCCCGCGTCTATCGAGGTCTGATGAGGATAAATACTGGAGGAGGCGGGATCATTTAGAAGACAGAACAACGAACGGTCGTACCAAAACATACGACTCCGCGGACATAGTCCAACGAGGAAGTCGCGATAATTATGAGAAGAGGCGCTCTGATTCAGAAGAGGGGGACACTCGAGATACCCGCAGTCGAAAGCCACGCGATCCTGAGGACAGATCAAGAGCGCACGACAGACGACCACAATACAATGGCGGTGGTAGACCCAACGACGCGAGGGAAAATACCAATAACGGGAGTACTGGCGCAGGTTCAGACACAGCTGTTGCAGACGAGCGAGCGCGGAAACTTGCAGCCATGCAATCAGCTGCGTCAGAGCTGGATCAGGATCGGGAGAAACGTCTTGCAGCCTTGGAAGAGAAGGAACGACTGGCACGCGAAGCAGATGATAAAGTCAGAGCAGGCAAATACGCTGAAAGGGAGTTTTCGAACGGGCTGCGCAAGAAAATATTCAACTGAAGTAGCCAAGTGGGTTGAATGCGGTATGGGCTTGGCATAGTACCCACTTTGTAGATGATTTTCTGGTCTGACTGATATTCATAGTCTCACAAGTTTATTCACTTCTTCTCTCGCAACCCCTCGAATCTAGGGCTGACTAGTCTCCAGATCGCCATCTGACAAAATATTATGGTGTAGCTTATAGTGCCAGCAACGTCTGCCGTTGGCGACGTCGCTGCCGAAGTCCATGGTATGAACCCATTGCCTTCGAGATCTGGGTCGAGGTCCATGGTACCAAGTCTGGGAACGGTGCGTCCAGCTTGATGACGCGGTTCGGGAGACATTCCCTCCAGGTGACAACACGCAACTCTTTGGGTAGCTGGACAAAATCATGGGAAGCCATGGTAGAAGAGTGTTGACAGGTAATCGGTTTAGTGAACACTATAATTCGGAGCACTTTGAACTGAGCAATTTACTTACAGTATACTTCTCAGCTGTTCCATAAAATTCCGCACTGACCTTTGGATGCTGCAAGCGAATGGGGATTAGGGTATAAGACTAGAGTTTCCCACCTTTCTTTTTAGTAGGGAAAGAAACTGCCTTTGGAGGTTATAGATTGATTGATCCATACGAAGACTATAGAGGAATACGCTAAAACCAACTTTAGAAGCTGTGCACGTAAGGATCTTCGTCTGCTACAGGCATGTAAAAACTCTTGTCCCAAGGCAGGAACATACAGTATCAGTTGGTGCCAATTTCTATCATATCTTGCAGGAGCTTGCCCAGTCTGCCTAAGAGCCAATTCTGGAGGCTGCAGAATTTTTAAGATCCAGTTCTGGATCTCAACAGGGGTATTGCCAATCCTATTCTACCGACCAGGTGCAGGAAGTAATAAACGACTTGGCACCCACAATTTGGGTGTAACATTCAGCTCAAAAGGGGCCATAATGTCTTGAAGAGATTAGTCTTCTCGACATGACCAATAATCTTTTCTATAGCTCCCACAATCCATAACTCTTTCCAGTTCTGCTTCACGGGACAAAGTGAACTTGGGTTAATATTGGCTGTGGTGGAATCTGTCGGAATTCAAGTACTAGAGGCTATACTGGTGTTATGAAGTTGCGTAATGGGCCAATTCCAAGTTGGCCCCGTGGGGGGGTCCCTAAATACTACAATGCGTGCCTCCACACCTGAGGCCAAAACTTCCCACATAATCCACTCAAAATACTTGCCCCGTATAACCAGATTCAGCTATGGAAGGTTTTACTGGGTAACAATGTGTCATCTCAGTTTACCGAATGTCTGCTCAGTTTGTTCGGGCTGGCTCAGTCCAAAAATGGAATCTGGCATGCCAAGATTAATGTTGAATATCATCAGTCTGTGACGGATGGATGTCGAAATTTACTCACGTATGAAGTGATCCTGGCTCATAAGAACTTCCAGTGCTTTCCAGTGATGAAATCAACATGGCCCTGTCTTTCCCAAGAGCACATCGCGTTCCATTGTGCTGAAAATCTCATTGTTCATCTCTTGCACAGCTGCAAACAAAGACATGTATTCTCATCATCCACTCCGGGTCCGCTTTTACCCTTTCAAAGGGATCTTCAGATCTTCATGATTGCAAATCAGATCTCAAGCTCCAGCCGCATATTTGAGAATGCGGCTTCACACATACGTTCATGCCGCCAGACGCAACCAGTATGAGAAGGCACAAGAACATATGAATGTTTCCTGCTATTACCACACGTTGCATCAAGCCAGAGCTGGATAGTGATGTGATTCGATTCAGTACTTACGGCTCGGCGCTCGCACACATCGTCACACACCTTGTGTCACACACTTATTGGAAAGATCGTCTCCAGGTGAATTTCTCTGCAGCTAAATTCCTCCTACGTCTAGGGAACATACGTGCCTACCCTCTTGGCCTACTTGCACCTTTGTCCTAATATTTTCCAGCTTTCGTCGCATGCTTCTGCACCTCTCGTCGCAGGTTTTGCCCAGTTCAAGAATATGCTATTGCTCGTCTCTAGTCGGCTGCAAGATGGATCCAATTGGCAAGATTGCCATCCGCCCATATCTGCGGAATGCCTTTGGCTTCTTTGATGTAGCCGTACCAGATGTCTACGAGGGTAACATCCTGGCTATTTGCCCACTGAGCAAGGAAGAGCTAGCTCTGCTACTGACGATGATCAACAACATGTAAGCTGACTACAAAGTTTGTTCCGAAATAGAGGCATTGACCAGCATAACTACAGGGCAGCTATCAGCCCAGAGCTCTTAGAAAAGGGAGGCGAACCGATGCTTGACTATCGAAGTCGTATCATCGCCTACAAGATGGGACTTCCACTCACTCTTACAAGCGTTACGACCAAGCCGATCAGACTAATGACACCAAGTAGCCAGGGTCAAAATGGACCTGGCAAGGAATGTGCAGTTACTATCACTGCGGGCAAGAATGAGTCCATCAACGGAAGCGACGTTGATTCGCAGGAGGCTTACAGTCAGAGCATGCCTGACGAGCCTAGTAAGTTCTACCCAAGGATACTATTCTCCCGAGGAGCTGGTGTATCTTGAAATATATCGGCATAATGCAAACAGACCGTGACTGAAATGTGAGACAGGCATGAATGGGACGGCCGAGCACTACAAAAACACGTTGGCTGGAAATCCAGCTATTGATGCTACTAAGCTGTCCACAATCACGAGTCTTGTCCGTCTCCCACGTGCGCACGAATGGACCATGTTCCTCTGGAATACGCGAGTCTTCGAGCCGATCCTCCTCATGGCCCAGAACCCCACTAAATTCGCCGAAGTCTATGACCCCAACGGACTTCTAGACGTTTTCTTCGAGCTCCTGGCTCAGTGGGCAGACTTATACTTCGAGTGGAAGCCTCAACAAGACCACATCGAGAAAGAACTAGCCAAGGCGTGGATGGAGATGCTCGAGCGGGGGAGCACCAGCGACTGCGAGGAGGAACCCGACAACCTGAAAGATAAGGACTATGAGTATATAGAGGTGGATGTCGCAGACGACGATGACTAAGCTGGAGAGCGTGCTTCGATTTGAGCTTGAGATGTGGGATGGAGCGGCTCTAATAAGGACACTGGTCTTTCGTAATGCCAATGGGTTCGAGGGTGGGTGATAACTTTTCTGTACTTTTAGCAGGTGGCTGGTCTGGTTTCCAAAGTCCATCATTTTTCCATATTCCAAGGGCCTTCAATCATCAACTTAGCAATAGGGACGGATAGGTGTTACTATATTTCGATTACTAGGCTGATCGGTTTCTATTATTTCATCAAGCTAACCAATTCTCGATGGATACACTCGTGGGAACCCAAGGTCTCGCTCGGCCGTCGAGGTAAAATATGCATCAGCCACAATTGACACGTCTATTTCCATTCCTGTGGCAGAGCTGTGAAAACTGGGAGGATTCTTTTCACTGCGTGAGTAAATGTTAGTCATCAACATGGTTAGAACCCAACTCGTTCGTGGACGGGATCCTGCATATTATCTCGCGCCTGACTCAGGCTGCCGATGAATATGTCATTCACGTCAACGTCGTCGTGGATCGTCCTCGTGTCGACGATGTCGCTGTAAATGGATATCAGCCATGGGCACGAACCCGTCCGCCTGGGGATCAATCAAATCTTACCAGTCTTCATCGTTACCAAACTCATCAAGGAACTTTAAATATCTTTGGCCATCCTCATCATCGCCAAATCGGAGGAATTGGATCATGACTTGGGTCCTGTTAAGATGTAGGCTCTTGATCTTGGCCATCAACTTCTTGATGGGTTTTTCCACACCTCCAGCCTGAGTTAGACGCGGTCCCCAACTTCCATCTGTCAAGATGATGGCACTGATAGGCTTTCTTGAGCCGAAGGGTATATGCGCCCCGAAAAGCTTATGATCGGCGTCGGGCAGACGGCTGATAATCGCCTTGTCAATGAACCCCCCCCAGGCTTTGCTCCATCATTCCCGTGCCTGGAATTTGGTCATATTTTTGTTGCTCGACAAGCTCAATGAGATTCTTGGTGTCGAGACGTTTGTGCACTTTACAAGGATCAGATGCAAAGACTAGCTCAATTCCGTTGTCGTCAATAAGCTTGGCGAGATACGACAAGACGGTAAAGGCGTGAAGTACGTTCTGGGCATGTGTACACATGGAAGGCGAGTCATCGATTAGGAATATATGGTCTCGGTGGCCCAGACTTTTCTTCAGTTTCGAAATGAGGTTCGCGACGCGTCCGTCGATGTTTCCGTTGCCCTTCTTCGCTTCCCGATACTCGAAAACCTCAAGGAAGGTCAGAACTTCGCCAAGTGGCGATGTCGCGCCAGGAGAACTGGACGAGTAGCTCAGCCGCTCGGATGATGACCACGACGTCAATGAGCTAGGGGATAAAATGCTAAGCCGGTTCCTTCGAGAAGTCCGTCTGGTTGGAGTCTGACTGCCGTTATTGGGGAAGGGTGTTGGTCCAGGTCTGTGGCGCACCGCGGTGGTGGTATTTGGTGGTGTGGGTGTAAAATGGCAACCTCCTGCACTGCCAGTGGAAGAGATCCTCCGATGGCTACTTGACGATGAGGCTTCGTCAAAGCCACGACTCGGCGTCGAAGGGGGGGATAATCTCCTTATGCGGATGTCCTGATTTCCCTCGAGGACTTTTTCGAACATGACTTTGAGCTGTCTTGCCTCCTCGCGGTCGCTGGGGCGTTGCGCAAGCATGTGTTTGTGGATGATGTTCAAGATAGGAGGAGTGATGTTATCGTGCATCTGAATGTTGTCGACAATGCGCGCATGCATTACCTTCACAGCGTTCAATGCACTAAGCCCATCGTGGAAACAATCCGTATATGCACTGCCTCGGAAACTGGACATGTGTCCAATCTCTTTCTTGCGCAGCGAGCTGTATTGGGAGCAGCCTTCCATGCCCAAAGCGATCCAAGCGGCGACCTCACTTAGAACGCATCCGAGCGAAAAGATATCAGCCTTAGCAGTTATACCCCTGGGCCCGCGTTCGAGGAAGCGTTCGTGGTGACTGCACTCGGGGGCTGAATATGTGGGATTGCCGTGGCGGTCACATCCTTGCTTGTCTTCTCCATCAGGATGAACTATCCGTACATGGCTGCATCCAAAGTCGGCAATCTTGAGTAGAAATCGATACCGTGATGAGGGGTCCCTGACAAGAAGGATGTTATCAGGTTTGAGATCCTGGTGCACCACGCGGTAATCGACCTCGTGCTGGTGGTGTTGGGTCAACTGATGTACTCGATGGAACCCCTTGAAAAGGCCAAGCATGCTATTCCAAAGGTCGCGAATATCCTTCTCAGCCTCCGGACGCGCTGTTTGTTTCAGGTAATCGAGAAGGTTGCCGCCGTCGACATGCTCAAGAATGATGTTATAAGTGTCATTCTGCTCGAACGATCCAAGATATGCGATGACATGTTTGGAAGGGTTATTTTGAAGAGCAGTAAGTGCTTCGCGCTCGTTGTCGTAGGGTCTTCGGGCGTTATATGTTTTCAAAACAAAGGTGTTGTGATTCGCTTTGTTAGGATCCTGCACAATTGATTGTTAGCAGAGTAAGGCAGAAATGCGGGTGGCTCGGAGCGCTAACGAACATCGTGCAACATATTGTACGGCGTATGAACCTTGATCTCGTAAACCTGTGCAGCATCTCCATCGTTGATCATTTTCTTTGACTCCAGCGGCAAAATCCTCTGCGGCGCCAAGTGCAGGTCTATCAACCGCTCGCGATGAAATTCGAGGGGGAAGAACATCCATTGTTTTTCGGAGAATTTCCTGAATATGGTAGTGTAAAGGCCCTCGTTAGGCCAATGTGTCTCAGGGAACTTGACGACAGGAAAGGAGTCGTCATTTAGACCGTGTCTCGTAAAGGCGCTGAGACGGTTCGCTTGGTTGGTATATACCAATGTGGAGAAAATGCGCAGGAAGCATTTTCGGAGAATGCTGAATGAGACCAGAACTGGGTTGTCGCCAATGGCATTTTGAATCTTGTGGTCGTCGTCCCAGTATTCCTCGAGCGCGGGCAGTGATACGTAGTGTTGCCGCTCACGGTTGCCATCGCTGCCACGGGGCCTTAGTGTCTCAACAAAGTCGATGAAAGAAAGCGTTTCTTGATCCTGCCTCGCGTCTGGCGCATGGTAGAAGGGCCTACTCGCCTCCATGGAAGGCAAAGGCATTGATGCCTCCAATCGCTTGTTGAAACGTGGTTTTGCCGACGGACATGCGGCGAACTCTGTACCAGTCTCGACGCATGAACTAATATAAGACAGGCATATTTTGTACTGCAAAACCCCATTGAACTGTAGTATGCGAACGAAATCGTCAGTACGTGAGATTAAACTGCGACGGGCAGTCTTCGATGACTGACCAATGATAGATCCTTTTCTAAGCCGGCCTGCAACGTGGTCAGGCGGGCTTGCTGGTTTTCCAGCTCTCGCAAACACCGTTGCGTTCTCCGAAAGAATCCTTCAAAGTTGATTTTATCAACCGGGAGGCACCTAACAAGGTCGGGTGATCCCCGAAGAGCTATGAATCGTTCCAGCATCTCTTCCATGACCCTTTTGTTCTGGTTGACTACCAGACTTGCAGTCTCAAGCTCAGCCGCGAGTCTGTGAAGGCTCTGCAGCTGGTCGAATGAAAAGATCTCGTCAAGATCTAGGTCGTCCATCTTGACTTTTGCGGGTCGTTGAGCAGAGGGTAAAGCAGAATGCCGTCCCTTTCTAGAAATCTTGTTGGAGAACCTCCTGGGCCCCGGTCTCGGGTTAAGAATCTTGCTGAAGCTTGCGGTTCTGGAGGATCGATTAAGCTGTTGCTGTAAGCCCGAGTTTTGCCTAGACTGGACCCCTGACTGAAATGTCGACTTCCTCGACAGGGCCTGCGCGATGGGTTTCTCTTGTGTAAATCTGGTGACTGGACTGTAATTGATGATAGTCGAGGACTCCAGAATCTTACTCTCTAGAAAGTCGATATAAGGTGTCCAATTGTCTGTACTCCACTCGTATATCAGCAAGTGGGCACTCATTGCACTTGAGAAGGACGATTCCGGGGTTGTGAGGTCGCCCAGGTTATTTCCCCGCCGTGTGCAATCAGATGATTGCTTTATGCGGTTTCTGATTTCTGCATTCGCTTTAAGGATGATCCAGAGAGAGCGTGATTCTACAGGATCGAATGAAAAATAGGCGGCGGTTTGTCGGTAGAAGAAGGGCCAGCTTTGGTCTTTTCCATATTCAATGCCTACCAAGTTGAAGCAGTGCTGCACTTGATTACCAGATCTCCCTAGCTCCTTGATTTGGAAAGCTTGATCCTTCACATTTAGATAGTCCTCGGACCTAAAACACGTCCTGAGGTGAGGTTCACTCCGCTGACAGAATGAAAAGACGTTGTCCAGGAACGAAGGCATAGTCTGATAGTGGGTCAGAATATGCAGCAGCTGTTCCTTCGAGCATCCTAGAGGGCTGCGCGCAGACAGGGCGTGGATGAAGCTAGACCTGGTCAGTTAACTGCACACGCGCCGCTGCACGCGGATCCATGGGGTTAAATACATGAATCGACATCGCAGGTCTTCGGCGTCTTCGTTCACCAAGTCTTGCACTTGATCTAGGGTTTTCAGTTCGTCCGAGAGCTTGAAGGCTATAGAATAAACATGATCAGCTTGTTGTTGGAGTTGCGTTTCGACACCTGCTTACACTCGGTGTCTGTTGAGAAGTCGAGTGTATAGATCGATCTATGATCGTCATCGAACAACTCCGGTGCATCGTCTGACGTCGAATCGGCGTCTAATGTCGAGTGGTATTTTTCCAAGGTATGTTCCCACAAATCACTCCGCAGAACATTTTTGGGGAAGATGATTGCAGTTCTGCATGAGTCTTGAAACTCTGCGAGATTGCCTGCGCCGGGCGACATTTTGGTGCTGCACATTGTCACTCGTGTGGCCAGTGTCGCTGCGTTGTAGTTGACATATTCCCTATCCGAGGCTAAAATGAAGCCATTGGCGGCAAGATTGTCCTATAAATAATGTCAAGAAAGCCTTGTGTAGTGCCTGGGTATATGGAAACCTTGAAATGCCGCCCGAAGGGTGAAGTGCCTGATCAGCTGCAGGTGAGCAAGACATTATCGTAGACAGAAAATTGAGCTGCAAGGCTGACTGGCACTAAGATCTAATGTCCCGCAAAGTGCCATTTTCAGCTAGAAGAGGGAGACTGAGTCGCCGATGGATCGCCCATCAATCTGCGAATAAACAAGGACCGAAACCACCTATCTAACCATATTACCATACGGCTGGAGGCAGTGATCGGGCGAAGGGTGGTGGCGCAGTCGCTGCAAGGGCGCTCGGTAAGTAATCATTCAAAGTGATGAAAGCAAATGAATGTCTGCCATTGAATAGAACCCGCATTGTCTCTCCCCGCCACACACTGCCAAAGCAATCGTAAAGCTGGCAGGCCCCCCCTTCTCGGGACTGGACTTGGAGCTTGCAAGTCTCCCCCAACCCCACCTCGCTACATCCACGTCTGCATGTACTTGATATCTTCAGACTGTATCTTGCCTTAACGACCTTTCCAACGTTTAATGCGGTCCTCCCTCGATGCCCCAACAAGTCGACAAAAGCTGATATCTACTAATCATCCTTATATCGCACCTTCTTGTCAATGTGTTTCTTCTCTTCCTGTTTGCCGTCAAGTCAATAATTTGTCAGTTAATTAAGCCGATCGGTACATGTGAATACCCGGGTTAGTTTGCGGGGGAGCTTGGCGCAGTACTTCCCGTGAACCTGCTTCAAGGTCATGAGTCTAGTCAAAACAATAAGGCCTGGAAAATTATCAGAGAGCCGCAACTCACCTCGAGCTCGATATCGTATTCTTCCTCAGGGAACAACGTTCTGAGGTATCTCAAAAGGGCATCTTCGCGGAGGCGATAAGCCTGTATGAACATTTGTTCGGTCATAATGACTGAGCTGTCGATCGTCGTCTCAAGTAAGGCTAATATTCTTTTTCAAGTTACAGCATCATGCACAGGGGACTTCTCGATCTCCTGCTAATATTGCAGTGTATTTGTGAAGAAGTGGAAATGACTTCAACGCCTTGCCATTTATCTATTAATGTGCTGCATCGTCTCCAGACTCTTCGTCTATCGCAGACATCAGCCCATGCTCAATTGGTCAGCCATAACGTGAAAGACACGGAGCATAAAGACCTCGAGACGAGAAAGAGGGGTATTTTGAGCCGCATTCCTCACGCACTCTAAAAGAAATGGGACTTCTCTCTGCCAGCCGTCCAACAGTGGGCGATATTATCCCATGGACTGATTGGGGGATTCCCAGCCCATATGCAAGCACTTGCATATATTGTGCATCCCCATCCAATCAAAGCACTGATCGATGCGCTGGCTTGAGTTTTGCTGACATCCTGCAAGCCTCACTTGTTCAGCAGTCTGCTCCAGCGTGGCACGGCATTGCGGAAATGTGACGTTCCAATGTTGCTGGATGCATCTAGGCGGCCTCTTCAGATCGCAGCCCCATCCTGGTCGGCTGCGAAACACCCATGGCATGATCGTAGCCGCAGGCTACGCACCTGAGAAAGCCCATAGTCGGGCGTTCCACTGGCTGTGGTATCTCTTCATATCAATCAAGGCATCATTCCATGCCTATATCGATCCCGAAAGAAGGCCCGCCAAATATGATTCCTCATTATTTGCAGTCAAGATTGTGCCTTACTCAACTGCATAGCATCTGCAAAGCAGGATGCTCGCCTTCTAGGCTTTATCTCAGCTGGTCAGTTCTCCCAACTGATTAACACAACCTTGCCAATATGCAGCCTGACCACAAGTGTCGTGTTGCTGTGTGCCTTGAGTCTTACCAAATGCGCAAGGTGGCTTGTGTCTAACTAGCTTAGCCATGTACACAGGTTGATCTGGACAAGCCACGGTCGAACAGGGCCCGACATAAAGCAAAGCAAATCCGGTCTACGATTTGATTTGTATTAGTATTGTATCTTTATCAATCAGCATCACAAATATAAATCAATCTCTATACCTAACTTGCCTAGATAACTTATAAGCATAAATTAAGACTAACGTACCCCACCAGCAAGTTGGCCACTTTTTCTTAGCACCGCACGAACAAACTTGTAATCAGCATCATTACACACACCAAGATGGGATCGAATTGGAAAAAACAATATGATTCTAGCGTGTTAGGCGCGTCAATCGCAACCCGAATTAAGCATCCGACGCGCTGCCTAAGTCTACAATATCCCTCGTACAACTCCAGCTAACAGACAACATGGAATAGTACCTCGATTCGCGTAAGAAGATGTTGGATGTCAGTAGAGTTTAAATCGTGTCAAATATTCAGACGTAGGCCAAAATCAGGACAAACTTGATCATTTTCAGAATCAATATCTTCGTGGTCAACTTTGCAGGAATCATTCGAGATTCTAAGGACACATGAAGTGAACAGCTGTCGTTTGCGCAGAGCTCAATCGGTGCACATCGGTGTCCATGAAAGGCCTTGTAATAGTGGTGATGAAAGAAGTAATCGACTCATTAATAGGCTAGTACAGTACGAGCTCAATATGTGATGGTTAGACGAGCACAGGATTATGGTTATGGGGACCTCCGTTCTCTATAAAATCGTATTGACGGGCTTGACCCCGCCACTTTAAGAGGATTTCCTCAATAATTTGCAACGATGTATTTTCCACATTCTCACCGTGCCAATCATCAAATTCGAAAAGCTTCCCGCACCAAGTTGAAAACGAGGCCAACAACCAGAGCCGGACTATATATAGGCATAGCATTCGGAGCTCTAATTGTCATCGTTCTTTTGATTGCTATAGTCATGTTTGTGGCTCGACGTAGGAGCAAAAGAAACCACTCTATAGTAGAACACTTGGCCAAGCAAACCTCTAAGTCCCTTGGGTGGAAATGGAGACCCTTGGGTGGGGATGGAGAACCTGTCAGCATCTTTTTTCATACTCAAAATCTTTTTGCCTGCTTGAAGGTAGGCGAAATGGCAAGGGAGTATCGAGAACTGAAGAACATTCTGCTCCGTAGTCTATTAATTGTGATTTCACCTCGCTGTAACGAAGCAAATTAACTTATTCGGTGTGTATGCTGTGTGGGCTAGCATTCATGAAGTGGTACAGTGTAGGGACACCCCAGTAGCATTAGCATAGTAACATCAGCCTGCATATCCCAGTGACGGAGAGGTCAGAGCAAATGAAACCACATCCACATCCACATCCACATCCACTGTATGGACTACTGATATATCAAATATTTGATTACATACATTGCCGAACCCTAGATGGAACCTCTGTGCAGCCTTATAACTCAGTCTAAGTTGTCATTTCTCGTTCCAATCGAACCCGACAGCCAGCTGTGTGGGGGAGTTCTGTAAGCGATCCCGAGATGAGGTGGCGAAAGCTATGCAAAGATAAGCCGGGTGCGCTGCGCGCTAAGAATCTGAGGCTCTTCCCACAATGATTTGGGTTTAGTATAGGCATAAGTCACGATTCTCTGGTTCTCGATCTCCAAATACCCGTAGCATACTTTCAGCTTCCCGGGATGACTATGTATTCCGAACACAGAACTTAAGGGCCCACCAACTATAAGTGCAAAGACAACTACCACGTAAATCACGTGTCTAGACGGACTTCAGTAAAAAGCACCGCATACGTCTTAACGAGAGCCGCATCAAAACTTTTTCAACAAAACATCGTAAATCCGAAGAAAGACAGACATAATGGTGACCAAATTCGTAGTTTGAACCGTGGAGCTGACAGTTAGTTATTTCGTAGTCGCTCCGATATATGAGGATGGGACGCTTGCACCTCCCTGGTCTTTTGCTTGAGTGGGGTTCTCTTAGCACTTGTGACCAAAGCACGCAGTGCAGTTCTCTAGTAGACTAGCAGGCTGGCGGTAGCTTTGACACTAAACACCGTTTATATTTATATCTATATCTCCCTGTACTATCTTAATACTATAAAGTTTCCGATTCTAGAATAGACGCAAGTTTTTCACTAGCTTCAAACGTACCGTCACGAATCCTTATTCGTACGATATTATCAGACCTATAAAGACATCATCGATCGATCTAAAAAGCTAGCAATCTGATTATTCAACAACTTTACGTATACACTCTCCACACATTTGAATCCGCTAATCTGCGCTATTTGATTACGAGGATAGCAGATAAGATTAATAATTAGAAGCAGAAGAGAAAGCACAGTTGGGAGGATGATGAAGGCCAGGGTTAGGAGAGGGCTAGCAAACACAATGACAAGCGGCGAGAATCTTACAGCACAGTCGTGGACATTATCTTTAATTAAAATGTTACGGACAGCTTAAGTTAGCCTGATATCTTTGCATATCTATATTCCTTTTCACTGCTAGCCAAGTTCACGGAATTCCGCTATCCAGAGATCAGAGATCGGGAAGCGTGTGAATGGATAGATAAAGCTTTGCAGCGAGATCAATTTTAACTGTAACCTCAAATTTCCGCGAGTATCGGATATGCGAGCAGAAATGCGGCGACGCCGGCTGTTACACGCAAAGGTGGTCAAAGATTTGTGAGGTTGTAAAAGCATGACATTCTATGTAATCCTACGGAGCACGAAGGTTGGACTTAGTCCCGAAGAGCTAAGTCACGTGGTAACCTTGGTGGCCTTGGCAAAGCCCACCAAGGTTGCCTAACACCGGCGAACGCATACATTAACCTCCACGCCCTCGCTAGCTTCAGGAATTTGACTTTTAACTTCTGCCTCCACACTAAGTAGCAGTTTGATACGTGACCCCATGGGGGGTTACCCTATAGCTATAGATAAGATAAATAAGAGCTATACAAGAGCTCTGCCAGGCCAGAATAGCTGACCTAGCCATCCTTTCCCAATACAACAATTCACCCCCCATATGCACTGCTTCATTCACAGATATAGGTACGTCATCGTCTTCCTCGTCTTCTTCCTCTTCTTCCTCTTCCACATAGTCATTACCGTCATAGTCCTCAAAATTCTCGTCACTTGCTGACGCTAATAGCATACTGATACGAAAAGGTAGGGGGACCCACTGGTTAGGTGAATCCCATTCAATTAGATACTATAACGTTGCGCACTGCTGCATTATAGCATCCTTCCCCCTAGATAATCGCAATTCCAACCACATCCAGGGATATCTTCTCCACCTCTTCCAGGTTCGTGCAATAATAAGGATCTCGGTTATCAGCAAGTACAGCCGGACATTTATCTATACCGTCATCTAAAAGCTCACTACAGCCCTAGCTATACGATATAATTCGGCATATAGTGACGACGGGCAGTGAAACCACCCGTGTCACGACCTGGGTTGCATCGCATTGGTATAGACCTCGATTAGGTGCTATCGACGAAGATTCTACTCTAAGGAGCGAAGGAAAGAAGATGACAACTTAGGTTTGAGGGAGCGCGACTAAGTCATCCACGCTTGGCGGGGCTCCTACAAGGGTTATGATTGGCTTCCCATCTCACACTGCCACGGCAGGTGTTCCAGCTGTAAGTCACCTGGTTGTAGTGAGTCTGCGAGGGTTGACCGTCACAACCCGCAGGTTTAAGGTGTGAAGATGATGGCAACGAATAACAAGATCCTCAACAAGACCTTACTATCCGGGAGGTGGAAAGAAATAACAAGATCAAGAGCTCCTTGCCCTGATCGGAACGACAAGTACCTCAACAGGTACTAACAACTGTAGCCTCAGCAGGCTGGGGAAGAAAAGGAACCTCAACAGGCCCTTGAACAGTCACCTCAACAGGTGAAAGATGGGAACAATGGCCTCAACAGGCACAATCAGATCTATAGGGGAACAGAAAGTACCTCAACAGGTACGTCAGACATTGAATGCCTGTCCAAGTAAAGAGAAATTGGTTCAGATTACTGTGGAAAAGGCCGCTTGATTTTCTATCTTTTTCTCAAGAGAGTGACTATGTACATAAGGTCTTAAATACCCGCTAGGAACACGCTTACATAATTCGTCTGAATATCGAAAAAGAAAAACGAAAAAAATAACGCCCAAAAAAACCCTAACCCCACGTCAATAGACCTGCTCGCTAGCCTAACTATGAAGAATATAGTAATTAATCTCACAGATACAGCAGATTTAATATCTCAGTACACGAGTATAATAGTACAGTTGAGATGATAAAGTTTTAGTCGTACTTCGATCCTTTGCACAGATAGGACTATAAAGCGACCTAGGCAATATTATATCGAAGGCTGAAAATCACCTTTTGACATTGGGGAGGCTTCTATCGTTAACAAGAGCCGTATCTATTTCGAAGAGGCAAAGGTTACGCGTACTAAGGTTTCGTACTTTCCTAAACTCGTAGACAGTAAATATATGTATATCCCCGTGGATTCCCGCGCCCTTCGTATTAGGAATTTGCCTAGATCGATAGATATCTACGGATTTAGGATCCGAGCACTGCTTCTAAAGCGGCGTATGCTTCGGCGTAGAAGTAAACCTAGCAGCAGGGGTAGACTCTACCGTATTTGGCTACCACGCGCCGCAGCCGCTCCGTTCCAGAAATCGATATCTTCGAGTTCGCCAAGGCCAAGTACCCTAGATGCTATAGTGGTATAGTTTCCAAGGTCGGCCATCAGAATCCCAAGGTTCTGACTCTGTCCTTTAGCTGCGAACCTTGCTCTTGGTCGCGGGATAGTGATAACTGTCGCGGGGTTGGAGCTAGTTGACAATGTATCAAGAGCGGCATCAATGTGTTCTGACTTTCTCCCACTCTTCGCGGCCCCTTCTGCATCTTGGGAAGAGATCCTGTCGATGGCGAGAAATCTATGAGCACCAGCCTCATTCACGATTGCTGTGTTCGCCTCGTTTGACGCCATGAGGTTATCCTTCGCGAGCACCTCCACCTCTTCTCCAATTCGTAATTTGCGTAGTCTGCCTCTAACATCATTTGGCTTGTCCACAACTCCTTTACCAGCTTCCAGGCGAGTCGATCTGCCTCTCGGTCGCGTCGGCTTGGCCACACCTTGTGTCGCGCGGTCCTGGTTGGATTTCTTCGCAGCGCTTGGGGTCTTTCGGCGGGTCACCCGTTTTCGTTCGATCCTCATCTTAGCCATCGCGATCGTAGCAGGCGCGAAGAGAAAAATTCAATTCAAAACGGTTTCTTTGGAAGGCGGGATATGGTCGCTTGTTAACTATTCAATAGTTGGGACGTATAACTCGACGGTTTAGAGGCACTTTTGTGCTAACAACAGAGAAAGCGATAGGATCTTGAAGCAGCAGAGGCGGACTGCAATGAGGTATAAGTATTGTCCCAGGCCGTGAAGTACTGATGACACGACGCCGAGTTGACGAAGCCGAGATGACATCAAAGTGGCTGAAGATGTTTGGAGAGATGAGCAATACTCCAGCCCACAGCCTTCTGCTAGGATTTGGAGCATGCTTGATGGTACACGATCAACCAATTGATCGTGACACGTCGGCAACCAATGAGTAGCAATGTTTGAACACTACTCATTCATGTGCGAAGCTGCTGGCAAAGCCACTCGGCATGACAGGGAGCGGTTTGACGCACGAAATCCCACTCAGGGATATCCATCACTGCCTACGGTCGTTGCATGATGTGGAGGCGTATCGGTCGGCTATCGAGGCTACAGTCCGGCACGGTCAGCAATCATTCAGCCAGCGTGTTTTGGAATAAAAGGCAGTTGTGGACTCTGAAATCCACTCGATGCGCCAAACGATTCTGTGTCCCCTCCACGAACCAGCCGATCACCGACACTGTTTCCGCATTTCGAATGCCTACAGAACTATCCTCACCGCGGAGAAAGGTCCGAGACCGAGAGGTTCGTACTCTTGACCAAAGTTGTACTATCCACCATCGCTGACACGAGTAAGTTTGACTCACGTACTACAAACCATGACGCTGCAATCGACATTGAGGGCACTGAGAGTTTGATGACCCTTCATCTGCAGGCTACATCTGTTGATGATAACTGAAGAAGATCTGGAGACCGTACAGTTCCATAAATCACGCAATCGAGACAAACGCAAGGTCCGATTGTTATCGGGTTTACTGATCCGTAGTTAAGGCCAAAAGAGGAAACGGGATGACGGCCCCGGAGGCGAAGCCAGACATACTCTGTCGAAGTTGGAACGAGAAGAGGTACATGTCGAAGGAATAATTCGTCAGACCATACGAAAAACGTCGCTAATGCTGAGCGAAGATGTCAATGATCTTGCTCAGGTTGATATCAACTTTCACATAGGGACGCTATCCAGACTTGTCAGAGTACTTGAAGTGTTGCAGTACAGAGTAAATTGAGTTAGCTGAATGCCTGAACAAAGAGTTACAAAAAATGGTCACCGATACGCCGCTAGCAAGCAAACTTCTCCTTAACCCGTCGCGGCGCTCGGCAGATTAAAGAGATGCTGTGGAAAGGGCTGCTTTCGTCTACAAGGCTTTGATTCCCCATTGCTCGGATGCTTTCAAGCCATTTTTCTCGCTTGAAGTATTACCCAATTACCGCTTCTTCTTCGCTGGTTGGGATATCGCGGATGACTCTGGTGTCAGTTTTTTCAAGCCTGGAGTTTTGGTATCCTTACCTGATAGTCTTTGATCGTCAAATTGCTGTGAAAGGCCCCAAGGCCTTGAAGATGGCGTGTCAGATCTCTACAGAGGTTCCAATGCGGGATCCGATATCCAGTCATCAATTGCTGTCCGAATGGTTTCCAGGAGCTGAAGGCCTTCATCCAGGGCGTTCAGGTAAAATTGACGGCATTTCCATCTATCCCTACCCTTGCGAGTTCTGAAGTCGAACGCATCAATCTCTTCTCGCCAACATAGTGTATTTTGGCCTTCGATTATCGCTCGGTGACCGTACAATCTAGCCATGCGGTGATCATGAGATATAGAGTAAGTCAAAATTTTTCCATGAAGTTCGTGTTCTCTCCCGAAAAGCCTGAAGAGTGCAACCAGGCCTCGTAAAGCGACGGTGTGACTATGAGCGTTCTGCCGATCCGCAATATCAAGTCCAATATTTCCACGGTTCACTTCGCGTGTTATGAATGGGAAGAGCATATAATATGTAGCTCTAAAATAGGATTTTTCATCCAAGTCTCCAAGGAAGGGCTGCAGCTTTTCGAGTTGCTCGGCTGAAAATGCGGATACTTTGAATCCTACGGCTGAGTCTGGTTGAGGGCGGGTTTGAGTGATTTTTTTGCAGCTGTTCCATCCTTCGGCAACGCTTTGGACAAAGGGGCTGAACTTTGCGTCTCGAATAGCCATGACTTCGACATTTGGAAACATAAGCTGCGAAATCGTTTCGTTGATCATAGCTTCGTTGCGGTCTTGAATTAGGTCCATCGTGTCCTGAAACTGGTCGTCGCTGAATAGAGAATCTCTGGGTGTTGGCTGCTCATTCTCAAGCAGCCTCCGACAGAACTCATCATTGAACTCCTTGATGCCTTTATCATAAGTCGCCATGGCGTGTCTGATTCTAAAGCCGGACTCCTCACCAGCCGATATACCTGTTTTATGACTGGATCCTAGTCTATCCTTCTCGATATGACCCATAGTAAACGCTAGTGTATTTCTACGGCGTAACCGCTTATGGTACTGCTCCGGTCTGTGATATACGTATTAGCGATATCAGCACTCACGGTCTGGATAAACCCTATCAGATATCGATATCTCCTTATCTCTGTGATATAGCTGTAAGGGCCAGGCGGCAGACCTAGTCTCTGGCGAATGCAAGAGATGCGAGACAACCCAATTTCCAAGGATAAAGGATGAGACGACCCTCTGGGGTCGATATGAGAGCCTGCTCCTATTGAGGTCCTTGCAACACTTGTTTGTAGCTCTCGGAATACTACAATGAATACTTTCAGTACAGATATCTCTCAGGAGCATATTCCAACTGAGTCTTTAAACCCACTGGCAGTCCCGGCGGAAAGTCCAGTCAAAGTTGATGTTAATACACCTTAGCATGCCCACCTTGGCCCTCTGGTCATCATGTTTTTAATGGGTCGACTATGTGCCTTCTTGTTGCAGATTCCGGCGTCAACAAACATACAACCGATGCTGCTCGGTAATATAACCTGTCCGAATTGCGAACTGCGCCGTCATCAAACATACGACAGATTCATGCTCGGTAATATGATAATTCCGAATTGCCGGCGCACTGCCTATTTAATCTGTTCCTCCCGCAGTCGTTCGACGCATACCACGTAATATGTGATAGTCGACGGTGACCATTGGCAATGATAGATTTTGTCGCAAACTCTATTTATATTTCACAATCTCAGTATCATGTCATCTAAACTTCAGAGTTCAGCCGCCTGGCAGGCTGGTTTTCTTTCGTTTCTTTACAATCAACTCATTGTTCGACCAAAGGCCCTCCCGCCAACGACAAGCCTTGTCGGCCAGACAGCCATCATCACCGGCGCAAACAGGGGTCTAGGATTCGAAGCCGTGCGACAACTCCTCGAATTGGGTTTGTCACATCTAGTCTTGGCCGTCCGCTCGCAGTCAAAAGGCGACGATGCAGCAGCCAAACTGCGGACACAGTTCCCCAACGCCAAAATCGAGACTTCTAGTCTGGACATGTGTGACTACGACTCAATCACGGCGTTCGCACGGCGTTGTGAAGAACTAGATCGAATCGACTTCGTTATACTGAACGCCGCCGTAATCATGCGCGAGTTTGAGCGAAATCCCAAGACTGGACACGAGATGACGTTCCAAATCGATTATTTGTCCACCGCGCTGCTGACGGTATTAATGGGATCCGTCCTCAAAGGGAAAAAGAATCAGTCGTCTAGGACGGGAAACCCGCCCGTTTTGTCTGTCGCAGGATCCGGCATCATCTACACCAGCAAGCTCGCGACGACCGGTCCTGTTCTGGCTCAATTCGACAACCCGGATAAATATTCACAACTCGGGGATTACGGGAACTCAAAACTCGCGCTGATGATGTTCACGTCCAAACTCGCCGCACAGATAAGTCCCCAGGATGTCATCATCAACGTGTTCGATCCGGGATTTACTAGGGATACAAACATCGGGAATACAAAGGAGGATCCAAGATTCGCGATCCGATACTTATGGCCTATTGTCGTGAAGGCTTTTGCCCGGCAACTGAGGGCGGGTGCGAGCATCTATGCGTATGCCTTGTTAGGCGTGGGGAAGGAGAGCCACGGGAGCTTCGTGGGTGATTGGACTATCAAAGCGTGAGATAATCCGTGTTCCTCCTCATATTCCTAATATGGGTTGCTTACTATTGTTATAGGTATCCCCCTGTTATGTACACGAAGGCGGGTGAAGCATTGAGAGATCGGTTGTGGGAGGAGACGATGGAGGAGCTGAACTTTGCGGGGGCGAGTAGTATTGTGTCTCGACTTCGCACTAATTAGCAACTGGGATGTTTTTAGCCGGTCATTAAACTGACGGGTACAGCATCATACCATTGCGAAGGTAGAAGCAGGCCTGACTGGTGTCCATCGAACAAGAATGTGTAATTAGCAAAACGACTATATTTCGTATTACAGGTTGGTTTCCCATGCTAAATCAAGTCCTGAGATGCTGCTTCGAGCCCCTAGAGATTTTTAAGTAACTGCAAACCACATTTCTTCTAAAGGCTTTTATAATAAACCTATGTTCTTTCTTTGCGTGCTATATATATTGCTGGCGCAGAATTGCATCATAAGAAGCACTTGTCCATCGAAGAAACCCTACTGATTGCCGGCCACTGCCTCGTCCAAAATGGAATGGCTCTTTTCCAACAGCATGCAATATCGGCAGCTGGACCGGATTAGATTTGAGTATCAACGTCTACTCAAAGGGTGCGAAATTCCCAACACAACGCTTGAAGTGAACTAAGCTCCTCCGATGTATCTCCTTGTCCAACGATTTGTCGTCAAGGTTATGATTATGAGGCCAAACCTGTGCAATCGGCCTGAAACGTTGCGGGCAGATATCAGAGTTTGTTGAAGTGACGTGCTAGACGGCCTGTGTGGTCACATCATACCAATTTGGCTCTGATGGTTATATTTGCAGTCCATTAACCATAGGTTGTTCCCTTCCGGGAACTTATACAGGAGGCATCCACGTGTTCTTCAATTTCTAACATGTGTTCCTGGTCATTGTTTGTTGTACCTGCTCCAATTTCAGACGGAAGATGCGCCAGCCACTTTTTGGCATACCAGCCCTGAAGATCGAGAATTTCCAGTCACTGAATCTCCCCTACAGCTCGTACCAGATCCACGCTGAGGCCATCACCAATGCGCATGCCCACTTTCATATCCCAGAATGCCTCGAGCATTTGCAAACCCTTCGCTTTGCACACGAGAGTGATGAGAATGGAGCGCCAGAGTGCTTTCTGTGGTTTCCAATCCAACTAGGTATTTCACTACCGATTATTTTTATCGTTCGACGTTAAATGAACTACCCATGATTGATCATGATGGATGGTAGCAACCGAGGATCTGATAGCTGTGCTTGACGGCCAGGAACTCGGGAATCGAGTGAGACGGCACAGAGAGTAGTTTGGGTGAAGGCAGTGAAGGTCACCATGCAGCATTGCGAATTTGATGAGTAGTTATGTAGTCATATAGTTCACTCTCGTGACCCCTCACGTAGTATCCGTTTGGACATACTTGCACTTGCAACGCTGAAGACAGGAACCTGGGAGTTGTCCATGCCTAATCCGGATCGTTCCAATGACCGATCACGAGCACTGCATCATTGCTACTGTAGACATGATTCTATCAACCCCACAGCATCTCGCTGACATGGAGCAGACTCCTCATTTCGCGGATTGGAAATTCCACGATGTACATCTCCTCATGCGCATTCTGATACCCAGTGTCACCCGTCCCTTCCCCCTTCGGCACTTTTGCCACCTCCTCGACCACCTTCACCCACCGCATGCCCGTGGCGCGGGAATTCGGGCGTACGGTTTGCCTGATATGCATCTCTGCTAAACGCAAACGCTTCGTTATCGCTTATCCCCGTTGGTACCAGTGGATATCGTCCTCCTCTTCTGCCACTGGGCAATTATCCTCAGCCGTGGAAAAAACTGGTTCCTTCCATGCTGATACAGCGACGCAGGGGCCAAGTCGTGGCGCCGGTGGTGATCGCTAGGACCGCGGAGGCAGCTCGCGTGCCGGTAAACTTGTCCGCTGCTCCGTGGCAGCTCATGGCCGTACCGGCGCAGAGTATTGATAGTCGTCAACACGTCAACATGTCTTTCGACACAAGACGCAGCAGTCGTCCGAGTGATTGGTGTATCGTCATCTTGACTTCGGTCGCAGGAACCTCAAGAAAGCACTGTAACTAGCACCAAGCCGACAATCATGACCAAACCTAACGCAATATGCACGCCCTTGGGGAATAGGATGGCACCGGGTATGTCTGCGTCCATGGTAGTCGCCACGCTGCTCGAGCCGTGGTCATCATATTTGTCTTCGTCATCGTCCTCACTTTGACTTTCAGCCGCCTCGGCCTCCGTCTGCACCACCGACGTGATCTCAGTATTCGACTCGGAAACCCTCCCTGTGGATATTTGCACGATGCCCGTCGAGCCCAGGATCATCCCCTCGACATCCAGCGCCGCCACACGGGCGAACTTCTCCTTCATGTTCGGCCCGAGGTCGAAGCTTGTTTCGAAACCGCTCTTGGGCACCCTAGCGACGACCTTCTTGAACCCGTTCAGGTCATATCGGGATTCACTCGCGAGCTGATTTGCCAGTTAGCACCTGCCCCTGCCAACCCGAGGAAGTCGGAAAAAGGGAACTCACCAAAACCCACTCCCTCACCTCAGTCGCCCCATTCCAACTCACGTACACCTTCGAATTATCCTTATGATCCTTGACGGCCGCCACGCTGGGAGGCCACTTCGGCTGTCCAGTCCAGTCCATTTTGTACGCCCGGTAATTATCCAGACTATCTATGCCCTTTGAATGCCACGGCGCAAACTGCACGTCCAACACCGCATTTCCCTGAGCATCATGCTCCGTGAAACTCGGGCTTCTCCCCCAGCCCACAAATACATTTCCCCCCTCGAGCGGCTGCACGCTGCCCTGGGACTGCGCCTGTAGGCTCTGGGGGTGAAGGTACTCCTGGAGCAAGGTGACGGTTTTCTGGTCGGAGGTGTCGAGCGCCACATGCACACCCCGCGAGCAGTCTTGTTTACACCCCACGGTCGTAACGAGGACGTGATTATCGAAGAAGGTCAGCTCGCTCTCGTTGCCGTGAAAGAAACGGGCGTGGTGCTGCCACGCGAAGGCGAGGGCATCGTTGCTGAAGCCGCTCTCGATGCCGCGGTTCGGCTCAATAAAATCGTTTTTCTTACCCCCTAGGGTCCAGAGGATGTCGCCTGTCGTGCCGGAGATGAGATAGATGGAGTGCATGTGGCGTGCCGAGATGAGGTAGTTGCCGGCTGTGGTCTTGTTTAGGATATTAGTCATGAACTACTGTGCCCCGAGTGAGGGGCGTATATGAGGCTGATTACCTTCGTAATGCTGTTGATATGGAAGAAATCCCAGTCCTGCCCAACCTTCTGGTATGAGTCCGCAAGATCAATATGATCCGAAGCGCGCCACATGAAAAGCAGCTCATTGGTCTCCAAATCAATTTCCTGAAACACCGAGTCCACAATGTACCCATACTTTGATCCGCGCCACGGCTTCAGATCCTTCTTGACCTTCTCATACGCTGTCACGAGCGCCGTTCCATGCCCCGTGAGCTGGAACTCGTGCAAGTCGCTATGCACGCTCAGATTCTGCGCAGAAACCATGTGCACCAGCTCGTACGCTTCGTTGAGCACGAGCCCATACCCGTTTCCATGACCGTCAACAATAGGCCCCGCATAGAAAGTCAGGTAGTTTTGTCCCCGACTCTGCTGGACGCGAAGGTCGAAGACGGCCTCGTAGCTGCGGTTTACGTAAACGACGCTCAGATCGCCGGCGTTGAGAATGAGTGGCGAAGACTTCTCGCCGTCGTGGCGGAGGAAGATGTGCGACCCGGCTGTCGAGACGGCGTCATGGTTCCATGTGTTGATCTGCAGCAACGGCGCGACAATATCGGTCGAGTGGAATATGTTGTCCGGGCGGGCGCCGTACGAGGCGCTGTTGTAGGCGTCGTAGCTGGGCGAGAACTCGTCTGAGGCGGCCACTTGGCTGATCAGTGACGCCAGGATGATAAAGAGGAGGCGAACGTTGAACATCTTGCTGACGCTTGCAACCCAACAACAGAAACAACTAATAATGATTTGTTCCAACACCGGCGAAGTTGGACACAAATTATAAGACAGAAGAGATCGAGTGTTGAGTACCAAACGGGCCACTTGGCAACGCAATAAGGAGAGACATTGACCTACAATAACCAAGTTAGCCTCCCCATCAAATCAACCGCGCCACTACCAGCTTCGTATGCAGCAGTATCATCGGCAGACAGCCACGATGTGTTCAGTGGCTCTTCATTGTAGGGCTGACGACGCGTGGGAGATTCCGAATAAGAATTCCACTGCAAGGTCCCGGTACCCTTCCAGCCGACCGACATCCGTCACCCGCCTAGACACAATATATCGTGGCATTGGTGAATCAAGTGGCATTGTTCGTACGATCGCCGTTGAAGTAAAGAGTTCCCATTACTATGTGTCGCAGATCCCCGACTACATACGTAGTAGCTTCGTGACGCGGCATCTCCACCCATCCGGTAACGCCGTGATTCATGCAACACACCTGTGCGGGTCCGATTATATTTAGATGTGTGTCCGAAAAAAGAAAACCCCTGACCTGAAATTTTTCGATGTCCAAGATAAGATAATAGCTTTTCTCCTTGTGAAAATTCTGGCTGTACCAACAAAGCATTCCCCATGTTCCTCACCCAACCCAACTTCGAGTTGTTCTATGTCATCCAGAGTCAATCGACGGTGAAAGCATGGCTCTGAAGCCATTTGAGACTTAGTCACGAACGAGCTTTGCTTCTTGCAGGTCACTAAAACAGACCCAACGACGAAACCGAGTCACTCGCCTCAGACGCCATGCCCACATCACAGGGTCTGCTGAACCACACATTCGTTTCAGACAAGAAGAGGTCGCAGCAGTCCTCGCGCACCCCATGAGTCAATGGTCTTGGTCTCGAACTCTGACAAGTGACGTAATATTGTCCACGATCGTTAGTCGAGAAGATTGCGACTTGTACGCGGGAGAAGCATCAACCCGTGCAACCATGGCAGACCTTCCAAGGTTCAATCCAGGTCGGCTCGTTGTCACAACACCGGAAACATCCAGGAACTGCTTATGTCCAAAGCCAAACCAGTGCTGCATGGAAAGAGCATGTCAACCTGGGAGAAGTGTCAGTGAAGCTCATCCGAACTCAATGAATGGGGGATGTGCGTCAATAGACCGCACAAACGAATCCGACCCTCACCAAACCTCCCCCTCCTTCCCCGCCTCCTTCCCCTTCCCTTCCCTTTGAACGGCATCAGTGTGTACAGCTGCGCGGCTTCTCTCTGTGCCCATCTGCTGAAGGATTATCTTCTCGTGCCGAGAACAACCCCCCTTTTTCCGAAAAGGACGGCCCATCTATTACCAAGCACCCGTGCTCAAATGCACTCGAACGCAAAGGTGCATGAAAGTTTGGACTACATTTCCCTGTAATTGTGTTGAAATATCTATCTAGCGTTGTGACGTGATGTTTGACGTGAAACAACTGTCATTGCCGTTTATGAACGCGACTTGTCTAACATTGTACACTGTTGCTATGCCGATGATGCAATCGTACTCGGCCTGGTCCGTAGCATTCACATTATCGCGACCACATCTGTTATGGTTAACGAGATGATGAACACTACCGGCATTTATGGAGTACGCGATATCCGCCGAAAGAGGGATGCTGTGGAAATGATTGGGGTTTATGTGGTAATAAGGTCAAGCTCCATAAGTGACAGTCCCGGGAAGCCGTCCTAGTGTTGCGACCCTAATATCCACGGTGGATGCTCAATGCGGTGGTTCCAGCTCTCGTAGATACAACAGTGCAGCTCCCAGGGCAGCGCCCGGATGATGAAACAAGTTGCATTTTGAACTGGGACTACCTGACCTGCTTTTGCCGTAACACCAGTCATTGGTGGCACTCGCAACAACGGCGCAGCTCAGTCCTGTCAGGCTTGTCTTTGATAACAAAAGAGAAACCAAAAGAGAAACAACGCGTCACAGATAACAATGTTGACCTCACTTGCCGTGTCATCTTCCTCCTGTTTGTCTAGGACCCTGCTTCCTTCGCCAGTCGATGCGCTTTGCCGGCCACCTGAAAGATGAAAATCAAAAACCCTTGAAATCATGTAGCAATAACAACATTTGCTTTGCTCTGTCTCGTCTCTCTTTTGTACCCTCCTTGAGTAGTCTGCGGTCTATTAAAACAAAAATAGCGGGAGGCTCTCAAAAATGGGGGGATATGTGCAGAAAATCGAAGAAAGGCATTATGTACAGACAGACAAGAAGGGATGCTCCATGACAACATGCATATCATATGATGCAATAATACAACAGAGCACAAGAAACAGCGGGGTTTGAGCAGGGAACGAAGTGAAGTCATGATGTGTGACCGCAAGAACGCCAGGATTCCAGAATGTGAACGACCTGATGGTATCTCCTCCCTCAAAAATATCCCCATCTTATCCCATCCTATCCCCTGGATTCATCGAGTAGGAGGAAGGGGTGATCTTGCTCACGTAGGGTGTTGAAAATCGAAGCCCGATTCATTCATTCGGGATATTCGGGATATGCGGCATTACATGATGGCGCACTTTGAGTCCTGTTCACCGGCTGGTTTCATGGTCAGCGCGACTCTGGCTGCCTCGGTGAAGGCCTCGTTGACTCCACGATTGCGCATGGCAGAGCATTCGAGATATCGCATTGCCTTGATTTCGCGTGCGGATCGGAGGCCGGTGTCGTAGTCGATCGGGGGGCGCTTCTCACGGCCATTAGCCGGGGCGTCCTCCTCGTCTGTGTTCTCCCGCAAATCGCACTTCAGGGCCACCAGCACCAGCTTGGCCGTCGGGCAATTCTCTTGGATCTCGCCAACCCACTTGTCCTTGACGTTTTCTAGCGAGGACTCGCTGTCTACGCTGAAGCAGAGCACCACGACATCTGTGTTGTCGTATGAAAGACTGCGTAATCGGTCGAATTCTTCTTGTCCGGCCGTGTCCCAGAGGGAAAGCTCAATGTGTACGTTGTCGACAAAAATGTCTTGTTTGGGTGTCAGCCATAACTTGATTCTTCATTGTGTGCTCCTCGGCCCAAACCAACAACTGACCATGTACATAGTTCTCAAAGACGGTTGGTTCGTAAACTGTCGGGAAGTAGCCTCTTGTGAAGACATTCAGCAGTGAGGTCTTTCCGCATGCACCATCGCCGCTATTGTCGCATCACGTTAGCATTCCGGGCACCGGCATCAAAAGGGGCGGACGGCGGGGTAACTTACACAAGAACCAGCTTGCGCTGAACAGTCTTTGAGCCACCACAGAGCGACGGCATTTCGTAGGTCAAATACTGTTTTTTCAATTCACGGTGTGTAGATCGCAGGCGTGGTCGTGTCCCAATTGCGGCAAGGGGCAATTTCCGAGAGTGGGCTTGCCGAGGGATCTGAAGGTGGAAGAGAGCAGACGTAAATGGCGACTGAGTCTCACTGCTGTCGTAAATCGGCGCGGAATGAGTTGCAGAGAGTGAAGTAGGTTGGAGGCGAAAGGAAGGAGGAGCAGGAGGCGAAAGATATCGTGAACAAATCGGTGCAATAGACCCGGCAGAAGATGAAGTCAGTGAGAGAGAACCATCAATCACAAGCATCTCCACCTGGCGCGGCAGGATGCACAATCCGTCCTGGCACAGCCAAAAGCATGGTAGCGTCACGAGCCAATATGTGGCAAGCGCGACTTGAATTACAGGGGTTGAACCAATAGCAGTGAATGACAGCGCACGGCTACACTTCGGGAAGCTCCAAAATTTGGTAATTTAGGGTGCTTGATCCTTGTCCCCCCGTACTTTGAGCTTCGAGTCTGCCACCTTGACAGGAGCAAACGACATCGACTTTGACAAGTTTGCCATGTCGCCTCGAAATCTATTTGGCTCTAAGACCTGGAAACTGCATACGGGATTGGCTTCCCGTCTCCATGAACCCTGCGGTCTGCAGCAAGGGCGCACGATGGAGCGAGGTTTGGTTGATGAACAAATCCTCTCTGACAGAACCAACTCAGCTGCGGTAAATCCAATGGGGTTTGTCCGACTCCCACGCAAGACCGATGACGATCGACATAGCCACTTCCGCCAAGTCTGTACACTTTCACCACCTGCATTGCCCTGTGTCGCGCGGCAAGTCGCAATTCGTATCAAGTCCAGCCGGCTATCTGAACCCTCTATAACCACGGAGCTTTCAAATCACTTTATTGAAAAGATCATAGGAGCCGGTGGATGGCCGATGCTCCACGGACCAAATAAAAGCCCTCAATAACTTCCTGTTACAGCTAGGTTACGGCCTGCACAGATGCATCCACAGATCCCACATGCAGCCCAGCGGATATCTGTAGCGCTCCGCAGCCACGCTATCTCAGTCAGCAGCTGTCCCGTACTCAGTTGATGAGAGCATTCCAAAGTGTAAACTATATATAGCTCCGTCGGCTCACTTTCGGCTTACTTTCGGCGGGACGGGTTTTACACGCGAGGCGACGTCGTCTGTCTGTCAGCTCATTGCCTGAGCTATCAAACAATCATTTTGTCCATGCAGCCAGCCACAACTGCAAGCCTGCCATTGTCCGCGCATACTACATTAGCATTTCCATACGAACCTGATCTGCAACACGTTGGTTCGCCTGCACCCCACCCAGTTGCATCCATTATGTACACCTTCTCCTCCATTTGAGGTGGGTGTTAGTGCTGTACATCATCGCCCCTCCTTACTCCACATTTCTCGGCAAGTAAAACGCATACAAATTTCTATAGAAAGATAGAAATCACAACCACGCAGATCACGATTGGAATTAAGCACCTACTATAATCTCTTTAGTATGAAAGCTACTGACACCCATGAAACTCCGTTGGTACGGCTTACTAAGTAGCTATCATAACTATTTTTAGTTTTTCTAAGCCTCTACTTAGAGGTTCTAATACAATGCTTGGCAATATTAACGCTCAAGTATAACTTTTGTATTATATTAGAGCATGAGGAAGGAATGGCAGTCGTTCTGTCCGATCATCTAGCTATATACAGGTACGCATATTGGGGTCCCAATCTACTAGCCCACCAGGCACCAGGGCTGAATGTCAACATACGTCCCATTCCACATATTAGACCGCAGACAAATGGTGTGATATTAGAATCTACTCTTGTTATTTTTTTCATGCTTTTCTCAGTAGCTAGTTGTCGAGCTGCATGTTACAGCAAATGACGTGGACCATCGAATTGCAAACACCAGCATTCTCGGCTGGGCGCAGTTTGAGTCCGTCATGTAAACCAGGTGGACGTGTAGCTGTTGTCTGTGGATGGCATCCTCTAATGAAGCCCTGTTCCCTTGTGTATACACTGAGTTGCTGGTGCAGGAGCAAATTTGAATTTGATGATTCCGTCGATATTGTGTCTGAGGATCGTTGCCCGCTTCTTGGTTTGAGTCAGACGTGCCGAGTAGCAGTCCATTATGGTTGTAGCCCATTGAGCCTGCAGTATTTCCTGGAGATGATTTGCGCTTAGTATGCTTTAGATATATCCCGGTAACAGCCTGGGCATGGATGTTGTAAAAACGTGTCTGTAGCCATAGGACGTCGACTAGGTTCTTCCCAGCTCGAGGGTCTAAGAAAGCTGTTATCGATGCTGCAGATAACCGCTTCTCACCCACAATCGGTTCTCAGTGGCAGCCATGCCAGACTGGATCGCGAGAGGATACATTTTCGGCGCTTTGTGTGATTGCTTTGAGGACTTCGATTTCAAGGCTGAAGGTGCGTGTGCCTGGTTATAATTTCTCACTTTAGTAACTATCTTGCGCTGTGTTTGGAATCAGTAGGCGGCCTTTGGCCTTCTCTTGGCTTTGGCCAGACCATGCCTCCTAATGCCATCTCGAAAGACCACGTCGATTGAAGGCACCGCCATTTGTATTGGGATTTCTTGTCGAACCACGTTTGGATCCGACTAGCTTCCTTGCGCTTCGCCTGGGGGCGTATGGACCTTGCAACGCAGCCCAACTTAATCCCGATTGGAATGCCGTACTAACAAGCACCTTCTATACCGCTGGTGATGAAGCAAGAGGCCCAAGAAAAGCAGCCGCGCCGCTGGTCGAAGCGAAGCTCTGCGATCTGAAGTACGAGAAAGATACAATAATTTTTATGACCGAGATCAATGGCGTGTAAGACACTTAATGACGGGCACAGCGGCGGCATCTCATTTTATCTCCTTTCCCATGCCCAATGCCTCATTATACACCCAATTCGTTGCATCTTACAGCTCACTCCATACTGGCCAACTCCACCTCCTTGGACTTGTAACATCAGTGACAGTGCCGCGAGTTGGACCCGTGGGCGCTGACGTTCCTTCACGCGCGTCATCAATCCGTAGCCTTGCTCCCGTTGCCACCGTAGCATCGATATATTCCCATTTCCACAAAAGTTATTCGCAACCGCTGGATCCAGAGCCTCTGTACATCAACTGAAGCACAGTGCCCTTGGTGCAGGTAGACGTCAAAATTGCGCAACGCGATCTCAACCTCGATGTCCAAGCACGAGAGGTTCTCGTGGCAAATATAAAGTCGGACTTGGATCTCATCATCGGACTGCGCTTCGCAGAGGAGCATGGGATCCTGGTGTCAGAGACACTGAACGCAGGACACCGGTGGGGTGCCGGTGGGGTGTTTCGGACAAAAGCCTCCCGAGTCATGATTACAATCTATGTGAAGTTTCGGGATGCCGAGAGTCAGGATTCCCGGCATCGCCAAACCTGCGGCTACGCCGGGTCCAAGCGGCGGCCTAGCTATCTATATAAGGACCATCTCGAAGTAGGATAGGGAAGGAGTAGAGATCAATGCATCATCGTGGGCACCCCTACCTGAGACCGCCAGTGACCACCCGGCGCTACGTAGGAGGGACGCCCGTTACTCCCCATCACTCTGTACTATTGTCTTCGGCCTAGCCGTACCCTGACACCTGGCAAAGATTGCTGAAGCTACTGAACTAGGAACCCGGCCAAAATTCATAGGGACGCCTTGCTCCCAGGAACAGGTGGGTACTGTCGGACCTTCAAGGCTACTCCATCAAGACTGCTAAGTCAAAGGAGAAAAGTAAAGCCGCAAACCGTACGAAGTATGGGTCAATATGACCTCTACCCATTGAACCACACAAGTCCTGGCTGTGGGGCAGGCATCAGTCATTTCTACCTATATAAGGCCCCTATGGCCGCCCTTCACTTCTCTCAGGACTCTCCAGAGATCATGACACTTTCAATACAAGACCATTTGCCCACAATCCAATAGATACTCATTGAAAGCCGTGATAAGAGTGAGTACTCCACCAAACTTCTCACTTCTTCATAGGTTGTTGACCGTGTGACAGAGCAAAGGAAGAAAGATGAAGCCAAAAAGAAGCTCCAACGAGATGAAGCAAGCGCCCAAATCCAAGACATGTTGAAGCAAAAGCATCAGCTCAGCCTGCAACAATCTGACTGGTCCTCACTCTCTTCAGTCTCTGTAGACACCGTTACGCTTCCATCGGTTTGAACCCAGGACAAGGAAGTAAATACAATTGACACCGCATCAACCAGTTGGGATGATTCTGGAGGGAATAAAGGACCGTCGTCCTAGCCAAACTCGAGAATGCTTGGGCCGTCAATACCCAGCATCAAACTCTGTACCGAACCCCACTAATTGATCAGTTTCTACTACGTCCGCCTTCTTGTCGTGATGCTAAGCTTCATCAGCATAGGTGCCCCGGTGGGCATATATAAGGTGATGACAAACTCCCTACCTGGCACATACCTTCAAACTATTCTTCAATTGGTCTTGAAGCACACCTGGTTGCTTGCATCGTACCAGCACCTATGGGGTTTCGAGGCGTTCTTTAGCAACGATATGCAACATTACGGCTGGCGTTTGTACCATGCTGCAAGGTCCACAGGTTGTTTCCTCTTTTCCTTTCGCTTTATAACGAGCGATACTTACTTAGATGGGTATGACCGCTGCCGAGGGTGTTCTAACAACATTCCACACGTAGAGAAAATACGAAGTGTCAAGGACAAGAAAAGTTACAGACCAGCATTTACCCCAAGAGAAGATGATACAGTATGGCATGCCTTGATGATTTCACAGTAGAAACGACATGGGCATGGCTTGGCGTGGGAAAAACAACCTCTTGCGATTTAACATTACCGGTTACATATTTTATTTGAAGTTGCAAAGGTTGGACTACCGTAGCTAGGACAATGAAACTCGTTTACTTTATCCTGTCTACCTGAAGAATTTGGCTCCCATTCGACCACGATCGACCTTGATAGCAACGCTAAAGACGATGGGTCATGATTCGCCAACTCATCATACCGATGGATAGGGTATTGGTTTCTCAGGTCTTCTTTGGCACGGTAAGGCCTTCCTGGTGCCCAAGTTCCAACACTACCATCAATAAGAAAGTAGCACGCAAGCGCTAGGTCAGAGCCACGGCGTCATTATGCTATGTTATGGTCAAAAGAAAGTTAAATATCTGTTGAAAATTTTCGCGCTCAGTGCGCCACCTCCTCCTTCGAGGCCCATCCCTCTGGGTGGGTTAAAATTGCTGTACTGGGCTTGAGTTACGGCTAACCCCCATACAGGCTAACCCCCTCCTTCGAGGCCCATCCCTCTGGGTGGATTAAAATTGCTGTGCTGTTCGCACTCAGTGTGCCACCTACAGCCTACTGTCAACTATTCATAAGAGGCTTGAGCCACATGAACATGGGTGTTCATTGTATTCAAGATACAATACAGGCTAACCCCCTTCTTCGAGGCCCATCCCTCTGGGTGGGTTAAAATTGCTGTGCTGGACTTACATGTACGATCTCAAGTTGCGTCAGCAGCCAGATAAGATGCAATCCCCCCTGCTCCGAGTCCCCATCCCTCTGGCTGGGGTAAGGCTAGATTTATATAAAGGCCAAAAAAGGCTTGATGCGGGGTTTGTAGGCGTTCGGCCCTGCACTTGGCCGTACCTTCCCATCTAGGTTACCCCCCCTCCTCCGAGTCCCTATCCGTCTGGGTGGGTTAAAATTGAAGTGAGTTTTGACCTTGCCAGTCGCTTCACCTTTTCTCCCCTGTAGATTTGACCCTTGCGTAGCGTAGGCAAGAACGGCCGATTAGACAGAAAGTGGAAGGTATTATTCATACTTACCGTGCAGTAAATACCTGTAGGACACACTGGTTCTATACTGTAATTCTAACCCTCACGAAGAAGAAAGAAAACCTGGAAAATAGGACGCTTTCTGCTGATCAGCTTTTTGAAATTTGCAGAACTAGAAGTATCATATCATTCCGACTCATATTATCTACGTATTTTCTCTCTCGTAGAGATAAGAAGCTGGATAGGTTTACTATCTGGTTAGGTGAATAGTAACTATGCAGCTTTCTAGTATGTAGCCTCAGCTGTCCTAAAGGGTCGTCTACTCTCGAACCTAATACAATATAGTTGCCCTATTCCTACTAGAATAAGTAGCGAGGAATTGTTACAAGACTGAACCCGATTTCTGATCGTTTTCTCTATAATACTACTAGGCGTATATAAAAGGAGTTGTAACTGATAATAATCTATTATCTCACTGTAGATGCTTTCTAGGGACCAACGTACCTTCTTCGTGATAAATACAAATTATGTCATATGGACGCCCTTTATTAACACTAATATAATAAACTATGTTCTGTTAATCTTCAATTATAAAACTAAACCGGACTGGTAGAAGATCACGATTATAAAGGTTAAGTAGGCAAGGAATGAAGTGGAATGATTGGTTCGCAACATGCCTACCTTTGTACAGAACATCGCCCTGATTCCAAACCCCCATAAGCACTAGGCCGCTCGCTCACTTAACTTCGGGTAAACCGAGGTAAGAACCCAGATGGGCGTCACGTCAAGTTGGACAATATGGGCCCTGTGGGCCATGTGGGTCCTATACTTGCCACTATCGCCACCTAGAACGGCGACCATCCCCACATACCTCTATTACGAGAAATGTGGCGAGGATAGAACATTCCCTACTTATCTATATGCTTCTACAACTTGTCTGAATTAATCAGCAAGTCTACCATTCATTGACTATATAAGAACCCTTTTGTTTCCATACATAGACCCTCGAAGAGAGGACCAGAGTTAGCTACAATACATACAGGTTAGGCATATGTGCCCTCCTTTTGCTCCTTCAACGGGAACATAAAATCCAAGTCGTCACTGCAGAAGGAGTAAACCTGTATTCCGATTTTTCGAGTTAAAATACTCTAAGTAAACGTGGTTTGCGTCGGAATCCAAGTACTAAGGGCTGTACTAGTACTAGTACTATGAAGGTGCGTGAGGGACCAATCCCAAGTTGGCCCCGAGGGATCCCTAAATACTGCAAGGCGTGCCTGCTGCCTCATACCCCTCCACACCTGAGGCTACAATTTCCCACAGTTTGTGCGCTCCACACGGTACCCTATTGGCGCTGTATAGTGTACGATGCACAAGGTATTGGGTTGTGGGCAAAATGGTCTTGTATTGAAAGTGTCATGATCTCTGGAGAGTCCTGAGAGAAGTAAATGGCGGCCATAAGGGCCTTATATAGACAGAAATGACTGATGTCTGTCCCACAGCCAGGACTTGTGTGGTTCAATGGGTAGAGGTCATATTGACCCATACTTCGTACGGTTTGCGGCTTTACTTTTCTCCTTGACTTGGCAGTCTTGATGGAGTAGCCTTGAAGGTCCAACACAAGGCCAAACAAGACGAATGGACGCATATGCCACCACCCGACACGTTGTGGCGCTTTTTTACACTTTCCTGCTGGACGTGATATACTCCATTATCGTCTCGGAGAAATCCCTTGAAGACGGGAAGAAAATATTAGCATGCCGATTTAATGAGCACCCATTGTAACATATCTTCAGTTCGAGACCATATCAGGGGGCGGTTTCCGATCAGAACCCTATTCGCAGATTAATCAGACCATCGAAAAGTCGGGCCAAGACATAGGACCTCATGAAATCTACCGCGGGCTTTTCCATCTAGACATCCGCATAGGTACATAGAATATCAAATTGTACCTGTGGGGCCAAATCTTGGCAATCGGCCTGAAGACCTCAATTCAAATAATATGGCCCTCAAGGTCACATTTGCAGTCTATTTGACCATAAGTAGTCCCCTTCGTAGACTTATCAAGCAGTCGTTTATTCATCCATTTCTGACATAGGAGGCAAAGCATAACTGTTCAGAGGCTAGTATTACTGATTCCTCTTCATCCTCACTGCTAGCCATATTGTCTCCATCCCAAAGAGGTACATCCAAGTACCTTTTTGAGAAGACAAATGTCTCTGGTAAAATGCTCAACATGAGCGTCCTAACACATTTCCTACCGTCCCACAAGCTGCTACTAATTTTAGATGCCATTACTTCACTTAACGGCCTCTAATTTCTCTTTACTTTGGCTTTCATACAGAAGTCTCTAAAAAAGAGTGCGAATAAGCAGGCTTGGTCGATAAGAATGTGATCCATAATGGACAAGAGATGGTTATTTAGGACAGTGGGCAGTGGTGGTTATATTTCACCCATAAAAGAAGGGGCTGGCGATTCACGATGCGATTGGGTGATCCTTAGTAAAGAGTAAATTGACATCGAAACACATAACATCACCCACAGGTCAATGCCCCACACGGGTCTTTGCCCAACTTTTCACGACCTCCCAACCTTTAATCTTAGATAGATCAACAACAACCCGTATTCATCCAAGAAATTAATCAGAATTCTTTTCATTGTCTGTTTCTACATCTGCCTGACAAGTTCGCGCATTATGTCCAGTTCCTCCGCAAATGCCACAGCGCCTAGCACCCGTTGCCCTCCTCCTTGTAGGACGACTACTTTCACCCTCTTCCTCACTTTCCAAACCCGTATCACCCCTAATAGCCCGTAGAACTTGTGCATCTTCTATATTAAGTGGCCCACCATACTGGATTTGCTTGTTTTTGGTTCTGCGACGTTTGCTTAGCACATGGTTAGTCTCATGAAGCTCTTCGTTCTCGCGACGCAAGATAACATTCTCTTGCATCATTGCATGCGTAGCCTTTGCAATCGAGTCAATTGAATGAAGAATATGCGTCGGAGAGCTGTCTTGATGCCTCTGAACGCTATTCTTAATCAACGTTGACTGCGATTCGGCTTCAAGGGTGGTAGTAGGTGTCTTAGAAGTCCAACTAGGGGGTAGGAGTTCTGGGTCGGCAGAGGGTGTACGCGCGACTTCTGCGACATCCAGGGCAGATATAACCCTGTCGGGGTCAAAAGGGACAATTCCAGCTGCTTCGAAACCAGATCTGATGTTTTGTTCAGTAAAATCAGCGCCAAACGCCTCCAAAAAACCGGCAAGGAAATCCTCCTTCGCAACGTGGGTATGATGCCGTCGCATCAAACCCTCAACAAACACACCGTACGCCCGTTTCAAAACACTAAAAGGCACCAAGTCGAGAGGCTGGAGCTTATGGGACGAATGGGCAGGCATAGGAAGGGTAATGATGCCATGGTCCTTGCAGTATTGTTCGAAATCCATCGAGTGATGGCTTTCGTGACCGTCAAGGATCAGGAGGCGTTTGACACCCTTCGTACGATCGCGTGTGTGCAGATCGAAGTGAGTTGCCCAGCTGAGACCAATATCATTCGTTGTCCATCCGTTGTGGGATAGATCAACGACTCAATTGCCCGGTAATGTGGTGTCGTGATACCACGAAGCGAGATGAACTTTGGCCGCGAAGATGATGTACGGCGGCACCGCCCAGCCTTGGGAATTGGCCGCCTGAATGACAGTAACCCATTCCCTAATGCCTTGCTGGGATTGCCTAGGCCTTCCACGTCTTTCGGTACTCGTAACGACCATGCCGGTTGAGATCATGCCCATTAAAAAGCCCGTCTCGTCAAAGTTGTAGATATCCTCCGGCTGGATGCCGTGCTTCGCTATTGTGTCCGCAACACGCTTAAAATAACCGCGATACGCGACAGGATCTTCGCAGAATGCCCGCTGGTAATCTATTCGACGATTTAAACGCGTCCGGAGGTCTGGTTGTCGCCGTACGAAGCTCGAGGCCCAGTTCTTGCCGACGGGTGCGGTCGCGTCGGAGGATATTCGCCATTTCTTCAACGTATCGAAGCCGGGGAGGAAAAGTTCGCGAATCTAGCTCAATTACGCGTCGGGTAATCGTATTCTCTTCGGTTTCGGTCATTTTCCGTTTGGACATGTTAGTAATGTGTAATGGTTGTACGCCTTCGTAACGGCGCTTCAATGTCTTATGGTCGACTTTGAAGATTTTACCAAGCTTGTTCCAACTTAGGTGAGGATGGCGTCGTTTAGTTTGGATGGCTAATTGAAGATTAGCTTCACTAGATTTGCGTGCCATGTTGTGGAAGGGAAGAATTGTATAAGTAAAGATGGAAAGTCAAGATTTCTTGAAAAGTTGGGCAAAGACCCGTGTGGGGCAATGACCTGTGGGTGACGTTAACTGGTATGTATTATGTGCCCAAAAGCTCTTCTAATTCCAATTTATGGATTGCCTGTAGACGGCAAAGCTGCCCGTTTCTCATTAGATAAAAATGTAAGCTCAAGTATCATGTTAACAGTGCGCCTATGCTCACTCAAATACACCAAAACGCCATTCCCTGTGAATCAAACCCCAGGACGGCAAAGTGTCTGCTCAAATTTAGAAAAGCCCCCAGATTTTTCAACTCCCTAATATCTCATGGAACGCGCCATGGCATCCGTCGGAGTGTCGTATTCCTTCCTCTGTAGTACCAATGGTACACAAATTCCCCCCCATATCCGTTCCCAATTCCATGACGCACCTCTCGTCGTTCGCCACACCCAGTACCTTGCGTTAGAGAGCAACACTACCCCAACGCATCCCCAAGACAATACCCCGAAGATCGAAAATAATCCGTCATCCGGCCCATAATAACTGGATTCGGAAAATACTGCGGCTCAGGCCAGAACAGATTCGGCGGCTTTGCGACATCGATGTTGACAAAACTGGATTTCCGCGTGCTGGACTCAGATGGAAAAGCACTGAGAATGCTGCTCGCCGTCGAGCTGGATGATATGCTCGAGGAGCTCGAGACGGATGACCAGTTGCGGGTGTGGCCTCGACGTTGGTGATGATGGTGATGGTGGGGCCGCGGAGTTTCCAGCTCGGGTTCTTCGTCGCCTGAGTCGGGGATGGGAGTCGGTGGGGCTTCAGTTTGCATGCCGGAATCGACGTAGGTAGAGGTGGTTCGTTTTTGTGGCTGTTGGGGCAGAGATATGGGTGCTGTTGGGAGGGAGGTTGGTGGGGAGATGCGTCTTGCTAGGCGGAGTTGAACTGGGGGGGTGAAAGTGGCAGAAGAAGAAGAAGAAGAAGAAGAAGAAGCAGAAGTAGAAGCAGAATTATTTGTTGGTGTGATAGGGGTAGTTGTGGCCGAAGGCTTCTGCGGCGGTGTCGATATTACTAAAGGTACTGAAGTTGTTGAAGCCCGTGTCGACTCAGGCACATTCCCCAGCTGCGGCTGCGGACTGTCCATAGATGAATGCCGCGATCTGGGTGGCCGGTTGGGACGAATCGCCGAGGGAACAAAATATATGCGTCGTGGTCGGCCTTCATACCGAGATTCCTCGACGATGGGGTTGCTGTTGTTGAGCAGGAGGCTTTGCCTGCGGCTCGAGTCGGACACCAGGGTTGAGAGTGTGGTTGAGCGTCGCCGGAGCTTGGCGTTTGCACCGGGCGCATCTGCATTTGTGTTCATCAAGGTCATTATCCTCCGCCTCTCCGCTGAAGCATCGAGCGAGCGGGAGGTGGCGGATCGTTGGAGTCGCGGCGGAGGCTCCGCCGTCTTGTTTTCAATTTTATCGTAGCGGTCTGATGCGAGAAATTCGTCCTCGCCTGGCCCGAGGATCACCTGCAGGGTGGCGAAATCCCTTCCGCGACCGTCTGGTGAAAAGAGCCATTTGTGAAGCTTTGAGGGGATGCCGTAGCTGTCTAGGTGTTGGGAAAAGAGATTAACGCCTGAGTTGTCAGGGTGTTGGTTCTCGCTTACCTTGTTCATATAGACCCTCGTGAGTCTTCCAGCATATGTAAAAACAGCCTCCGCTGCCAAGTGCCGTGACGACCAGCTCTGCGATACCATCTGGATTGTTCGCATCTTTGCTGATTGCCTCTAATCGTCTGGATAGCATTCTATTCGTCCACAGGGAAGACTCATGGTAGTTGGATAATTAGAGTTGTTACAAGTTTGTCGTCGGAACCAGCCATCGAATTCAAATAGTTCATTCTGCCACTTTTTTTTTCGTTCGCCAGAGGAACGGAAAGGATCTCCATGTGATAGCAAATGCGAAATCGAGACGAAATCCGCCACAATCAAGATTTCCTGAAGAACGTACGAGAAAGCCTCCCTGTGGCAGTGAACTCAAGGATTAGCTGTCGCCAATAACCAAAATCGTACGGTACCGGCCGAGGGGAGGCATGGCGACCAGGGGTTAGCGACGACTTTCAAAACGCATAATGTTGCACTACCACACAGGGTCTCAATGGAGACAAGTCGACGTCGTTCCCTATCCTTAAAGGGTTGCCAAAGCTCGCCTTGTGGAGACTTTATGACCTTACAAACAAAACAAGCGGGCCCGCAATTGAATGAAAGACGGCACGGCCCCTGGTCGTAGATCTGCGTCTGGGGCTACTACTCGTGTTGTCAGGCCCCTCCAACTGTCACCGTCTGAACATCTTTGGTGCAGCTGGGTTGGCCGCCTGCTCATCGACCACGAAGTACGAATCGGGGGAAAGTTGACACGACGGATGAGTATGGCTAGTCAGTCTCACGCACCAAATGAACGAATGAACGCCATCTTTGCACCATTACAATCTGAGTTCACATTTATCTGTATTGGGAATGTGAAATCCTGCTCGGTCGTTGATTCGACTGAAATATGCTCCTATTTTGTGTTTATCTGCCTCTTTCGCATTCCTCACCTTGTAGCCTAGAAAATTATGAAAGTCTCCTATTCCCGACTACCCCTATACTAGCATCCACGCCATCGACATCGAAATTGTGCCGAAAATGATGTGTCACTAGCGAAAACAACTAGTATATCAAGATTTGCTCGTCAATACAAGTAGGCGCAATCTTGTTGGTCTAGATTGGCCGCTCATGCCGGCTTGAGAGCTATGCCAAGCAGATAAATTGAACGGATACACGCTTAGATTTCTCGGCCGCTCTGGCTCGCGAATTAAGCTCTTTACTCCCGGATCGGTGAGGCTCAAGACAGGACCCTGCAGTGGCCTCTTACCAGGTCATGGTCTTCGCGACGATAGATCGCGGTGCCATTGACTAGATTTCAATTTAATTAATTTTTGAGTCTCCACCACCGTGACGTAGCTAGAGATCGCATCTTCAAGCAATAATTGGCATCGGCGATCAGAGATGCGCTTCTGGTTATTGAGTCAGAACATAAAGTCTTGAGAATGAGCCCAAGTTAGTGTTGCTGAACGGAACATCCCCTGCATTCTATCCCTAGCCTAGCCCTCTTCGACTTGTGGCTTTTGATATTGCGCCGGTAGAGTCACACACACATCCCCAGCCATCTGATTTCCACCATAGTCCGAGTTCGGTGGTGTTATACGTGTCTCTGCCTCCGAATGGGCAGGGTCTCCCGGCCTTGACCAGAACGACATGCCGCCGGTAGTGTCCGTGGGCGAGGCTGGCCGTAGGAGCGGTGCGGCTGCGGCGGCTTCGAACTGTTCTGGCTGGTCCGGTTGTTGGCTCGCCCCCGCATTGTTTGTCTCCCCATCGTAGAAGGCCTGGCGGTCCTTCTCCTCCTGCTCCGTCTGTTGCTTGTGTTGCTCCATCTTGCTGTCCAGCGTCTCCGGTTCGTCCTGCTCGGGCTTTGGCATTTTCAGCTCGCGCCGCGTAAGTTCCACCTCGAGGATTCTGGTGCCGAAAGGCACTTTATTCCGCAGACCATCGTCATCGCGATCAAAGTATAGCGCCCAGGTCCCTGGGTACTCCTCGACTGCGACGAATCCCTCCCAGCCTTCGTAAGTCATGCGACGGTCCTGGCGCGTGCAATCGAACGGCCCTGTTAAGTTGGGCTGCGCAAATTGTCGAATTCCATATTTGACTTCGTACGTCTCTCTGTCGATGTAGATCCAATTCAGGATGGGCGCCTCGTCGGTGATGGTGCTCACAAGACCTTCGTAGCCGGCGTCTGGGTATGGCAGGAAGTATCCCGCGAATGGGTGTGGGCTGCGCGCAGGTTGGCCACTTTCGAGTTCCTCGTCCAGCGCGGTGCCTGTATTGATATACAGCTGGATGAACGCAAAGTCAGTCGCCCGTTTTGCAACTCAAACCCAATGCATGTCCATCAAAAGACAACACCAACCTTTGAATCTCTCAAAACGATCGACTTGTGGTTGATCTCACCACTCCGTATGGAAGGCTTCACGCACGTGGCTATGAGATTGCACCGTCGGCCTCGATGCTGTTCGCGGCGATTATCGGATTGACTCTGTCGAATGGCCTCCTGCGTGCCCAGCATAGCCGGGCACACCGAAATCGCGAGAAGCATCGATAGGACCATGGTAGCGGATAGCGGGTGCAATCGGTTTTGAAGATTCGTATGATTGTGTGATGGAGTTGTAGCGTTGAGCTGCCATAGTTTCTGAGCTGGTCATCACAATGTTCCTCAGCTCAGGGTCCGCGTACGCAGAGTCGTGTCCTTCTCAAGGCACGCGGCCAAAGTGACGTTCCCGCAACCCATGTCCCGTTTGCGGTTGTATAAGTCCATGGGCCTGTTACAGGATTGGCCTACCCCAGGAAATCTAGATCCGCCTGCGCTCTGACTCGGCAATTCGCCCGCCTAGGAGACTTTTGTCACCAGTGAGGCAAAATGGGTCGATCGTCGTGCGAGTCGAACCAGTATCACGCCATGATCCATTTTGCAACATATCCTTCATGTCAGTTAATGCGACGGTATAAAAGCTAGGGAGGCCTTGAGCCGCACCAGGGCGGACCCTCTTTGGGTGGACCTAAAGGAGACGTGGCTGAAGCGCAGTCCCTGCGTTTAATGCAGGGCGCGCCAAAAAAAATGCTCATCGATAATCCCAGCTACGAAACGGCGATTGAGCGGCGACGAAACAACACAACAGTCGATTTATGAATTTCATCAGACGATTCCGAATCGGGGGTGGGTGAACAAGATGCCTGGGAGGGTTGTTCCTGGACGACCAAAGTGAAACTTTGCGTGCCTTCGGCCATTTTGGCCTGTGGGAACAGAACAGCGGTACGGAGTATTGTTCAGTCGAGATCAGTGCTAGGCTAAAGACCCGAAAAGAAATTTGTTTTATATAAGAGCTGCCTGCTCGTCGTGTAGAGATTTGGCTTAGAACACATCATCAGCATCAACACCACTCCAAACACCAGCATCAACATCATCCTCCAGCTTCACAGCCTCAGACGAAAAGCAAATAGTTGCAACTCTTCAAACGACCTCACAACCTAATTCATCTGAATCCATCCCTCTCACAAAACAAATTCAGTCAAAATGGCCGCTCCTACTCCGTAAGTGCCCGCCAATGGTACTCACTTGCAGCAAACAAATCTCTAACATATCCATCCAGCAACAACCCCACTCTCGCAAAGACCAACACCATGTTCAGCAACAGCGACTCCGAGTCCGACGGCCAAGCCAGCGGCGGCCGCCGCCAACTCGTCAACACCCAAGGCGGCCCTAACTCCTCTCTCCCCCACCTACCTACCTCGAGCGGCCTCTCCCAGCCCGCCGGCCAGATGCTCCGCGGCGCCGTCGACGACAACGGAAGGCCTACCAAGGCCGCCCTTCTGGTCGGCATCAAGCTTGATCTTGAGGCCGAGGTGCACTTGACCGCTCGGGTTCGTGGTGATATCTGCATTGGTCTCTACTAGACGGCGATGGGCATGGCTACGGTTGCATTCGACTGATTTGTTTTGCGGTTCACTCTGATTTTTGGCTGGGTAGCTTGGGAAAAATGTATCTCTGTGTAGTTTAGCACTGAGGTTTTCATGTGACTACTCATTCGTATTGGGGAAGTGAAATGATGGCACATTTGAAGCAATATACCCAACTACACTTAACTACCATTTCATCTGCTTAACTTGGACGTCCTTACACATCGTAGTAATCAGGAATTATACTTATGATCCGCCCCGCCAGAAGAAGACTTACACCTCGACTTGGTCGACAGCGAAGTCTAATTGGTGGAAGTCGTACAAGCTATACTTGAGACTAGACCACTTTGGGGTTTCCCAATTTCTTCTCGTGAACATCTTCACCTTGTACAAGACTAAATCGATCTGTTTCAAAGGTAGAAACTCGACCAAATTCCAGAGAGAGTCTCGCTGCTGATAATGGACACTTCTCAATCACCACAACAGGTGAACTGAAGAGTGGATTGCTCGTCCAAAAGTGCAGCAGCACCCATGAGCCGGAATTCAAATTATCGTGTAAAATCTAAAAGCCTATACACCTTCTAGATATTCTTAGTTCCTCACTTTGTAAGATGGCAAGTCAATTTCAGATGTTAGGACCAGAAATAATGGAAACAATGCCGATCCCCCTTTGGCCGAACTGGACACACATGGTCTAGTTCAGGGTGGGCTCGCAGACACGGGCAGGTTTTTCTTTTCAGCTAATACTTTTCTTACTCCTCCGAGACCAGCGTAGTTGACAGCACATCCTCCAGATGCGGCTCAAGACCGACCTCGTCGTCTTCCAGCTCGCGGCGCTCATGTTCCTATTCTGCATCAATGGGGTCTGGATGGTATCTACCGGCGCCGACGCCGGGTTTTGAGGCCACGTCGATTGTGACCGCGTATGTACATGATTTTAGCGAACTGGAGGGGGTGCGGTTCGTGCTGGGTGCTGTTGAAAACGGGATGATGCCAGATATCGCTGTGAGTGATTATTGTTCTAGCAAAATTTTTTCTTGATAAAACGACGTTGATGGTTTCATGATGATACAACATTACCTCTCGCGGTGGTATTGCCGGTTTGAATTGAAGTTTCGTCTTTCGTTGTATGAGTATACCCGCGTTCACATGCATTAATTGTACAGCCGTCGTCATGGCACTCCTAGCCGGGGCATACGGCGGCCTCCTCGCTTCCGGAATTCTTAACATATCGCACTTCGGCACCTTCCCGGCGGCTTCTGGCGCACCATCTTCGTCATCGAAAGCCTAATCTCCATCTTCATCTTCCTCCTCGAAACCATCACCATTCAGGCTACGCCTTCTTTGCCCCGACCATCGTCCGCTCAATTTACCCGCATCGGTCCGGCGTCGCACAACAGCTATACACCGCGCCGCCCTACCTCGTTGGCGCTATGTGCATGCTAGCCGTGTATTAAGCGAGATAGAAGATAGACCGGAGGCAGGTGCTCGGTGCGGGGTGACCGCTGCTGGTCATGGTGGGGTATGCCATTTATTTGCTACGGGGAATGCCCCAGCGCGATATGCAGCGAAGTTCCTGATTGCGTGCACGCGGCATTTACGTGTGAGTCTTTCACACATGTCCAGTTCAGTGCGAATGTCGTGGGAGATTTGGCGACGGCGGTAGCCATTGCTGGAAATGCGTTTTTTGCTAATGTTCTTGGTAAGTAGCATCGGTCATAAAACCGTTCGGGTTTGTCATTGCCAAACAGCACGCTTTTAACAATACGGACGACGTTGTTAGACCAGCGCAAGAGTGGGACGAGGCTAAACTATCGACCTGAAAAATCCCCAACTGGAAATAGATGACTCTCCAGAGGATATGGGTAAATGAGTGCTATAGCAAGGGTGTTGGCGAAATCCTTTCCAAGTTACCAACATGGATCCCAATGGGCACGAATAGGCTGAACGAGGCATCTGATTGTGGTAGTGTAAGAGGCTGGCTGGCTGGCGCTCAAGTGCAAAGGCATCCCAAACTGCTCGTGATCATGGCACTTATATATGCTATCACCGAAATCTGTAATACACTATCCTTCAGGATTTTTATTATCCACATGTCTACCTAGATCAGCTCTGGTTGGACTTGAAAACTCCGTACACGTCACAACAAAACCTATAATATCGCCCTTGTCAGCTTGAAATTATGTGTATCAGCTCGTATTTTTCAGGACCTTCAATCAGATTTACATTGCCAACGAAGCGTGTCCAGGTGTGACTTACTTTGAGTGGTTGGCTAACTTCATATTTAGCTTTCAAGACTGATGACTTGGTCACGGTCGGCGGTAGGAATGCGACCTGCGGTATGGAGGGCGCGCTCAGCTAACCACCTATACTCATTCGAAGGTGGCAGCTCTGAAAAATAGATTTTACGTCATTACGTCTGCGTTGCTTCTATCCGTGACCGTTCTTACTATGGCGCAACACAGAGTCTCTACGTCAGGTAGTTTACATGGTGATGAACAGCTATTCCTTCCAATAAGGGTATTATAAGCCTTACGCAAGACTAGTCAAGACTCCTCTCAATGGAATCGTCTTAGTTCAAGAATGACTATAATTAGGTACAGAAACTTATTGATATTGCTTTCCGTGTTTCAATCAACTCACCAATATCGGCAAGATCTCATCTAGCACTATGCATTTCATCACCGCCAAGTTGGGATTCAGCCTCTCCCATGCGCTTCTCGTCACCGTCATGACAACCGCAATTGATCTATTCAAGAACGGTACGCATCTACAAATCCCCATTCACGTCAATGAAACCAATGCAGGCCACCAGACCCTCCAAATTGACAGCAATATTGACGCTGCCGAGTGGGCTGTAGACTGTAGACATGGAGTATGTTCAAACCCCGATATAATCATTCTGATATCTCTCACTTACTATTTACAGCACATGATCATCCCCCAACGCCACAGCTCGAGATTTCAGTCCTCTTCCCATAGAAAAATGATTACGTCATTGACTCTCGGTTGTGCATGCTGTCGACGCCGCCCTTGGTGCCGACTACTCCATCCTGACTATTCCCGCCTCGGCTCCGATCTTTCTTCAAACCCGATGCATACGATGTGCTGCAAACGCCTCTGCAAGCCGAGGTAATTGAAGAATCAACCGTCCTCACTCTCTCTGGAAGCTGCTCGAGGTTTCCAAGTTACCTTAACCACCAACATTTCAGATCTGATATCCTACGACGCCTCCAAGATAGTCCACGTAGGCCACTCCTGCGGCTCCATAACAACGAGCTTTGTACTCTCGACATACGCCAACCTCAGCCTGGCTGCAAGGCGACTTTTGATCCCAAAGTGCTGGAGGGGTATTATAGGGAGAAGCGGTAGCCAGTTCGGGTTGGGGTGGGGTTTAGGGGGCCGACGTAGGCGAGTAGAGTTTTCCTCCTACCGCTTGTTCATGATGATGAAATAATATAGGAGGTTTTTGCTTGACAATATATGTGTGCTAACAGTCTAGTAGACCTTCCTTGGAGAATTCGATTTCGCCTTCTGTGCCTGACACTGCAACAATGCGTACGACCTCGATGAGATCAGGAGTTCAAGGGCTTAGGGTCAAGACAAGCCCCCAAGCTCCGCTCAAGTTTACCTCCATCTGCAGTCTTTTGACCAGACTGTAGATAATTGTCAAATCCCTAGGTTAGACAATAATCCTGGCATGGAACCAATGATACCATCTCTGAATGGTTGCATGCGAATTCGTACCTTTCCAGTTCATGTCATATTCAGATGAACGGCAGGGGCATCCTAGATAGTTGGGAAATTTCGTTCTACCGATAAATTTACGGACTTAACCACTCCCATTCGATAATAAGCATGTGTGATATTCCATAACTTGCTCTAATATCGTGGCCATGGTTATCGTCATCATCCCGCTGGATTCCGGTATGATGACATCATTATTCACTACGAATGGACATCACGCTTATAATGAATAGCACGAGATAATTATGACCTCCTTACTGCAACACAACGAATTACTCTTCAAATGACACTGTTAGTGCATGCGTTCCACAGTCGTTCAGCCCACAGTACCTTCACTCCTCGGGCGAGCATCTGTGTCCCGCATTTATCGCTTTGAAGACAAAGCCTGACCGCAGAGGGGAGACAATCGGTGTAGTCAGCTTGCCATGGCTGCTAACACCAGGAGCCATGGTACCTCTTGCCCATCGGCATCTTCTTCCAAGGATTAGTACGTTTAATCAAGACCTAACACTTGCATCTTCAGTCTCACGCTACCTCCCGGTTGTGTGTCCTTCAACGTAGGCAGAATGCCGGTAATGACGGCGTCGTATCGGCACTTACACAAATGGCCTTAGGCGCATTGTTGTGGGTGGCTGTGCTACGGATCTCAACATCTGCATGGATTAAGTCGTCAGTTTATGGGTAGAGCGGCAGTATGTAGCACAACAGTATGTAGCACAGCAGTATGTAGCACAGCAGTATGTAGCACAGCAGTATGTAGCACGGCTTCCTTGATGGAACTAGCGTGGGAATGTAACTTACTTGAACGTCTGGTCCATTCCCAAATAGCTTATGGTAAAATGCTAGCATAGGTATGTCTTTTGGCAAAACTGACGGTCCCGTGCCGATGCTTGTATGTTAGGAACTTTGTCCGTGACGAGTTCACTTTCAAATCAGCTGAAGAATGGCAATGCTGTGCAACCTACCACAGCTAGTTGGTACAGAAGGTAGCCTAGGGGCAACACAACTTTCGGAGAGGAGACGCGACGTTGACCATGACCTGCCCTGGTGTGCTACAACGTCCCCAGTCCCGGCTGCTGCCGGCAATGTTTCTCCCACAGACATGGCATTGGACGTTGAGAGACAGAGGTCGCACAGACTTTATTAGATGTCTCGATTTACATGTCCGATATATCCCAGGATTCAAACCCAACCACCTGACGAGGACAAATGAAGGAATACCAACCGCGACAAAAGGAAGGAGGGTGATCCCAGCCGTTGCACAGGATACTTGCTAACCGCTCATCTTGGTAAAGGAGGCCATGGGCAGCGTAGGTGCGGAATACCCGGGCATCGTCGTAGAGCGCATGTTGTATCAGAGGCGGAGAGATCGAGGGTATGATGGCGCATCAACTCATGCTGAAGAATCGAAAATGATTGACAAACGTGTCGACTCAGCCTCAAGTCAGTCTCGGTCCCTTCTGAGTCGTAACCACGGACCTTATTTCGACCTCACTCCTTCCTCGGTACGAAGTTTCGACCAAGCCGACCAAGTAAACCAAGCCCAACTGTCTCATGGCAGCGCAAGGAGCATTTTACTATATCAACCGCTTGCTTCCCTTTCAGCACTCTTCAATCTTCAAACGTCGGCCATCGGCGAACCGAGCCAGGTTGAGCTGTCCAGGGCGCCGGAAAGCAGGTCTTGGCCGTTTCTTGGCGAGATAGGCCGATTTTCCTCATTTTGTCTAGCAGCAAGGAATGGTTTCGTAAGCCCGCGAGGATTTTCAGTGGCTTGACAAGGGCGGCAAGTATTTGCGATTTTTATCGCAGGTAGCAGCGGGGCAAGCCAGCTCACGATTACGTGCACTTGACTTTCTTAATTTGATTCAAATTGACATTCTAGCGGAATACCGTCAGCGGCATCGATTCCCTTGTGACTGGTGCTAGGGAGAGGATCCAGAAAATCCGACATAGGATTGGTCGCCGGTATCTGTCAGTTGAGGCATCGGCCCGGTGGCCCGGTTTCTTGCGGTGGCTCCAACTGTCAATTTAAAGAACGATTGGGCCACTGCGACGGTCTTCGGCGAACCGCAATAAATACTTGAAGCTATCCCCATGTCACCAAGATGCAAGCTCTCAGCCACGGCTGAAAAGCCAGTTATCGTGGTTGGTATGAATTGATTGTCAATCAGCAATAAACTTTTCAGAATAGCAACAACCCGCAATTCTAGCTTCAATACCACGAAGACGCGGTCGAGATCGAATATGTTTACTTATATCTGGACTCTGCTGTAGGTACGAATATCGGCCGCCCCGTCACGATATGCTAGCGGCCGGCGCTTGCCTCGATCGAGTCTGACGCCAATTGCACAAATCATGCTTGAAGTTAAGCTTGTCTTGGCATTGTTCGTCTTCAGCTCGAAGCTAGGGCCGCTGCTGATAAGGGCAGACCTGTACTTCATAGGTCATATTATCCCATTTGATTTGTTGCTTTTCCGTCACCACCTCCGAGGCTACCTTACAGATGCTAGGATAGAGTCAGCACAGGATCCCTGTTTTTCTCTTTAATCTGCTGACTGGCCCAGGTGGAAGATGAAGTTGCATATGGGACCCCGCCTGCTAGGGAGTCCAGTTGCCTGGCCCTCGAGGTTTTTGATCAGGATCGACTGGCAGTTGCATGGGCATGTAAAAGTACTTATACATATATATATATTTCCCTGGGGCCCATCCTCGCTCTTGCCTTGCGCCTAGAGGACATCACGTCGCGTGACAGCTGCCCGGCAGGATCGATCCAAGATAATTTATGCGCGAGGAGACAAGACGTCACTCTCTCGAGGACCACATTGGATTGAGTTTTGGTCACTGAGCGACAGGATTGGGCTTGGGTGAACTTGTTGCCGTCGCTAGGTTGTTCCCGGCGGTCTTACGGAAACCGGCACAATGGGTTTCGTTCACAACACCAATGCGAAAATCGCCACCAGTCCGATTGGACGATGGTTTCGACTCGATGGCTCTGGTCACGTAAGTTGCGACTGTTTTGTCTAGACAAGGAAAAATAACAATGCAGATGGCTGACGAGAAATCAAACAGCACAAGGAACGGAAGGGATCGTACTTCTTCACCGAGTTGCGAGCCGGCCTGGCCACTTTCTTCGCCATGGCTTACATCATTGCTGTCAACGCCTCCATTATCGCCGACACGGGTGGCACATGTGTCTGCAATGGCGGGGCCAGCGATCCCATTTGCAATGACAACACGGAATACAACCTCTGTGTAGCTGAGGTCCGACGTGATATGGTGACGGCCACTGCCGCCATCTCGGCCCTGGCTTCATTCTGCATGGGTCTGTTTGCCAATTTGTGAGTTTTGCAGTCTAGTTCGATCCAATCGTTGAGCCTCACGACTTACACCGTGTGACAAACAGGCCGCTCGGTCTCGCTCCCGGCATGGGAGTAAACGCCTACTTCGCCTACACCGTCGTCGGATTCCACGGAAGTGGCCAAATACCCTATTCCGTCGCCTTAACGGCCATCTTCGTCGAAGGCTGGATCTTCTTCGCGCTCGCCATCTTCGGCATGCGCCAATGGCTCGCCCGCGCCATCCCCCGCTCCATCAAGCTCGCCACCGGGGTCGGCATTGGTCTCTTTCTGACCCTCATCGGCCTCACCTACAGCGAGGGTATCGGCCTGATCCTAGGCTCTACCTCTACCCCCACCGAACTGGCCGGCTGCCACCCTTCTTCGTACGAAAATTCCGAGAACGGCCTCTGCCCGAACAGCGACAAGATGCGCAACCCGACGATGTGGATCGGCATCTTCTGCGGGGGCATCATGACCACGATCCTGATGATGTACCGCGTCAAGGGGGCCATCATCATGGGTATTCTGCTCGTGAGCATCATCTCCTGGCCGCGCACCACGAGCGTCACCTACTTCCCTTACACTGCCGAGGGCGACGACGCCTTCGACTTCTTCCGCCGCGTCGTCGACTTCCACCAGATGACCAAGGTCCTCAACGTGCTGAAGTGGGACGTCTCCGCGTACGGGGGCCAATTTGGTCTCGCGCTTATCACGTTTCTCTATGTGGATATTCTTGATTGTACCGCTACTTTGTATTCCATGGCCCGCTTTGCCGACGTTGTTGATCCTGTCACCGAGGACTTCGAGGGCTCCTCCATCGCGTACATGGTCGACGCCGTCGGCATCTCCATCGGTGCCGTCCTTGGCACCTCCCCGGTAACAGCATATATCGAGTCCGGCGCCGGAATATCCGAGGGCGGTAAGACTGGGCTGACGGCCATGGTTACCGGAATCTGCTTCTTCATCTCCATCTTCTTCGCGCCCATCTTCGCGTCCATCCCGCCCTGGGCTACGGGTTGCGTGCTCATTCTCGTCGGAAGCATGATGATCAAGTCCGTCACCGAGATCAACTGGACGTACATGGGCGATGCCGTCCCGGCGTTCATCACGATCATGCTTATGCCGTTTACGTACTCCATCGCCAACGGCCTCGTTGGTGGAGTATGCTCCTACATCCTTATCAACACCATCATCTGGCTCGTCGAAAAAGCTTCAGGCGGCCGCATCGTCCCGCACAACAAGGCCGAGAAGGATCCCTGGACGTGGCGCGTCCCCGGTGGTGTCCTGCCGCCGTGGACGGTAAGGCTGGCCAATGGGAAGAAGGACTTTTGGCGCGAGGATACTAAACTCCACCATGATGTGCCGGTTGAGGGCGAGTCGGCATCCGCTGGGTCGGATGGCTTGGTGCACGCGCATGCTGGTGTGAAGCATGAGAAGGTCGGCAAGGAGTTTGATGACAGTCCTGATTCTGTTAACCACGGGTCGAACGTCGATAAGTCCAATGAGATCATGCCCGAGAAGATGAGCTAGAGGTTTGTGTCCTGGGTGCGGTTGAGAGAGGGGACGATTTTTGGTAAAAGGACGTGGCGATGGCTTGAGTTGTACATTTGCTCTGGATCATGTAATATTATGACACATATGTTGAGTTGAGGGAACGTTATTAGATATACCCATGAGATTATTGAGTTTGGAGAACTTGACTTGCCGAACCCGAGGTTTTTAATCATCTGTGACGCCCTGTCCAAGCTACAGTATGGCTTATCATTCCAGCAGTTGCCCTGCTGTGCTGTAGTGTACTTGCCCAGTGTATGTGACATAACAAGCCGTCATCGAGCTAAAGGGGCAAAATCCGGAGGAACCAGTCACAGAACAAATGTATCGTTACATGACAATGCTGTGTATTAGACAGGGCTTAGTATCAATCAACTCTAGAAACGCAACCACCAGTTTGCTCTATCCATAGCTGCCGCATCCAACCGTTCCAACGCCTTAAGCTGCAAATGGCATCAAAGTCTTGCGGCATTACGACTACAACTGCTGAGGGTCAGAAGGAGCAACATACAAAGGTCAAGTCGTAGGACCTACCATGAAACCATATTCAGGACCAGGGTAAAAACACTGGTCGTGAACGAAAGAACCGAGGAAACATCATCACTTATACGCCCATCGTGAAGTCGTGTTCGATGCCAGGTGTAACACTCGCCATGAACTGAAAAGGAGTTAGCTCAAAGTCACATCCAAACAATAAACAAAACACAAAGTTTTGATGCATACCTTGAGGAAGACGACCAGGTATTGGTCGACGCGAATAGCTACCTCCTGATCCTCAGCCTCAACTTCCTCCCATTCATCATTGCTAGACTCTGCGGCGGCCTCGGCGCTCTTCACGTCGAGTTTGTTGATCTCGTCGACCAGGCCTTCCATGCCCGCGTCATGGCCAACAGACTTGCCAGCCTTCATCTTGTCCCGTCGGATCTTCAGGGCTGCATCGGCACGATCCAGAAGCGTCTTCATAACGGATGCATGCTTGCATGGGTGCACACTGGCCATCTTGACATTGTGAGCGAAAAAGGGGAAGTCCTCCAAAGTAACTGTCTTGTCCTTGTAGTCGCCAACAATGTCCTCCATCATCAGTTGCGGAGCAAGCGGTTGTCCTTCCGAGTAGCCCGACAAGTAGAGACGAGGAGTGCGGTAATACGGCGAATACATAATGTAAAGAGTGTAAGTGCGACGGGCGCTGCATATGATATCATATTAGCGCTGGTAACCCTGCAGGCAATGTGATCTGGTGACTTGAACCTACCCTGTCTTCTTGCGCGCATCGGTATCTCTAATGATCGCCTCGTCATCGTCCTCTTCGTCTTCCATGTCTGGAATCTCATCCTCCTCCTCTATGTGTCCGATGTTACCCGCATCGTCGACCGTCCGAACATCGCGTGCCTTTAGGGGTTGTGAGCTGCTCAGACCACCAGTGCGCAACCAACCATCATCGTCATTAGCTTGACCCTTGGATTTGAAGTCATCGCCATCGCCAACCACCGCTTCCTCATGGCCAGCATCACCAGCAAAGTCGTCATCGAGACGACGGTGGCAAGGCACGTTGCGCGTCACAAGATATTGCTTTTCGACGGGTAGATGGGCAGCTCGCTTGGACTCAGAGTCGGCCGCAGCCCACTGCCAGGTGGGGAACTTGAAGACTAGGTAATCGCCTGCGGCAACAAACTCCTCGGGTGTAATCTGACCGGTCTTACGAAACGTCGAGGTATGCGACACGGGCGTGTACTTGTCCCGAATCGTGTTGACCGTCGAGTAAAGCAAATTCATTGTGGCTGGTTGGTTTGGTTGGTTCTGAGAACCGTGATAGGTACAGGCGAAGCGGGGTCCAACAAAGAGATGCTGAAAGTGCTGGTCTGGTTGCTCGTGAGAAAATGCAGGATTTACTTGGTAGGGAAGGGGGGTGAAGAAACAAAGGATGAGCTTGAGAATGGAAACATTAAACGTAGAAGAAGAAGGTGAATGATCCGATACCTGATGCAAGAAAGACAACCTTCGTACGGAGCAGCTCTAGGCCACCACTCAACCTTCGTGGTTTGTCACAAGGCTCTTTGACAGGCACGCCTCCATCGATCACCGGGATCCCTGCGCGTAGAGGGGTAGCAGGCCAGTGGCTTGCTTTATCGCTGATAACGATGTCTGGCAAGCCCCACACCGTATATATTACTGTTTCTAAATGTTATGCCGCACGGTATTAGTAAGGACCAACCGAGCCAGTTCTGCCCTTTTTGACCACCTGCCCCGTCCAGTGCCCCCCTTGGCCTGTAGGGTCGGCTAGCCACCCACAACTCCTGCCCGAAAAGCCAGGAAAATTCCACTCAACTTTTCGAGGCGAACAAGCTCACTTCAATTTCACAACCCGCCAAAGTGCCCATTGGAACCAGTTGAAGGTATGTCATTTTCTTCCCATAGGGACCTCCGAAATATATTTTCTGGATCTTCAAGTTTACTGACACTCCTTCCGCCGCAGAGTCAAGATGAGTTCGTAACCCTCGCGACCGGCCAAAATTAACGACGAAATACTGACAGCGCAAAACAGCCAAGGGAACTTCCAGCTTCGGCAAGCGCCACAACAAGACGCACACTCTGTGCCGACGATGCGGTTAGTCATGACGAACGATCCCCGAGGGTTTCAGTCGAGTAAGGACGGGCTGTGGTCATCTGCTGGGAACCCGCAACACGTCCGAGGCCGCATCAGGAGGGCTGACACGTTCGAATTCAGGTCGTCGATCCCTCCACATCCAGAAGCACACCTGCTCCTCGTGCGGATACCCGTCTGCTAAGACGCGAAAGTGTACGTTTACCACGGCAATGTCAATCCCGGACACCAGGAACCAGATACCCATGACAGGCATGCGAGACTAACTGTGGTGGTGGTTGAACAGACAACTGGAGCGAGAAGGCCAAGCGCAGAAAGACCGTCGGTACCGGCCGCATGCGCTACATGAAGGATGTCTCGCGCCGCTTCAAGAACGGATTCCAGACCGGTGTCCCCAAGGACTCGCGCGGCCCAGCGGCTGTGAAGGCATAGAGGGTTGGAAAGGTAGCATCATGACAATTCGACGGATGGTTTCGGCGTGAAAATGGTCTGCAAATTTGGACTGGTTCATGGATTCACATACATCTCTGCGGTCTAGGGGCACGTTATGGTAGCAATTGACCACACGATTGCTTGCTTTTCCCACACAATCTGGCCGTCTCTGCCTCAGAAGCTGGCACCACTTGCATCAGTGGATGGACCGTGGCGAATTGCTGCAAAGAGGCAGTGATAGAGCATGGCTTGTGGGATGTCTAGCTCTCAGGGTTTGAGTTTACTTTCAAACCAACAGAAATCGTTAAGACTATTGGCCACGTTCAAACACGCGAACTCCTCCATCACCACCCACAAAATACAGCAGCTCTCGTTCCTCAACAAGTGTTCCGGTGGCATTACCGCCATGAGTGACCCTCAGCACTCCACTGACATCTCTCGCCGTGCCCGTGTCCAGCATCCTCAAACTGATAACCATTTCTGCCTCGTGCGCGAGAGATAACGTGAAAGCCGCATGCTCCTTTTCGAGCATAGTCGTTTGGGCAGAGATGAGGGGCTCATCTGCGGACAAGGTCACAATGGACGAATGAACTTTCTATTACAGTGTTCATCATTAATCAAGTGCTCTACGAACAAACTATCATGAATCCTCATCCCCGCAACAGCACTTACCTCTCGTATGTCCAGCAGAATCTCCTGCAGTACCAACCCTGATATCGTCTTCCCCGATGCCGCCAGGAGCAAGTCCGGACCGTCCAAGACCAGCATAATTTTCGAGTCTGGACGCGTAACCCGTAGTCCCGTTACGGCTTCGTTCAACTCCTTGCGTAGTTCCTGTACCGTAGCACCAGATAGAACCCTCGTGCCCGCACCGCCGCCGCCGGCGCTGGGCTTGCTCTTCAGACCACCAGGAGGAGTAAACAATCCACTCAACCCATCGACGAAGACGAACCTGCCCCGTCGCGAGAGACCGTCGAGGTCGATCCCCAGCCGACCGGCGCCTTCCTTCCAGAACGCGTGGTCGCGCAAGAAGCTCACGAGGATGACAGACACTTCGTCATCTTCTCCTGTCTCACCCGCCTCTTTCGTGGCGCTGCCATCGCGCTGAGACGATGTGGATGATGATGCGAGGAAAGAGCACAGGTACCGCTGCACAAGCCAGTTGGTACTGGCGCCCAGGACATTGGTGAGGAGGATGAGGGATGTCTCGGGTGGGAGGCGTAGGTAGAGCTCTAGGAGTGGTGGAAGGCGGGAGGTCATTGTGCAATGTCAAAATTTGTGCGTAGATGAGACGTGTTAGATGACTGTAAATCTACTGCTTTTGCATGCGATGTCGTGGGTGATAGATAAAATGCGGCGTAAAGCCGTTATGTGTGAGGCTAGCGAAAGGGTACAATTGTATAGCGCCCCGTTGGCGAATCAGACGACCAAAGTAGGGTGGATCACCCCTAATGCCGAGTGCCGTCATAGGGTCTTATCTTTTGCACCAAGCATGTAGCTAATGGCTTCCATAAGGCCAAGAGCAATGGACTATGTGGTCGAACAGGAAGCGGCAACAATGCTTTCACACACGCTCTTTTCCATCTTACGATATCCATCGATCATCTACTAGCACTCACGAACCACTATCCAACATTGCCTCCGTAGGTCTGCTGCCCAAGTGGGTTCTTCGCCGTCTAGTGCAGATGGTGCAAACGTCTTCGGCGGGGTGGCTAATCCACATCAACTCTGAAGCAGCCTGGGGATTGGTACTCATGGGTGACGTCGACTTGGGTGAGCGACACCGCCTGACAGAGGATGAGTATCTCAAACTGCTGTCATCTCATCGTATTACTTTCTCAAAGAACTTATCTATGGCTGGGTATCTTCTTCGATGCTGGTGCCTCTCATATTTTCTCATGGACGACCCTTTGAGGTCTCTGTTTTTGCTGATCGTCCAGTGTCATGTCTCGGGGTTGTTTCTCTTGCTTTCTCTCCATGATTGCATACCTTGAGATCTTCGCCCACTCCACACACCACAGAAACGCATTCTGCGGGATTTTGGAGCTAGTGTTGACACCCTGAGACTCAGCAAGTGCTACTTGTTCATCTAGTTCAGACTATATCTCGGATCGTTGCTGCCGGTTATTGACTTTCAGGTTCGGCCGTTTCGCACTAATGTCGAGTCAAAAGCGGGATCTTACTCTATAGTGTCCGCCATCCGGGTGATTTGGACCCGTAGGTGTTCATCAAAAAGTGCACGCTGACTTGAACCTTCCTCATTTCTGGGACGGCAAGCTGCAGGAGCTCAGTCGGTGAGCCAAGCATCTCTCTCCACTACCAGAGAAGCCGCGAGTTCCTGCTTGTAGAGAAATCTCCAAGAAATATCAAGGTGGTAATTTTTGTACTTTTTATCACAACTGAAGCAACATTTTCTTCACTTCGGATAACCTAGACCCTAGCAACCAGCTCACAACCCGTTCTATTTATAATATTGTTTGGCGCCACTCGTATATCGTCCATGCTCGCCTGCTTCTGATCGGCGAGGAAGAATCAAATCGGCGCCGGGCCGGCGTCGCCCAGGATGGCAAAGGAAGGGGTTCAAGCGTGGCGGCGAAGATGGAGGATGCCGTTTGGAAAGGAAAATGCGCGCGATATAGAGTCAGCAAACGAACCCGAGGAGAAAAAGCAAGGGATTTCAAAATGGAACATGGGCATGTTGAACGACAAGCAGACCATCGAAGTGCCCGGTATGTTGACTTGTTTGGCTCCAATCAAGGCACAACAATACACAGGTATACTGACAAACACTGCAGGCTCGGTTTTGCTGCTTGCAAAAGATTACAATCAGCCTCTCGGTCTACGCAACACTCCGGCTAGATCGTCTCAATCATCCCTGCCTACGGGCATCCCGGTGGCAGCGCCATCGCTCCCTGCAGGAGATGACACGAAGAAGACCAAGGATGGTCAGATCATCCTGGAACCACAGCCTGATGATTCATGCAATGACCCCCTAAACTGGCCTGCGTGGCGTCGCGATCTAGCTTTGGTATCATTAGGGCTTTACTGCATGGTGGGAGGAGGTATCACGCCTCTGTTGGCGAGCGGATTCACTAATATTGCCGAAGGTGAGTTTTCTGGTCTAGTTCTGCATCAGCCTATCCATGTCACTGACTTGAGGTGTCCTGCAGATTACGATATTGAATTGTCTCAGGTGTCACTGACGACTGGACTGTACATGCTTGGACTCGGTATTGGCTGCGTCATCTTCTCGCCCACGGCCATCTTGTTCGGCAAACGCCCTGTCTATCTGTTTAGCGCCATTATCTTTATCCTCTCTTCGATATGGTGCGCTCTGTCTCCCAGCTTCACCTCGCTCATCTTGGCGAGGGTATTTCAGGGCATTGCTGTCAGTCCCGTCGAGGCTTTACCATCTGCCACCATTGCCGAGATCTTCTTCTTGCACGAGAGAGCTTTTCGCATTGGGATATATACCCTGCTTTTACTGGGGGGCAAGAACTTGATACCGCTTGTCAGTGCGGCTATCATTCAAAGTCTTTCATGGCGTTGGGTGTTCTGGTGCGCTCTTACTCCTTCCACGTTATCCAGGGGTAGGACTAATACATGAGAATCCCAGGATCGTTGCTATGCTCGTTGGGTTCTGCGGCATCTTGCTGTTTCTGTTTGTGCCCGAGACGTTCTGGGACAGATCCCCAGTTCCGAGGTCTCGACAGCCATCGAGACGGCCAAGCTTGTTCCGTAGGAAATCTTCGGCGACGCATTTCATCCCGGGACTACATCGAAAGGACGTCAATGCCACACACAGCGCGGATCATCCAGCAGCTCCCGAGGTAATGGCCAGCGAGGGCTCGACTAAAATAGCAGTGCATCCTCACCAACACAAAAATGTACATGTCGGGTTCGCTTCAGACTCTGAGCCTGAGCATGGCCACCAATCGGAGTCAGATTCTCACCCTGTGGATTTGGTGGTGTCATCACAGCCAAAGATGGCCGATACGCCCGAAATTCCCGACAGGAAGGGTTCCGCTGCCTCACCTAGTGGAAGGCGGAAACCTAGACCCATTATCATACCCCCTCGTCCAATGATGGCGCCTGAAGGACTAGGTAGTAGTATATTTGGACCGCCAATGACACCAGCAGCGGGGGGGCTTTTCCCCCCAACGCCAGATCTCCGAAACTTCAACTCGCCATATTACGAAAGAATCTCGAACGAATACTTTGAAAGCTGGGAGACTGCAATGCAGCGAGAAGTGCATTCCGAAATCGGCTCCGCTACCCGTGAAACCCACAGTGAGAAGATGTCCATCGCAAGCCTCCAGGCAAGAACTGGCGGACAAGCATATACCCACGCCCTGCGCCACGCCCCACCCCAATCCTTCCACCAACAACTCCGCATCTACCACTGCCGCCTCAGCAAGGACAGATGGTGGAAAGTCTGTATTCGGCCCTTCATTCTCTTCGCCTACCCCGCCGTCCTTTGGTCCGCAGCAATCTACGCCTTCTCCATCGGCTGGCTCATCGTCATCTCCGAATCCGTCGCCGTGATCTTCCGCGAGGGAACTTACCACTTCAGCGCGCTGGCCACAGGGCTCATCTACCTCTCCCCCTTCATCGGCGGCATTCTCGGCTCCGCCGTCGCGGGGAAAGTCAGTGATATTGTCATCCAGTTCATGGCGCGCCGCAACGGCGGCCTCTACGAACCCGAGTTCAGACTGCTCATGGCCTTCCCCGTGGCTATAACTACCGTGATAGGACTCGTGGGTTTCGGCTGGTCGGCCAGCGTCAACGATCCCTGGATCGTGCCCACGCTGTTCTTCGGCATCGTCTCGTTCGGCTGCTCGTTGGGCTCTACTACCGCCATTACGTTTTGTGTCGATAGCTATAGGCAGTATGCGGGAGAGGCGCTCGTCACGCTGAATTTTAGCAAGAACGTGCTGCATGGGCTGGTGTTTAGTTTGTTTGTCACCGGGTGGTTGACGCATGACGGGCCTAAGACGGTGTTTGTTTGGATTGGCGTTATGCAGTTGATTGTGCTTTGCTCAACGGTGCCGATGTATATCTTTGGGAAGAGGGCGAGGATGTGGACTGTGAGAAGGAATTTCATGGAGAAGTTTTAGTTAAGGGATGGCGTAATTGGGTCATGGTACTTGAGTTGCGATACTGGGGCTCTGTTTTGGAGCCTGTTGTTTGCAGTTTTGGAACTGCATATTGGCGTTGGTTGGTTAATTGGGTACTATCGCTCAGATTGGACTTGGGGGCGCTCTTACACCTAGACTACTATTTGGATAGATATTGCACCATTGCATACTACGTGTTGCAGAAAATGGGGTTGTGTTTAGATGTTTTAGCAGTGCATTTTGGAGACTATTCGTAAATCAACCGTCAGCCAACAGGTTCCTCTCACCTACGGAACAACAAGATATAACAACTAATATTAACGAAGAGTAAACTCGAACAGATGAAGTCGACATACATGTGATAGGAGCTCGGCAATTTCAGGGTATTAACAGATCTTGCGAGTTGCATGACCTCCATGTTCTCGTGTATTTGCGTTTCCCTATGTCAGTAATATACGTCCAATATTCTGCGGAGGAACGACAAAGGGGGGCTACCGGGTAGGGCCGCCAATCCCTGCAGCCGTTTCTCGGAGTCGCATCCTCTTGGCGCAGCACTCATCCAAGATACGTCATTCGGGACTGAACGATCCACTCCGGCTTCCAAAAATTGATAATGGCAATTGAGACGGCATGAATCAATACGACTCTCAGGATGCAGTCTAGCTAGCGACAGCTCAACACCAAAAAGACACCACGCGCTTCCGAACCGACCGACTCATTGGAACAATTGCGCAATCCCCTGTCACTATGCGGCCTTCCACGATCCGCACGACATTGTCCCCCTTCCTCAAAGGGACAGGCACCGTACCGGCCAACAGATCATTCTCAGCATCTCGACAGTTGCGCGCGAGCAATATCAAACACGCAGCGTGAGTTCCTCGCAGTCTCTACTATCCCACCCACATGCTTCCTGCTTCCCAACCCCACCCGCAAACTCCAAAAGTAGCTGAACTAACCCTCCCTTTTTTCCCCTCATAGCGTCCGCCGCCCTGACGAACTCCAAAGCTACCTTCTCCTCTCCGCCTCGACTCGCAAGCCCCTCATCACACTCTGGACAGCATCCTACTGCCCCACCTGTCGCGTCGTCGAGCCTCTTGTACAAGAAGTTATCGAGTCTGGTATAGGCGAGGCCGAGGGTGGTGTCAACTACTGCATCGTCGAGTACGATAGCCCCGATATCATGGCCGACGGCATGGGCATGACGTACATGATTAGTTCAATGCCGACCCTCCTGAGCTTCGATGCGCAAGAGGCACAGACAGCGACCAAGATTACGGATGCGAGAAAGCTGGGGGATAGGGAGTTTTTGCAAGAGTGGATTAGGACTGAGGCGAGGAGGGGGGGGAACAGGGGAGGCGGAGGTGGAGGTGGTGGAGTTGGGGGGATGGGATTGCTGGGTGGGCTGTTTGGGAGTTGGAGGAAATGACCTAGAACGACGCTGTCAGGCTACACGACGATACAAATGAGCACGACGAAACCTGCCAGCTGAGGACGCAACCACACAACGCACAACATCGCGGGTATTGCGCTGAAAAAGACGGCGTCTTTTAATACCAGCACACCTAGAGACCTATATCCTGGCTACTAACTCATACATCTTACGGCGTGTAAAACACCTCCTCAAGCCCCTTCCACCAAGACGGTGTACCAGCCTCACTGCTTTTCGCACCCGGCACCAAACTCTGGATTCCCGAATTGTCAGTATCGAAATCTCCCAACGGCAAACACGAGGCAGCAAAGAAATCACGTCAAAACCTACCTCCTGATATCCATCCGTCATAGCCCACCACTCCCTCACCTTCGGATTCTCTGTCATGCGCTCCATATCCCCCGCATAGTCGTACCCGATATACTTCATGGTAGCAAACAGGATCCCCGTCCCTTCATCGTGAAAAATGCTGTAGTCGACAATGTTGCACTCGCGGATCTGCTTAAGCACCTCGGGCCACACTGCCGCGTGACATTCTTTGTACTTGTCCACAAACTCGGGTTTCAGCTTCACAATCTGCGCGATGCGCCGGCCGGGGTTGCGCTGTCGAGAGGAGGTGGGGGACAGCTGATTGGGGTGGTGAAGCGGATGGTCGATGGGCGAGCGTAGGTGTGCGGGAGGGCTCGCGGGGTTGTCGGTGTCAATTGGGGGTGGGGTGCTGGGCTTGGTCCAGAGGTGTGTGGTCGGTTTGCTCCAGAGTTGAGACATGGTGATATTTACGGGTGTATAATTTCTAGTGAAGAGAAGTTGGATGGGCCGGTGACCGGAGGGGCCGGGAGGCTCGGGAGGGAGAGTTGGTGAGGTAGAATAGGTGAGATCTGGCTGTCGTTGCCGGAGATGCACACACTTACAAAGACTGGCTAATCAATTCAGTAATCGTCGTAAAAAAACGCACAGTAAGATCGCGTAGTATGATTGTTCTAGAAAATGGCAGGGACGGAGTAGGGCAGTTTGACCTCAAGGAGTTGATTTCTTCATGTGGGTATACCAAACTCGGTGTAGGAGGGGGCCGATGCGACTTGCTCCCTCTCTTATGCGCGATGCGGGGTATTATTGGGTTGAGCTGAGCTGTTCGTACATGCACAAGTGGGTATAATTAGTCCACGAACACCTTGCTCAACGAACCGGGTAGCACGTCGATGCCGTCAGTTGCTAGGGAATGAATTGCTCTGAGAAGTAACAAGGTGTGAACAACAGATAACGGATGTCGTGCAGCTGTGTTAAAGCTACTAGAATCTTTAGCTGAGGGTTTTCTCTTTCGTAAGTATATACTCAAGCTTCGGACGTCCACAAGAGCTACAATTACGGAGTCCTCGGCTACATGTGCTCGAGCCTTGATTACCAAGCCGCCGGTACTCCGTCGTTCGTCACTTTGGAACGATGAGAAAGTTACATACACACACTCTCATCGTCGTCCGACTGGTCATTGAATGCTTGAGAAAAAGCAAAATGTCAATTTAGGCAAATTGATGTGGTGCGTCAGGTGTTACCATCCACTACGGGACAACTCCTGTAGCCACACTTGCTCTTCTTCATCGGGTTTATCCGCATTTTCAGCAACTTCGAGTATCCGACAAATGATGCTGAGACGACCCCTTATCACCCTGGGGCATGCATGACATGGCATTGCACAACTATGTCAACAATATGGACAATTGCATGTCAGCAATCTTGCTTGGGTTGTATCACCTCGAACCATTCCTAGCTTCAACATGGAAAGAAGCGCCGTGAGAGGCCTGGCTCCCGTTTCTAGGCTCAACGGCATTTGGTCTAGCCCCAACTCGGAAACTCGATAAGTCCGTAACAGTCCAGAGGCTTGAGACCTGCGAGATCCCAAGGTGCCGCTTACGGGAAGTATGGCTAGCGCGGGTATCAAAGCTCTCGTCCCGAAGCTCACCTGGGTAAGTTGTTGTGAAGAGTCCAAGTCCCGTCCAGTGCACAGCTATTCTTCAGTCCAATCGCGAACCACCTCTCGATGTCATCTCCAAATGGTTTGTATTGTGTCGGTAACCTTGCATGATCCATCCCTTTAGTGTGAACCCAGCCTATCTATATCACGTAGCCCGTTCTCCGCCGCCGAGCTCATGTTGGCTAGTAGTCACCATACCTATGTACTTCTGCACTGAGCCAGTGCGCATTTATTCCAAAATTCCAAACTCCGTCCCATGCTTCACATGTGCCATAACCCCCACCCCCCTCGAACTTTTCTCCCGGACCCATCTGCAGGCTTATTAAAACAAAGTGTGACTGAGAGAAGCCCCTAGTTGCAAACGGATGAACCACGTCGTATTTATGAGTGCTTTTGGCGTGATTAAGCTCGAATGATAATGTCAGTTCCGTGACCTGTCTTGTTTAGGCGGCGTTGGCTTGTTCGTATCGTGAACCCCTGCTCCTCTACTTCATGCATAGAAAGCTTCCACAAAGTATATGAAGCCGAACACCAGGAAAGCAACCGCACCTCCAATTGTGACTATCAAAATTCATTAGCACATGTTTTTCCCAACGTGGATGAATACGCGGTTTCCCGATGACTTACCAACTTTCAAGCTGACCTTCCCGGCAATGGCTCTCCCACCAATAACAGCAACGCCCGTACAACAAGCATGCCCCAGCACCGCACCAAGCGTAACCCACCACCAGTCCTGCCCAGCCGCCATGGCAATCGTCGCAATCTGGCTGCGGTCGCCCCACTCGCCCAGGAAGGTCATAATAAATGTCTGGACCCAAGCGGGGCTCAGTAGCAGCGACAACAAGTTAGACAATCCCGTGCCAATGGCCATGACGCCGCCGCGAGGCGACGGACTTCTAGCCGGTGACGTCGAGGGGCTTCGCGGCGGGGTCGGGAAGCGCGACTGCGATCGCGACTTGCGGTTTCGGCTCAGACCCATTTCCATGGCGTAGGGAGTGACCGAGGATCGGCGCCGGCCTTGCTTGAGGGCCTGATGCTCTTTCTCCTGGAGCTCCATCTCGACTTCCTGCATTTCGGCCGTGACGCCCTCGTCGGGGCTCATGGCCATGCCCTCGCGGAGCAGCTTCGCTCCGAAGATGAAGAAGAGCCCGGACGCGAGGAAGGCGGTCACGCGCTTGGGGATCAGGGCTGGAACGGTATGCCCGAGGACAGCGGAGAGGACCGTCATGACGAGGAGTGCGCCGAATGCTGCGGAGAATACGACCATACGGTCATGTTTCATAGCCATGAGCGCGGCCACAAGGAATGTCTTGTCGCCAATCTCTGAGAACAGAATCATAGTCAGAGAGAGCAAGAAAGAATGGAAGGGCTGAATGAGGCCCTCGCCTTCTTCATCGGTGTCTTCCTTCCATGTCTTCTTGGGCGTCGACTTGGTTGGCTTCGAGATATCGAGATGATCTTTGTTGGCCGAGTCGGGGATCGGATTCGGGCTGTCTCGAAGCTTTTCTGGAAGATCTGTTGGTTTGTCCAGCCCCGCCACTTCTTCGGCTGAGAGCTTCTTGCCGTCCTTATCGCCTAAAATCTTCTCCTCCTCGCTGTGTGGTAGAGGAGGGGCTTCCTTGGGGGTTTCTGGTACATTTTCAACCTTCTCGCCCGTCTGACCCTCCTTTGCCTTCCGCGCCTTGTCCTTCTCACTCACGCCTCCCTCGGTGCCCGTCGTGCCCTGCTTGGGAGACTTGTGGTAGGGATCATCCATGACGCCATCGTTGGTCTCCGGAATCTTCTGGCCTTTGTACATGGTCTTGTCGGTCGACGTATCCTTCAAAACTGGTAGCTCTTCCGAGATGTCTGAATCGCTGACACCAGTCTTCTCGCCCTTGTGAGGGTCAACGAAAGGCCCTTCGTGTGGTTTTCCATCCTTGCCATCAACGGGTGCATCCTTGGTGCCAACGTCATATTTCACCTTAGTAGATGAGCCGGTGATGTGATCGACGGCCGGGGCGCGAGCATCCTGCTCTGAGCTGGAGTCGATGGTCGAAATCGCGAGAGCAAGCGTCGGCAGTAGGAGGAGGAGGAGCGGGGCGCGTCGGTGTCGCAGTCTCATGTTGGCGGTTGTTCGAGGAGCTCGAGTCTCTTAGTCTGGTGGTCAGGACAGAGTGCAGGAAAGTGCCCTTCGTAGTCGGCGGCGGAATCGCAGAATATCTCGTAGTTGGCAATTGCAATACTCTCGTCGCAGTCCAACCCGAAATTGAAAGGGGTTCGCCTGGTTTTGCTTTCCCTGTGTGTCCTGGTAGAAAAGGCGAAGATGATCAACTGCAAAATGCAATGATGAATGTTCGAGGCGAAGCTATTCTAAACTTTTAGTGCGATGGAACACGCGGCCAAAGCCCCTGGAGTTCAAACTTGCGACCCCAACCGCAAAGTTACCTTAACTCAAGGTAGCAACAAGTCCAGTGATCAACGTCGTTGCCACCCGGTTTTAGAGGACACAGAAGAGTGCCCGAGGAATAGGAGTAAATGCAGAGTCGGGCGCTTGAGATAGGGGAAATTCCTCAATCAAACTGGAAAAAGTTCAACCAACACGACGTGTTCTACATCTTGCCATCCATTAAATCCCTGGAATCCCTGCGCCGCTAAATTGCTTTTTAAGTGGATCTGGAAGCCGGGTACTGAAGGAGAAGGAGGATCTCTGCTGAATCTGATTGGATTAGAGACAAATGGGATGTATGTCTGGGCCGCTGTGCCACCTCTTTCAATTCCAGGCTGAGTTGGCAGCTACATCTGCCTTGCTATATTATTTACGTTCGAGGACGTCATGTTGATTGTTTGGACAACTTTCAGGGGATCAACTTCGGTTCTTCCGAATCCTGACCTTGAGTAAATATTTCATGAGCACATCCGGTTTGTACCATTACCTAGGACTTTGAGACGTATGTTCTCCAATCTGGTTTCCAATCTGGTTTCCAATCTGGTCGCCAATCTGGTCGCCAATCTGGTCGCCAATACGAAGTATTAGATGAGCCGTGTGTCGTGTCAACTCCACCATGCAGAGATGCAGGTCTGATGTTTAGAGACAACCTCACTCTTGACAATGATACATAAAACGAGATGACTGTATCGCGTTTCACCCTGGCAAAGGTCTGAAGTGCATGGTGACCTGGATTTCAGCAATGCTGTGCGCGGCGATCTCTTCTTACCAACGAAGCTGCGCAGATACAAGAGCTAGCGATGCAGAAGTAGCACCAGCGAGTCAATTGAAACAAAAGTGAGTCTGTTCGCCGTGGTTCAAACACATCAATTTTCAAACACATACTGAATCAACCTTATGGTTTCCGGACGCGTGTCCCACGTATCGGACCGTAGAAGCTTTCCACCCAAGCAGATTGATTCTCGGGATTGATGCCTTGATGTCAGACTCAATGTTCCGATGCGGTTCTCTGAGAATTCTGGGGAATGCAATGAAGAGGTCGCATTTCGATTCACTGATAGTATCAGATCAAAATGGCCAGCTGCTATGGTCTTTCTGTTGCCACAGAGACACTCGCTAACTCGGCCAAAGACATGGAAGAGAAGGTCCTTCTGTTCTCCTCTTGGGTATCGCCGAGTAACCAGTCGAGATAGCTTCAAGGTTGAGGCAAGGTTGAGGGGTTCTCTTGTTGATATGCTTGCACTTTGGAAACACCGTTCCTTCACCTGATGCTACGTGAACTTGAGGGCTGAATGAAAGAGCCTCTCCGAAGACTACGAGTAACAACGCAACAATGACCCGCAATTGGTATGTGGTCCGTGCGTATTAACCGACACGGTGCCGCTTCCATTCCCGCAAATTATTTTATGTTTTCATCCTTGGTCAGCTTTACCCTACCCTTCCCCTAACCCTCGACAACATCTTAGTCTCGGTTCATCGCAGCCGTTCCTTCCCTCGCGACAAGTAACGGGGCTTCACCGGTCACATCATCGTCATGACGGGCCGACGCGGTCGCGCTGGAGGTCGTGGGGTCTCACAAGAAGCCGCCTCGGCTGAATTGCCCACACCCCGAGGCCCACAAACCAGATCGACTCGGCGTGCTGAGGCATCCAAACTGAATCAAGATCCAGTCCCACGACGTGGGGCACCCCGGGCATCAACAGTTAATAGCATTCCTAGCGTTGCCACCACCGACTTTCCTCGGAGCAGTTATCCAGCAAGCAGTCCCCCGTCTAGGAAACGGGCACTTCGACCTTCTGGAAGTCCTGCGTCTAAGAAACAACGTTCGTTCACCTATTTCATACATCAGTTTCATCGCTGCTTATGCATTCAACAGGTCTTTCCTCTGTGGCTAAACACGGCAGGTCTCTGTTAAAGAGATCAGGGCCGAACAATGGTCCCCGTGATGGCAACACGGCAGACGAAGCCAGAACTAATGCCGGTGCTACTGCCCCCGAAATGATCCCAGAAGAGGTAATGGAGGACATTATGGATGACACCATCAGGAGCAGCTCCAAGCTCTATGAGCATATCATCTCCCTCGGCGCCCGGAAACCTACCGACAACTGGCGCTCGAGGTTGCAATACTTTCAGCGGACTCACAACTCCGTACGCAGCAACTTCGTAGCTGAGTCTGAGCCTTTCATATCCTCGGAAGCTTTTGAACGCAATTTGCCCTATGAAGTTGGCACCAAGTCTTTTCTGGCCGCGAAGAAAGTCATTTGCTTTGCCAATCTGGCCTCGCTCCTTCGATTCATCGTGGACCTCAAATATCAGAACAAGCCGGCTCGACCAATCCTTGAGGAACTCGACCGCCTCTTCCCGAACATGTTTGATCCTTTCATGGAGGATATCACCTCTAGCTTTGACTTGGCGTTTCGGATCCGCTGCTGCAACATGGTAGCTACAATAAAAGACGCACCAGACTCGAATCGCTTCCTCCTGGCTGCTGCCTCGTTCTGCGATGACGAGGTGGAATCTCCTGAGGATGCCCAACAATTGCTCCTCATGGGACCATTCAAGCCAGTAGCCAATGTAGACGTAAATAGCGATCAAGATTATCTGTTGCACATGGCCGATATCTACTCCTACTTGTTTTCCAATACGCGAGCTCAGATGATAAAGGATCTGGAAAACGCTTATCCTCTGGAAGACCTCCTGCGAGACTTGGAAGATTGGTTGTCCAATATGTTCCCGCGTCTGTACAAGGGCAAAGCCCCGGTCCACACCCCGCTGCTAGCAACGGACGTGATCGATCAAGAAGAGGATTCCATGTTTGTCGACGAAGACGACAACGCCGCCAGCGACTCTGGCGCCTCTAGCGACTCGGACTCGGAACCCGAGGAAGAAATCATACGAACTGGAGCACCTATGTAAGTCCCTTAGCGGTGCGAAAGGTGGTGTGATTACTAACAGTCCGAAGTGAGAGTTTCCTTGATGATAAAATCACTCTTGAGACCGTGGTGCAAAAGCAGCGTCGAGCTACGCCCCCTTCAAATCAGCAAGCCAACAGAGGCCTTCCAGCCATCGACCCACGCAAGCTACTTGGTCTCGATTTTCAGGAGGCCCGAAGCAGTCTTGGCCAAAATATGCCGCGGCTCGAAGCTGTCATTCGAGAGCCGCAAGAAAGTCACGAAAGACCTGGACCCAAGGGACCGCATCCCACTGTCGACGGTGAGGAGGATGTCTTTGGTGACGAATACCAAACCGACGTACGGCCTACAGATGAATCACGGCGAATTCCAAAGCTGCCGACGCCAAACCGCGCTCATTTCTCACGGCAAACCGCTGCGAGCAAATCCGAACGCTCACCTTCTCTCGGTGCTACCCCGGGACAGGAATATCCTGAGCGTCTGGTCGCAGGCGATTTAATGGCCCTTTCACAGAAGGCCAAGGCAATTTCCCGCATCGAAAGTGCCAGGCAAGCCAAAGGCCCACAAAAACGAACTTTCTGGACCCTAGATGACAATAAGACACTCATATCAGCCATTCCTAAGTATCAATGTTCTTGGGCGGCGATCGAAGATGCAGGGCTGTTTTCCGTCTTCCGCACGCAGCAGCAGATCCGAGATCGGGCGCGCAATCTGAAGGTCGACTTCCTCAAGGCCGATGTGCTCTTGCCTGCCGGGTTTGACGGCGTCTGTCTTGGCAAGAAGGAGAGGGAGGCTGTCATTAAGTGTAGGAGAAACCCGGACAGGACTGAAGAGGATGTGGATGAGGATGGCACCGTCATCAATACCATTTATGACCCTGAGGTGGAGGATCCCTTTGCTTGATGCATTGGCCACAAAAAGTCCGCAATGGCCATGAAGCTTCCGGTCACTGTGGCAGATCAACCTCCTTCATCTATTGGTGGCCTACATGGCCGACAGGTCTGAAGTGTCAGTTAAGTGAGGATCTCACGGTGTTTGGCGTTTGTTAGTGTAGGCCAGTGGACATGAAATACCCTCTGTAGACGAGTTTATCGTTGCAGTAGTTGGTTGGGAGCCAGTTATGTATTTACTTCGCGCCTGTCTGGTCGCGACGTGGCTTTGCACCCTATATTATTGTGCAAGCACTATCCAAGCCACTTGCCCTTTGTTTTCTTTTCATTGTTCATTTTTGCTTAATTATTTGAATACTCAATCACTCGCCATCATATTGTCTTCCGTGGTGTGTTCTGTGTGTGAAAGGACGGGACCAGCCTCCCGTGATGCGTGGTCGAGACGCCATTCGCATCAGCATTTGGCAAGCATCGAATGCCTTGATAAGTGTCACAATTAGGTCCTACCTAAGAATTTGGCGGCTGGATTACTTTCTCTATGCCCAGAAAATAATATCTCAATGAAGTACGGTCTTGATAACTAGGTGGCGATTACAGCGTCACGGGCCCTGGCTGCTGTATTGGCATGTGTCGTGAAGTCAGGGTAAAGCAACTGTCTGGTCTGAAAGAGAGTGTATTGACCATATTTCTACCGGAGGCGTCTGAAGATACGTATGATCCCTCTTTAATATTTTGCTTGGTTTTTCGGCTTTAATGCCAAATCGTCTGATCAGTTCTCTCATAACTCTGCAGAATCTAGAAAGGAACGAACCAAACAACCGAAAGTAGCTTGCCATTATGAAATCCCAATGTAACGAGTGAATCAAATCAACCCTCCACACTACTTAGCTCAACTAAGCCCAAACCCGTGGTTTACACCGCGATAGAGCCTGTTGACCCAGAAGACGAAACAAGGAAGTTCAGGAAGAAGTGAGAAGTTCGTGCCAGGTATTTGCCGTTCGAAGGAAACTTGGGATACTAGACGAGGTCTGTTCTTCCGGGACTTGTTGTTAACCGAATGTGTTAAGGCGAGATAGAGAAGACAGAGCGCTATGAGACCGAGGGGAGTAGACTTACTAGTTGGGGTCGACAGCCTTCTTCGCCTTCTCATCCCAGCGCTTTTCATCCCAGCGCTTCTCGTCCCATCTTTTGTCGTCCCAGCGCTTGTCGTCCCAGCGCTTGTCGTCCCAGCGTTTCTCTTCCCAGCGCTTCTCGTCCCAGCGCTTCTCCTTGTCGGACCAAGGCTTGGGGGCGGGGTCACGCTTGTCGGACCATGGGGCCGGGGCCGCAATGCCGACGCCCACAATGGAAAGGAGGACAACGGCGGAGAACTTCATTGTGAGTCAGGTTGGGGTGAACTGAGATTGTTGGGTTGGGTTTGTTAATAGGAGTAGACTCTCAAGTAGACAAGGTGATGGAGGTTTGATGCTGCTGAAGAAGCTATGTGTCGAGTCTTGCCTCTCTGAGAGTCAAGTATGGTGGACTTGTTGCTCTCTTTATAGTTTTGCACAAGCGAGATCAGTGACCGTCGTACCAAGGATACTTCGGCATATGAGCACTATTCTTCCAGTACAATGTACGGCGCAATGTGACAAAATGCTTGGTTCTCGCTACACCGCGAGATCACTCCCCATCTGGCCCTCGTGATGATATCATCTCCTGCTCCCAGCGATAGGATATGAACCTTCGGAGGTGCAATCCGAAACGACTGATCACGCCATAATGTCCACCAGACTTCTTTTCATCATGACCATCTATCACGCTGAAGTCTCATTAGGAATAAAACATGTTCATTGGTCCGGTAGATACCCCAAGGCGTCTGGAATCATTTCCGGAATGGTTTCTCGAGCTTGTATGACGCCATCAAAATCCATTAGAAAGTATCGTCGAACACGTAACGCCGCCATATTTGTGCAGCCAATAGATCACATGGAACGGTCATGGTCGGAGATGTGCTGGTTCATGGATGATTTCCATCTTACTCAGACAACTTCTCTTTGTGTGCGTAGCTTGATTGGTCATTTCGTCAAAGGGGATGTCAGTTGACAGTCCTATTCGTCTCCTGGGTCGGCACCCTATAGCTAGCCTATAGGAAAATCTTCAACATTTCGCTATTATCCTCGTTCGTTGGTTGCGGTAGTTCCGCGGGGTCCCGCAAAATACGATATATATCTTGTACAGTTTAGGAAACAAATGGCAATGTAACCAAACGACTTTGGCATGCACTTTCTATTTAGGGCCCTGTTTGGTCATCACAACACCGAAATGTTGGTGCAGGTGGCTGCGTTAGTAATCAGTCATCACTCATCTTCTATTGGACCGGCATAGAAACAGAATTAAACATGCAGACGATTATAAGTAACATCACGTGGCAACATGAATCGGACAGATGATTACATCAACACTAGAGACCCAACCCACCGCTCAAGTGCCGGCCTGAGACCCGGTCGTCGAAGCGGCTGCTTACACCATACGTCTAGAATACATCCAATGGGTTAAGTTTGGTTGAGTTTATACACAATCCTACACTGTCATCACACCGAGTTAGTCGTCTAACTGTGCCACCTACTCAGCTGACTGCATCTTGCCAACCCGCAATTCCGAGCTATTCGGAGTCTAGGTTCTCGAAGGGCGTCGGCATTGTTGAATACAGTGCATCCCGAATTTATTCTAGCTCCAGACCGCAGGGTTGGATAGTTGCTGGGGACGAAGGGGGCCACATTGTCGATTTCAAGTGAGAAAAGCAGGTGTTTGTCTGTCCCCTCGACCCCCAACTCTTGAGGTTTACTCTTCAGAATTCAAAGTCAAACAAGAATTTACAGTCGTCAAATCATAAAATCTTGCCCCTTGTCATCTCTGATAACGTATCCTTCACCATGCCAATCTCAGATCACGAAGAATCCGACACCCTCCTCGAAGCAGCCTCGGATTCTAGTTTTTCTGCGGTCAAGGAACTCAAGCACCCAGGATCCCATCGATTACGTTTCACCCGCTGGGTTTTCCTCTGCTCCATCACTGCAAACGTATTGCTTTCCCTTGCGGTGGCCAAGTTCCTCATATACTCTAGCGAAAGCTGCCATGATCCATTATTGCAGCTCTACTGTAAGCCGTCCAACCTAAATGCATTTAGTTCAATGACAGTAAAAATATCTCAAGCTCAGTAATTTGCACGCAGCACCGGCCCAAAACGCGGTTGAGTACGTCGTCAGCCACCCAGACGACAGTATCCACGGCACGAACGAATGGATGAACATGCTATTTGACGGGTCGGCCAATGGGGGGGTTGGAGAGCGCTGGAAGGGGTTGTATACCCGTAAGTCAGACTATTCAACCAGACGACCCAAGCAGGGTGAATAAAGGTTTGATAGAAAAGGAAAAAGAATACTGACCAAACTGCTTTCTTATCAGCCTATATGGACGTAGCCATAACCCAACAAGAGGCCGCCCAGTTGGGAGAACAAAGTGTCATGATCCCGGGAACAGACCAATATATAGTCGAGCTCGAAGTGCACCACCAATTACATTGTCTCGATAGCCTCCGCAGGGCTTTGTTTCCTACAACTCCCGGTCAAGGACACCAACAAAACAACTCTTTTTCGGCAGAGGTTGAAGAGGATGAAAATGATGACCCAGGGGCACACCACCCCAAACACCTCGGTACCGATTCTACTCTTACTTACCTTCACGCAATCCTACACACCTTCCCCTGAAACCTCTCACCTTCAGCTTTCTGCTGAAATAAAGGAGTGTCAAGCAACGGGCTGATACTTGCGCTAATAATGGCGCCAGACCACTGCATCGATTGGATTCGTCAAGCCCTCATGTGCTGGGTGGACATTACGCCCGTCAGCTGGGCCGTGGACCCGGCCACGGGGCTGCCCGAGCCCCAAATCCCACAGCAGAGGACATGCCGGAACTGGGACCTGGTGCAGGCGTGGGCCGATGGCCACCGGGTGTCCGATGACGTGCTTGAGAGTTTTGAGGGGGTTTTGTAGATTTGTGCGTCGGTGGTTATTTAATAGGAGATAGATTTGGTGTGGTCTGGACACGACATCTCTGTCTGCCCCCCCTCTTTCCCCCCAATTAAGGAACTGGGGTCCTAGCAAAAGAAACAAATCATCAAGGTCAAGTTCACTTGTAAACAAACACACTCGGCTTGGATCTGCACTTGGCAAATGGAATCCTGTATTCGTCAACGTAGCTAGCTGCCTCTTTGTGCCTGGGTATTCGTACATTGATTCTGCATGCGCCGTTTTGATGAGCCATAACATATCTGCCTTGGAACTAGCACTCAGCTCTAGCTACTATTGATCATCGTGATATGTTGTGTATGCATCGACCAAGATTACGCTGGAAAACACGTTAAGCTCCGAAAATTTTATGCAGATTGCGACTTGCTCCAGTCACTACTCCATATGAATGTCCCACACCGCCACTCGGTATTCTTCTCCTTCTCTCCTGACGGTCCGATGGGTCTGGGGCACATATAGAATGACCTGCCTGTGTGGATATTAGCATCTCCATGCGTACAACGAAGGATGCAAGACTAAAGCTCGAGAATAGCCATAATGACAGAGCGACAAAATACTTACCACAATTGACGCCTGCCTTCTTGGTCACCAAGCTTATGCAAGGCTCGCCATGCTCGCACTTGGGAACAACCCGCTTGCCAAGAAGTTTTGACCACGATTCTTTCGACTCAATCGGGTCTATGAACTTCTCGGCTCTGATTGGTGTGTGTGGATCATTGGAGTCATCTACGGTATTCGAAGCTCGGGAGTTTCCGGCTTCCTCAATAGCAAAAGCCGACGTATCATCAACATCGGTCCCAGGTGTGGGGTTTTCTTCAGTCTCGGGCTTTTTGTTGTCTGGGCTCGCCGTAGTTTTTGACTTGAAGAAGCCCATGAGGCTACTTTGCCCCCTCGAGGAGGCCTTTTCCTTCACCGGCGAGGCTTTGAGCTTCTTTTGGGGTCTGCTATTTGGTGCGGGCGCGGAAGGCGTGCGCTTGCTACCCGCATTTGCAGGCTTTTCCAGCGACACACTTGACGTGGTTGATTCTGCTTGAGAGGATAGAGGAGCGCTCGGTATAGGCTCTGACGACGCCGGTTCCGGTTCACTTACTGAAGCAGGGGTTGGAACCACCTTAGCTTTCTTGGAGAACATGTCCTTGATACTCCGGCGGTTGTCGAATTCAGGGATGAGCTTCGCAGACATCGACCTAAGATCCTTTTTAGACCAGTTTCTTAGTCGTTTCCCAGCCCGAAACATGCCTTCCGGGTTCATGATGTCTTTGAGATGGATTTCTTTGCCGTCCACCTTGACAACGTCGTTCAGGCTCGCGTAGACCGGGCAATGGTCGGATCCCATCAAGCCCTCCTGAATATTGGAGTCGACGACCCAATCCTTCATACCGGCACTGCATAGAACGTAATCAATGCGGCTGCCAAAGTTTGCTGGACGGGTATTCTTCTTGGTATCCCAACAGGTGAACATGCCTTGGCGGGTCGGGTTGAAGAGTCGACCCAAATCCCACAGTACAGGATCTTCTCGGCTCTCGTCTCTTTCTCCATGTACAACACCATCAAATACCATGTGGTTAAATAGGCGGCGGGCGGGCGACGAGAAGAAATCCTGCATCGCCATGGCCTCCTTTTTCAGCCTTTCGGCGATATTGGCGGTGTCGATGCCGGCACGGATGACATTTAGATCTCCGGTAAGAACCACATTTTTTCCCATGCCGACCAAGTTACGGATACGCAAGTCGAGTGCTTCGAGATACCCCAATCTGAAGTCGTCTCTGGTTTCATCGCGGTTAGCCGGGCTATAGGTTCCAATGAGAACGAAAGCAGGAAACTCGAGGATGACGCAGCGCCCCTCAGAGTCCAAAGTCGCATTGTCCAGAGTCCCAGTAAGTTGGCCCGGTGTTGGATAGCCGCCTATTTGTTGATCTTTGGGGAGATCTGAGAACTTGGTGGAGGAATTGGGTGGGCACAAAACACCAGTTATGCCTTCTTCTGCGCGGATTGGGGCGCATACGGAGCTGCGGGTATAGATAGCCACACCTGCGTATCCTTTTTTGTGCTTTGGAAAACTGAAGTACACGTCCCAGCCCGGAACGAGAACCATGTCATCAGTGAGATCCTTGCGCTGGATTTTGGTCTCTTGCATGACGACAATGTCTGCCTCGAGGATGTCGAACATGGCCTAGGCGGCTGTAAGTACATTGCACATCAATCATCTCGGATCCTTACCTCGAAAGTCCTGTTTTCTCGCCATGGCTGGTACCCAAAAGGATTCCTATTCAATAGGTGAGTTGAATGCTCACAAAGAGCTGCAGATCAAATCCCATACTTGATACCGTTCACTAAGAGATGTTAACTAATGATATGATGTCATCAGAAAGCAGCAAAGACCCACCGTTCCACGAAGTGATTCTAAGTACCATTGTGTCGAACTATGGCATTGCGCTAGGATGGTAATCGTTGATGGTGCAATTTTTCGTACATGCCTCTCCTACGAGGTCATTCTAATGAGTTGGGCACTTGTGAACAGTAAGAACATGCTCGGCTTCGGCATGGGCAGGATAGAGGAAGGCGGGAATCAGAGACGAATAGACCGAGGTTGTTGCAACGGTGTACTTCGTAACTAAAATGAATTGATTATCCCGAATGATATAGATTAAGCCGTTAGAGAGCAAGGTTACGCCATTTCGTGTAAATCTTCAAGCCGCGCAAGTTCAGGTCGTGCCTTCTCCAGAGAACGGACCCATGGACCCGCGTCTTCGAGTGGCAACCACCCGAGCGTCCCCGACGCCAAATCACCTGACATGCACTTTCCTCCTCATTTAGCTCTTTTCGTTTCTTTCTGCCTCAGGCACGAACTTCCAAACCTGAGGTCATCCGACACCACCTTATTCGCTCTCTCTTCCAAGCTTACTTCAATTGAACCGAACGCACGCACACAGAACCATCTCCCCTCAACGCCGGTGTAGCACCACGACAGTCGCCAAAAACCGAACAATGCTTCCTCAACGCCAAATCCTCCGCGCCGTCCCGCGGGTGACGGCCCAGCTGCGTGCTGCGAACCCGACCGTCTTCCGTTCGGCCCTGCAGCGCCGTCTCGCTTCTACCGAAAACGCCTTCGTCAAGGAGCGAGCGGCAGTCAAGGCGCACGCTGCGGCCACGACTGGTATGTTTGGGGCGATGAAATTCGTACGAGGAGGTAGTTGAGGGGCCAATGCTAATCAAATCGAAATTTACAGAACTCTGGCGCAAGATCTCCATTTAGTAAGCCCACTCCTGAGCGATTTCCTACAGCCAGCGTCGTACGATATACACGTCTAGCATCCACCACGTCGGACCGAGGATGATGCATGGATTCTATGGACGGACACGGAGGCGGAAACAGACATGGCTCGGAGAGCATGGCATCCTCCTCCAAGATCGAATCACTAACAAGCTCTTCAAATAGCGGCGTCATCCCATGCCTCATCCTCGCCGGCATCAACGCCTACAACCTGTGGACCGAGCACTGGGAGCACTGGTCGCACATGCCCCCCTTGGAGGAGCGCGTCGAGTATCCCTACCAGAACATCCGCTCTAAGAACTTCCCTTGGGGCAACGGTGACAAGACCTTGTTCTGGAACGATTCCGTCAACTACCACAACAAGGACAAGACCGCGTAAGCTGATATTTTCTCGTCCAATTTGGATCGGAGTGGGCTTGAGTTGCGAACGTTAGCCGGGAGACGGAATGAAAGACGGCGAAGGAGGGACAATGGCAAGTGGATAAGACGTGAAAACACCGAGAAATTGACCCTTAGAGCAGTGGAGGAGATCGACTGCCCATGCTGGCAGGTGATAACGCATTTCCGTGATATTGTAGATATTCCTTTTGTCACTGGCACAAGCACGGCATTGAAAACAGCCAGTCGGCTCTTTTTGTTATCTTGAACGTCATTACCATGGCAATATGCTTGGATTGATGCATTGCTAAATGCAAGTCCCACGGCACTCACATGCTCTTCTTGCCTGTATCCTTGATATAGTTGTGCATATCCATGAATTGTGAACCCAACGCCAACCGTGGCTTCTACAGTCCCATCCTATTACCCCTTACCACTGTATGCTGTATGCCTGTGTATGCCGATCCCAAGTCCATCGGCAGGTTCTCTCCCAGGCAAACCCTGGGGAATAATTTGGTTTGCCCACTGACCATGCTCCGAAAAATGCAAGTTTACTCCTTCCTAGGTTCCTCCACTTGTTCCGGCCGCCCGTCCTCATTTGCCTCAAATTCTGGGTTGTCCAACCAGTTTGAGTAATCGTCATCATCATCCGTATGTCTGCGAGCTCCCTCGAAAACCCGTTTCGGAAGTGCAGGTGGGCCTGGTTTGGGTAGTATTGGCACCTCGCTAGGCGTAGAGTGCTCATCACTTCCGTCAAAATCCTCGGAGTCCTCGACCCACGGCGGCATGTACGGATGAGAATGCTCATGGTCATGCTCTTCGTGCATAGGTGTGGTGGGTTCCGAGTCCGCGGGCGCTTCGACCACAAACATCTCATCGTTTCCTTCCTCCGGGTACCGCTCGGTTAAACGTCTACGTCTGGGTAAAGGGGGCGGCGGAACTCGGCGGTCTTTCTTGACTGAGTTGACACATGTCGAGCTTTCGCGTGCTGATGATGACTGGGGTGGAGGCATAGGCCTACGCTTCGGGACCGGCTGGGGGGTTGCTTTAGGTCTCCTGTCAGGTTCCGGCGGGGGTAATACAGAAGCAGGAATCGGTTGGCCTCGCCCCATAGGCTGACTGAGATCCACGGTTGGGTGATCGGGCTTGTGTCCATCTGGCCCTTGGTCAGAGTTACGTTGAAGGGCATTCAAACCCCAACGTTTCGCGGTAGCGGCTGCGTTGGATACCGCGGCAAGAGTGTTGCGTTTGTTTTCCGGAGCGCCGTTGGTCCCGTTCGATGCAACGGACTGCCCCGTCTCTCTACGTGAAAACAAGCCCCGACCAATAGACCCAGTAGCACTCTTCATCGATCCCTTGGTTGAGGGCGCGGGCGAACCCGATGAATTCGCCTCGCTAGAAGAGCTCTCAACCGATGAGGTCGTACCTCGTCGCGCCGGTGACACAGGTGTCTTTTCGTTTTCGTTTTCATTTCCCGCAGTAAGAGCTTCCAATGAAGACGTTGACGACCTTTCAGAAGCTTTGACAAACGACATGCGTGGCGATGGTATGCTAGTGGACGACTCCTTATTCGACTTCGCAGCCAAGTTGGCTATTGCGCTTACAGCATCGTGGTCTGGCGGCGATGAAGACGGCTTGAACGTTTCTGAATGTGTAGGGTCAGTGCCAACAGTTGGGTTAGATGCGGAAAAAGACCCTTTTCGAATAGCTCGTGGCATTAAGCTCGTTTCCGGCGTGGAGCTCCGCGGGCTCTTAGCATCGAGAGCAGTTGTTGATGCCGAGGCACTTTGATTTCCACCAACCGTTGTCGGTTTCTTGGCCACTTTCCGACCCCAGAAGCCCGTGGACTGGGTGCTGTCTTTTTCTACCACGGGCAGACTGTGGCTCTTTGCCACAGGCGGTAGTTCAGGAGACGTGGGCGCACCTGTCTCTTCTATATGAGATACCTCGTCCACGTGACCGAGCGCTGCGGCGATTTCCTCATAGTCCTCCGAGTGCTCGACGGCGTCGTCACCAACAAATATGCCTCCTCGCCACTGTTTGTGCTCCGTCTTAAAGAAAGGCATATCGTCCCAGAAAGGGAGCACAAGGGTCTCGGCAACAACCTCCTTGATGCGGTTTTCGATCTGGCGCAGGATGACTGTGTACGTGATTTGCCTTGAACTGACAATAGGCTCGATCATTGTTTCCATCTTGGGCATCGTCTGGAAGGAGAACCAGATGCGGTTGCTTGGAGGCGGCTTTATTTTGAAAAGGATGTGCCCTTCCAATTTCTTCAATACCACGGCCAGAACCAGATTGACCTCGCGCGCTTTAAAACGACTTCCAAGATCGATCCTTGCCGTAGCGGCCACTTCCAGCCGGAAATTACCAGTATACCTAACGTCAGCTTCCATTACGTATTCTCCTTCAATATTCAACTCCTTGAGTCGCGGATTCGTAATGAACGGAGTTGAATCTCCAGTATCGATCTTCTGGATTGCAATCCGTGTGAGAAACGAAGGGCGCTTGACCCGTGATATTTTCTTGGTGATTTTCTCGCGAATCGCATTCTCCATGTCGCAAGTTTTGTAGAGACCAAGGAAAATGCGACCTATCAGAGCATTGAGCCACCGGGTCTGCAAATGCTCCTCGGAAGAATGCAGTTTGTGTACCAGCGAGATGATGTTCTTGACTTCGAACCTTTGAGGCTGGGGCGCCTTGTTGTCGGGTCCAAAGACCTGTTCCTTGTTCCTAAGAAGAGCAAAGTAGAAGTCTTCCTTGGCGGAGCAGTTCTCAGAAAAGAGGTAGAAAGGCTTGGATATCTGGGTATCCGGGGCTATTTCGAATCCATCCTTGTTTCTCGACAGACATAATGCATTCCGCTTGATGTAGAGCTCCCCCTCGGGTGTCGTGTCTCCTCCAGAGTATATGCTAACATCATGGTGTGCTAGCGATATTACGTGCCGTACTTCGAGCTGCTCGTCATCATCGAATAACATCAGGTGTCCATGTCTGTGAGAAAGTTACTTAGTTAGCTAAGACTGTTGCGATGTGGATAATGGAGTACAAACCTAAGCACCACGTAGAAGACATTTCCAGCCCTCTTAGGCCGTCCACTACCACCGTTGGCGTTGTCAAGGGGACTTGGACTCTGCTTCCTGTCGAATATGCTCCGGTACATTACCTGGTACACACTTTGACTCGGTGCTGCGACCGTGGTCATTCCCACGGGGGTAGAACGCTCGATAGGCTTTGCATTGATGCCCATGGGCGTGTATTCTCGACATACTGCAAAGTATCCCGCCGCCACGTCTATAACATCTGTGTGCTTTGGTTTTCCCTCCTCTTCCTGCACCTTCTGAGCCTTCAGCGCCACCTTCAGATCGGTCGTGTCGTCACCGGGTTGGACGATGCTGTCGGATCCATCGTCTGGTCCGTTAGCCTTGTTATCGTTATCGACCTTGTGGCGAATTGGAAACGTGAAATACGCATGGATCAGAACTGCGACAAGTAGAAGAGGAATAAAAGTGACACCGCCCAGGAGGTAGGTCAGGAGAAATCCAGTCCAACTGCCCATGGCGCCGGGCTCAATCGGCTGGCAGAATGCGAGTCGTCTGCAGACCAATGTGCGGGCACAATCTCGAACCTCATCAGTGTCGAGCTTTGAGTTTGAGACGGATGGTGCGGGCTGATTACTCGCGGGATGGATATTACATGCTGGAAAACTGAGGTGGCAGTACAAAGTACAGAGGACACGATGTTGATTCGGGAACTTAGAAGGATGAAGATGCTAATTTAATGGTTGGCTTTGTCAAGCCACCACCCCTAGTAATCAATCAGCAGACAAGCAGGCAAGCACAAGCTAGCTGTCGAACGTCAAGGTGGTGGTGTCCCGCCTGCGCGGTTAATCAAGTGTGGGGTAAAATTGCATCTATCTGAAGCTAATCCATGCAAAAATGTCAACATCATTCTTTCCAGCAAATTTGACAATATCCAAGACATCTACAGCGTCTCAACTCTTCATAACACAGCAGGATATCTTTGCTAGTGTAAAGGTGACTCAAGAGCTGAAACTTGAAAATGAATACCAAGCCCGAAAATCAAGACGGTGCAGTCAATCATTGTCCTAGGCATGATCGACATCACCCGGCCGCCTATGTACTATGTCCGAAATGATATCTGATTGCAGAACTCACAGACAATGAATCAGCAGGTCTGCCGGAGCTTCAGTCTAGAGAAACGAGTCTTCTCTTCCTAACAGTCTCCATTTACTCAAGACCCCGAATAAGGTGTGCAGTACACGCTCCCATCCACACCAGGGCCAGCGGTTCTTCAAAGCTCTCTTCACGCGTTTGATATTTCATCTCAGGTAACTCGTTCCTCTCCTGGCTCACTGTCTAACTCGAACCATTCGCTACTCTTATCTACGTCTTCAGCTTCAATGCCGACCCAAGACAGGGAAAATACCAATTACCTCTGGCCTGTATATAATCCCATGGGGCCTACTTTTTTGACGTTCAAGGAACTACCACCTCAGCCCTAAAGTACTGATAATTCACACACCATACGGATGTGCGAATCTTTTACTGCACTTTTGTTCATGGCAAGAGAACGAAGTCCTCACTTTCCTTGCAGGTAGGCATTATGCTTATTTATGATGTTGATCAAGGGGAGCCTCAAAGCAAAAACTATAGCCGTGTCAAGAATGCAATGTTCATCAAGGTGCAATGAGCCAAAATGTGAATTCGGGAACCAGAAGTTCTCCCGTAACAGCTCATGTGCGCTTCGGAGTGTCTATGTGAGAACAGCGAATTGTCAAAAGGGAATGGGAAAAAGTAAGGAAGACACAGCTATCTCTTCAGAATGCTCTGATTGATGGACTTGACAACTCGGTTTATGCCCTGCTCAAGTACCCCTGACCATGACAGCCCCATTAGTGCAGTATTTGGAACATTTGAATGAACTTGCAAGCATTATTATTTATTTAGCTTACAGTATATCCAGCTTTACCCGTTCTCATCTATGCGCTTGGTCAACGGCGAATCAGAGTATCGAGAGCAACACAGCTTAAAGTCAACTATCCGACTCGGAAAGGCATACTGTGAACAAATGCGTTCGGAGTCCCCTGTACGCATTACACGCGTAGGAGACTGGCCTACAAAAAGGGCCAGGAGCCATTAAATCCGGATGCTGAAGATTAACCAATACCCTTGGGCTCATTAATACCTACTCCTGTAGAGAGTTTCTTAAAACATGCCTTGGAATCCTGTTAGACCAATGTGCCGAACCATCCATCCATCACTCCCTCTTCCCTTACCACTCCAAGTCCCTCAACTCGACATTCTCCACCAACAACCTCAGCGCCGGCTCAACCACCCCCGTCTCGGCCCTAAACCTCGCCCCCTGCTTCATCCTTGTATAGAAAACCGGACAATCCTTACTATCACACTCCACCTCATCCAAAGGCGGCATTCCCGCACAGCTCCTACACAATTTCAGCACATCCAAATATTTCTTCTCCTCCCTGCCTAGCTGCGACCGCAACTTGAGCATCGAGGCCGGCGCGTTCTCCAGACACTTATCGCACATGGACCCCTCGTTCTTAGTCTTGAAACCGCAGACTAAACATGCGGCTGCTTTCATGTACGCCTCGAGCGTCGTCTTCTTCATCTTCAAGAGCCCCGTCTGGTGATGATCGACGCGGTGGATGCGCTGCACCTTGGGCATCTCGTCGTACCACTGCCGGACGTTGGCGCCGACTAGATTAAAAATACGTTCCAAGGGCGGGATCAGATTCTTGGAGATATAGTATTCTGCGTCGAGCTGTAGGTGCGAGTTGCTCAGAAGGTCCTCGGGAGCGATGCAGCGATCGATGAGCCGCGCGCCGGGAGCCCCGGTCACGACCACGTAGGGGACTCTCTCACCGTACTGCGGTTCGGCCCGGGCGTCTTCGAGCATTTTCTTGGTGCTGATGAGAGCGCCCGGCGGTGGGGGACCTTTGTCGCTGTAGGTGCCGAGCTTGACTTCTCGCGCGAAGGAGAAATCTTGGATAGAGACCGCGCCACGCATGATTTTTTCGCATTGCTGCTGGAAGTAAGACTTCACTTGGCTTAAGTCCGCTGTCTCAAATAAGATCTTCAGTGCCTTTTCTTCGATCATTTGTTCCGCGGGCGTGCCGTCCCGCCTGACTGTCTCGATACCTTTGGCGTCAAAGTCAGGCTTTACCTGGACTCTGCTCTCGTACTTGTACCCAACGTAGCGCTTCTTTGCAAGCAAGACACACGGATGGTATACCTTCTCAAACTTGAGCTTCATTGGCCGGGGGTTCATGTCGGTGATGGTTTTAGCAATCTCATTACCGATGTCAAACGCCTCATTTTTCGTACGTCCAGGCAGATGGACGAAGAGACTATCTGTATCTCCATAGACCACTTCGGCTTTCCATTTCTGTACGGAATGTATGAGTGCAATTGCTCGCTCCAGAGTTTCCCTGCCAGTCTGGACAATGCTATCGGCAATTTCCGAACAAGGCATGCGTCCAGAAAAAGAAGCGGACGCGTACCCATAGGTAACATTTGCCAACAGCTTCAACGCCAACTGTCTGTTGTTGAGAAGCTGCTGCAGCGTTTTGTCGTCCTTGTCCTGCTTCATGCCGCTCTTCACCATGACTCGCGTCTCGAGGATCTCTGTGAGCATCTTCGCCAGAAGTGACTTCCTGATCTCTGGCTTGCAGTACATGATGCCGTTAGGAGCGACATTGATGTAATCCTTGAGCAATTCCAAAAGCCGATTTTGGCGCTCATACTCCATGAATCCCATTTTGCTCGCCCCACGCCAGTTGACGATCCGCCCTAGGAAGGTTGAATAGCAGTAGTTGTAAGCAATCATCACACTCGGGTATAAGCTCTGAAAGTCCAACACCAAGACTGGACTGTTGTAGAAGGCGCTTTGGGGCTCCATAACTAGAGGTAGACACTCGAGCGCATTCTGAGAACCAACTTGCTTCCTGTCGGGTGACACGAGTACGAGATTCTCCGGTTTGGCTATCCGGAACATGATCGATTCGACCTTGAACTGCGAGCCGCGCGAGAAGACCGAGAAGAAGTCTACTCCAAGTAAACGTGCCTGTTCACTGGTGCGAGGTATAAGCTCATTCATTTCCAGTATGTCGATGTCGAGCTTCGTACGCGTCAAGTAATACCGCAAGAGCTTGCTCAAATCTCTCTGCCTGCTATTGACATACCAGTCAGTCAACGTCCTCCATGTGTAGTGCGGAATGCGGCGGTGCAACAGATGCCAAGCGACATTCTCTATCGTATACTGGAGCAGGTTCAGCTCGCTTCTCATGGCCCTCCAAATATTGATCATATGTCTTCCAGTTACCCGGATTGTCGAGGTTGTGTTGAACCCCCACTTGTCAGCTTCTTTGCCAAACCTCCCGAATGATTGGCTTTTCATACGGGAGAACTCATCGCATAGGTTGTAATCGTACTTGAACCGAGCACGTTCAACCAGATACCCCCAGGAGCTGCCATGGACTTCATAGCCTGTCAGAATATCGGGATCCCGGGTTCTGACTATCTCTACCATGCGCACCATCAAGTCGAGTTCGGACGTTTCTTCGATGACTTCGACCGAAGTCTGCCTCTGTATACGCTTAGTCATCAAGCCATCCTCAGACAGGACTATGATTCCAGACTGTAAAGCCGAGGAAGCATTATCACTAGTAGCGAAGCTCTCATCTGATTTGAGACACCAGAATATGCATTGCACCTCGTCTTCTTCCGGATTTGGAACCAGTTTGCCTCTCGTATTGACGTGAATTTCCATGCTCATAGTGCTCATGTAGTATGCTTCAAATTGCACGCTCGTTGATTTCTTCTTCTGTGAGTACTTGAAACCATGCTTATTGTGAGGCGTAGGGCCTTCAATCTGGGACAGGTATGGCTTGAGTTCTGGATCGTGGATCTTCATCGAAGATTCCTGGTTGCCGCCATCATCCTGCCTTTCTTTGCTCCACTTCTCAACTTCTTCAAATGTTGGCGGGGGTGTTGCAATTTCCCAACTCCTCAACGTACATTCGCGCCGCTGTCTCTGGTATAGTTTCTCATCCGTACCCTTGACGGCAGCCATGCCAGACTTGATTCCAAAGGTTGCAGGAGATGAGCCTGTATCGTCGAAGTCTGGAAGGTATGGTATAGTATTACTTTCGAGTTTGTACTCTTGTCCAGCATACTCTCGCGTTCGCTGAGGTACATCCCCATCGTTGCTATAGAAAGCATCTTGGTATATCACGTCAGGCTTGTCATTGGCTGCCATCGTGGACACGACATCTGTAATGGGGGGTGGCGGCAGTGAAAATACGAAAAACCGTGATCCAGGCTTTGCAACACAGCCAACATCAACCGATATCACTACGTCATGGCCTTTAATGGTGCTCGTAGAAGCCATGGAGCCTCGCTTAGTCGAAATAGGACTTGCAGTCGACATGTTATCAATCACAGCTACCAAGTCTGTGTGCTCAAACGATGATTGCTTCTTGAGCGTTCCTTCTTGGCTTTGTTGCGAACTCGTCTGCTGACTCAGTCGCAATCGTGTGTTCGGGTCATTGGGATCTTTGACGACGGCAAATTTGAGGGTTTGGTTACTCATCTTTCTACCACTCTCGCTCTTCAGGCTTGATTTTTTGCTTTGAGCTGTCGCCTTGGGATTGCTGGCCTCGGTGGACGCTTGGATTTGTGGCAATTCAGATTGATCTGCTTCCCGTAAGTTCGAGGTCGTATTTTCCCCGTGCAAGACAAACTTGACTCGGCGACGCTTTGCCTCATGATTTTCATATTCTTCTGTTGACGACCGCTTCGAGGTCCCAAGTCCCTGATCTCTAATCGGGCGAGTCTCCCTTGGGACCTTGCTGATCAAACCTTGTTCTGTTGCAGCAGAAATCAGTTCCGCAGGTACAGGAATATGTGGTCGTTTACCAGACTGAAGACGGCTAACGTAAACTCCTTCGGGAAGACTCGATGACGGACTTTCATTTGCGTTGCCGTTAAGGTCGACAAAAGCAGGTGTTTCTGGATTGTCTGATAAACCGTTAGACTCCTTACTATGTGCACCCTTGACTGGACGGGTTTGTTCTTCGAAGGCATTTTTGCTGGAGTTGTCAGACTTCGTATTAAACTGATCCAGCACTTTCAAGTCTCGAAGTGTTTCCTCATCAGAGTCATCGGGAAAGAAGTCATCATCGTCTGGATCAAAGGCAAGAATGCGCTCCTCGTTCACCATGATGCTCGCTGACGGGCTTTCTTCTTCACCAGGCAGCGTACCTGGCAAGCCTAGGATAGGGGCGAGATTGCCTGGATACAGATCTTCCACTGACTGCAGTAGAGTTCTCACCGTCGATTCCAACTGAATCCGCTTCACGAAATTTTCAAATGTGACCTCGGTTCCATCATTTTGCCGCACCTCTTCTTGCACAAGTTCATCAATCTTCTCTCGATACTCGTCTTCGTGGACCCACCCGGCCGTTTGTGAATTGCGAGGATCGACAGACATAGATACCAAGGCATCTGGAGGAAATGGCGTGTTTCCAGGCGCTGGATTTAACATCCGCCTCTTTCGGCGTTTGGTTTCATCTTTCCACAGCCCAGCCATGCTGTGAACAAGTTTCATATCCGCGGGAAGAGGGTTCTTCCTCTCGATGAAGTCATGATGAAGCTGCCTCTCTTTGATCTCATTTCTGTTGAGGATGTCTTGAACACAGATGTCAACCTCTATCGAGCAATGACTAACCCGTGGAAGATCTGCATCATCGGTAATGAGATTGGCAGGGACGGACTGCCGATGCCAGACAGTTGGCAATTCGTTGTCCTCCTCAGGCTCCGGCACGGGGGCTCGAAAACAAACCTTGCTGACATCGATATAGCTGCAACCGTAGAGGTTGTAATCAGTCATGAACTGCAGGAGGTATTGCAAGTGCGCCTCATACGGTTGAAACTTTCGGTTCATTATAGCTCCTTGTTGTAGCAGTTCCGCTAGTCTCGTCATGACCATGGGGTTGAGCATATAGATCTTTAGGAAGAAGCGATAGCCGACGTAGAATCCAAAGAAAGGAATGCCTTTAGCCAGAGTAATCCTGGCCACAAATTTGGGACTTTCACCATAAATATTGCGGCGGTAGCTGACGGCAAGCGCATGGTCGATGGACAGATGCAGGCGGTATATGAAAGCACCCACTACGCGCAAGTCAGAACAGCTCAGCTTTTGGTAAATCTAATCTCACCCACCTTCGTCTTGGCTCAAGCTGCCATTATATTCAATGTAGAGGTAAGGAAATGCGCCGTGGATATGAGCACAAACTTTCTGGCCAGTTTCCGTCGATCCAAAGACCCTAATGACAGGGACCTTGGGCTCCTTGCGCATCTGGGATTGACGAATTTCCTTGTGGAGTTGGGGGTCGTATTTGGTCGAATTGGCTTGATAGTGATCAATACAATTCAACCGCACTCGAAAGATGTCCATGGCAGCGCTTGCATAGTGCAAATCATGAAAACCAGGTAGGCAGCTGAAGTTCAACAAGTCAGCAAGAGCAAGGCATCTGCGCGATGTATCTGACAGCAGGGTGCATAGACGTAGAACTTTAGAACGAACCACGACGCGTCCTTCTCAAGCGGAGACGCGTTGGGCTGATGATGTTAAAACTCTAGCCAGATTTGAATGTCGCGCTGTCAGGTGGCGATTGACAAGAGAAAACCAGCCACTGCCAAGTCTTCCAACAGATTTGAATTTAAAGTGCAACCACAATAGCCACACATCATTATCGATAACACAGCAACTGAATAGTTCAAGCTCAAGACTACCAGATCATTGCGAGTCCAGACTTGCACGTCCCTAAGCAACTAGGCAAATTATATTCTTACAATCTCATCGAAGACACAACTCATCATGCCACCACCCCCTCCACCACCCTCAAGGCGCGACGCCGGCAAGGCCTCGGCCGCCTCCAAAGAAGAGAACATCTACATCCCATCCTTCATCAGCAAGCGGCCCTTCTACGCGGGCGAAGAAGGCGACGCCACCGACTACCTGGAGCATCAGCGCGCCAAGGCGAAAGAAGAGCAATCGCTGGCCGCGAGCCGCATCAAGAAGGTCGGTCCGGCTGCGACTAAGTTCCGCAAGGGCGCATGCGAAAACTGCGGCGCAATGGGTCACAAAGCGAAGGACTGTCTGGAGCGGCCGCGGGCAAAAGGCGCACGATGGACGGGGAAGGACATCCAAGCCGATCGGGCGATCCAGGAGGCGTCTTTGGGGTGGGACGCGAAGCGCGATCGGTGGAGCGGGTACGATCCTAAGGAGTATCGGCAAGTGATGGAGCGTTATAATCAGATGGATGAGCTGCGCAACCAGCTACAGGATAAGAAGGGTAAACCTGAGGACGATGGGGATGAAGATAAGGATGCGGGGGAGAAATACGCCGAGGAGTCGGATATGGGACGGCATCAGAGCACGGCAACGCGGCAGCTCAGAATACGAGAGGACACGGCGAAGTATCTGCTAAATTTGGACCTGGAGTCGGCCAAGTACGATCCGAAAACGAGGACAATGGTGGACGCGGGCGCGACAGCAGACAAGGCCGCTGAACTCTTTGCCGAGGAGGGCTTCTTGCGAGCATCTGGTGATGCGGCGGAGTTCGAGCAAGCCACGCGATACGCATGGGAGGCACAGGAGAAGATGGGCGACACGACGCAACATCTACAAGCCAACCCGACAGCAGGCGAGTTCTATCGTAAAAAGGAGCGAGAAGAAGCCGAGAAGAAGCGGGATGAACGGCTCAAGTTATTACAAGACAAATATGGCGGGGACCAGCACACGATGCCCGCCGCTCTCCGGGACGTCGCCGTCACCGAAAACGAGACCTTCGTCGAGTACGACGATGCGGGACTGATTAAGGGGGCACCCAAGGCACCCGCGAAGTCCAAATACGCCGAGGACGTGCATGTCAACAACCACACGTCGGTGTGGGGCAGCTGGTGGTCGAATTTCAGATGGGGCTATGCTTGCTGCCACTCATTCATCAAGAACAGCTACTGCACGGGAGAAGAGGGCAAAGAGGCATGGGAAGCGGCCGAGAAGCAGAGGACCGGTGTCGGTCTCATAGAAGATGTGCCGGCCGAGCAGAGGGATGCACCCGAGGCACGGCCTGTGGAAGCGGCAAAGCCAGTGGCCAAGAAGCGTACGGCTGAGGAGATGATGGAGGAAGAAATGGAGGAATACAGGAGAAAGCGAACAGCAGCAGACGACCCCATGGCAAAATTCCTTGGGAAGGATGATAGCTAGCCGTGGCTCATCCAAAGTAGAAATAAACAGCGGTATCAAGTCGTCCCGACGTCCCGAACCTTGACAAAGACGGAAGCTTCTCACTTATTTGTTATAATGATCATGCGTCCTCTCGGTGGTTTTTGTCACTGACTTCACGAGTGTTTGGTAACGCAGCGCATATTTTTGGTCAAATCTGCATGCATTCCTGATTCCCCGGGCCTAACGCCGTGAGCTATGAACGAGTTTTAGACTCCATATGCCCATAGTATGATCAGAACTTCCGGCCGTAGCCCAATGACCATGTGCATGTTTTTATGATGAGAGCAGCATTTACTCTTCCTCTTCCTCCTCCTCGTCATCACCTCCGTTCTCAGCAGCCTTGGCCTTCTTTCTGCGGACACGACCGGGGCGGCCTCCACCAAAGGGCGAGGTCAGAGAGAAGTCGATGTGCTTCTGGGAGTCGAGACGGACGATGAAAGACGGGACGTTGACAATCTGTTTGCCAACGCGGATGTGGCGCTGTCGGATCAGGACACGGGCGTGGTGGATGGACTTGGCAAGACCGAGCTTGTAGACACAAGTCTGGAGGCGGCGCTCCAAGAAATCCTCAATCTTCAGGGCCAAGACGTAATCGAGCTTCATTCGCGACTCGTCGAGGACACCGACACGGACGAGACGGCGAATGAGGGCATTTCCTTCGAACAGACGCTTAGGGTCCTTCTCGTCGAGGGTAAGCAGCTCACTGTGGCAGAAATCAGTCAGCATATGCTGTATGAGTGGAGTAGCAATTGACGAAGTGGCTTTTTTGAGAAATAGACGTACCGAGCAGCACGACGAATCTTGGACAAGGTGAGCTGGACACGCCAGACCTCACGCTTGTTGCGCAGACCGTACTCTCCAACGAGCTTCAACTCGGAATCACTATTTTGGCGAACAAGTCAGTATGGGCATCACATACGACATGAGCAGAGCACGCTCTAACTCAGTGGCCGGTGAAAACTGACAGTCGGGCGGCCTCGAAGGGGCGACGGGGGACCTTTGCGGTCTTTGAGTAAGACAAAGGCGCCATGATTGCGATGGCTTACTCTTCGATGGGAATTGAGCGAGTGAAGAGGAATTGGCGATGGCTTCGGGTCTGAAGAATGGAAATAGAAAAGTTCGCAGCTTTGACCTCAACAATCACCCAGCAGGCAGAAAGTGCGGTGCTCAAAAGTGGGTCCTAGGGCTCTGGATCCTGCCTGAGGCAGCCAAAAAAAAGCGAAGCGGGAGGCGCTTGGGCCATTGAGGGTCCCCCACTGAAGCTTGGTTGGCTACGACTGTCGCACCGCCAAAATTCATCGACTTGGGTGAAATTGACGACTTGACTTTGGTGATCTTTGAAAAAATTCCCCCAGACCCAACGACCACCACGAACCCATCCACAACCTCCAGTAACGACACCACACCGCCGTCAAGATGGGTCACGCTGCAGGTCTTCGCGCTGGCACGAGAGTACGTGATATTCTACTTGCGAGGGGAATTGCGAATCTGGCGATTAATTTGGACATCGGGACTAACATGGCGCTGCAACTTGTAGTATGCCTTCTCGCGAAACTTTCGCCAGAAGGGCATGATCCGTCTGTCCACCTACCTCCGACAATACAAGTATGTTACCACGGACCAATTCGCCCGGCTGCGAGGAGTAGCTAACGATCAGACAGGGTTGGCGACATCGTTGATATCAAGGCAAACGGTGCCGTTCAGAAGGGGTAAGATAACACCATTCCGATCTAGAGCTCGAATAAGGAAAAACTCGATATCGCGGCGTCGACTTGCTTGAGAAAATATCGCACGAGAGAACCCGAGACTGACCGAGTCAACAGTATGCCCCACAAGGTCTATCATGGCAAGACCGGTGTCATCTACAACGTCACCAAGAGCGCCGTGGGTGTCATCATCTACAAGAAGGTGAAGCACCGCTACATCGAGAAGCGCATCAACCTCCGCCTCGAGCACGTCTCCTTGTCCCGCTCGCGTGAGGACTTCATCAAGCGCGTCAAGTCCAACGCAGCGGCCAAGAAGCAGGCAAAGGCGGACGGTGTCACTGTCCAAGTCAAGAGATTACCCGGCATGCCCCGCGAGGCACGAACGATTTCGATGAAGGACAACAAGCCCGAGACGGTGGTGCCGATTGCGTACGAGACGACTATTTAGAGGGGGCATTTTATTGTGCGTTTTCAGGGTCGTCGGTTGCTTTTCTCACTGCATGGGGTTCCAGAGGTCACTGGTCAGGAATGATATCTGAGCACGGCATGGCAGGACATGAGCAATGCCAACAAGAATCACAAAAATGATTTAAAGCCAATCTGGGTGTTTCACGTTGTGTGATGTATATGGATCAGTTCAACTGCAATTATGCTGCTTGCAGCTGGGTAATTCCAACCTGAAGGCCTGCGCCAGTTTCTCTGGCTGGGCCTGTTGTGGGGCTGCGAATATCGACATGGGCTGCTCAGCAGATGCGGAGGCAATAATATTTACATGCAGCGACGTGCTCTCGGCATCGTCGCCCGAGCCGCTTCTCAATGTCCAATTTTGCCACAACCCGCATTAGGGAATAGCGCGCCAAATCTCTTTTAACGACGCTCTCGCAGGGTAGGCAATCCAGCAAATACGGAGGCGTTGAAGCAGTGATGGCAAGCAGCAAGTGCCACTTGATGTCTTCGTATCTGATAAGTGGAGCGATTTTGACCCTTAAGATCAAGTTTCGATGCATCATTCTGACAGCAGCTTGATGTGTACAATAGTAAGACCTCCACCAATGCCGATCGAACAAGTCGGAGCTCAAGAGCTCCTTGACAGAATTGTTGACCTCGAGCAAGATCAAAAGTTCCTCTGTCAGTTCGCAACACCAGCTCCCAAGAACATCATCAATCAAATCCATCCAATTCACCCATCCTTCCTACATCCTTCGAATACTACCGACACCTTACCCACGCTTCTCGCTCCGTTCAACCATAGAATAAGTAGGCAGGCCCGACGAAACAGAATGAAACTCATGCCTTCCCACGTCGTGCTCCATGTCCACAGCCCTAGTATCCCGAGGCTCACTATCTATCAACTCCGTTCTGCTCTCGTTTATATTCCGCTTCTCGTCCCCTTGTAACGTAGAAGAAGAACGGTACATCGGCGCAGGCGACGTACTCTGCTCCTGCCCGGACACCGTAGCCTGTGGGTTCATGGCTTGATCATGGTCCCGCTGGGCTTGCTTCCGCTCTTGTCGGGCGCGGAACCAGCGGGCGAGGGGGCCGCCGTGGCAGCCTCCTTGATGCAAGCGGGGGTGATGATGGTTGTTGCTAGACTGGGTTTGATGATAAGGCGCGTTGGTAATGCTAAGGCTGGTGGGTGTCCAAGTTGCTAGAGGTGCGGGATGATGAGTTACGCGATTTTTGCGGCAGCAACCCATTGTAATGGGGTTCAGTGTTTCATGTAGATTTTCAAGGTGATGGATGCAAGATTATATAGATAGTTGAGAAGCTAGAGGTGTACGGACTGTGTAAACGATGCGCCACGTAGTACTCTAGTTATATCAGGTTTCTCTCAATCGACAAAGATAATCAAGGCTGTCGTCATCAGAAGGAAGACATTGGGAAAAGTAGGCAATGCTCGTCACTTTATATACACGTTTCAGTTCTTCCAACAATTTGAAGTCCCGAGGTCATCCATCGCAATTTCTTTCCTTTCGTCAAGCGAATCTGAGACATGACATCGATATGCATGATCAAACTCCGATCGAACCCTTAAACTCAATTTTGCAACGGGCAAATCCATAACGAAAATCGGTACAATCTTGGTGCTATGCACACGAAGCTTGCGTGGAAAGCCACGAAAGGGTTTACCCAGCTTGCATTCGGCTTAGCGCCATTATCGTCCAAACATTTCGACCAATCCCTTAGGTGGCTGTGATGTCGCGGTCTGACTGCGGGACGTCTCAGTCCGAGTCAGGGTACTTGTTATTTGCGAGTACCGATTTCGATACTGATTCGAATTTCATCTGATTTTACTGACATAGGTTCCTAGGTTAGTATGTAGTTTGGCTTCAACGGCCTCTGGAATTTTCGTGGCTGGAGAGAAGTGCTGCCAACAGATAGTTAGCATCTGTTCCAAGTCACCAGAGCATGACATCTTCTACTCAGGCTGGATTTGTCGCGTTAGAGAGCTTCGCCTCTGCAATACTAACGCTTCCACCGTAGCTGGATGCCCCGGGTTCGCAGGCCAGTTGGATGGCAACGCCTTTTTAGTCACAATGTAAGGCCGGTCCATCCAACTTCAGTATTTCCGCATCGGGAAATGTCACAACGCAAGTTCAAAGGGCGTGATTCGCTGCTGCAAATGACGATGCAGTTGCGAGGGTCTTTGTGCGAACAACGTGATTCGCTGCTGCGACGCGGGTCCGGACGACGTGATTTGCCATCGCGAGGATGTGAAGTGCGAGGATCTTGTTGGCTATAGCCCAGTTTCACTAACTACACATCTCGGTGTTCCTCTTGTTTGCTGTAGAATAGCATTCAATTCCCTAATGCCCAAGCAGCATCATATCAAATCTCTTCTCAGATCATGTAAGAAGACCTGGATGTCTGCAAAGTTTCATCCTTCTAGACCAAGATCCCTGCAGGCCAGGATCATCCAGAGCAATGATCATAAGAATGTGCAAAGTGTTGACTGTGCAGATCAGAACCATCTTGACCAAGACCATTCAGACCAAAATCATCCAGCCAGTTTCTCTCCTGTGAGTCGTGCATGGTTCTTCCCAGGTTGCCCAAAGTCATCCGTCAGATCCGAGAAGACACACATCCACCAGAGAGTGCCATGTTCGGACTCAGCCAGAGGGGTTGTCGAAGACTTGCGAGTCTAGCTGAGCCAGGCGAATACCATACCAGACGAGAACGGCTATGGTGGAGATGGAGATGATACAGTGGCTGAAGCGCATGCGGTTGAAGTCGCTGTAGTACTGCTTCGTCTGACTCAAACGGATCTCTATGTCCTCAAGCTTCTTTGCATGCTCACGCTGCCAGGCGTTCAGAGGCTCGTTGGTGCCGGAGCGCACGTTGCCGTTGGTGCTGGAGTGAGAGTTATACGGAGTCAGAGTACCAGTCCTGGTCGGAGCAGGGTGCTCGGCCTTGGGTCGCAAGTCCTGCATCGCTGTTGTGGGATCATGTCAGTTTGTTTTCTTTTGATCATGTCGTTCGCTAATAAAATGCAGAAAGTACGAGAGAGAGGAAAGAACGAATGATCAAAGGAAGCGATGATACTTACGGATGTTGCTGTACGACTCAGCTCCAGCAGAGTTGACAGGGAGGAACGCGTTGGGCATGGCCGTGAGCAGAAATTGCTCCTTTGATCCCGAGCTGGAGGACATTCTCGAAGCGTAGGACATCTTCGAATGAACCGACATGGTTTCGATCTTGCGATTGTTCTTGCAATGAATTGTAAATTGAAATGACGCGTGCTAGTTATAACGGGTTGGAATGACGGAGAATGTTGTTGTTGTGTGTGTGAAGAAGTAAAGCTGATGGAAATTACCAGCCGTGATTTCCAAATTTATTTGGGATCCAACTCAGGTTGCATCAAGGGAGTCAAAGATGGACACCTCCTCGTCTTGAAGTTGGCGTCAGGCAGCTATCAACCTACTGTACGTCTAGGTGCACCCAGATAGCTTCCCTTTGGTATCTCCTTGTAGCCTGTTGAAATATTGGTCTGAAGCTTAGGAACTACCCCGCGCCAATACATGATCTTCCAGCTTTGGCAGTTCTTTACCATGTTGGCATGAAGCATTCTAGACTATCTTGCTCTGTTATGGAAGCTGGTACTCCCTTTGACTTTGATATCTCTTCCACGTCTCCCTTTGGGCACCATTGTAAGATCGTCGTGGTTTTTCACAATGACGAGTAAATGATTAACTGGCCTTTTCCACCTCAACAGTCCCTGAAAAGATTGATCTCAAGCATTCATGACCGTCTTAAGCAGATATACAAGCTGATGATCCTTTAAGAACTGTTACGTCCTTTGGTCGCTTCAAAGCACAATAATCTCAACAGACACCACCCCAGTGTCTGTACACCTTCTGAGCATCTGTAGCACAATGCCTCGTTTAAATTTGACAGCAGCCTATCCTCCTGTTAGGGAGAATCGTGACTACCTCAAACCAATAGTAGCTAAGCTTGGCCTTTGGCCTCGATATCCCTTTTGGGAACCAACATCAGGAGTTATCATTCATGGTTTTTGTGTGAGCTGTATATTACCTTGATATTGGCGTCTTCTTTCGCCCCTTTATATATTCGTGAGGCAGTCGCCATCCTTCAAGCCAGTCCTCAACTTAAGTACGCGTTACATCCTCTCTGAGCAACAGCACAGGCTGAAATATGTAATAGCTGGTATTATTACTCTTCCAACCCCCTTTATATGTTGGCAAGTGGTAGTCACGATTCTTCGTGAATTTGTGACTTGCTAGTCTCTGAGAATTCAGAATATTCCTACGCCTCTATTGTAGTTATTGGTTTCTCGGACGTAAACTATCTATCGGACAAGTGACTTGGCAGAAGTAAACGATTCCTCGAAGAACTGATTCCCAGAAACATACGCTATCTCGAGCAAGTGATGTCTGGAAGTAGATAGTTTTCCGCATAAGTGACTCCTCAGACATAAATTGTCTCTTGAGGAAGTCATCTCTCGAAAGCAAACGCTATCTCCAGTACAAGCGACTTCTCGGACGTTTGTGAGCTGTCAAACAAGTGATTCCCTGAACCAATGTACAGTAGGTAGCCTTGTTAAAAGCGGCCCAGTGTAACGAAACCTCTAATTGTCTAGCTGCGTAAACCAGTAAAGAGTCTGTAAGGGTTTGTGCTAGTAAGTAAGTCCTGCTGCGGAGTCCTCAAGCAATAATATCGGGGTTTGACGTATGGAGTATAGGACTCTGGGTAACTGAATGTAAGGAAAGAGCCGTTGTGGCGGGCCGGTCTCAGCTGACAAGCTGAGTCGGGAGGGATTCGACCCGATCCGGTAGAACCCCGGAACCGCCCAGCTTAAGAGGAGAACTCGAGACGCTCGCACCTAGTTTGGATTCTTCAAGAATCAGTCTTGCAATATACGCACCCATACACTGGCCTACTTCTAGCTACCCTTTGCACTACCTGACTATTATATTGTGAGACGTGTGGTATCCTCGTTACACTATTAGAGGTTTCGTTACACTGGGCCGCTTTTAACAAGGCTACCTAGCTAAATTCTAGGGGTTTGTCAGAGAACAGAATGCCATAGGCACCAGTGGGTGTCAGGACACTGAACGCAGGACACCGGCGGGCCGCCGGAGGGGTGTTTCGGACAAAAGACTCCCGAATCATGATTACAATCTATGTGAAGCTTTGGGATGACGAGAGTCAAGATCCTTGGCATCGCCGACCCTGCTGTTATGCCGGGTCCAAGCGGCGGCCTAGCTATCTATATAAGGACCATCTCGAAGTAGGATAGGGAAGGAGTTGTCAGAGCCACAAGTGTCATCCGAGGCGGGCCGGCTTCCACCAGGTAGGAAGCCGTTTGTGGCGGCTAGAGAGCCGTTGAAGCCGTTTGCAGCGGATAGGGAATCGCTTGGTTGCAGATAAGGAGCCGCTGTCCAAGATATTGGCCGAAGTCGGAGGAACACAGACATACGGAAGCAAACATCCAGAATCCAAGAGAGAACCTCGGCTGGCTATAAGTAAGGAGTCGAGACGGAGGAAGATAGAGAGGGCAGAGATCAATGCATCACCGTGGGCACCCCTACCTGAGACCGCCAGTGACCACCCGGTGCTACGTAGGAGGGACGCCCGTTACTCCCCATCACTCTGTACTATTACCTTCGGCCTAGCCGTACCCTGACAGGGTTTCCTTACGATTCTAGTAATATATAGATATAGAGCCTGCCGTACGGTAACGGCCTTAGGGCCGCCGCTATAGTAACATAAGGCGAATAATCCGGCTAGTTATAGGCGCTTAGTGTTATTCTTAACTATTGAAGGCTGGTATTCGAATCAGCTAGCTAGCTATAGCCCTAATAGTAACGTCGCTATCGCGCTAGGCGGCTATAGTGTGAAGGTCAACCCTTGTAGGAGCCCCGCCAAGCGTGGATGACTTAGTCGCGCTCCCTCAAACCTAAGTTGTCATCTTCTTTCCTTCGCTCCTTAGAGTAGAATCTTCGTCGATAGCACCTAATCGAGGTCTCTACCAATGCGATGCAACCCAGGTCGTGACATATAGTAGCGCGAATAGTTCGAGAATAACTGTAGCCGTTTTATCAGTTACTATTAGAACGCGCGTAAGAGCTTTTCTAGGGGTATGCTTCATGATAAAGTATGGGAAATTGAAAATCAAGTGTAAACAGGCAAGTAATTCAGCTTGACGCGACGGGTTGAGGAGTGGGGCCATGTGAGCTCGAGACTCTTTTACTGTCGAATATCACGTGTGTCCAATCGAGTAGTCATCAGTGCGTAAGATTGTATATGAATGAGGTGTTTTGTTCTCTGTGTTCTGTTCTCGCGAACTCCCGTTGCTCTCCTTTTATAGATTCTTTAGAAAATGTCGGAGGTGCATTGTTCAGGTGTCTGACCCCTAAGTGGACCGTAACTTTGAAGTTACTTTCGGGAAGAGGGGTTCATTTCACCGTCTGAACTTTAAGTGACACTAGTCTTCTCTAGTGCCATATTATTTTTGAACCTAGGAACCAGGTGTCCTATCTGACATTTACCCGTGATTTTACTAAAGGGTATTCATATAGGAACATCCCATCACCACTCATCACCACCTATCACCCACATAATTCTAGATCCAAATAACATTTTAACGTGGCTTCGTTGCATATACTGATATCCTATATCTCCATTATAGAGAGGACTACCGCCTAGATGCCTGCCAACTAGGTACAACTCATGGTGCTTCTTATTCCCACAAGTTATCTGCACCTTCACCCACACATTTGTTTATCCGTATGCTAACCACCACAGGATAGGCTTCTCCCTTTCCTCTGCCTCCGCGCTAGCCTTGGCCTAAGGTAACGCAACTAACTACCTGTGTCCCCATTTCTAGACCCTGGCCCAGGGGTTCCATCCAAACTCATTAGTGTAGTAATGGACGTTGATTGGGTTGCCAGTCTACTAAAGAAGGACCTGATAGAACATCGCAAAAGCCCCAGATGTTCCTTTTAAGCCTCTTCGGCAGGCAAGCGCTACGCAATGCAAACAAATACAAAAAAACTCTTTGGTCCTGCAAGAGAGATTTGAGACGGCAGCTATTCACCAAAAAGGGGCCGTCTGTTTGTAGATGTCGGTCGGTGAATGTAAAAGATGACGTATTTTTTCGGAACGGCATGATCGCGATTTGGTTGAGAAATGAAAGGCGGTTGATTGGCAAGTGATGGGCCGCGTCAGGTAGAAGAAAGTGTATCATGGAGAACTGGGTTATACCGAAATCGAACGTCGTAGAAGCTTGGGGCCGAAAAAATCTCGAGTTCATAACATCGGAAGAGTGCTTTCTATAAGCCAACTCTTCATCCAAGTGGCAATGAATCGCAATTATCAATGTCGGATCCCATGTCTATAGGCGAGAAGGCGAAGTGAACAATATCGCTGTAATGATGATGCCACCAGTTAGGGGCTTGAAGAAATATGACTCAAGGGAAAAAATCATTATACGCTAGGGTAGGCACTTCCTGGTATCATCCCGGCTCCGGCACCGCCTCCTGGAGGACCCTGGGCAGCGTTGCCTCGGCTACCTGGTAACTGGAAGTCCGGGTTGCTATTAAGAACATTCACTTCGTTCCGGTTGACTGGTCTCCGTGGGATCTGCTGCCCAAAGGCTCCTGGGGGCCTAGGGGCGGTGAGTTCCATCGAGGGTTCACTCCTCTTTGAGATACCGAAGTGAAAACTGACTGCTCAGATGCAGCAGGGCTTCTGGACCCATCATGAAAATCATCGTAGCCAGAAGGACTGAATCCGGTTTGCAATGTTCCGGGTTGAAGTGGCCGAGGAGCTGGCTCTGCAAAACGGGGGTCAACATCTTCGTAGTAGGTGCTGCCCTCGGTTACTGCTGTTTGGTGCGATGGTGTAGTAGCAGACGCATGCTCGGTTGGCCCTGCTGGATTGCTGAGCGGGGATGGCGCTTTGGGAGAATTCCGGCCAGGTCCTTGATTCCAAGCTTGCCGTGGCGGCGTGTAGTGTCTTATCACAATTGGTGTTAGCAAGTCTGTGCATTTTACGTGCCGCTTTACGTGCCGCGATGGATAACTCACTCGTCTTGGCTATACTTGCTGCCTTCGCTCATATAAGTTTCGTGCCTTTGCGGTGGGAATGACCCTCCCTGCTGGAGAGCAAGCATACCAGCAACATCTGCATCACTGTCTCTGAGCTGGTTGTTGAATTGTCCAAACCCTTGAGGCGGGTGAGCTGGACTGCCAGTGCGGGCGTCCATCTCAACGGCCTGTCCCACCGGTGCTGGTATCGCATCATCAACACCAGGTAACGGTGGAGGAGATTCGGCTCTAGGTAATTCACTGACTCGGTCAGGATGGTATGCTTCGTAACCGCCCATGCCAGTTGTTCCCGTCGATGCACTTGGCATCGATGGGTTCATGCCGTATGGCGCTCCAACTGTTGCCGGAGAGCCTTGCCTGCCAGGCCCGGGGCCATAGTTTCCATATGCATCCGGCTGCGGCGGTGGACGCCTGTCATATCCACCATTGCCGGGGTAGCCCGGTGGTGGTGGCCGGCCCCCTCTCATACCCCCAGCGCCGTAGCCCCCTCTCGGTCCATAACCACCTCTTCCTCCAGGTCCATATCCATAGCCACCGCGTCCCTGTGGACCGTAGCCGCCCCTGCCATTCGGAGGCGGACCGTAGGGGCCACCATAACCTCCTCTGTTATTGCCGCGTCCCCTATAACCACCTGGAGGACCAATTCGGTCTCGCATATTCGCTTGCTCAATGGGAGGCCCGCGCCGGACGCCATAAGCATCCTGAAGTTGTGGCATTGGGTTTCCGTACTGGTCTCGCGGCAGTGAGCGACTTGAGCCTGCAGCTGAGCGTGGCGGGGTTGGACCACTATAGGGGATATCCGATGCTGTTATCTCGGCAGGCATTTGGTTTGGCGACCTTTGCGAAGGAGTCCTAGCTGTAAGGGGCACTCGCTCATCACTGCTGCGGTCATCCTTCTTCTCATATGTTACGAAAGGTGGCTTGTCGCTTGGCCCATTGCCGCCACTGACGACAGGAACTGTTGGTTCCACAGCGCCAAGAGTAGTAGCAACAGGAGCTTGTTGTTGAGCCGTACGATTGTAGTAGTTTTCGCCGCTCATTTCAGCATTTTCCGCAATGCGCTTCTTCCTTGCTTTCCTGCTGACAACAGTCCGGCGCATCGCACAAGATACAAGTCCACTCAATGCCACGAGAATGGTGGCAGCAAGGACAATGTATGATCCCCAAGCCATATGAGGGACGAACAGCAGAACGTCGATTAAGAAGGAGAGCAGGCATACTATGAAGGTGATTATGCCAAAAATCAACATGATCAGAAGATATCTAGACGAGTGTGAAGGCGAGTGTAGATGCGCGACGATGGCAAGGACCAACATGATCAGAGTAAAAAGTGCGGCAACAGGATGTATGATCAGAATGGCCGAGAGAGTTGTACGTGCCGACGAAGGGAGATCGAAAGTTGCGGATTGCTGTTCACTGAATAGGGAAGCTGGATACTGCATTAGTTATATGACCTGGAGGGCAGACACAACGGATTGAGGTACTCACAGGTATCATATCCGATCTCAAACGGACTGCAGCCGTCACCTTTGCAGAAACCAAAGACGCCGAAGCTGACTCCCTCAAAGGTACCCAAGGGAATGGCCTCGATGATTGGTGTTGACAGTACAGACATCAACAACAAGGCGAACGCTGCGAAGAGCAGGATCGCCAAGGGAGTGGCCGGCCGCAACATGTTGACGAACTTGGGGTGCGCGCCGACTCAGAAGAGCCGCGTCGCCTGAGCGGTTTTCCTGTGATCGATATGGGTTCCGGTCGAAATCGCTGAGATCAATGTGAATTGAGGGGTTGTAGAATACGATAATAGGAATGGTAATAGGCTGAACCGTCTCTCGTGGCCGGCGACATGTAGTAATATGCTTGTCTAGCGTTATTTCGAGGTAGCGACGATATTCAATCCACCGGCGCAGCAGCAATCCTTCCAATGGGATTCCTTGAATGTAGTTGTCCGAATGTCGTCCAGCGCTTTCGATTCCCTATCTTCTACCTCTCGTGAATCCGTTGTATGGTATTGAGCCGTGATTGCCGGTCGCTGGTGTTTCTAGAAACGAGTGTGGGGGTGAATGGCGACGGAAGCGAAGTGGAATCGGGAGTGGCGGATTCGTTTGGCTGACCTGGTGGCAGTGCCAGTCTTGTTGTGTCAGAAATCTAACAGAGGTCGAATCGTGCGGGATTGGATTGGATGTAGACGGGGAAGAAGACGGCGAGCGCCCGATTGAAGGAGGTGGATGGCACGAATCGAGCTGCGCTGCAAGCAAGAACGTTGCGTCTCTGTGTGGAGCACTCGAGAGCCAGTCCACAGCACTGGAGTTCGGTGTTCTAGCCCCTGTAAGGGTGCTGATAGAGGGACTGGTTCAATTTTGTGGGGCCCTGCTGGCCGCAATCTCGCCAACTTCGAAGGGGGCCCGTAACAATGCTACGCGTACTACTTGCTGCTGGTTCAATTGCAATCTTGGAAACTCTGCTCAAAAATGGAAGAGAACAATCAAAAATGTGTGTTCTGTGGATAGTGTGATCCTCTGCTGACCAGTAATCATCAGGATTGAAGAGGGCTGAGTTTTCACCGTAACCGGAAGTATCAAGACCCTTGGACAACAGGAGCATTTGTCCAGTTCCAGGATGAAGTGTGTCTTAGCCGTTATCCGACTTCCACTCGAACCGTAAACTGTGTACCTCTGGCGTCTTACGTCGAGTCTAGTCGAGTCTAGTCGAGTCAATGCTGCAAAACAAAGAAATAGTTAACAACAAAGGCTTGGTCAATTCAAACACGCAATGCGTTGTCGAGTCTAGTATATGTGAATTAACGCAGTCCGTGCTTTTGAGCAGCTCTCAGCGAAGTTCCCAAATGCCAATATTGTGCTCCCCGAATTACGACCCGCAGGCTAAGCTTGTGCGATTTGACGGGTTCTCGGCCGGTCAACTGCGTTCGTGGTCAAGCCACCTGTTGCCGTTCGTTGATATTCCCTGCTGTTCATCGCTTTCATTGCTGCTGTTTTTAAAGTTGTCAGATCTCGTATCAAGCTTGGGGACTGGAGGGGCTGAGGTATGACGGCTAAATTGAGTTGACTGTTCTAGTAAAATTCTAACATGACCAATGTGGTCAACATCTAATAAACATCGCTGGGTTACAGTATGATAGATCTTATCAACCAACAACTGCGGCTTTCATTGAACACCACTTGTATATCAGGTTTCCTTTGTACACCATCAGCCTGCCTCTTCCAATTTCATTTATGTGCACTAATGGGCCGGATCAAGCAGGTCGGTGTCGCGATGAGAGGATTCGGGACGTGTCTCGATCGATTATGGCGTCATTGCCGATGACCTGCACCGCGCATGCTACGCAAGAAATCCACCAATGACTACGCCGAATGGTTCGGAATGTGTAGCCGCATGCGGTTGTACGTGGTCTCAACCGGACAAAACTTCGATGAAGATAGAATCACAACACTTACACAACTGATGGATTTCAGTTGCAGAAAATCCCCTCGTCACGGATAGACACAAGGGACGCTTGCAGGCGGGTAAAGGAGGCTGTGCGGCTGTGCGCATGTCCCATAAAAAGACCATCAGAAGTTATTTGAGACACGATGCCAATGGTGGACCAGCGCTCTAACAGTCAATGGTCAAGGGTCTCAGACTGCGGGTTGGTAAATCAATGCAGAATCCGGTACTTGACGCAGTATGAATACCACCTATAAGCGTCCAGCAATATTCATCTGTATGCCTTCAAAAGAGCCTCAAGGTGAAGCATCGCATCATCTGAAGCACTAGAGTCGAAATGTTGATAAGAATAGATTTCGCTATTTCCCAAAACATGGAGCTGACTTGTCTAGAATAAGTCACTGTGTATGCTAGTTTGTACCAAATTATTGGCAAGTTCGGGTGCGGGTTGCAAACTCCCCCATCCTCCCTCCAAAAAAATAGGGTTCGGAGGATTAACTTTCAAGTCATCTATCCGCTGTCGTTCATAACTATTCGAGATCTCGCATAGATTGGGTACGTACCCTGTCTCTGCTTGAGCACTTTGGCTAATCATGACAGTGTGTGTTAACGTAAGCCTATAGGCATTGTATGATATTCATGGGGTCCTTTGTTTTGGGATGAATACCGGCTTAGGAATCTAGATTACTGTAAACCACTTTTCCAAAAAGGAAAGGATGAGGCAAGGTTTTTGAAGGCTTTTCGATGTCTCGTGCAAAGTCGTCATAGTTGATGGCAGATCCAAACGTCCAAACATTTACCTTTGCTTATTTTCAAGATCGACTGACAACCTTGATGTAAATGACAATCGTCGAGGAGAAATTGTAGCCGTTATTGGTGCGCCCAATTATAGATTGACGGTCTCTGAAACCACGGCAAGAACAGTCTGGCAATCTGGCCCGAGGATCGATCTGCCGGCAGGGAGTTGAAACAAGACGAGAAGTGACATAACTACGGGAAGTTTCCAGTCGTGTGCAACATAATTCGGGTGAGAGAGGTGTAGATATCCGTAATCAGCTTCTTAGCTACTGTCTTGCTGGAAGTCTCCGAGTTCACGGTGTGGACGGTTGAAAACCGTAGATGAATGATCAAGGGCTTGTCGCGAACCTATACATCACATCCTCAAAATGGAAGACTCGCCTGTAGATGCTGGCCAAAGGAACCCAGATCAAACATAGGATCAGCGTCATATAAGCCGCGAGGGCCCTGTAACCACCAATAAATTCAAAGTGAGGGTTGAAGATGAGACGGTAGGGTAATGCCAGGACGGCGTCCAAGGCGACCGCAGGACTCCGCCCGAACATTAGCCGCAATTTGCTCAAGATAGCTACTTATAATTCAAAATCGGCTTTCGTTTCTAACCAATGAGCAATACATTCTCTCCCGTAAGTTACTAACGTAACCCGCCTACTTCGAAAGTGCAAAACTAACAAGAGATATACTAGATGGCACAATTGGCTAGCGCGTCAGACTGTTAATCTGGAGGTTCGTGGTTCGAGCCCACGTGGGAGAGAACAATGTTTTCAATTAATCTTTTTAATATTCCCTGATAGGGGTTTGCTTTTCCTTTTTTTTCTCAATACTCCCCTGAGTGAGATATATTTATCAATTAGTACCGCCTCTCGGGATTAGCTTTACTGGTATTCCTCCTATTTGTTATGCTGTCTTGACTGCTATCAGCTACGTAAGCATTATAATTTGATAGACATTCATAATCTTTTTCAAGTAACGACTTACACGGGTCCAAGCACAGACGTATCCATGGACTATGACGTGCAACATTGAATGAGTTGTTGAACAACAGTTCTAGTAGAGCCAGACCTGACTTTACCAATATGAACAACAATTACTCAAACTTTTTCAAGTCGTTCTAAATTCCCCGTCATGTCGGGGCCGGTTTTGTATGTCAATCGGCTCAAATCGAGACCGAGTCGGACAACGGTGATAAGCACTAAGCACCGATCCAAAGCCCACTAAGCCCGCCACTACACCAAGCTCACCTATATTTCGTCATTGACATCGAATCCTTTCTGTCGACACCACGACAACAAAAACAACATGAAGTCGGAAGTTCGGCTTCCTAATCCATACATACGAGAACACTCACAAATGCAAGCATGTTTAGTATTCGCATAGCCGGTCTTTCTAAGGCCGGGCTATCGCCTGCATCATGGTGTAGACTATCTATGCCGATGTCTCACGGCAAATCTCCGATCCTCCCGCGCCCTCAGATCCTACTTCAACGCCGTTATGTGCAGACGGGCGGCCAATTCAAACCGCTGCGCCCGCCGTCGCCTTCCTCGCTCGGCGCTCCGAGGCCACCGCGCGATTTCAAGCACACCCGAAAATGGCTCCGGCGCATTCTGATCCTGACCGGTATCGCCGGTGGGTTCTACTTTGTAGATCGGCAAGCCTGCGCTTTCGGGATCAGCCGCTCCCTGCGCACCTTCGGTAACGGTCTCTTTGTGGCGTTCGACTACAAGCTCAACTTCCGCGCCGAACCGTTAACGGGCGGTACCGTGGGCGATCTGCACCGGCGGAGTGCGGAGAGGTTTTTCAAGGTGCTGCACGAAAATGGGGGACTGTATCTCAAGATCGGACAAGCTATCGCCATGCAGAGCGCAGTTCTACCGCCCGAGTTTCAGAAGATGTTTGCCAGGATGTTTGACGATGCGCCCCAGGACGAGTGGAAAGATATCGAGAAGGTCATACGCAAGGACTATGGCAAGAGCGCCGAGGAAGTGTTTGGTGTCAGCTTCACAGGTGAGGAGGGCAAGGGGCTTATGGAAAGAACGGCTCGAGCTTCTGCCTCTGTTGCGCAGGTACATTGGGCGAGGCTGCCGGACGGCCGAGAGGTTGCCATCAAGATCCAGAAGCCTGAGATTGCGAAGCAGGTTGGCTGGGATCTTTGGGCTTTCAAGTGAGACACCATCCCTCATGGTGCGCAAAATTCATTACTGACGCTTCCCAGGGCCGTCATGAGAGTTTACACATGGTGGTTCGATCTACCACTGTACAGTATTGTACCATTTATCACCGAGCGACTCCTTCTCGAAACCGACTTTGAGTGTGAAGCGCAAAATTCCAAGACGATGCGAAAGCTGGTCGAGTCGGAGCCAACCTTGAAAGGTCGAGTTTACATCCCAACAGTATACCCCGAGTTCACAACAAAACGCATATTGGTAACGGAATGGATCGAAGGCGTACGGCTTTGGGACAAAGACGCAATGACAAAACGTTGGATCGGGGGTCATGGTAGAGGTTCAGTTGGAATCCACGGCGAAAAGCTCCCTTCGCCCGATATGAATTTCGTCAGACAGCAACTGCGCCAGAACCCGAAGTTGGACAAGCTGAAGCCGGAGCGCGAGACGTGGAAAGGAGCGAATGGCAAAGCCGGTCTTGGCTTAAGCCGTAAAGACGTCATGACCACGATAGTTGACCTCTTCTCAGCCCAAATCTTCAAATGGGGAGTCGTACATTGTGATCCCCACCCAGGCAACATCTTCATCCGACGCCTACCATCAGGAAAGCCCGAAGTAGTCCTCATCGACCACGGGCTCTACGTCTACATGTCGTCCAAATTCCGCCACCAGTATAGTCTTTTTTGGAAATCCCTCATGACCTTCGACAACGAGACCATCTCAGAAATTACGGCCGACTGGGGCATCAAAGCCCCCGACCTGTTCGCGAGCGCGACCCTAATGCGGCCCTACGAAGGAGGCGACGGCCAGACCAGAAAGGAGTTTCTGCGAGAGATGCAGGGCAAGACGCCCGCGGAGCGACACTTCGAATCCCAGGAGCGCATGAAGCAGGGCCTCCGCGACGTCCTAGCCGACGAAGATAAGTGGCCCAAGGAACTCATCTTCATCGGGCGCAATATGCGCATCGTGCAGGGAAACAACCAGTTCATGGGGTCACCTGTCAATCGGCTCAAGCTCATGGGTACGTGGGCGAGTCGCAGCTTGTTCCAGGACCCTGGATTGCCGTGGAAGGAGAGGCTGGTTTATGCTTGGAGGCATTTGTTGTTTAAGGGCGTGTTATTCGTGACGGACGTGGCGTTTTATACATTTAAGGTTAGACAGTGGCTCGGTTGGGGAGGCGGTATGGAGGATGAGGTTGAGTTGAGGATGAAGGAGGTGGCGAAGGATTATGGGGTGGAGTTGCAGCATGACGTGTTTGATGGATAGGGAGGAAAGGGAGTAGGGAATAGGGAGAGGAAAACCTGCGGGGACACATGATGAGTGGAACAGAATAGAAAGAACAACATTCCCCTGGTTAAGTGTAATTATAGACGGAAATTCTTCTGTAGAGTGTGGATTATGAAGGTTATGCATAGACGGTGGCGAACCTGCTTGATTTTACGATTTTACGATCTCCCATGATGCATTGCGAGCTTGTGAATTGTCTGATGGGAAATGTTCGAGTTCTTCTTTCTCATATTATTCACATTTAATATGCTGTCTAAACTTGTCAATGATAAGCAAAGGTAGAACGATTCAACAATATGGATCGGGCTGGAGACTGCGAACCTCAAGGCAGTGTCTTTCTCCCGGTCGAGACCTCTGTCCTGACCTATCGATTTCTGCGATGTGCTGATATTGCACAGCCTTGTTGGCACCAGACTTATTTATGGTCGAAGATCAGGGAATAATAGTATGCTGTCTGTCTTTGAGGCTTTCCTAGTGCACCTTATCGAACACGTGTAACATTCCTAGTTCATCCAGCGTATGCAGATTCAATAAGGGCCATGGAAAATTATAGCATGTATTCGTTCTTGCTAACGAAGTGTATCACTTCGTGGGAATACCTCAAGTGACCCTTACGATCATCTTGGACACCTGATAGTTGGCTACCTTATCCCCAGGGTCCGAGTCATAAACGACGACGTTATCAGCATGACAAAAATTAACATAGTACGCATCGAAGGAATATGCTCTAATCTTTTAATAGTAATACATCTATCTCCGTCACCTATTTTGGTCGGCATGTCTATTCATTGGAGACGCAGATAATCCAGAAACCGTCTTGAAGCAGCAAGACATATGGTGAGGTCGTTCTATCCTAGCCTATTATTACATTTTATGCATAATCGGGGAATACTGTTACGAAACGCAAGGCAGCTCCTAGTTTTTCCCCATGTCGTGCTTAGGTTTTGAATACGGCAGTGAAGGCCCACTCGGGCGATTTGGGGCCAAGGCTTTGGAGCAGCCAACGACTTGCAGAGGAGGATACGCAAACGGTAGTGTGACAATAAAAGCAAAGACGACGCAAAGACAACGAACGACGTCCGTGCGAGCAGAACGACGACGATCAGTCTGTCGGGTGGGATTGGCCTAGACTTGAATGGAGTAAGGACCAAAGTCGCTGACATTACATGTTGTGCGTGGGCTAATAAAAGCTGACACGAGGGACGGCAAGATAGACTCGAAGCCTCAAACGTAGCGTAGTGTTAGTGAACTTGCGTTATGACATGATGGCCCGAATTTTCCAGATGAGATCAGCGAGCACGACTTTCGAGGCATGCTAGCCCGTAAATACTCGCTCGTCTCACAGTGTATACTGTTGTCATAATGCGACATCCATTCGGTGTGACACGACCAAGGGCAAGATGGGCGCAAAGAGGCCCAACCAACCGTGGCCGTTTCCGGGATACCACATTCAAGGACCAAGGCGACGATAGAGAGACAGCGGTAATTTCTGGGGCTGTTGACGAAAGAGTTGGACGTATGAGCCAGTAGCCGTCCCCAGATGGCTACTGATTGGGCTGTTGGACGCTGGCCCATGCGGCCGGCCGGGTTGTCTCCAGAGCCAAGTGGGTTCTCATAATGGCTAGCATAGGGCCTGTAATTTAAAAGGAGAACCTGCTCGTTCGCTCGAAGTAATTAAGATTCAATATCCGGGAATGAAACTGCAGAGAGGATTCGCGGGGAATTGGGAGGAATGCCGCTATGGAACATGGCAAGAATTCGGAGATGAAACAATTTGACAATCAGCAACCAGGAGAAAAAGTTGATACGTTCCTCAAATTGGCAATTGTCCAACAAGCTCGTCCCACCGTCCCACGTCAGGCTGATCTTACACGTGGGATTTGGTTCCCATGAAGGTTGCTGGCCGCCTCGTACAAGCGGATACCCTCTACAGACTTCACCTCTAGACCCTTCTCTTCAAAACGTCCATGTCTGGAATGATTCATGGACGAAGCGTCTCGGTGCTTCAAAAAGCCGGACAGAGCCAGAGATCCTCAGATGTGAAGTAGCGGGGTGGTAGAATGGTAGGGACGACTTGGAGATTGGATGAGGTTGGACGCAGAGCCACATGCCATACGACGTCGCAATGTGGGCAGGAACGCTTGTACGCTGGTACCTAGCGCGCGGCGTACCTGCGTGATGGGAACCCCGTCCATCGGGACATTTTTCTCTCTGGGCGAATTGATTTTCGTCTTTGCAGCCGGCCAGCCCTCCACCCAGACTGGGCCGGGACAGCCCAACCCCGGTTGGCCGCTTGGCGCTTCCCCCTTTCGGCGCCTGGATGTACATTGCGATTTGACTCAATCCCAGCTTCTCACCAGAGACAGAAGAAACCTGGAGAGACAGACGCTGGCTGAACTTTTCCACACAACTCCTTTCTCTCATCATGGTCAATCTCTCCCTCTTGTGGTGTTCAGTGATTCGCACAACCAGTCAAAGTTGCCTCAGAGGCTCACAGGATTCTCCGTTCTATTCAATGTATTCTTAAGTTCTTGATGACTGGGCTCAATCAAGCTCTAACCCGTTACTTGCGCCATCGTTCCCCGTCCTAATTACGCACATTGCACCACGAGCACGGCGCGTTGACTGACCACCTGCACCCGCAAAGCCGCATCTGCCATCTGCAGCACGACACGCCCAAGATCTGCTCTTGCCCTTCCAGGCAGATCTTCCAAGACCGCCTCCGGCGCATCGCATCCTCAACGCCACGCCCCAAGTAAAACATCTCTGCAAAGCGCAGTTAACGATTGCATCTGGAATTGCATCACTGCCCGCCCCCCGCGCACACTTCCATTATCTCTTGAGGTCGGTACACGTACATTTCATAATATTTTACTCTCATAAGTGGCCGACACAATTGCGCCTTGGCTTTGATATTGTACGATACTGCCCAGCGTATCTATCTCCATTGACAAGGCGACCTGGCTCTGTTCCTGCGAGCAATCGCATCTGCAACCTGAGATAGCAGTACGTACCTGCGCGCAGAGAACAGGAGGACGTATTCCAAGACGCAGCTTCAGCTAGCTGCATATTGCCCCCGAGATTTCAATTCGCCGAGCGGCGGCAACCGCACCATCAACTCAGTGGGCACAGGAGGTGCTTCCCAACGGGGAGAGGCTCGCTTTTCTTGTCGGTGGAGAGTAGCTCATTTCTTGGGCGCCCGATACTTTCTTCGCCCTCTTGCGCATTTCTCCTGACGGGTCCGGTTTCTATTCACCATTGCCAACATTTCCTTAACTTGGACTGTGGTAGATAATGGCCGTCTAAGACATTCTACACCTCACACGAGGGTTTCTTGGCATTTGGCTGACGTCTGCGGTCTTTGTGTCGTCTAGGTTGATCCACTGATATACAGTCTGTCGCTTGTGTACACTCGTTCCTTGTCTGCAAGCATCACAACATCCTATCGCGATACCCCCATTCTGTACCCAAACGCAAATCGTACTTGCCGGTCCGTCTGTCCAACCAACTGCAGGAGCAGCAAAGCAAAGCAAAGCAACAAACGCGCAAAATATCCTCATTTGAACCTTCCCAAGCCAACAACATTCTCGAGCTTGCCAACTTTTGTGCCTCAACCCAAAAAAATTCGCAAGTTACGCCCGACATAAGCATCGTTTCCCCGGCTGCAACGGCTTTTTCAACGTTCGTTTGCTACCTAAACCCCGAAAATTGAAAGCGCGCCCCTCCTCCACCGGGTGGTTTCAGCTTGTCGGCGGGGAACAAAGAGGTGTCAACCGTTGAAACCCAATCGCCAAACAGTCTGTTCCATTTCGTCATCCTCCACAGGATACAGGGTTCACACCCATTGCTTTTGCCACTCCGTTCCCAACCATCTTTGGTGCTTGGTTCTTTGGTCCCGAGCTGTTTCCAGGCGCAGGGTAATCGCAGTCGCAGGCTGCAGTCGCAATACAGAGTTTCCAAAGCTGAAGGAACATGAGCGAGCCGCCGCGTCGCTCCTCCTTCGGAATGTTGCTCCGACGTAAATCTAATAGCGATCTCAAGGGGAGCAAGAAGCAGCGAGAGCTTAGGGAGCAAGAGCTGCAGCGCCAACATGCCGTCCCAAAGTCTCCCCCACGGCTACCCGATCTCTACAATGCACTGTCAGGTGGTGTGCGTCCAGACTCGCTTGCTATAGTTTCGGGCCAGGCAGATCCCCATCATCACCAGTACCACCCACAACAACAACAACAACACCGGCAACAAAAACACCAATACCCTCCATCAGGCAGACCATCGATGGATCCTGGCCGTCCCTCCATCTCCTCTAACCCACCCGTTCCTCCCGTCCCTGCTGTCCCTGCCGTCCCGAACGGATCGTTGGTCGATCCTTATGCTCGCACTGAAAGCATGACGCACCGTGGCCGTTACAGCTATGCTAGCAGTGCTATCAGCACCATCAACAGCCCTAGGAGGGTCCGCAGAAGAAAGGACCCCACACCTTTCAAGTATGTCACATCCACGTCACGTCTTGTTCACGACAGTATACTGACAATGTCACAATAGCATTCTCATCATGGGCACTAGTGGCTCCGGCAAGACGTCATTCCTCGAGTTTCTCAAGACCGCCTTAGCTCTGCCTCCGAAGAAACGCTCTCAGCGAGCAACCGAGATCGGGGAAGAGGTGACGGTCAAAGCCGCCGCATCAGGCAACTTCATTCCCCACTACCTCGAAAGCGAGATCGATGGTGAACGGATCGGACTGACACTATGGGACTCGGAGGGCCTCGAGAAGAACGTGGTGGACCTCCAACTAAGGGAGATGTCATCTTTCCTGGAGAGCAAGTTCGAGGAGACATTTGCTGAAGAAATGAAGGTGATAAGATCACCGGGCGTACAGGATACGCACATTCATGCAGTATTTCTCATCCTCGACCCGGCTCGTCTCGATCGCAACATTGTCGCGTCAAAAGCCGTGGCTTCGAATGGTCAGCATGGCAGATACCAGTCCAACGCTTCACGCGTCGTTGGGGGCCTAGATGAGGATCTTGATCTACAAGTAATGCGAACACTCCAGGGCAAGACGACAGTCATCCCGGTTATCTCCAAAGCAGATACAATCACCACGGCGCACATGGCGGTGCTCAAGAAGACAGTTTGGGCGAGCCTCAAGCAGGCCCACTTCGACCCTCTGGAAGCCCTCGGTCTCGACGACGAGGACGGCTCTCCGGATTCTAGCAGAATCGATGAGGGCGATGAGGAAGATGCCGAGGACGGCGAGAAGTTATTAAACGAAGCAGAAGACAGCGAGGAGACAGATAGCGATGGATTTCCCATTCAAGGCCGAAGCTCGCCGACTACCCAGAGACGTTCAAGTAACTCGGCTCGCCGGATCAAAACGGAGGAGGACATCGACCAGCTTCCATTGCTTCCCATGTCTATCATCAGCCCAGATATCTACGAGCCGGGTGTCATTGGCCGCAAGTTCCCATGGGGCTTCGCTAACCCATACGACGAGGAGCACTGCGACTTTACTAGACTCAAGGACGCCGTCTTCAACGAGTGGCGAGGCGAGCTACGTGAAGCCAGCAGAGAGCAGTGGTACGAAGGCTGGAGAACCAGCCGACTCAAGCACCGCGATTCTTCAGTTCGACGACGATGAAGACGCATCAAGAATTTATGAATGTTTTTTTTTCACCAGTGGGACCTTTCCTACTCGGCTCCCTGGATGATCGGACGCCATTCCCGCATGTCTAGCGATTTCTTTTGATTGTCATTCTACGCAGCATACCCCAATTCTTTTTCGCGACCCCAGTGTCTTATCATGGCTCTTCTTGGCGACGAGAAGAACACTCGACAGCAGTCCGACGAACAGGGCGCATCAAGTTCTCAATTCGGATTGTTCACATAACCCCCCGAACTCACCCAATCCGCCACAGAGGGCCATGCATGTCTACCTGTCACTTCGGACACTACAAGCCTGTAATTTTTAAGAACTCTTCTCAACGCCACGCATGATGATTCTGATATCACATCTTCATCCTCACCCTTTGTCCTGCACAAACACGACTGCCGGCACGGAACACAACGGAAGGACACCGGCGGGTCCTGGGCGGCCTTTTTCTGATTTTCGGCCGCATGGCCCGATTACGTTACGCAAAAAACTACTACTTCATTTGTCTTTTTTTTTTCTCAAACCCCAAAATCTTAGGATTCTTTTTTTCTTCTTCTGTTTTTTCGGATATTCCCCTCACTCACACACGCACTGCTATGATTTGGTGAACGACCGTGGAACGGAAGTGTGGTCGCTGATGGCGGTCATTGTACACCTCGAGAAGCAGGTATTCATTGTTGGAAGTGTTGAGTATTCTTCTCTACGTGTGTGGAAAGGAAGGGGAAGGAACGTTGTTATTCGTCGAGAATGATGAAGTGTTGCAGACTCCATGATGAGTTGCTCAGAGGACTAAAAGTAAAGCATTGAATGCACATTGCAATGTCCCCCCTTGTCTGTACGGTTACTTGCACCAGAGAGAGACGAGATGCGACGACTTTCTTAGAAAGCTTCTGGAATTACATTCCCCCGATTCTCTTCATGACTGTCTTGTTTGACCTTGGTTATATGATACTCCACTCGGTGTAGCCGTGACTAGCTAGTCGACTTTAATGGTTTAGTTGGCAACGCCAACATTAGCTTGCTATGCGGAGCCTATTGAGACCCGAATTGCCAACATACAAGAACCAACTTAGCTTATTGATCGTCGACCTGGGGAAGATAAAATATTGGGTATAGTGACGACGATGCCCATCTTGAGAATCAAACCGGACCTGATGGACAACTTGCATCTCCACAGGCTAGCTTCAGAACCGAGTGCCCACCCCATGTTTGGGTGACACCTTGTAAGAGAGATGGTTGTGGAGGTTTCAATGAATTACTCTGGGGACGGGTGAGGGTAGAGAAGAGAAGAGAAAGGGATGGATACCAGCATAAAAGACTGGGAAAGAAAACGAGGGAGAGCTTCCTAATTATCCTTCTTCCCATTTCTCGACCGGTCAGCCTGCCGGTAGGCAACTTGGACATGGTTGCGTGGTCCCAGGTTACGTGGGCCGATCCTGATGGCGTCTGGTCAGAAGACCTCATTCACTTTCAAACGAATAAACAAACGGTAGCTACCGTGAGAGGGTTTCGCAGTAGGCATTCACTGTCAGGGAGGGTTAACTCCGGTATGCGGGTTTTGCATGTCCGTGGTCCTGATGTTCGGGGCAAGGGGGCCACGCGTCTGATAGTGCTGGATATTGGTCGGGCAAGCAGGAACTGCCTAGTGCGAGGTCAAGGGATGCTTTCTGGTGGTGATGTTGTGCCACCAGCTTCGGATCTTGCCGACGACGTTGAAGCTCGAGTCGAGTTCGATAACTGGGGTAAGGGGGAATAGAAGTGCTGAGCGACCATAAAACCTGCCGGTTCCAATCACATGCAGGTGAGCCAGCTTACACGTGGAAGCAATAATTAACTGGATGTGGTCTGACGAGCTGTTGAAAAGGTAAAACTTGGTGTTAGCCGCGGTCTCCCGAGGCGGGCTTTTCCTGGAAGGGTAATCGTACTATACCTTGACTGATGCATGTGCTATATTCAGTGTACTTATTCAAGCTTGAGGCTACACCTTGCTTGGTGAAGACGCCTCTCAGAAAGTGTCGACGCAGTTTGTGTAGATATTGGTTGCGAATAACTAGATACAATTCAGTGGGAAGTCAGTCCAAACCACGAAATTCACGCAGCTGGCTGGAATCATACGGTAGCAAGTGATGGCGAACTGTACTATTCGAGGTGCAGGTCTGCGGGAGGGACACTCGAGGTGTTTGGGCTGTACTCTGTCGACAGCGGCGAATAGTCTTCTAGCGGTGAATGAAACTTTGATTTGATCGTCGTCTAGAGCACCAAGAAAGTATGTCATAACATAAGAACCAATGGAAAACTCGCAGAGACTGGCATCCAAGATGTGTTCTTCCCTGCACCAGACCATCCGGGTATAGAATCAAGAGTTGCCAAAAGGTAATCACAACCTAGAGTGGCCCTAGTGTTTTTCCCACCAGTATACGACGAACACAGCCCAGGAAGGTAGGACGGCCGTTCCATTGGATAATCTTGCGCCATCCCTGGTCCACGGGTACCCCTCAAACCCCCAAAGTAGCCGGGCCCTCCTCGGGAATGTTAAACTGCGACAACTCCAGACGCAGACATGACAAGTGTATCACTAAGCAAGTCATGGACGTTCTGGTTGATCTACCTAGCATCGCACCGCACACATCTTCACGTACTATCAGCACGTACCCTCATTGCCAAACCGACAAGAAAACTACTCCCCCCGATTCCCCGTAGCTGTCACGATGATCCGCAGGGAGAAAGAAGCCCTCAACGTTCCTGCCCCCCGGAATATCGAAAGCCCGTCATCCACTAACTGACCACCCAAAGTAAAAGAGACGAAAACGAAAAGCAACATATCTTCCTTCACGGCCGACTGTATAATGCGTAACTCTAACTGGATCGGTCCCCTATACTCCGTTCTTCCTGTCAACCACCCCTTGCTTCCGTAAGCCAGTTGTAGCGTCGATTAACGATGCCGAATCTTCCCCATTGCCCATGTCCTCGCCCCATAGGTGTACGGTATCAGTATTGACTGAGTCATGCTTCATCCCTATCTTGCCTGACTCGAGCATCATGATTGCGGCTACTTGGTATATCGTGCTTATGATTTGGATCCCCAGGCACAAATTAATCAAAACAATACCATAGCTCCTAAGCTCTCGGAATAGCCTCAAAGTATCAAGTATGACGATATTTGAGGACATCTCCGCGACGTGCCCTGCCGCGGCCTAAGTACCACGGTCAAGTATTAAGCAGGTAGCGCTGTCTAGTTAGTTAGTTACTATCTAGGGAGGCTGTATGCAAGCTTGTTCTCAGAAGTAGATGGGTGGTATGGGCAAGAGAAAACAACTTGTTTCCATGACAGGGTGGGAATTGGACGGGGTGCGAGAAATTGATAGAAGACTGGCATCCCCCCGTCACCCCCTTTCCCCCAGGATAATGCCTTTCTGCTTTGTCTGCCCCTGCAATGCCAAGTTCCCACACATGATAGCCGCCAAGGGACCTCACTAATTAAACACCGCACGAGGGTCAGTGAATATCTCCGAGCAATCATTGAAAGATCTAAGCAAGTGTTCCGGATGTGACACTCACGTTGCTCTCTCTCAAGTATATCTGGCCCACACTCCAACAAATTTCAGTCCACAAAGAACGACGAAGAATACACAGGTTGAACGGTGGTTGAATTTCTCTCAGTTGCGCCATAGGTCCCATATCTATCTCCTTAAGTCGTAGATACTCAAGCCAACAAACCCAAAAGCAAAATGCACTGCTTCAAGGAGAAATAAAGACAAGCCTTGACAAAACCACAACACCGAAGCGATTTCGCAAAATCCACCCAAAAAATGATATCAAAAGAACCCTAGAGACCCACAAGATCCAGCCCCATCCCCCAAGCCATACCATGATATCTAGTTTCTCCCCCCCGCACCGGTCTGAATATCACAAGGTTCCCATGTTGTGGTAGACCGGCGCGTGCCGCATTGCATTGTGCTTTGTAGCCCCGTTTTGTTTGCCTGTTCATTTCCTCTCGATAAATTTCTTCTTACTTTCTTTCTTTCTTTCTATTGAGGCCAGCGACTTCCATGTCCGAGAACTGACTGGCTGCCACGTGGGTAGACTAGCCAGGCTGGCAGGCGGGGCAAGACGGCCCTGGGCTCGTACTCCATTCCAACCACAAGGACTCCAAATTGCCCCTCATTCTGTCGAAGCTCATGCGGTACTAGCGAAAAAGTTGATGGTGCTGTTGCTGTCCAGAAGTATATCCCCTCTTCCACTAATTTCCATGTTCTCGTATCCCATAGTCAATCGCCGAACGCCCACATATAAGTAGTAGCCCTGGGTGGTGACGCAACTCATAAGAGCTCGTCACTCCCACTAGCCACGCTCTCCTGAATAGCCTTAATGATAGCGCGCTCCTCGAACACGGGACCCTGGCCATCGCACCTAGCCTGGGGTTTCAGCCGCTCGCTCACATCGCCAATATCGACGAGGCCGCGCTTAAACATCTCATGGTTGATGATGAATTCCCAAGTGGCGCCAGCGGCCAGCAGGCGCTCGCCGGCCTCGGACTCGACGATGCGGTGACTGGGGGTCTTGTTGGTGTGATTGGCGAGAAGGTCCGAGTAGAAGTCGGTGGGGTTGTACGACATGGGGCCCGTGGTGGTGCTAGGCGGCGACAACGAGCCGTTTTGATTTTGTTGGATGCTCGACGTGGCCCGAAGGATCTCGTTCTCGATGCTCATCTTTTGGAGATCGCGCTTAAGCTTTTCGTTCTCGGAGGCTGTCATGTGCTGCGCTGCCTCAAGGCTGGCTAGCTTGGCTTCTAGGTCTTTCACATGGCGTTCTTTGCGTTCACGAAAGGCACGTTGACTAGTCGAGACAAGAATCGGTTAGTTGATCCCCCGGTTTCAAATATGGGCCAGACTTACGCAGCCCGATTTTGGGCTTTCCGGCGCGATTGAGCTGGCGTCATATCGTCATCGTCCGAGTTGGAGGCATTGTTGCGGCCCTGATCGGGATCTGCCTTGGTCAAGGGCAGTATGTCTGCGTGGTTGTTCTTCACGACAGGTACTCCGGCGGTAGCCGCTGCTGCTGGTGGCGGCTGAGACTGGGCGTGCGCGCTGGGATGCGTCGGCGGTGTTGGTGGGCCTGGTGGTCCTGGAATGGTTTGTTGAGTTTGATGGTTGAATTGAGCATACTGGTTGAAGTTCTGGAAGTGGTCGTTGCTCTGGAAATGGTCGTAGACATCCTAGAGGTCGATGGCGTATTAGTGTTGAAGCTCGAGACAATGGCGACAAATAGAGTCGAGGCACCTACCGGTGGGGACTGGTTATTGAACTCATCAGAACCGGCCGAGTTGGAGGCCGACGGGGTCAGGGGCGGGATCCCGATAAATTGATAAGGTTGCGCTCCGCTGTAGTAGCCGTGAGAAAAGTCCATCATGTACTTTTACCGACCAGAGTTTGGGCAGGTGTAGAGCTTTGCGAAGGAGGACGAGAATGGGAATGGGCAACTTTGGAAAGAGCCCAAGGTTGCGGGATACAGTGGGTTCTCCGATGTTGCTTAGTTGCGGGGGACGAGAGTGAGCACAGGACACAGCAACCACTACGAGAGCTGTCTGGCCTAAATTGCTTGGTAAATCTTACGCCCTAAACTCAAGGCCCTGGTCTGCGTCCCTGCCACACGATCGCACAGCTGTCTGTGTCGACACGACAGGCTGGGTATTATCCTTATAAGAAAGCGCCCAATGATGGTCGATCTCAGTTGCATCGATCGAGGCCGTATTGCCCGAGTTCTGGATCCGATATGATAACTCTGTTTTCAAGGAATGAGAGGGGCAGAGTTGGATTCGTGGCGAGTTGTCAAACTTTAAAATGTCATCGCATTCGATGGTATGGCAACTTTGATGTGAAAACTAGCGCCACCCTTTCATACCCATGGGCCTTGATAGCCATGAGGAGCCTGTTGCCCGGTGTCTACAAGTTGAATCAACCGCCCGCCACCCCGCCCGTCTCCCCCCCCGGCATCGCACAAACCGCAACCAGGTCGACCATAACGGCGTGCCAGGATCCAATGTGCAATAGTGGACCGGCCAGCCTGCTATGTACCAGTCTACTATGTAGCCTGCAAGGAGACCAGGGAGTGCAGCTGGAGTCGTACTCATCATTACGCGGTTCTGGAAACATCTCCATGGCCAGGGGCCAACTTTTCCACGTTGGTTGTACGAAACGGAGATACATCAACAGAATGTTGAAACTTCTCATGACACTGCTTTGTGCTCTTCATCGTTTGTCCCTGTATCATCGTAAAGTAACCCGTCCCTTGTCGAAAGCTCGCAGCGGCGCCGCGCACGTCTGGGATAACGACCCCTCATGCACGAACCAGTACCATGGGCCGGGATTGGGCGTTGGCAACTTCGTCCTCGCAATCTTCTCATCCGTGGACGGCTCTCCGTCCGCTCCATCGCATCAATGATACCCAAAATATCGACAGCTATTCTCACCCCGGTCTGAAGCCGACGATTAGATTGGATCAGCTGAGTAGAGACCAAACCCGATAACTCATATTGTCTCTTCTGGGTTGTAATCCAACAGCCATCTATCTCCCCCTCCTGCAAGCCCACCAGTTCAGATTGTAAGGCTGCGAGTTGATCTAGACGAAGACGGAAAACATACAAGTGTTCTCCGACAACGACGGTAATTACGGACAGCCAGCTGTTGGCATCAAGCGGACGTGCTGCACGGCCGCATAAGATGTTTGCTGCGAAAGAGATGGATTCCTCCTCGTCCCAGCTCGTCTTCATACCGAAGATTGAAACAAGTTGGAGAACTCCAGAGTCTAATCGGGGACAAAGTACCCACTAGAGCTCTTGTTTCGCTAGCGCTGGTCTAGTGCAAGCTTCAGTCCTCTGGCGGGTTCTCCGCACCATCTCAGATTCCCGTTCTGCCTTTCGGCTTCTTTACCGGCTTCATTCAGTGGGCTGACGGTCAAGACATGGAACTTAATTGCGTTCAATAGAACAGTACTTGCGAAGCCAGTTCGCGGTTCTGTCCTTGACAACTCCGGCCCAATGTTCAACCCATCCTGCTACTGCGTACGTTTTGAGATAACACTTTCGCGCAACTTTTCTCGAACACTGCCTGCCTCTTTACCGGTAGAGATTTGCAAGGGAACAAAAGTTCGAAACATTCGAGAAGCTGTCGATCCTGCTGTCCCTGATAAGATGCCCGAGACTATGCATCGGATAATGCAGACACCTTGTCACCCCACCCCTGGCAGCATCCTTAGGACAATGGGATTGGGCCAGGTCGGGCCAGATTCCAGTATTCCGGACCGTGAAATTGAATCCCAGTGCATGAGTGCCATTTGCAATGTGAGACCAGCGAGGTTATTCGGCGGTACACAATCGCTATGGTATGTTGGTACCCATGTCCCTGTCGTCTCCTTCAGAATTGTGCTGCAGCTACTACGGTATCAGGCCAAAGTTTTCACCCCCCTGACAAGTACCAGTGGACCACTGCCAAGGCAACACTATACTAATTCTAGCCTAGCCTACTCATGCCAACGAAAAGGTACTTCCACCTCTGATTCCAACTTGCTGTCAATAACGCGTCCTCATTATCGCGTTTCAGTAACCACAATGGGGACTAAACACCTTACGGAAGCCGATCGCCAACGAATTCGAACCCTTTATTTCGACGGTGGTAAATCGAAAGTCGAAATTCATACTATTACAACATTTTCTCTTAATCAGATCAAGACAGCTATTAAGGCCTCTTCAAGCCAGGTAGCTAAGAGATCTGGTAGACCCCGGACTTTATCTCGTGAGCAAGAAGAAGAGCTCATTACATATGTAACTAGTTCTAAGCAAGGCCGTAGAGCCTCATTCCTCCAGTTGTCAATCATCCTTTTCCAGTCCCTCTTCGGAGTTTACGTTATACGAACTACCCTCCGCCGGCTCGGATTCAAGAGACATACTGCGCGCCGAAAGCCTCCTATCTCAGAAGTTAACCGACAAAAGCGCCTCGCCTGGGCCCTCGAACATGTCAGCTGGAAACCAGAGCAATGGGCTCAGGTACTTTGGACCGACGAGACATGGATTACAGGAGGACACCACCGAAAACAGTACGTTACACGACGACCAGGAGAGGAATGGGACCCGACCTGTATTATCGAACGACACCAACATAAACAAGGCTGGATGTTCTGGGGCTGTTTCTCAGGCCTTGGAAAAGGACCGGGAATCTTCTGGGAAAAGGATTGGGGTTCTATTACTGCCGAGACATATCGATCCCACACAATTCCTATTATCGATGACTGGATACAACTCTGTCAACGAGACCTCGGTACACACCTTACATTAATGCAGGACGGCGCTCTCACTCACTCGGAAATTGATACAGTCACAGATCTTACGGATAGGGGCATTAATATAGTACAGTGGCCACCTAATTCCCCTGATCTAAACCCGATAGAGATGTGCTGGAACTGGATGAAGGACTACATTGAAGATAAATACGGTATTACTGAAAAGCCTAGCTATGATCGTCTTCGGATATGGGTAAAGGAGGCTTGGGATGAATTACCTGAGAGCTACTTACAGGAGCTTTTGAAATCAATGCCAGAGAGGTGCGAAGCGGTGATCGCGGCCAACGGAATGCATACAAAGTACTAGTAAAATGTATTGGATGCATATGCCAAGAGTTAGCGCGTGCCAAGGTGGGGCACGGTACAAACACACAATTGAAAACTTACCCATAACACCATAGTACACATCATCTGATAGCTGGCGGGTACCAGGCCTCGATCTACGCAGATATGCACTCGTCAATCTGCTGCTGCATTCGACACTTAAACAGCGGCCTCGTGACAACAAAGTGAGACAAAAGGGCAGACCATTATATGCGATAGATTATGGTGCAACACCAGCTCCGTCAGGCAGCCGCTGAATCGCCTGTCTCACGTTCATCACGTGGCAAGTGCATGGCCGTATAGCGCCATTGTTTCTGGTCTAGTAAGCTAAGCCGCTCAGCTTCGTCCAACCTGGCGAACAAACGCCCTTCGCGAGACTCATGTCGAGCTGTACGAAGCGGTCGAAGGACATTGTTCGAACGTTGCGCCTAAGATTGTATCGAAAGTTTAGTATCTACGCGAACCGTTTCTGGCAGGTGATGGGATTTCCAGTTTCAACGGCTGATCTTTAGAGATGCTACTTTTGCCTAGCCAATCGGTAAGGAGCCTAAATATAGAACGGCTGACTAACGTCCTCCAAGGGGTACTGCGCTGTGGCAGAGACGAAGCTCTCCAAGATGAAAAGCCATGTTCTAGACTTCGTGGTGATTATGTGGAGTTAGTCTGCGCTCATTGGAACATACACACCAAAGTCAGGTGGAGTATTGCAACTTTTCTCCCCTGTCAGGGGTAGGCTTCTCAGCCTTGCCATGGTTGAGAATGCGTCTTGAGTCAACTTGTTGAAGATCGAAAGACCCCTTAAGAAACCAAGGATTGGCCGGTGTGATGCGATATAAGTTGAGGGCTGTCAATGGGCATGGTGTTGATGTAAGCTGATCACAACACAGCGACTTGGACGTCGGCCCGCAAAGCATCCTGGAAACCTTTGAGGTTGACTGCCTGAGATGAACTCCGGTCAAAATCACTGCAGAAACACTGCGAAAATCTTTGCCATGAAAAAGGCCGTGTTGAATACGGCTTGTGTGAGCATGAACGCCATACGACCTCCTAATTATGCTCGCAAGAACGTGGTCATGTTGCCTGCTTGTACGACCAGCAACTTCTATAGCAAACGAATTCCAGTCGATTCCGGCCCAGACATACCCATGTGCATTGCGTGAATATCACCAGCGCCTGGAGAGACACCAGCCTGTCATCTTACCACAGATCCAACCCTGAATTCCGAAACACGTGGCGGGCTGGTGCTGAACACACCGGTGACGCGTTGTTGGACCTCATGTAGATGCAACAAGCTGGCCCTGGAATTATTAGTGCTTGTCAATAATGCACAGCGAGCTAAAGGAGTGAGGATTACCGGGAAGCAACTCACGCAGCAAGAAAGTGGCCAGAGGTAAAAACACACGTTTCCTGACGGCAATGGGTCTCATGACATGCCGGATGGCGGCCGGTGTCTGTGGCAGATGAGCTGGAGCTTTCCCCTGGCTTCTCTCAGGTTGGCGTCTCCATCCGGAACAGCTGGCTACCTATCTAACACAGCGGTCTGTCTATTCAGACTACCAAGCGATGTTCGCAGAATGCCCTGGACGGCAGTACAGCTAGGTTGACCAGGTATTCGCCTCATTGCCAATAGTCGAGAGTGACAGATGTAGGTGTATTTGGCTTCTACCCGTTCAAAGAACAATGGCTTGCCCGAAGCCTTAGAGTGCCGTAAACTCTGATTGAGAGACGCCGCTGACCCTCATGACTTGTACAGACTCGCTAAATCTTGGGGTCACAGTATATGATGTGTACGAGGATACATCGGCAGCGGCTGTTGATCCCAAGATAAAACAGGGGGACATGGCCATGCGAGGTGGTGGAGGAAATTATCGTGGATAGCTTGATTCAGGTGGGTTTTTGGCTTTCTAGCAGCCCACGTCACGATGATTCGGGACTGAAGTTAGCAGCTTCCGGATGCAGGAGGTTCCTGTTGGGAGGAAACATTGCTTCGGGATGGGTGATGGGAAAGTCCAGGCAGGAGCTAGACATTCGCAGTGATCCAAGTGAGTCGTCTGTTTCCGGGAATGCTGTCTGGTTTCTTTCTCAGGCAATTTATCCAGGCAGGACAGCAAAGTCGCATCGCTGGTCGTCTCCAATATCAGGCATTGCGTAAACACCAAAAGTTCCAGACAATCCCAAGGCTCTTTCCGATAATTTGCCAAGGCTGCCACAGTTGTTCAGTTGGCTTTTCAAGTTTGGGAAAGAACGAGCTGCTGGGTTGGTGGTGCTGGTTGTGCTCGCCCGCGTTGTACCTCCCTCAGGTTCAGTTCTGAGCTCTGCCTTCATCCCGTCCACAAGGGGACCGGTCGTCACCAATTGATCACCATCGCCCAATTCACTCTTTTCCACGGCCTGGCAACGCTGTGTTCTTCTCTTTTATACGTCGGGACTCTTGCCCTTCTGGCCAAAGCCGACGCATTTTCTGGAGTTGGACTTTGGGTCCTTGCCATTCATTTCCATCCCACTTACCTTAAGGTATCCAAAAAACACCAACGTCTGCACGACGTCATATACAGCATCCTTCTTACTTCACGCTTGCCTCCACACCACTACTCGGTTGTACTCCCCGGGCAGACTATTCCAGCAGTCGAGTCAACTAGTAGCGATACGCTCATTGGTCTTGACACCATGGAGACTCCCAAGCAGCAAAAGCAGCAGCAGCAAAGCCCCCAGATCTACACCACCGTGGGCTCCATCTACAATCCCCATGCCACGCCCCTTCAACCTCCTGCTCGAAGAGGTCGCACCGTCAAGTGGCCGCCCAACTCGGACTACATTCACAAGTCAGCCTTGGCTGGTTTCTCCTTGAAGGGTTCCATGTCACCTCCCACGACAGCCAACAGCCTCCAGCAATACTCGCCCCTGCAGCAGAACCAGGACCGTGCCGTCAGTCCTGGCACTACCAGTCCTGAGAGCTTTTATAACTCAGCTATGCTTGCTGGCAACTCATTTACAGCTGCACCTGCAGCCTCCGACAAACATGGCGATGCAAAAGTCGATGATAATGATGATGTGGAGGTGGATGAAAACCTGAGGAATATGTCTGTGAAGACCCTGACCAACCTAGCATCCTATCCCAACCCTATGCAGAAGAATGCACAGATGGTTCTATCTCGTGCTCGGCCCTTGGCGAACATAAGCAACGCATCTATGCCCAACTTGCGAAATACCCGGTCTGACCCGGCCACACTGGCCAACCTCCTACAATCCGATGGGGTCAGTGAGTACGAGGCGCAGTCATCGCGAAACGCTTTCAAGGCGGTCTTGTCAAAGGGCTATGGCGCGCCTCAGCCCCTGACTGCCGGGCCCCCGGGTCTGCGCCAGCACAAGTCGTCTACCCTCGACACTGACCGACAGAGATCGCGAGTCTATGATGACGCAGCTCTAGCCAAGCTAACCGCATCCAATCTCAACTACCAACAATACCAGTATCAATACCCGTACGCATTGGCTCGGCAGTCCACCCCATCATTCAAAAGTGAGGGTTTCACGTCGGTCCAAGCCCATTTGGCCAGAGAGGCCTCATTGAACGAGTCGACAAAAATCAGTGATACTCTCACTGCAGAGCAAGTTCGCCCCTTCTATCCCTTTGGAATTCCACACGACTTCAGCTCCCGAACGAAGCCACTTCCGCCTGGCTGGGCTGAAGATTACCCTCTCGATATTTTTGGCATGCCCAAGAATCGCGGCCAGGCGGCCCGCCAGGCTAAGATAGACGCTTATTTCTACGCTGGAAACGACATGATCAACACCTCGATGGACGATGCTATTAGAGAGAAGAGCCGTCGCGATTTCGAGCGGACTATCGGCGTCATTGGGGATAAACGAGAGAAATCCAAGGACAAGGTCGTCAACAAGCAGTTGACCATCGAGGAGGCGAACAAGGTTCCTGCCAGCGAACATGCCGAGGCCCTACTTAATATGACCTTTCAAACCCTGATCAATCACCCCCAGTCTTCCACCGGGTCGACTTTGCCCAAGTTTGAGTACAAGAAGGATTAGCTGCCAATGATGCAACATCGTTATAGCCAGCAGGCTAACGAGGAGAAGTGGACGACGAATGCTATCTCTGCAGCGATGTGAAGGAGGCAGTTGTCGGAGGCGTTGGAAATGACGTCTTGTAGCGATGTGGACTTGGAGATGCCTACCAAATCTGGGTCACCCAAGGGCCATGATCTTGGCTTGATCATTTTGGTTTCTCGCCGTCATGAATATGACTGTACGCGACTCGACACTCATCTACCCCCTCAAAGAACGGCCACGAGTTTGTCAAAACTCAATGATTCATCACGATTCTTCCTCGTTCACCTCGATACCGTCGTCCCATCCTCGTGATTTGGTTGAAGTGAGGAGTTGGTTTCGCGGACGATGCTTTGAGGCGTTGGACCATAGTGATTGGTTCTGGATGTGGGGATTGAATTGGAGGAACGAAGCATAGTGAGAGTTGGCCATTCTGCATTGGGTGGGCAAGTGACGAAGTAGACATGCTGGAGGAAGCAAAGGTCAGCCGGAACAACTCGCAAGGCATCATGAGCCGCCACTTGCGAACATGAAGGCGATAATTCGGATCCCTGGACTTTAGCTTTGCATTCGCAGAAGTATTGATACACACCTTAATAGACTTTAATAATGTGTACGGACTCGCGCTTAATTGATTGCTGATTGCGGAAGTCTTACGCGGGGAAGAGTTGTTGAAGAAGTAGAATCCCATGGCAAAGTGTACATGCCGAGGGGCAGCCAACCCCTATCCGACCCGGCTGAGCGACTCGATTTCGTAATTTGTGACAAATGACCCACGACCGGAACCACTACCATTAAATAGTCCACACAGCCTATAGATCCAGCACCCATGCATGTCTGCGTGTGTCTTCTAAAATTGCTGGTGGCCGATGGCAATGTTGGTGTAGTTGGGAGTGTAGTTGGGCCGGCTTGGTCAAGCTCTTTGTAGGGAATTGTAATCATTCAAATCTGTCTATATTGGTATCTCGCGTGTTCGTTCTATGATTCCTCTCATCATTCAATACCACCAAAACTCTGCCCGGCAGTATCAGAAACTGCTCGAGTCAAGATAGATAAACGTATATAAAGCATAACCGCCTGAACTCCATTTGCTCGCGTGCGTCCTTCGTAGTTCAGACTATCTGTTCATCAAGGAGAGAAAACCAACCTTAAGAAAAGGCGTTCCTCGCTTTGTCTTGGCCTTCATAAGTCATTAGCCCATTATACTGAATTGCCTCCTCGAGGCCTCCCCGCCAACCCGTCTGTTTCTCGAGACCTCATGTACCAGCTGCGCCTACTTACCGTTACTTTCGCGTATTGCTCAAGGTATATGGCTCGTAGCTTCTCCGACGACTTCGGAGAGATCATGTCACATCCCCACTTTGCTGGCGTTTTCTTTCTGTCGCACGCGGACACAAGAGAGAAATACCTCTACTTCTCCTTCTTCCCATTGCTATTCTCCTCCTGGACTTCCACATATGGGTGCTTAATAGTCAGGCAGTAGATATCGAGGTAATCGCAAATGGTAACAATGACATCGACGACAAAACTGCCATAGACGCCAATCGCCATGCCCAGCATCGAGAACATGAATGCAACTTGGTAGACATCATCACCCAGCGCACTGGGCCATCCAAAAGTCCACCCGAGCTTAGACTGTAGCAACGGACCAAGCGAGTCGAAGACGCCCCAGGCAAGCGGCACAACCAGCACGTTCCAGTAAGGGAAATCAAGCTTAACGAGATGCGCCGTGATCATCTGGCCCACGCTGTACGCATTGACGATACCAGCGAACATGGCGAAGGGGACAAGATGCTGAGTTCGGATCAGGGGCTGCAGCCAGAGGTAGGCGATGATGAGGGACCAGGTGCCGAAGAAGGGAAGCAGCCCCAGCAATGCACCTCGGCTGCGGTCACCGCGGGCACGACGGGCTTTAATGACATTGCGCGCGCTCTCAACCGTGTTGAAGACGAGAACTACGGTGCCCTGCACCATGTACCACTGCGTGAAGCTGAACTCGTAGAGAAACGACGGGATGCCCCACGAGTCCGGGACGCCGACAGTGCGTAAGAGTGATTGCTGCCAGAAGCTGCCGCCGCCGACGCAGCCAGTCAGGGCGTAGACGCAGACGATGATCAGGATGCCCTCGACGGGCCCGCTGACAATGCCCAGCGTCAGGGTCTTGGTGTGGTACTCGTCCCATGTCTGAACGTAGAAGGTCAGCAGCGAGGCGAAGAGTGTCGCGACTGTGTACCACGAGTGGCCCATGTTTTGGCAGCCGGCGAAGATGAGGCACTCGAGGGAGGTGTTGAGCGCGTCGACACCGTGGTCGAAGAGCTCGCCGAGCGGGCCGCTTTGACGGGTTCGTCGTCTGTTATTTTGCAACATATTTTAGTCCGGGCTCATCAAGCAATGAAAATTCGAAGTCGGGATGAGGTAATGTTCACTCACGCTTGTGACCCGTCCACGGCGTCAAAGGTCTGATAGAGAAACAGGCCTATAGCCCAGCTGTAGTAGACCCATGTCGGGCAATTCTGGTCGAGCGTCGGGTTATACCACAGTAGCGTGAAGAAGTTGAATATGACAAACATGAACCCCGACAACGTGATGAGGTTCGGCGCCATCCACATGGGGAAGCAGCGGATCACCACATTGGAGTAGAAGGGCTTCAGCACATATCGCGACATCAACGAGTGATCCACTCCCGAGTATTTGTACTCCTTGAGGTTCGGCAAGAATTCCTGGCGTACGTACACCATCTTGACGGTGTTGCCTGTCTGACGGATGGAGCAGGTACAATATAGATAGATATTGTAGGGCTTAATCGTCGGGACGCAAGAAGAAGAGCAATCCGACTGCGGCGGTGGTTAGGGCTTGTGGTATCTTTTGAGGGGTCACTGCCTTGCAACTTCCACGAACCAAATACGGCAGCGTGCACAAGTCCAAGACAGACGGTTCAGTGATGCAGGAGCCGACAAGGTTCGTAACGATATCAAAGATAGCGCCGGAACGGTTGAAGAAAGAAGGTAATAATGGGTTGTTCGCGTGTTCAAGCTTTTGGCATTTACCAAACATTACACATATTGCAACGTCATAAGACCCTAGTCCTTGGATCCTAGCAAAAGCCGAATCTCATCGGCTTGCCCGCTAGTCCCTATCCATGCTAGCGCCCAGGGCTGTCCTTTGCCCTTGCGAAGCATTCAACATCAATCACATGTGGCCTCCTGTCCCCTCCGGTTGGCCTCGAAACCATTGAAACAAGGCTTGTTGGAGAACATACCGGCACATGAAGTTTGAATTGGCTTGCTTGATAATAGTCATGGGGATAGCTTGGTTCTCAACCAGATCACCTTCTCCCTAGTTCGTCCTTAGTTCTACTAGTCAGTGAACAAGCGCGTCTGTGAACTTGTCTCCTTGGCAGTTTTTCAAGTTGCCTCACCTTCTCCCTACGATTTGCAGGGGCTCGAAGCCGCCCAAAGCTCGTCCGCGTGCCTCAAATGTCTTACAACGGTCCGGCCCATATAGTATCTAAGATGCATGCCCTCGAAACCCAAGCAACACTTCGCTGACTCATTTTGCTGCAGTAATAACGCCTACCGAAACCCGACATTAAGCGACTGATGCCACCACCATAGCAGCCACCCCTTCTTCTTCGCTGCGCACTACCATCTTGGTCGTCACACCAGATTTCGATGAGTACGCCATCCTGATGTTAGCCAGCACTCGGCCACCATTCACCGTCTTGCCCAACAACTTAAGTTGATGTGTCGTTTGGTTTACCGGTACGTCGGTTCCCTCCAGCGGCTGTAATGACAACGTCTTGGCCAGTTGTTCTGTTGCGTCTGCAAAATAGGAATTAGTAAAGTGCATTCACATAAGCACGTTACGACGAAATAGCTTACCTGCAATGCTGTTGGCCCCTGACAACTGGAAAGTCTCTTCCGCTTCGTCCCCTGCGGCTCCAACCTGCTCCCAGATGTGTGCAAAGTTACCTGCGAATGCCGGGATCACATAGTCGCTGCCAGCAAGGTCAAACTCGCCCACCTCATACTCGTCATCGTAGCCTTCCTCCTCTGGCTCGTTGGTTGAGGGGTCGATTTCCTTGAGGTTGAACCTGAGTATGTTCGAGAAGGTGCTTGTAGGCATAGATGCCTCGCCGTTCACCTTCTTGAACGCCACATAAATCTTGCCAGGCTCATCTGTAGCAAGCTTTTCGGCCTGGATGATGAAGACCTCCTCAAGTTCTTCCTCTTCCGAAGGTGCAGCAACCACGGACACATTCTCCAGCACAGTTGCCGGAAGGGTGTTCTTGACCTCGTATTGGAGAACAATGTGCTCCTTGAAAATGTGCTTGATGACGGAGACAACGTACTCGGTCTCAGCCTCGGTAAGTTCAGTGACAGTAGAGGATTTTAGAACACTACCGAATTCGTTCATCTCCGGAATTGCCATGAGCTCCTGGGCGTACTTCTGGGCAGCCGCGGCGGCCGAGGCTTGTGCGTCCGCACCGCTTGGAGTAGCCTTGGACGGTCCGGTCTTTGGGGGCTTGAGCGAGGGTGTCGAGGCGGTGAGCTTCTTAGTCCGGTCCTCGGCATCTGCTTGTTCACGGGTAACCACCGGTATCTTGTTGATGTCGAAGGGTGAATCGAAACTATCCTTGTCATCGGACGTGACATACATGACAAGTTGGTGCTCGAAATATGGGAGAGAGAACATAGTTTCTATTTCTCATATTAGTGTCTGGGAGAAAAGCATTGGGTATCGGAGGCAACCTACCACTCTTGATAAAACGTTCTGCCATTTCATCTTCCTCATGCATTAATCGCAGGTTCAAAGCTGCGCGATCACGGACTTCGTCGTCTACATCGTCTAAACATCTGGTCAAGAGAACATCGACACTGCGCTTGACTTCGGGGTCCTTTTGTCCAACACCAAACTTGGCCAGAGCGGTCACAGCCGCGGCTCTGACAATGGCATTCTCTAGCACAACTCGGTTGTAGATATAACGGATGTACTTTGTGGGGTGGGTGGTCTTCGGCCCCTCGAGACCGAGGAGGTGCAGAATTCGGACGGCCAACTTGGTGAACTCGCAGTCCTCGATGAATTCGCAGAGGTGAGCAAGTGCATCCTCCTTGGAGTCTGGAACAAACTTGATCAGGTCGAACATGCTTTCTACGACTGCGCGCTTGAATTCGTAGCCGCCCTCATCTCGCAGAATACCACTGAGGAAAGCAAGCATGCCAGCCTGCTTGCTTGGGAACTTCAAGCACAGTGTTCGAATGGCCTCGACAATGGTGATCTTGAACTCATCGGTAATCTCAGACATGAATCCAGTAATTTGCTTCATCAGACGGTCCACGCTCGCTTCGTTGCCAGTCTTCAAGAGAGTAGTGATGGCGAAAGTGGCGATGGAACGGTTGCCATTGGATATGAGAAGTTCAATATCGGGGTTGCAAGAGTTGACGGCATGCGGCTTGAAGGAGGCGAAGTTGTGGAGGATTCGGAGAGCCGCAAACTTGGTGACAGCTCGGGGCGAAGACAGGAACAGTTGCAAGACGTGGACAGCCTGGGTGACCTCGGCGTCTGTGACGTCGCGCATGTCGCAGATAGCCTTGGCGGCCTCGAAATTGACCATCTCACTCTTGTGTCTCAACCAACCATCAAGCAATGTCATCATGGGTTTCCGTAGCGAAGAATCCTCCTCGGCCAGCTGTGCTGCTAGTCGTACCAACATCACAATCGCAGCAGGGCTCTTGACAGCACCAGCGGCGCCAAACTGTTGTACCATCTTGACCAATGCCATTCTGTCGTGCGACCGCATTTGGTAGAGTAGGCCAATGGCGTGGTATTGGGCCATTGTGGAGTTATTGACAGGCATTGCGGCCGATGAGGACGAGAAACCGAGCGAGAAACCGCCTGAGGACTTGGTCGAAGCAGCGGCCTCCTGCGTCTCAGATTGCCATCGTCGAACAACATCCTTGGCGATCGGGAGAAGGTGGTAGGAGGAAATAAGGGCTGCGGAGGAGACCGAGGGGTTCTTGTCGACAATTGCCGTCTTCATAACCCGTTCAATGGACTGAACCGTGGTCGCCTAAACATTGTCCAGCATTAGCAACGAAGGGCCCGGCTCAATGCTTTTGGCAGACCATTCTAATTCACCGACTTACATCTATAATCCGGCACAGGGCCCGAATGGCATTAGGTCTGTAAATTGCATCGGTGCTGCCACCCGTGTCCTTCATGATGGTACTTGTCACCATAATTATGTCCTCAGCAGAAGAAGCCAGTTCCTTGATGACGAGGTGGACCATCTGTCGCAAGCTGGCATCTTTGTTCTGGAACAGCTTCGAGATGCCGAAGAATAGGGTTGTGGCTTCGTTGGTCGGGAACTTCTCGCCCGTGTAGAGTAAAAGGGCAATCTTGGTCAAGAGGATTCGACATCTTCGGGGTTGGATGGGCGAACTGTTGAATAGTCGAGCTAGCGAAGGACTATTAGTTATGTTGAACTGTGGGGGTACGACGGGTGACGGTAAGGTTGAGGATGCAATTGCCAGAATACACACCTTCTTGGAATACCTGAGTGCGGTCGACCTTGACCAAGCCAAGGTCGGCATCTTCGTCTTTTTTGCCGTAACTCATGGTGGGCGAGGGAAACGGCCTTTGAGGAGGACGAAACGTGGAGATATGTGGTGGCCTCGACGATTGACACTTAAGTTGGGAGTTCCAGATGCAGATTCCATGTCGCGAAGTGTCCCTTCCGCTAAATTGGGGATCATGTGACCCACTATTTCGGAGCTTCAATCTCTGGCTGGTCAGGACAAGCTAGCACTTCCTTCCTTCAAAGACACATTCACCACTCGCAACAATATGTACGGTATCTACGTTATTTCAAGCAAAATTTTGTTTTGGGATGTTTTTTACTGTTATTTTCGTTTCGAATCGTTGCCTGTGCATTTGGATCTTTTGAAAGGCAAATGCCAGGCTGGTGGTTCCATCCTCAGAACCTTGATGGGATACTCAATGGTCATTGTAAGCCAGGCCACCGGCTGACCATGACTTTCTCCCGAAGTTGCACAATTATTTATCTTGACAAGGAAAAACTTTGCTAGCGCCTCTAGCTATGCTAACCTAGGTACAGTTGAGGCCGTCAATGACCTCTCGGGTTGGCCTTTACTAGCTTCATGACATTGTCAGCAAAGCCCACGGCTCCCCCGTACTTTCGTATAACCTCTTGCAGGTCAACATCCGCGTAGTCTGCGGTCCTCCTTCTTCCTAGCAATCCAGTATTTCGTGTGCTTGGTATCCTCAACATCTCCGTCTCTATCTCCCAGCCGCAATCCGTTCCAATCTGTGACACCCAAGAAACAAGCGACGAATAGGCCGACGTCGACTTATCTTGCTGTTTAGGGGGTGGTGCCCTGAACCTTGACCCTGACAGATCATGGCTGCAACATGGTATCATGATGAACGGGCATTCTGATGCGGTCGCAAGCACAGGAGTCCATGGTGTAAGCTCGTCTGCATGGTTAGATATGATGAACGTGCCTTTCGGGAAGGTGCCGTCCTGGATCAGATTCTCCATATCATAGTCGTTGGACAAGTCATCTCCCGTTTCGTCGGATTTGCTTCTGTCCTGGATGATTGATGGGAGCAGGACATGTTGCCGAAGACTTGACAATGCTTCCGTATTTATTGTCGTGCCACTTGGGACGTTGTAGTTCTCCCACGACTTGCGTTTTCGAGCATCAAATCCCCACCCCGAGTATCCTTCTTGGAGTAGCACGTAAACGAGGAGGCCGTTGCCACATCCAATATCAACGAACCCCGGAAAGACAGTGCCAGAATACATTTGACGCCACAACTCGATGAGAAACGCGGCAATGCTCAGATCTTCGAAGACATGCTTTGAAGGATCAGTCACTTCAGCCCAAGATTCTATGAGTTTCCGTCCGTATTTCTCTTTGAGCCTGGCGTAAGTCGTTTGAACTGTTCTTTGGGGGACTATAGTATCGTGATGAACCCGCTTGACGTAGCCTGCCTTCGAGCCTTCTCCGTGCTTGTGGAGCGTAGACAACAGATGGAGGGCTGTACGAACCAACTTTGGCGTTTGACTTCTATCATCCTGATTGAAGAAACAGTAATGAATGGAGATAGTGCCCTCTTCAGTTTTGGCGTTCCATTCGTGCAGGAATGCCAAACCCCGAACGTTAGGGTGGTAGAAGGGCATTTCAGATACAGAAGAGACGTGCGGGTTATACACCAGCATCCACCTCTCCGCCTCACCTGGTCCTTCCGCATGATAGAATATACATGTTTGATCAAGGGGCTTGTCCCTTAAAGCGTTCCGGGGGATCAGTCTCCGTACAAAGAGCTTTTCCAGTTGAAAGTCCCTGAACTGGACAAGTCGTGGTTTATGCTCGGCAGGTCCATGTGGTTGATCCTGATCACCATCACTCTTGAATAGGATATCTGCACGGAACAGCCAGCTGGAGTTGAGATTTGGATTGTGAATGAGATTCAACATGACCTTGGAAAAGGTAGCTGGGTCGAAAGAGCATGGATTCTGGAATAAAGGAACCCAGTCAGCCCCAGAGACATCCTCAATCAAACCTGGGAAGCCGGGATCAAGCTCCGTAGGCTCGAAGGCCACGGCCAACTCCAATGCCGGTTCGGCCGACTTGCCTAACTTGCCGGTCTTCCCTGACTTCTCTGATTTTCCCGACATTCTGCTTTAGTTCAGAATGAGGCTCGCAAGCAGGATTTTCGCCAACCGTATTTAAAGTCCCACTCAGGTCCACCCAGACATGAAATTGGAACTCAGGAGGGAAGCGAATATACGTCATATGCAATCCAAGTCAAATTTGAAGTTCCCTTATATACAAGATTGCAAACGAGATCCTCCAGGTTTGGATAGAATATGAGAACAATTGTCAGGAACCATGGTACGTGCGAATGGCGTTGTCGGTCTGATATCGTGAGTAATTCTAGTATCCGGTAGTTTCGGGGTTCGCGATTTGGCTATTGAGAGCATTTGCACTGGCTTGTGGCGATGCAGGCTTGGCAGCCATCTTAATCGTTGCCACCTGAGGCAACCACATTCTAGCCAGTGTCCGCCCCACTCTTAACCTGGTCAAAGCGCCTGTCCCAGTGAACTGATATCGTCTTGTTGCTCCATCCCCTCCTTCCATTCTTTCCCATCCCACCAACAACCAACATCTCCGATAGTCCATTCAACTCGTCGCATTCCACCCAACTCTCTGTTAAATACAGAGGACTCCCCCATCTCTATTTCTCATTCTTCACCGCCAACCACAAACTCTATCAGCAACTGTTTCGCGAGACTTAGCCGTCGGTCGCACCACTTCGAGTCCCCCTATCACAAACCCTTTCCCCCAGGTTCCCCAGTAAACTCGAGTTTATGTCAATCGAAAACCTCAAGACCTACGGTACGTCAGCTACCCTCGCCTCAGTGTATTGCTTCCCATTTGAATGCTGCTGCATACCTCTGATGGGGGCTTGTCGTCATCATGGCTACAACCGCTTCACTAACTGCGCCCCTCGTCACCTTTTCCCAGATTCTATGCTGACGATGACATCAAACAGACCCCTTCGCCGAAGCCGACGAGGATACAGGAGAATCCAAACAGGCGCAAAATTACATCCATATTCGCATTCAGCGTATGTTTGCCCTTTACAACCAGTTCCACGATCAATCACTTCACCGTCGGATGTTGGAAAATTGCTCAGGGGACGCTAGGGGGCTTCCTCACGTGGGGTGACACCCTGACCCCGATCTTCCGTTGCCCCTCACCAACGCCAGGCATTTCCATCGCAGCACGTCACCGCATCCGTTCAATTAATTGCTAATTTCTATTTGCTACAGAGCGAAATGGTCGTAAAACCCTGACTACGGTTCAGGGTCTCCCGAAGAAATTCGATCAGAAGAAGATTCTGAAGGTCATCAAGAAGAAATTCGGTAGGTGACCCTTTGCTCAGCCTTCGCCCATGACATCCTGCTGAGTCATTAAAACTGACTTTGCCACCCTTTTCCAGCTTGCAATGGCACCATCGTCAATGACACCGAGATGGGCGAAGTGATCCAGCTCCAGGGCGATCAGCGCAAGGATGTCCAGGAATTCCTCATCGACAAGAAGGAAGGCCTAGAGCTAGATGCCAAGACCATCAAGGTCCACGGTTTCTAAGCTGGCCGTGCATGCCCCCGTTACACTGTTGTACTCGATAGCCTCGATCATGGTCGCGACATCTAAGCGAAGGACTGGCGGGCAGTAGCGTCACGCGTTAGCTCTCGAGCAGCAGACACTTCTGGCCGGTCAACTGGTTCTGGCAACAAGATTACGATGATGATCGAGGCGTACAACGGAGTGAAACGGATTTAGGCATGATACCCATTTGCTCGACAACGAGGATTTTTTAGTTTTCGGAATGGACAAAGCTCCATGTTTTGGCTCTCGGAATGATTTCTTCTGCCTGCGTAGGCTCAGTGAGGACGCAAGTTTCCGACTTCATCATGACTTGGAAGACTTTCATTCTTGATTCTGTAAGCATGATTCTATATCAGATAGTACAGAAGACACATTCCCGAACTTCAGACTGCGTAGATATTGCAAGTGACAATCTGTCCGTCCATCTCGAATGATCATAATTACACTCAGGTCAATCAGACTGAAGATGATGCGCGAACAAGTTCGGGATATAATAAAGTGAACCTCAACGCCAAGTGCCGGCCACATGCACTAACTCTAAGTGTTCCAACATAACGCCTCGAATAGTGAAGGTATATACAGATGCAAGGAACAAAGTCCACAGAAGCGTTCCCTTACACCTCCAAATCCCTTCGCCTCTTGACATCCAAAACCGCCACCAAAATTCTCCCTGCAATCTCGCCCGCCCGCCTTAGCCATCCCCACAGCGGCACAGGGGGGTACTCATCCTTCATCAAATGCAAATGCACCAACAGCGCTACCATGCTGACGAAACTAGCAAGAGAGAAAACGGAGATGCTGGCCGAGGTCTCCTTACGGATGTTGATCTTGCGCTGGGTGAAGTGGTAGCACGCTGTCAGGGTCCAAGCCATGCCAATCCAGGCGGGTAGGAGTAAGGAAGGGTCGGCGGTGCCGCCTGTCAGGGACACGGCGTTGCTGGCTACGAAGGCGAAGATGGAGGAGAGGGTTAGGAGACGAACGATGGTTGCTTGCGGGGTGTAGTTTAGGAGCCAGCGGGACATGAGGCAGTCGGTGAAGAAGTAGGAGAGGTAGGCGGATGCGGCGCACTGGGGCAGGAAGGGTGGGTTAGCTAGCTGTCTTCTTTACAAAGCTTGGGGTTGTTTTCGAGGGGTAAATGGGTCGGTAGCCGGGTATATAGTAGGAGGAAAGAAGACAAGACATACCCATATAATAGCCAACGCTGTCTCTGTCAACATCAACCGTCTCTCTCCTCTGTTATCTATCTTGGTACTTCCTCCTCCTCTTCCATCAACATGATCGTTCTCCCCGCTCCATAATCCGTTCTCGAGGAAATCGGCGACCAAGAACCCCAGTGCACAGCGGACCCCCCACCATAGCGTCGGGGCAATCGAGAGAAGACGGCAGGCGAAGAGGAAAGGGTGCCAGCGCGCGGGGACACCGAGGACTACAGCCATGCGTGGTTGGAGCAGGGACGAGGTTGCTATCGCTTCTGCTACTGCTACCGCCTGCTGCTTTTCGTTGTTTGTTGGGCCATGATTATTGCTGCTGTGGTTGGCGAAGGAGGACAAGTGTTCGGGGGATGGTCTGGCCATCAATTGGCCGCCCTGGCTTGTGGAGGAGCCAGATTGTAAGACAATTGGTTCTAAAGAGGGATGAACCAATGGATACAGTCAGATTACTAGGTTTCAGTGTGCATGTAAAAATGGCAAGTCGAGTGTATGGTAGAATTTAGGACGGAAGTCTGCAGGTTGCAGGTTGCAGCGGACGGGAAACTCTATAGAGAAGTCTGGAGGAGAGCTGTAAGTTGGGAGGAGAGGGCCTGCAAGAAGGTGGACGTGGGTAGTATGAGGGGACTTCTTGAACGGTGTGCGCTGCTGCAACGTCATTGCAAGGGGAGATTGGCTCGCGATTGATTGATTATCAGTGGGCGGGAGGTGATTGACAGGGAGCCGAACCACTGTAAAAACGCTGTTTCTTTATTGGTTGACGCTTTGTGACCCCAGTCGTGCGGGAACTGGGGAATTGAGCTCTGGGAAATTTTTCGAGATCGATCTCGGAACGGGTCACTGCCAAACGTTGCGATTCCGAGGTGACACAAGTGCCCGCACAACATCCAATGCGCCAGGAACACCGGGCTCTTTCCTGGGCATCCAACTCACCTCGACTTCGGTAGCCTGCCTCTCTCTCTCTCTCTCTCTCTGCACATACACCACAAATGGCCAACAAGCAGGTCGCCCGGTTGCTACAACCATGGCTGCGGATCTCCCTAACCCAACGGCCAGCATCGTCCATATTGGCAGCCAGAAGCCGACTTCTCGTGAACACAAGACCCTCTACTCCTCAAACCCGCCTTAGCCTCCCCTCGACTATCGAAACGCGGCGCAGCTACGCCGCCCCCAGGAAACCCAAGAAGAAACCCGAGTACAAACGCCGCCGGACAACCGCAGACCGCTCCGAGCTGACCCTCGACCAAAACGCCATCTCGTACCTACTCCCCGCAACCCTCGTGGCGCCGCCCTTCTGGCAATGGTCCAAAAATCCCTCAATTTTCCTCCGTTACGGTTGGCAAGCGGTGCGCAACCGCGTCATGAACCTCGTCTACCGCATGGTCTTCCGGTACACCTCCAAAGAAAAACTTCTCTCCCGCCCGCGATGGAAGGCCAACCGATCGGCTGTGATCCCCGCCGCCAAGGCGTTGCACCTGCAGATGAACGACGCGGTCGCCAAGGGCGACAAGGAGACGCTGAGGCAGATCTGCACGTCAGAGCTGCACCACACGCTGGCGGGCATGATTGATTCGCGGCCGAAGGGACAGCGGGCGGAGTGGCAGCTTCTGAAATACAAGAGTGGGTTGGGCGTCTACCCGCGGCTGACGGATGATAAGCTGGCGCTGCAGCCTGTGCCGGGGGCTCAGGAGAATAAACTCGTGAGGCAGGTTGTGGTGACAATTCGGAGCGAGCAGCGCATGGCAAGGTATGATGATTTGAAGGGTGGAGTGCTGATCCCGGGGAGTGAGAAGGTCCGGTCGCTTGAGGAGCACTTTGTGCTCGTGACGAGCATTAGCCAGCGGACGTGGGAGCAGGCACCTTGGAAGATTTGGGGGACGCTGCCTACGTCGACTTTGGAGTCATATACTGAGGAGGTGGATATTGTCACGAGGTTGGGCTCGGAGCAGAAGGCTTAAGGGTGTGTTTGAGGGTGGACAAGAAGACAAGGAAAAGGGGAAAAAGGGGAGGTAGCGATTGAATGTATCATTATGTGTATACAAAAGATGTATATTGATGCTTCTTCACCAGAGCAGCTGGCATACACCACCTACTGTAGATGGATTCGACGTATGGAAGCAGTCTGATTGGCTAATAAGCCAATGGATTTACATAGTCTGCATGTACCATAGCAAAAAGTGTCAAAAGTTGATGTGACTAGTTTCAACCCGTTTGTCCACCTTATGATGCAGCATCCAAATTAACCTACTTAGTCGAAGCAAGCGCTACGATTCGTCCACGATATAGGATAATAAAGAAACCATTCCCCCGGTACTATTGTAAGAATGACCCTAACAAATACATGCCTTATTGCGCGAAATACCCTCAATTATTTTATTTTTCTAACCTCGACAATAGTATAAGATGTTAAGCATAACTTCCAAACCTGGCTCCTCGAAGTTAAATATAAGGCGATAGCCTGGTTTGGTTTTCGTTAATTTCTTAGGACCATTAGAAAACATTTTAACCTAATCCGATATATTACTTCGGAAGCAAAAGTATCGGGAAACAGAAAGACCTTTCAGAAGCGGAAAACGGGTAGATTGTAACGGGGATACTTCACGTCCCGAGATTAATATTCAGGCAGTGCAAAGTGCCACTGGTGATGTGCTAATACTACGGATGTGTATATTGTAAGACTGATTCTGAAGGAATCTAAGTTAGTTGAGTGCGTACGATATCTCTTTAGCTGGGGCGAAACCCCTCTGACACAACTTGCCAGCTAAGATCGACCCGCTATGACGACTCTTCCTGACAAAGATATAACTATTTATATTATTAGGGTCTTCATGAATAAAGGCTGAAGAAAGTGGGGAATATTATTACGAACCGTTAGTTCTATATAGCCTAATAGGCCCGTTAGTAGGCTTGTGACGAGGCAGAGGCACTGCAAGTTCGAATCAGGGTTGCGACATCAGTCTATCTCTGTTGACGAATACTAAACTGAAGAAGAGAGAGAAAGAGATCTAAGTGCAAGTGCCCTTTCCTACATTATAAGGAAAAGGGCAGCGCGTACAGGTGGGACACCCATACTAGGGTGTCCCTGTGTTCGTCCAGGGGCCCAGGGGCCAGGCATCGTGACCGGCGTCACAAGGCTAGGAAAGCGGGTATAACAAATACACGCCCGGAGTGGAAGAACAATAGGACAGGCAGGTTACGTAATGGATTATTAGAATTAGTAATCCAAAGTGGCCAAGTAAAAAGGAGGACGAGGTTCCTGGGTATTTTATAGATAAGCTTAGTCTCTATTTTAGTACTTCATCTAAGAATTAATCTAATCTATCAGTAAGATATAGTACCTGAACGCCGTATTCCTAATAATCTCTTGTTCATTAGTTACTTCTATACGCACCTTATATATTAATCAAGATCCCGATAGCAGAACTGCTTGGCTAGTATAAACCCTTCAGCTCTTCTTTAGTAGCTAGACTACAGAGACTTCGTCACACTGCGTTTATCACAGCTACCAGCCACTAGCAGCTGACATGTGATGAGACAGCGGCACTGCGAGTACGCATCAAGGTTGCGATACCAGTCTATCTCTGTTGATGAATACTAAGTTGAAGAAGAGAGACAAAGGGTTTCAAGTACAGGTGTCCGTTCCTTTGTTATAAGGAGGACGGGTGTCTATAACTGGGACAGCCCTTACTTGGGTGCCCCTGCTCTGCGTATCGTCCAGGTGACAGGCCTCACATGACATCTAACAACGGTCAAATCATATACTTGTGCAGCCTGAATACTTAGCATGTACGACCATAGCTTCTAGAAAATTCGGGATCCCGTCCGCTCTCCCATAGACAAGCTGGAAAGCGCCAAATTAGTAGTTGGGTGGGTGACCACCAGCGAATCCCTGGTGTTGTACATTTTATCAAACACTTTTTTATGCCTCAATAACATTCTTGAATTAAATAGAGAGATCCCCTTCTATATATACTAGCAACATCTGTGGGTTTTCCCGGGTGTTAACTGCTCCCTGCTTCTGACTTGCATTGTTCATGAAAAATATGAACCAAAAGTTGTATATCGCCGACTTGACTGTTCGCAATTCCTACCCCTAGCTCGGATTGCTAACATGCCAGTCGACTCACATCTGTCCAACCCTGAGTTCTTGGACCAAGAGCATAGGAAGGAGCACAATAATAAGCACAGTCAGCAAATACATACTTAGACAACAGAGCATTTGAGAATCCAATGCTGAAGCGAGTTCTTTAGAATCTGGTACGGTGATCTAGCACATATATAGCTTATTGAAACATTTCCATGCTCTCGTCTATCTTGCTAGCTTCCTAAGCGTCACAGATAATTCCAGGAACAGGCAAGGTAAGGCCACACTTTACTTTTCAGCTCTCTTGCTACCTTATCTTGGGGCAAGAGATTTGTGGCGTTGAGTGAAACCCCAGGATTAACTACACAAAGCCTGAGTGTTAACGGATCGTTGTCGTTGAAGTCTAGTTTCATATATATTACTAACGGTAGAAGGGAAATGTAGAATGATAACGCTCGAAGCGTGTAGTAGTAGTAGTAGTAGTCTCATACAAGAATGAAACCGTAAGTATGTCTCCCGAATCCCGTAGTAACGAGAGCGCGATTTGTAGCCCCAAGTCCTCCAATAATCATCTCGTAATGGTCCTCATGACCCATCCCCTATTTTCACCACACGTCCATCACCATCGGCCGCTCCAGGAGTTGCGGCCTGCAGCAGAGATAACCATGACCACCAATTCACCCATCAGCCCCGATATACCTAATTGATTCAAGACCTTCAATAGCCAGACACCGGCAGGCAGCCAGGCCATGAAGAACAACCAAATTGGTCTAGAAGAACTTGCCCACCCCCTTCCCAGCCGGGACCTCCTCCCTCGTCACCTCCGGACTAACCCCCTCATACCCCTCGTCTTGACTCTGCAACTGCGGCACCGGAAACGGGCGATCAAGTGCATCAAACCGTCTTCCACTCTTCTTAGCCATCACAAATTGGACCGATAACCTCAGAGCCAACGCGATGAATCCCCAGATTAGACCCCCAATAGGCGCAGCGACAAAAGCGCCGAACGCGCCCCAATCATCAGCGTACAATCCCTGCTGAAGCAGAATCAACTCGCCTCCCGCTTTGGCACTGTCATAATAGATACTCCCAAAGACGAACACGGTAAAAATCCCGCCCAGGCCACCGACCAGGACCTCGAAGCCACGCCACCAGTATATCTTTTCCGAGAGTCCCAAAACAAGAACGGGGATGGTAGCCGCAGAGAGCAAGTCGGTTATGAGGTAAATCTGTAGGATACTCGGCGCCTTGAGAGCAAGCACCACGACAGGGATGATGATCAACACAACGGCGCCGCGGATCCACCACGTGTTCAGCCTGTTGCGGAACAGGTCGTTGGAAGCCGTGGAAACCATGGCACTCTGGAGCGAATCAAAGGCTGCGGTGCTGAGAGTGATGACGGCTACGAGGACGATGCCCACAACCCACGCGGGGAGCTGTTCCAGCAACAAAAAGAACGCAATCGAACCCGAATCCGCCATAGTGTCCGGGTCCCAAGCTCCTGTCCAGGCGGCAATGAGACCGGTGCAGCCGACCATAGTCAACACGATGAGGATGACGACCATGGCGGCGGATATGCCCACCCAGAGGTCCTTGTCGGTCTTGGAGGCGAAGGTGCGCAGCCAGAAGTTGGACAGGAAGAAGTCGTTGGTGAGGATGGCGACTGGGAGGATGTAGAGAAGCTGCCAGCCGAGGAGGTTAGCAGAGAGGAGATCCGAGTTCTTGACTAGGTCTGGATTGATGTTGGTTTCGACGCCGATGGCGACTGTCGCGATGATGATAAGGCAGACGATCATGGCGCCTTGAATGTTGTCCGTTAGGAAGGAGATGCGGAAACCTCCGAGTGCTGGTGGTTGCAGTTATTAGTACAGACTTGGATAGACTCATGTTCAGGCCAGTGGAAAGGGACCAGGGCGGTTTGAACTCACATGTGTACACCGTCGTAACGACGCATTCCACAATGACAACCGGCAGCCCGTTCAATCCAGTCAACGCATTAACCACCTGGCCCACGGCAGACAACTCAGCAATCATGTACAAGAACAGCGTAACCAGCGACATGAAGCTAAGGTACAACGCCGTGACAACCCCATAGCGCTGCCTCGTCCACTCGGTGAGCACGAAGCCCTCAGGACACTTCCGCCGGATGACGGGCCCAAGCGCCGCAAACACAAGTAACGGCAGCGCCGACGAAAGCGCATACACAATGACGCCCTGTAGACCAGCAAGCGTGGCCAGTTCCGGGTACGAGAAGAATATACCCGATCCCATGGCTTGAAGAGCAGATTTAAAGTCAGTACATCTCGAAGTCTTATCGGGGAAGACAGAAGGGGGGGGGTTTCATCAGAGCGGCAGCACGTTTCCCACGCAAGCATTAACTTGATCGAGTAATTACGGTACAATCTCAGCTTCATCTCCTCAGAAAGCGGCCCTTGGGGGGATATCCTCCCATGCTCTCTCCCTCTCAGTGCTGAGAGAAAAGAGAGTGAGAGGTTGGATCCCCAACCAAGGCCTTCTCTTCAGATCCGCGCCCGTAGTGAGCCACAGTCTCCCTCTTCCCAGTCCCCCAACCACGAGCGTGGGCGTCCGGGGACCGGGGGGAGAGGAAGATATCATTGTTAAACTTGTGTGTACGTACGAACCTAATTGTCAGTCTTTTCTGCTTTGGTTGCAACTCAAATATCTCTCTGGTTCCATTACCATTCGTTGCCTGCATGCGCCTTCACCAAATTAAGTGGCCGGCGAGGGTGTGTCGAGCGCCACCATATTGCGTGTCGTAAGTTCGAAAGGTGTCGAACAAAGTGCTACCGCTCGAAATGTTTCATGAGGGGAAACATGCTGCTGCGCAAAGGAGTACGTGTTAGGTAGCTTCTTGCACTACTCACCGGCGGCGATGAAGTTGAGGGCCAGCGGCAGGGCTATAGAAACGAATTAGTCACCAAGTCCTTCGTGCCTCAAAAGATGGGGAACCATGGGAGAGTCTCAGAAGTCTGCACAAGACCCCTAATAGCTGGTCCCCCATTGATAGTATTTCTGACCCGTCTGAGTTCTATTGCCAGCCAGGAAATCCACCTTGGGCTGGTTTCTCATCTTCCATGCTAATCCCGTTCCTAGGAGCCTACACCAACAACATCATCAGCAAAAATGAGGATTGCCATTATCTGGCTGTTTTCGTACAAAAAGGCGCCATAGGTGACATAGATAATGGCGTTGGACGCCTGAAATGATGGATTCCCCATGAGTGCTGGGAAGAGTTTTCTCTTGGAACGCAATCCTACTGCAAGTCAGTAATGAGAGCCCCTTCTTCAAGATGGGTCAGAATGCTCACACGTTTCGGTGTCGATTAACAATGATGGGATGGCTACGGCCCTGAAAATTGAGCTGTTTGGTGGAGAAAGAAAAACTTGTAGAAAGCCCTCAAGAAATCACGAGCTCATAAGAAGCGCGAATTGACAGGGGACCTCGTACTATTGTCGTGACACTGAACCACTTTGCACAGCGGCGCCGTGCCAATGTGGAGTGGAGAACACCCACAACCTCCACTTGTACGCTTAGTAACATATTTCGCCGAGCAACTTTTCTTCTGAATTTGCCAAGATTGGTGTAACGTACCCCACAAGCAAGTTGGCCACTTTTTCTTGGCACCGTACGAACAACCTTTTAATTAACATCTTTACACATACCAAGATGGGATCGAATTGGAAAGAAAGCGACATGATTCTAGCGTGTCAGGCGCTTCAATCGAAACCCGAATTAAGCATCCGACGCCCTGCCCAACTCTACAATGTCCCTCGGTTTCAGGGGGACAGGACTTATTCCGTACGACCCGGAATATGTGATTTCACAGCTGGATATTAAGCTACATACGCCTACACCTCCTGGGAGCTCGTCTGGCGCCCCCTTAATCTGGGAATCAAAGACTCCAAATAACCCAACCGAGGCGCAATCCCAGTCTGAATACGTTAAAAACAGAATCGTATGGCATCAGAATAGCTCCCCGACGACAATACTTACGGCTATTGACCAATTTTCACGTTGTGCGACGGCTGTTATGCATCGGTTAGTTTTACTTGAGGATGAGGTTACTACACTTCGGAAGGCCAATCAAGAGCTAAGCCGTCGTCGAAGGACTAAAAATCGACAGCTACAGGATGGAGGATCTCTTAGTTTACGAGACGCTCAGGACTTACAGTCTCAACGGGATATTGAATAGCAGCTACAGGATGATATACGTGTAAGTCGTCGTCGTACGAGACCGGCCGAACCACGCCGACGGCGCTGTAGGATCTGCGGAGAGCCCGGACATAATGCTCGTACTTGTGAGAATGATAAAGATACGTACGAGGAAGAGGATTCCGATTAGTTTGAATTATTATTTTTTAGTTTAGTTGAGTTATTGAAGTTATTCATACGGTGCCAAGAAAAAGTGGCCAACTTGCTTGTGGGGTACGTTAACTTTTGTGTCATTCATCTTCTCTGAAACTTAATAAAACTCTATGGTTGACACCCATTTAGTCTACATAACGCTGAGCAACCCTTTTTAAAGCAGACCTGTGTTCTTCCAGTGATAGGGGTATGGGGGTATTAAACTTGATAATAAGAACGAAAAGGGAGTATGGCCAAGAGTATTGTCGAGATTGAACTCGCCTATCCTATGCCATATATCCTCCACTCAACGAAGAGAAGATTGGCCATGTTCAGGCCAACATGCAAAGAATCCTAGATATCTATCCCTGTACGTGCCAGCCGAGGAGATTCTCGACAGCCTTGGATAAGATCTGTGGTCCATCATCACGACGATCATCCACTGCAGCAAACGTGGCAAAGTCGAAGGGACGAAAACGAGAAACCTCCCATCTCATTACAACGATGACTCTCGGGTTACGAGTGTCCTTCTGTGATCCAAGTGGGTCGGTCGCACACGGAAAATCAAGACAATGGATCCAACAAACCATTGTCGAGTGGTAAGAAGATGAGTGTTGGGAACACGCCGAAGCGAGTTGGTGCACTCCTTTAACTACCGATCCAGGAGGTCCTCTAGAGCACAAGTCAGTCACATGAACTCACATAAACTCTTGGAGGCATTGCTTGCTTTGGACTTACCAATCTTGCCATGGTAAAGTGTGTGAACACAGGTCGAGGGATTGTTCAAGAACGGAAAGGGTATGGAATGACAAATGCAAACGACATGGGCTGTCGCAATTTATGCTGAATCAGTGGGCATTTCGCTTGCATGCTCGAATTGAAGGAGGATTGAACATGGTGAAATACATGAGTGCCTTCCGAGGTAAAGTGATGGACACGATATTCCTTGCCCTTTCATTGCAAAATTTAATTGCAAATGCAATCCAAGGACAACGGACAAAGAGGGTGAATCGGAAGAAGAAGCTGATGCGAAAGGGAGTGTTCAGTCAATGAAGCGCCTGCATCAACAGCAACTTCTTGAACATCCAGATCAGATGGATCCAATTAGGCGGTATCACCACCCTTGGACTCAGCAACTTCGCCTGCTCCAGAAGCATTGGTCTTGGTCGGTGTGTCAGGACCATCATCTCCGCCAGTGCGAGATCCAGGCATGGGCATTTGTCCAAACGAATGGTAGTAGGCGGCGGCGGCGGCCATGCTGGGATCTTGCATGTATGGTGTAGCCCACGAGAAAGCTGCCGGGTAGTAACCCGCATAGGGGCTGACGACTCCCTGTCCAGGGGTGCCTTGGGGTGTGGCTGGGTAAGGGCTTGCGGGAACCTGAGCACCATAGGGGGACGTTGTGTAATTGGGATTCGTGTAGTTCTGACCATAAGGCATCCAGTAAGGTTGAGTGGTCATGGGAGCTCCAGAAGACGTGACAGCAGGGCTCCCACCGCTAGATGGATCATTGCCGATAACACCGGGACGCATTGGAGTGATAGGTCCAGTGGGATCACCACTCTGGGCAGAGTTCTCGATGCCAAGGGATCTCTGGCTGGCCGCTGAGCCAAGTTGGTCTCGAGCAGGAGTGCGATAATCATCTGCGAGAGCAATATTCGAGCGCATGCGTCGAGGGTTGTGACCAGAGTCCTTGCTGGCCTTGCGCTCAACGCGAACCTCGCATCCTAAGAGCATAGCTGAACTCAATCGCTTTACAGCAACCTCAGCCATATCGGGACGGGCGAACTCGACGAAGGCAAACGCCGTAGGGCGACCGTTCTTGCCCTCTTTCTGAATGATCTGGATGTTAAGCACATCGCCAATCTTATCGACGACAGCTCGGAGCTTGTCCTCGAGATCCGGGAAATCAACAGGCAGGTTCCCGATGAAGATGGAGCGACGCTCAACTTCGTATCGCTGGAGCCAGGCCTCATCCGCATCTACCTTAGGGCTCTGCATAATCTTCTTGGGATCGTAGGCTACGACACGATAGGAAGGGTGGTGACGGAATGCCTGAAAGTTCAAAATTTGTGAGAAATATGTTGTGGTGGAGGATGGGTCGAACATGGCCACTTACAGCTTGGATATCCCGAGAGGGATCGAACGTGGTGAACTCGATCAAGACAGACTTGCCCAGGCTCATGGCACCTTGCATCTGGGTGTCGAGGGGTCCACACTTGCTCAACGGACCAAAGGACTCGAGCACCTTGCGGGCTTCCTCGACACTGAGGTTGCCGCCATTGCAATTGTAGATGATGTAGGCACCTGACTGGATGTTAGAATTAACTCGCGTCTCTTTGGAATGTCTTCAACTCACGATTGGCTTTGACCATCTCCGTACGACAGGCACGGCCATGAATAACGGTACCTTTGCCCTGTGTCATCGCGACTCTGGCGTCTTCGTCATTCTGGCAAGAGCGTGAGTATGGGACCATGTCGTTTATTGGTATCAAGCAGACTGACCGTGTACTGGCAGAACGCGAAGGGCATGTTCTTCGAGTCTCGACGGATTTTGACAAAGACGACACCAAACTTGCTGAAATGGCGAGTAACCTCAGCTTCGAGACGGTTGTCCTTGACGCCCTCCGGCAGACTAACCATTTCGTTAGTAGGTGAACCAAGCGAAGCCATGATAGAGTCACTTACTTCGCGACAAAGACGCATGCGGTCGATGGGTAGAACGACTGAGCGTCAACTCCGCCAACTTGGTGACGGGCACCCAAGTCAGAAGATTTGTATCTTAGCGTACGCATCGGAGTGTAATAGTCTTGAGTAATACCGCCATGGGGCGATGCCATGCCTTGAGCACCCGAAGCCACAAATCCCTGGCCACTCGGAGTACCGACTGACGCCTTCGTAGGGGACATGTGAGCACCAGGGCTGGGCTTGGGCGGCGAAAGAAAGACGTCGCCGTCGTCCGGGACTCTTCCAACCTGGAAAAGAGGTGAGGTTCTTCAAGAGCACAGGGGTTAGCATATATTCAACGCAGCAAATTCGCTTCGACTCACCTCACGGGAGTACCACGAACGGCCGACGCAAAGTCAGGAGCGCCGAGGCCCTGGCGCGCATGAGGGGGCGCATAGCTATTGATTGATTTTAACAAATTTTCCAAGCGGTGTGATCTGTTTGAAACTTACGTGCTCCCAGTAGGGGACTTCTCAAGGTTGAGTGCATCCATGCGAGCATCGAGACGCGCACCACCTATCGAATGGTCAGTCAGTGAAATTCGAGCAGGAATGGACAAAATAGGAAAGCATGAACGCAGAAAACCAAATGCAAGTATCAAACAGCAAGATATTTGGGCGATGTTGGGAAAGAAGGCAGCTTGTTCAACAACAGCAGCAATCAGGCATAGGGTAACCTGCTCAAGGTACGGGACGGGCGAGGTGTACGTGATGGGAGTTTCATTATGGGATGAAATAACTCGTGGACAGAAGAGTAAAAAAATGAAGCTGTCGATGCTTCAGGACAACTTACCTTCCTCCTCAGTGGACGATGACAGCACACTGGGCGAAGTAGTGCCATCGTTGTCGCGCGATGCGCCAGCAGAGTCGTATCCTCGCGCGCCGGCGAGGGCAGACGACTTCTTGTTGGCAGACTTGCCAGATTTCGCAGACCCAGTCATCTTGATGCGAGTTGCTATTCGGTTATTGCGATGATGTGTTTCTCGTGATGAGTGACCTGCGCGCGGTTCGTTGTGGTAGAAGTGCCACGACAAGGGTGAAATGAAGGTAGGAGAAATTTGCAGACAAAGCTGGATATGATATCAGATCGATATCATCGAAGACCGTGGATCGCGCCTTCAAAATGTCAAAATGGAATTTTGACGAGATTTGATGACCGGGTGAGGTGGAAGGGAAGAGTGGTGAAGGGAAATTGGTTGAAGGACATGTATGGTTTCGGTGGTGGCGGTGGTGGATATGAAGGGCGGTGAATTAGATACAACGCACAAATCTAGGAACGCGAGCAGCGACCAAAATCACTGGTGCTCGTGATGGGTTGGTGAATGTAGACGAGATAGATGACCAACTACTTCCATGTGACAGAGGTGAATGGAAAACGGGCAAGGACAGGGACGTGTTGGAGGGCAATTCAAGAAACCTGGACAAGATGTAGCAGACCAAACTCGGCTCGGAGGGTTTGCCCGGGCTAGGCCACAAAATTGCTTCAGGGAAATCAACTTGGAAGGTGCGACTTCCGCAGCGCTGGGGATTGGATTTTGGGCGTGTTTGGAGTCTGGTTGACTAGGCATCAGACAACACCACTACATTCTGGGATTCAAAAATGCTCCAGGTCATCCGCCCCTATGTTTCCATACCAAGTCATCCACGGTTACCTGTTCATCTATTTCGTGATCAAATAAAGCTGCCCATTGCTTTTGGGGATTACGGTACCCTTACCGTTTCCCTATTCAGTGCAAGCAAGAACCCAGGTCATTGTCTGAGTTGAGCCCTCGAATGGATTTATGCCGTCTACATCCACAGGTCTTCTGTTCTTACTTGCGAGCCAGAACTTTCGTATCTCTCAAACACCAGTGTATCGTTTTGGGACACTGGTAGAGAGAACCAAACTGGAAATAGGGTACACCAAGGACCCGACGTCTGTTTCATGTGACTCTGGGTTCAGTTGGCAACCCTGTGTGGTATACGCTTTTGATCTATCCTTGGCGAGGTTGCTGCTGTGTAATTACAACTGATATATTAATCGATCCTTCCCATCTGCGGGATGGTACTTCTTCAAGAGATCATTAAAGGGGCACAATATTCAGGTACGCTGCATCTAGAACTGAGCTTTCCAGTCCCAAAATGCTTTTGCAAGGGGCTACTTAAATCACTTCATGTACAATATTACAAAGAAATCCAAGGATTCCTGTGGTCAAGTTAATGTAGACTAGACAGTCAGATGTCCTGGTTGGGAACAGCAGCAGACCCAGAATCAAATGAGACAGCTTCAGTATTCCCGTGGTATCAAATTACCCATTAATACAGTCAAAATTGTTTGTATCAGAGTATCTTCAAATTTACTGGAGCTTTTGAGTAAGTAGACACGATTGGCGCCATGCTTTCCCTCATAACTTGTTTCAGTCTCCAAATATTTGTTTTGACCAAGGAAATGTCAGCTTTTGTGAGTTCTTTCTGTTTCGAAATGAATGCACAGAAATCATTTCTCCTTCTGGCACATGATGTATGATATTTTGATAGAAGAGGTTATGTGCTAGTCAAGGTATTGTATCCTCTACACTTACTCACATCAGTCCTCCATCTAAAGCCTTAATATGGCCTTATAACCCATGGTATTGGCAACAGCTTCGCACTTGGAAAAAGGTCTCATGCTTTGAAGTAATTCATACGAACCAGTAATTCTCTTTCTTGATCGAAAATCAACGAAATCGACACGCAATCACGAGAACTGTAGAGTATCAACACAAAATTCCTAGACTTGCTTAGTTAGGCTAGCTTATCAAAGTTGCTTCTTTTCCAGACCCCACTGGGAGTTGGATTTTACAGGGATCTCTTCAAATCCAAGGAAGATGCGCGCTCGGCTGATCAAATGACTATTTGTCGCCCCTTTCGAAAGGATGGCTCATAGCTAAGCATATAGATCTGATGACTTCCTGGTATCGAGCTGACCAGCAGTGGATCCACAAGTAATGCAGGAGCTTCGCGATTCATACATATGATGGGGTCCCGAAAAGGCTTTAACACTTCATCAAAAAAGCACGGCTGTAGCCAGGTTCACAGGGCTTTGGAGATCACCATGCCTGATATGGTTAACTTTGCCAGAAGGGAGCGCATGTGTTCGTATGCAGCAGTATTCAGTACTCCAAGAAACCAGCACTCCTGGTCAAATTATCAAAAGGACTACTATCCTACAGTATCCCACAATCTCCCAATCCTACAAAAGCTGACTCCTAAAACCTAGTCTTCCCAGCACAGTCTACCCGTCGCACGACCATGTGATTCACGTCCTTAATAAGCCGGCCGATTCAACATATCTTTGATTTTATCCTTTACACTAACCGTGCTGCCACGGCGGCTGGGTGGGTGTTCGATCTTGTTGACCATGTCGTAAGTACCACTAGATGGGCGCCTCGAGGCACCAATGCGGTTGGTCCGGCCTATCAAAACTTTTTTAGTTCTCTTTTTTTCGTTCAGAGCGGTGGAGTTTCAAGCTCACAGGACCAGTCTCCTCTTCCGGCGTCGTTGATCACCGCATCGTATTTCTCTTTAGCTTTCAGGAAGGCCTTCGACATAGTGGATATGTGGAATGATGGGTGTTCTTGGACTGATATATTTCTGTTCTTGCGGCTTGATTTGATGTGATTCGACCTAAATGTCCCCACGATATTTGGATGTGAACGGAGAAATGATGAAATAGGATAGGTGATGATGGAGCAACCTATATATCTACCAGACTGGCCATGCAGCAATATGTCATATAAGGTGTCAGAGACGTTGGGGTCAACCCCTCCCGATGATATCAGACAACATCCGGGACTCTCTTCATGGACAACGATCGACGTTTCACACCTCTTGTTCTTGATCCTATTGGCTGAGAGATTGCGGGGGATTGTAGGGAAGCAATATGAAGGTATGGTACCAGAATTGGGTCAAACCTCCGCATGCTATGTTCTGGATGAGGGTATATGTACATGATGGCTTCCCCCCAATTCATTAATCTACACCCCAAAGCAGGGCCCGTTCGCTCGGAGGTTAGTGACAGAAGTTGAAGTATCGGAATAGAATATTCATGCTTTGACTTCTGACCATTCTGAGTAGTTGGCTCTCTGAGGGTAAGTCATTCACTGACACGGTGCCAGCCCGTCCGTCTCTTCAATATAGGCAGATGTCGCTTCTGCGAATTGTTTGACTTTCTGCATAGAACGCAAATCAAGATGATCCGCCGATGTCCCTAGTGACACCGAGAGTAAGCTCCTTTTTTCCAGGGTCTGAATAAGAAAGTACGTGACCATCACTCAAAGATTATACATTTCACCTCTGGATATCGTGATTCGTGCTTTTTCCGATGTTCCACAGAAAACCTCGAGACATGTCTGATAGAAACGAATTTACATAACAAACAATGAGAATGCCGGATTCTCAAAACCAAAGACCAACCAACTTCTCATCTTTTATACCACTCACCTTCTAGTTTTGTATTCCTTTCGTGCTCCTTACCGATAAAAGAAACCAGCTAGCTCAGAAGGAGTTCGCAAGCAGATCCCCTCCAGATCTTCGGCGCTCCAATTCTCAGGCTCATGTTTGTCGCAAACGCACTGCATCTTATGACACAAAAATGTGGAAATCACTAGGTTGGCTCAGCGAAGGGGATATTCCCTAAGCATCCGCGGCAGAGCCCTTATCCGGCGAAGCGCCCGGCCGTTATTATGATCTTTGCCGCTGTCACCAGCCTTGTGCGCCAGTTAGCAGTAGGCGGAGCCGGGCTGATCTTAGTGACCTGGACCGTCTGGGGATCGGCCAAGCTCATCTCCTGAGTATTGGTATCACGGCAAATGTCCAGCATCTTTGAGCCCGCGGATTGCGGCTCGTCAGGTTCCGTGAAAGGTGCGATGCGCTGCCATGATCGGTGCAGCCAGTCAGATCCTAGAGTTCGATATGATGTCTGTACCGGTCTCTAGGACGTTTTCGCCAATATAATCGCTGGGGATCTCACCGCCTGCCGCGGGGCCAAAGCCGTGGGCGCTTCGGTTTGTGGGGACGGGTGCTGTCGCCTCCAAGGTGGGGTTCTGGAACGGATTCCTGCCCGTTGTAGCTGCTTGAGATCGGCGTCGTCCAATATCGAGATCAACCAGGAACCGTCCTTGTCGTTCCAAACCTGCCTTTTCTTGTAGTTGAGTTACCATTGGGTATGCTGCGACGACTGGCTAATATTGAAGGGGCGGAAGTGGTCTTCGCATTTCTCACACAGACCATACTCGTTCTTCTTCAGCATCTTGGGACGGCCTTCCAGAAGTGGTACTCGAAACGTTGCCGGTGACAGCACGGGAATTTGTACATTTCAGTCCTACATTCGCAACCCTTTGTAATCAGTGTTATTTGTGAAGTGAAGATAAACAAAAGAATGAAAGAAGACTAGATAGACAAAAGGCTATGGTGTCCCTAGGTAGTTGAATTCCGTCAACCAAAATAATCCATTTGGAATGGGATGATGGGATGAGTTAACGCAACACAACTCGGTCGGGGAGCGAATAAGAAGATATGGAGAGATGGGAACAGCATCTACATAAAGACTGGCTGTATAAGTTTCGTGAAGGTATTGCCATCAAGGCCTTGCGAAAGCTTCGTACTCGGAAGAACGAGTCCTTTGGAGGTGTGCCATTGATGTGTTTATAGGCTGGCCGTCTCTTGTCCAGGGGACTCTGGATCGAGTCCTCGGATAGAGACCTTCACCATCAATGATTGAAAGAGAATATGCTATCATTATGGATAGAGCCCACCGACCAGTTTGCAATCATCACGGAGGGTGCAGTCCAAGCAGTATACGTAAGTAGGAACTGTGATTAGGACACCCTTTGTCTACAGGTGGATCCAGTCTGCAGAGAAGACATTATTTTGGTCAAAGCAGAAAAAATCACATCTGGTGCTACAATATATGTCCAGTGTTCCATTTGCAGAGCTTTCATGGTCTTGGAGTGCTTTGTTGAGTTTGGCCGGCTGACTCACCAGATATGATGCAGTTTCTCGGATTAGTGCATAATTATCGTTATCGGGATCAAGAGCTAGAAACAACGGACCCTCAAAATATTTCGAAGTCCGCTGAAAGTGACGGCATCGCTTGTCCTCCCCAAGACCACACAGAAACGCTCCACCTGGTCAGAAACTTTGACGTTTGAGTCGCATAAATCACTCGATCCCAAAAATGGAAAAGAAAACCGACAACATCCTCCGGCGGCCACTTTACGGCAAGTTCAACCTCGATTCGGAAACCCCGCCACCCCGCTAACGCCCAAGCCCGCAGTGTACGATCTTCCCGCTGAAGTCCTGAATACCCTGACACTCAAGGAGTCTCCAGAGTTCGAAATTCCCGAAGCTTATTCTACACCAAACCAGAGCTCTTCCTCAACTGACAACCTCGTTGGCGCGCAAGCCTGCTCATTGTGCAGCCTCTCCTTCACCAGTTTGCAAGAACAAAGGAGCCATCTGAAGTCTGACCTGCACTACTACAACCTCAAGCAGAAGCTGCGCGGAAAGACGCTAGTATCGGAGGTCGAGTTTGAGAAACTGATCGGCGACCTGGACGAAAGCCTGTCCGGCTCGGACTCCTCCGATTTGGAAGACGAAGAAGAGGATTCATTGGGGAAGGAGACCACCCTGACGGCGCTGCTGAAGAAGCAGGCTACTCTCGCGGAGAGGGAAAATGGCCATGATGCTACAAAGGATGATGGTATTTCAAGGCGGAGGCAAAGGGGCAGTGGCAAGCCCCCATTGATATGGTTCAGTTCGGCGGTGCTACCTGCGAACAACTATTTTGGGGTGTACCGCGCAATATTCAAACCCGAGGAAGCGAAGGAGGAAACTGAGTTGACCGAGTTGATCAAGAAGAAGCAGTTGGCACCAATAACAGCGCCGAAGGCAGGAGCAGTTGGAAGTCCGACCCAAGCTTACAAGGGTCCACACATCTTCCTCTGCATGATCGGAGGTGGTCACTTTGCGGCTATGGTGGTGTCGCTGGCACCGCGGCAGATGAAGCATGGATCAGGTCCTCTGAACAGAGAAGCAACAGTGCTGGCTCATAAAACCTTCCACAGATACACCACGAGGAGGAAGCAGGGAGGATCTCAGTCTGCAAACGATAACGCCAAGGGCAATGCGCATTCAGCTGGTTCGAGTATACGACGCTACAACGAGCAGGCCCTGGTCGACGAAGTCCGCCTACTGCTACAGGACTGGAAAGGGCTCCTCGACACATCAGAACTACTCTTTATACGAGCGACGGGGGCAACAAATAGGAGAACGCTCTTTGGACCATACGAAGGGCAGATCCTGAAGGGGAACGACCCAAGAATACGAGGGTTTCCATTCAGTACGCGGCGGGCGACACAGAACGAGTTGATGCGCTCTTTCATCGAGTTGACTCGGTTGAAGGTTCGCGAAATCAACCCTGCTGAGGGTATCCAGGCACAGCCAGAGACATTAGCGAAGACAGCAATTCCAAAACCATCCAAGCCAGCCGCACCGAAATTGTCGGAGGAGGAGGAGACCGCTTTGCTACATACTTCACAGCTCCAAGCATTCATTCGGAGGTCAAAACTCCCGGCGCTCCTTTCATATCTGAAGAACAATGGCCTACCTGTCGACTTCATCTTCCATCCCGCCGACACGCAGCAAAATCATCATGCCCCCACCCCATTACACTTAGTAGCGAGCCAAAACTCGGCACCACTTGTCTTAGGTCTGCTCTTGAAAGCTGGAGCCAACCCAACTACCAAGAACGGCGAAGGTAAAACCGCATTCGAGCTGGCTGGGGACCGAAGCACGCGGGACGCCTTTAGGGTAGGCCGTGACGAGCTGGGCGAAGACAAATGGGATTGGGAGGCGGCCAAGGTGCCGCCGGCCATGAAACGCGAAGAAGCAGAGAAGCGCGACGCGCGAGAGCGGAAGGAAAACGACAAGAAGGAAGCGGAACGTCGCCAGGCCGAGGAGGTCCGACTGCGGTTAGAAGGGCCTAAGGTCGATGGTAGCAGTAGAACACGGGGGAAAGGCGTGCTGAACAGCGGAGTGCAGAAAACGGCACAGGAGAAGCGCGAGGAGGAAGCGAGGGGGCTTACGCCTGAGCAGAAGATGAAATTGGATCGAGAACGCAGAGCCAGGGCGGCTGAGGAGAGGATGCGTCGAATGGCTGCTGGCGGTGGTGGTTGATGGTGAGATAGACCGTTACAGCGGTGTTGTAGAAAATAGCAACTGCAAATGCTAGTTGACACGACGCCCAACTTGCGCTGAAAAAGCTGACAAACATACATGCATATATCCGTCTCCAAACCCACTCATCACTCGCCGTGTCGTCGACGACTTACACGAGGTAATTAGTTTTCACAATGCGACGTAACCGTGCCTGGCTATCAAGCCACTGCCGGAGACTTGTACGAGGTGATCAATTTTCATGATGCAAGTCTGGCCCCGCCTGGTCATCAAGTGACGTGTGCGATTGAAATGTACGCACACGGCATAGAGTGCGGATCACGCTTCGGACGATGGTACCTCTCACGAGTCGTGCACTACCTGATGCTACGCGGTTATCTCGATATTTGCCGATAGAGAGGACTCATCTGTGCGCGAGCTGGTGCTCGCCTAGGGGGTAGCGAACGTGTTGCGGTCGGTCTGCATCGCGTCAACTCGACTCGACTTGCAGATGAGGCTCCTATCATTACTGCGGTATTCTTTACGACAGAGTCGGCTTCTTCAGATCCTTGGTTCATAGTAGATGCCTCTCCTGTTCTGTCCTGGAAGCAAGTAAAGCCAGGTTTTCGGTAGCTCTTGAGAATACGAACAGATACCTGAAACTTGGCGTGTACATGCTGTAGACCACCCCCGGTCACGGGCAGTTAGGCGGGCGGAGCACGCCACGCCTGAAATGCAACGGTGATTGTGGCCTTGAGAACGGTGGCCCTGAGAACCGTGAGCCCGAATCCTTGCACCGTCTGGGTCATAGCTTCGAAGAAAATCATCAAAATGCGGGTTTTGGGGGCTGGCTCCTAACGGTGTCGCAGTGCAGGAGCGCCGTTTTTGTGAGAAATATATTTCTTTTGTGGGGTGGCAGACCATAATACGCCGATGGTGAAAGTATCAAACAATGTTTGTTAAAGATTCGTTCCCTCCAGTTCGGCATGACGATTGCAGCCAAGGGTCGAACATCGCTGCAACCTTGAAAAAGTTCCACGGGTATCTTCCAGCAGATCCAGCATCCTCCTTGTTGGAAATCTTCTGGGATAGCCTGGATCGTTGATGGAGCCGGGAGCCGGGGGAGGTACGCGGAAAGTGAATTGATCATGGTGAACGAAATTGAACAAGTCATAGCAATGCACTCGTCCCGGCCGAAAGACGTCAACCGATCATGCCCCTTTTCGAGCATCTCGACGACGGCCGGGCGGGTTAACAAGCGGCTCTGCAGGCCTTGTCCCTTGCGTCACCCAATTGAGGCCGTTCCCGAGAACCAAACGCGTTAGTGCCTGTGGGAATCCCGGCGGCCATCTCTCTAGTGTGGTACGATCAGCGGATCATTAACCAAACTTGGGCCTCTGGTTGAATCTCGTAGATTAACCTCTGGCGCTGGGATGACCCCGATATGGTAATTCCCTGGTCCCACAAGTCCACATGAAGTAATGGATCTATCTCGTACGGAGTAAATTGCATTAGAGTTGCCATTATAGAGTATCGTTCTTAGAAACAGGGAGGATGGCGACTTACAACTCATCTCCAGTGAAAAGAGAAAACGTCTCCATAAAGCCCCATCAGCGGAGAACAAACCCAAAAGAGAGTCGAGTTGCGTGATCATATCCCATCCCACCTGTTCGGAGGCTCTCCCATGTTGATTGCCTCTTGCGCTAAAACAACTCTAGTCAAAGGTTGATTTCGCTGGATGATTATTGAATGAGCAATGGTCAAATCGATTCGCTGCGAATTTAGTGAGAGAAATCCAGATCAACTTTCAACACCAGAGAGTCGGATACAGGACTGAGAGAATATCACAAAATCCGGGGTTGTTGCCCAGGGACTCTCGCCAAGATGAAGGTCTAGGATAGCCTGTCATTGCCAAATATTGATCGCACTGACCTCCAAGAGGCGGCCTACCTAGGTTAACAACCTCCGGGAACCGCTAACACAAAGAGCAGTCGAATTGCTGTCGTTGTGAGATTTGTTGCCGTAGAATATGAAGCTTCGTTCACCATAACCCTATGTGAAACTTGGTATTAAGACTTCGGCCACCAATTTTGATGTTTTATTTGGTTAGATGGGGAGTTTGTCACCACACCTTCGTCAAGTCGCATGGTTTGATATATTGTATAGCTTTGATCACTCATTGGGATTCCTGGAAATGAAACGGTCCAATATGTTCTTGTATGCGGTGAGAACCTGACTGATCTCTCCCCATTCCGAATCTAGGCGGGCCGCAAAGAGAGTTCGATCGAACAACCAGAAATCAATTGGTAGAAGTGGTAACCGCAGGCCCTGTCCGGACCAGGCTACTGGATGATCTCCGTGTCCGCAATGGTATCATTGATACGAATAGGAGCCTCTCTTGATAGCGCTGCTACATGTGTGTAGTGGGCCGATGTTAGGGCAGTTGGAATTGGCAAACTATTTCGTCCCATCAATCAATATGACTTTGGACCTTGGTGCTGAGGCCTCGGGAAGTGGGTATCACGATGTTGAACCGTTCGTCGCCGCTCCCTGGACATGGAGATAAAGACCGGTAGTGATAGTGCGGCTATCTGGTGCCATTTGTGGCAAGGCAACTCGACGGTGGAAATTGGCATTGCAGCCACTGCCAGGAACGGCGTCGTGGTAAAATGGTTGACAACGCCTGGGGTCAGTGCCGGGCTTGTCCCAGCGTCCGAAGTACGAAGTACAGACGGGCTCTTTTTGGAACCTCCAAGCTTCCCGAGGTCGAGATCGCTGCTTGGGTACTGCCTTAAAGCGTAATTATCGTCATATGATGGCTCCACGACCACATGGTCTCAATTTCGGTGGTTTGCCATGTGCTGGCTGGAGCGTCTGTCCGAACCAGGCCACGGTGATGAGCACCGCTGCGTGTTTTGGGCACGTCGAGCGGTCTCAGCTTATTGGAATTGTACCTGTGGACATCTGATTTCTCATTATGTACGAAGTACTCGGGATAGAAGACTCGCAAGTTGTTCGGTTGTGGTCATGGAGAATCCCTTGCTAACACAAGGATCGGTTCGTCGGATGTGTCAATGAAAACTCAAGCATAGGCTACATCAAGCACGGTGGAATCTTGGGCCATTGCCATCCTGTCAATTTGCCATTTGACGCTCGTCACTTCGAGTATGCACGGAAAGTACTTCAGCCGCTGTCCGTACCGCGAAGTTTTTCAGCGCTACAAAATGCTTCAGGGGGGATTGGCCCAAAGCAACGACTTGAAACAGCCTTAATAATTGCTTTGCAGCTGGAGGTTGTTCTTTGGCTGAAACTTGAAACATGTTGAACGCCAAGAACACCAAGTCGGAACTCCTGTATTGGACCGAGGAAGCAACTAGCGGCGGCAAGGACAGCTCCCTGTACCCCAGTCAACACATCAGATGACAGCAGTCACTCAACGCCAATCGGTTAGTAACGACGGCCGCAGAGGTCAACCTTTGAGAAACGCTTCTAGCTATTGAAGCGTCACGCCAAATTGGACTGCTAAGAACAGACTTGTCCAGATGCTAATTATACAGATCGCAAACCCAGGGTCGATGACGCCAGAACATGTCCGGCTGGCACTGAGGACCGGATGCTCCCTTGGGGCCTGCTGCACCGCTGAAATTGCACGAGTCTAGCAGCGCTACCTTCGCGGTGGACCTTTTGCCCTTTTTGGTCCCATGTCTTGCGCTCAGGACTTCCCCATCATGAATGCTGCCTGGTCTGTTCCGACTCTGGATTGAACCCAGCTTTGTCAAGTTTTTAGTATCTTTCCATAATTTGAAGTATCAAAGCGTTGGTGCTTTAACTAATGCCGTCACTAGCTTTGGCACCGCCTCATGGTCGTCATGCGGGACAGAGCATTGAGGTCCTGATAGGAGACCTCTGGTCCGATCTACCTTGGATCGGGCCCATCATCTAACAGGTCAAATGGGGCTCAGGACGTCGTCATTGTAGGCTAGTTCGGCCGAATGGTCGAGTCGAGCGCACAACCAACCAGCAACAATCACGTTGACGGATACTGCAGACCTCAAAAGAAGTGATCTGACGATCCACTAGCCCCAACATACCCCTCAATGGCGCCGTGGTGGTTGTTTTGTACCTGCATTAGTTCAATACGAGGTGCTCGTGGCTATGCTTGTTTCAAAGATACTTGTCAGCATGATGAGGGGTCGCCAGTGATGCATTTTGCTTACTCTACTCGTATAGGCGGCTGGTGAGCCGCCGCCTTGGTCATGATGACAGACAAATGGTAGCGCGGCTTGCAATGGATGGAGGACTTGTAATTGCGCTGGCTGCATCTATTTGGGGCTTCTCTTCATTTCCCGAATACATGTGTATCCTTCCGTAGTTGCAGGTGCTGAAGAATTATTTCGGGCCACATCCAGCAACAGTTACCTGCATTGGAACTTTCTCTCAGGGGTTTTACGCAGTCAGCTGAGGAAGGAAGGCCAGCAAACCAGGCCATTCGTTCTTCTGCTGGAGGACTGAACAAGCACGCAGAGGTCCAATGGCCGAATCCATTGGCACTGCTGCACCTCATTGGGTGAAGAAGTCCTAAGTGGTCAGAAATACCCCGTTCTCAAGTTATCCCCTGTCCAAATCCACAAGCAGGCCCCTGCAAATAAAATTCCAAAACCCCGGCAGCCGCGCGCGCTCGACCTTGCTTAAGATTGTGGGTCCAGGACCTCACCCCTTGAACGCCGTCGATGTATCCAAGTCTTCCCTTTCAGGATCCCACAACCACTCAATGCCGCTCGACCCGCAAGCGTCCCATGGACTCTTTTTTCCCCCTTTGGGCGCCTGGTCATCACCGGGACGCAGGCTGTTTAACGTTAGCTTACCTGAGTTTATGGGACGGGGGTCAAATCCTTGTAGTTGCCAGCTAATGCCGGATCTTCGTCTGGGCAACCCTCTGGCCGGATGGTAGGCTCAGAGTTCGCTATGTTGAGTTCTATATATGATGGCCGCCCAGGCGAAGATATCAGTTCTTTTCCCTACCTTCTCCAAGACTCTATCTTCTATCACCACTTTCGTTTTCTTACACCTACAATAATTTGTTTCTTGGGAGTAAGGTCATTCGCTATCCTGCTTCCTATCACTATTCGTTATCCTATTACTACACTATCTTTTCCATATACACTCGCTTCTACAGCACAGAATATACCTACACAGACAAGATGAAGAACACCGTGGCGCTCGTCACCTTGGCTGCTGGCCTCAGCCGGGTCGCAGCTACTGGTTTTCACAACGCCCCATCTTTCTCATGCCCCGACAACACTGACAACCAGTGTACCGACAAGCAGTCGTCCGGTTTCGACTGGAGCGATCTCAGCACTGGTGATTTCAGCATCTACGGTGGTTTCCAGTGGAGTGGCTTCACATGCGAGGACAGCTTCAGCAAGCGTGACCTTCTAGCACCCCGAACCAACAGCTTCCAGAGCAAGTGCGTTGCTGGTGCCGCCAAGTCGGAGAAGAGCAGCTCGCCCAGCTTCGGCTGCGACACCAGCTCCGGTGTCGAAAAGACTTCCATCAAGGAGTTCCAGGTGACTCCCGAGTTCGACTGCGACCTTGAGTTCCACTACGACATGCCCGATGGCTCCACCTGCAAGCACCGCAACGCCTGCAAGAGCTCCGGAACCACCATCACCAACAGCCAGTGTGGTGGCGCCAAGAATGTCACCATTGTCTACCCCAGCCAGCCCAGCATGCCTAAGGAGACGTGCTCGTTCGGTTTCCACTCCATCAGCTTCGACTGCAGCTCCGCCTCGAGCACCAAGCACGTCACCAAGACGGTGTCCAGCAGCAAGTACTCGGAGACTGTCCCCGCCTACACCACCAGCAGCCCTGCCGAGAGCACCTACGTCGGCAGCTCATCCTTCCCGGCTTTCTACTCCAGCTCCACCGCTGCCGTGACCGCCAGCACTTCCGTTTACGAGACCGCCAGTGTTCCCCAGGTCACCGGCTCGTCTGTCCCCGCTACCTCGTCTGTTCCTGAGACTCCTGCCACCTCTGCTGAGACCTCTGCCGAGTCCAGTGTCGAGGTTCCGTCGTACACGGCCGAGATCCCGGCTACATCGGAAGTCCCCTCGGGAACTTCTTCCACCGTCGCTGTCGAGACCGAGTCTAGCGTAGTCCCCTCTACCACCACTTACCTCACGTCTTACCAGTCTACCTCCACCGTCTTCTCCACGGTTGTCTCGACCATCACCAGCTGTGCCCCTACCGTCACTAACTGCCCCGCTTCCTCCACTGCCCTGGTCACTGTCACCGTTGCCATCTCCACCACCCTCTGCCCCGTCACTGAGACTCACACCAGCGTTATCGGCTCAACTGAGGTGCCTGTGCCCGGTACTACCGCTCCCGTTGAGAAGCCCACCACCGTTGCCACTGAGAAGCCTGCCACTGAGAAGTCTACCACCATTGTGCCTACTGGTGGCAAGGCCACTTCTGCTACTGAGGCTGTTGGAACTACGTCCACCTCGCCTGCTGGCTCAGTTGAGACTCTTCCTTGCCCCAGCGTCGTTCCCTCGTGCTTGAACACCTGGTTGTTCAGCGTTGGCTGCACTGACAACACTGACACCTCCTGCTACTGCCCTGACAGCGCCTTCGTCCAGAACGTCTTCAGCTGCATTGCTGCCCACGGCGAGAGTGACGATGCCATCACCGAGGCCATCTCCTATTTCCAGGGTATCTGCGGTCAATACGTCGGCGCCAACCCCGGTGTTGCCACTGGTGCCGAAAGCCTTACCAGCTACATCACCGCCACGCCCACCACTGTTCCTTCCGCTGTGTACACCACGATCATCGTCGATGCCACCACTGTTGTGCCTTGCACTGGTGAGACCGGCGAGACCATCACTGGCTCCAGCAGCACCGTCACTGTCAGCACTGTCATGACCGTTCCTCAGGTTGGCTTCACCACCTACTCTGCCGGCACTTCCGCCTCTGTTGGTGTCGTCCCCGTAACCACCTACTCTGCCGCCCCCATTGCCTCCGCCACCCCTGTCGTTGGTGCTTCTTCCACCGCTGCCACTGGCACTCGTGCCATCGGTGCCTCGTCCACCCTTGTGGTCGCCACCTCCGCTCCTGTTGGCACTGGCAGTTACAAGCCCACCACCACCAGCCCCGGCCAGGCCATCGTCACCGCCGGTGCCGCTCATATCGGCTCCGGCCTTGGCTTCCTTGGTCTCGCTGCCATGGCTGTTGCTGCCCTGTAAGCTCGCGGCTTACTCTGCATCTCTACAACCATCTGAACCCGAAGATGTGTTTTTTAATCTGCTTCTTACGATCTTTACGACACAGCATTGGAAGAAACGGTTTATAAGTCTATCATTGCATGAGAATAGCCTTCGTCGTGGGGGTGGTGCTGTTGAACAGACCATACCACCCCGCCGTCATAAAGAAGAGGAGGAAGAAGAAGAACGAGAAGCTCGCCATTCGGCTCAATTATAAAAGTCTTGCGAGCATCATCCTGATGAAAAATCTTAAAGGGGAAAGGAGGAGATATCAAAAAGAGGTGGTGTCCTACACTGGAAATGTTGGGATATCATCTCGTGTGGATATAGACACACGTGACAAAGTAGTGGATTTTTTATTTAATAGTAATACCCCCGTATGAACAACTCTCTTTTGAGTGAGACTTTGTCCTTTATCTTTGTGATTTGCCGTGTTGGATGATTAGGCTACCTTGTGCTCTTTAGAATATCTGATTAGCAGAGGGCTTCATCTCATAGTCTTTCGGGGTTATCGTGTAGAGCTTTAGTACATATTTCTGACATCCCCATAACTTCATGTTGCCGTTAATCGGGAAAACACCTTGGCTCATCTCATTTATCATTAGTCTCTGATATCTTTCGGGGCGATGAGGCACTTTCCCTGTCTCTCGCAGTCACTTAGCCGGCTTCCTGTCAGACTTCGAGTTGCAGATATGTACCGCCGCGAGCAAGCGTCAAGTTCCGATTTTATCCAAAGGCTCGCGTGCTATTTTTAGTAAAGGTCTTGTATGCTGTTAGGTACATGGGCCACCCGCATTCTACACAGCATTAAGCTTAGGACTCACCAAAACCTCAACGACTTCACTTATACAGATCATATAATCATATAGAGGAGTCCAAGGAGTTTCATTTCATAGTTTTATTTCTTAGTTTCATAAGGTTCCGGCAACTTCACGCGGCAGAAAACTGCTTCCGGCGAGCGGTATGTTTGCAGACAGCCCCTCAATACCCCCAACTTAACTCCCTTCTTTTCTACTATATATACATGGGATATCAGTACTTCAGGATGGTCCCAGTTGACGAAGATAAGGTAGCGGATGCTTAGCTCGAATTCACGTCCATGCGTAAGACAGGCTACCGAGAAGTATGGTATTGCACCGTCCACCTATTCTGCCCGGATAAATAATAAGTATACCTCCCACTAAGAAGCCAGTAATACTCCTAAGTACCGACTATCTAATTATAGTAAGACTATGCTAGCCTGATAGATCGTACGATGGGAGTTCTTAGCTACGCCCCGACCTATCGTAACGTTAGATCTATAGTAGAGTCGCGATACCGGGAAAAGGGGCGTAATTGGCCTCGTACGTCTCCACACCTGAGGCCACGACTTCCCACAGAATCTACAGTAATAGGCATTAAAGGACGAGTTCATGACTATCTGTTGCTGGTAATGTCTACTTATATTTTTGCTATTATATACCTCATATATTTTGTAGCTCATATTATAGTATCTCACGGTCAACTTGTAATTATGAAGTAAACAGTAAAAACATTGTTAACTACACTTCCGCCTGATTTATTCGACTCCTTGCTAACTTAGCGACCAAAGCCTCAGAAGCTATCATCAAATATATACAATCCAAAAGAATTCCCAACCTGGTCCCCACGTCCATCTTGTCTTCTCATCTTTTAAGCACTTTTCTTGATCAAATCGGCTGCCCTCTCCGCAATCGCATACAGCGTCGACACCAAATGTCCACAAACCTGGAACGGCATGACGGAAGCATCAATAACGCGCACGTTGGACGTTCCGTAGACCTTCAAGTTGGCATCCACCACACCGCCCTTCTCCTTGGGCATCATGGCCGCCGTGCCGACGGGGTGGAAGTTGGAGCGGTACGCCGATTTCAACCACGCGGCCCATTCCGCGTCATCTGCTGCGGCGGAGACGGTATCCAGACCGGGCCTCGTCTCATCGAGGACCATGCCGGCAAGGGGGGCAGTGGCGTACATCTTGCGGATGAAGCGGGCGGTTTGGGCTTGCTCTTGGAGGTCCCAGTCGAGCATGAAGTAGTTGGGGTTGATGACTGCATTAGCGGTCGAGTCACTGCCAATGTGGATGCTTCCGCGGGCGAAGGGGAGCAGGGCCCAGTATTCTGTCGTCCAGACGCCGTTGACGATGTAGACGAGGACTTCGGCGATGGGGACCTGCGACGTGAAGATGAGGTCCCACTGCATCTGGAAAAACTCGAGCAGGTCCGAGGCGCGGGTCACGTTGCCGTTGACGGCGGCAACTTGAGCTGCGTATTCAGGGAGCGAGGCCTTGATGTTCTCGGCGACAAGGAGGGTCTCGTTGCCGTATATGTGGGAGACGGAGGGGTAGGCGATGTAGGAGGTCTTATCAGCGAGGGAGAAGCCATTGGCGGCGTTGAATGAAAGGCCGTTGTTCATCTGATCTTGCAAGTTCTCGCCTACGGTGGGCAGGTCGACGACGGTCTCGATGTCGTATTTGGACAGGACGGCGGGGTTGCCGATGCCGGAAAGCTCGAGGAGCAGAGGCGAGGCGAGGGACCCGGCCGAGAGGATGACTTCCTTGTTGGCTTTGACCACCGAGGTGGTGCCGTCAGAGCTGGTGATCTCGACGCCCTCGGCGGTGGCGGCGTTCTGTTTGGAGTTCTGGCTCCAGGTAATCTTGTTGGCCTTGGTGTTGAGGAGCACCTTGAGGTTGGTCTGATTCTGGTACGGGAAGTAGTAGGCTCTGGCGGCATCCTCGCGCACATGCAATGTCGAGTCCGTGGTGAAGGGGTAGAGCGAGAATCCAACCATGTTTCCACCATTGACGTCGGGGTTGTAGGGCACACCTATGGCCTTGAAGGTGGAGTTGATGGTGCTAGTCAGAGACGAGTTGGTCTGTTCATAGTTCCAGCCCGTCTTAAGGGGGCCGTTGAGACCATGCAACTCTTTATCGAAGGGCAGGTGTGCTGCGACGGTGCGCTCCTCATCGGGGACTTGGAAGTGCTCGCTCTTGAGATAGTACGGGAATAGGCTGTCCCAGTTCCAGCCATCGTTGCCGACCTGTTCCCAAGCATCGATTTGGGAAATTTCCGCGCGGGTGTATGCCATTCCTGATGAGAACGTTAGCTATGTTGTTCCATTTGCAGAATGATTTCTTGAATTTGGCGCCAGGGGTTACTCACCATTGATGGTACTGGTTCCACCCAACGCCTTGCCGGCACGCATTGTCTGAATCAGGCCGCCACCGTATGTTTGGTTGACCGTCTGGTATGCATAGTCGATTTCCGTGCCGAAAGCCAGGCCATAACCGTTCGGGTTGGTAACGTTCACATTGTTAAAGACCGAATCTCCAGCCTCGATAACGAGCACCGAGACAGAGAGGTCTTCGGAGAGGCGCTTAGCTACGACCAGGCCACTTGTGCCGCCACCAACAACAACATAGTCGTAGGCAGTCTCTTTGGTTGCGCTACTGCAACCTTGGTCTCGAGGTAAAGCGGCCGCCAGGGGCAGCAGGGCCAGTGCTAGAGATGTCCGCATTATCGGAGCCGTTGTTGTTGTTGGAGGGTTTGTAAGGAAGGAAACTGTACAATACGACAATCGGTGATGAGGAACATGATCCTGACTGCACCAGGGCAGAGAAGATGTCCTATATATCTACTCCAGCAAACAATCATCAAGACGGTTTTTCCTAACCACATGGCATCGTCGGTGGGAGGCGAGCCTGCCCCACCGCTAGAACCCTCATACCAAGTGGGATACCGAACGAACAGCCCCCTTGTCGAGTACTCATGGGGCGCACTAACAGTTACCACCATACTGAACAAAGTAAGATCGGCATGTTTTATTTCTAGCCAGACCTAGATATTTCGAGCCTCTTTTTCGAGGAACCAGACTCTGACGCGATTGAAAATAACTACTGGCCTCTTTCGTAATGACTTCTTGAAGTATCAAGCAGTGTAGCTAGAATGCCACATAATGAGGGAGTCCAGAGGAAACAGCTTTGGAGCCAAATCACACTCGCATCCGAATCCCCTACTTCGAGGGCCGTAAGACGAAGAAGGATCTCCAGATATGCACTGGTTACACACCTCGACAAGTTGAGAATACGATTAGAATGAAGTTCCCGGACGAAGTACTAGCCAATGGCTAATTCTCGAGGGGGAGGTACTCCGGCAACTGGAACCATTTATCACTACCTCGAAAGTGCACCACTTCCTCACGTATGTTCAAGTCGCTACAACTTTTACAAACTGCTGGATTCGCCTGTACCGCTATATAGGATAGAGCTTCTATCTACGGAGCAGCTGATACTCTATAGGATCTTCAGGAGAGAAACATTCGAGTAATAACGTAGCCTCCGAACAGTCCCGATTTGAACCTAATTAAGACGGGTTGGAACTAGATAAAGGACTGGATTCAGGATAACTATAGCTAGGAGGATAAGCCTCCGTACGAAAGGCTTAGGAGGCAGTCCCTGAAGAATAGCTACATGAACTGCTTACCTCGATACATTTACGTTACGAGGATGTAATTCAGATCGGCGGTTGGTATACGAAATGGTGGTATTTCGAGGCGACGGGATTTGTAGGTAGAATTGCTGTATTCAGCCTAGTGTAAAGAATAATGGTACTGATAAATGCTACGCCTAGGGGACTGGATTTACCATAACATGAAGTAGTCGCTGGATCCTACTGAGACCCGCTGTGCTGGAAAGTTTTTAACTCTTACCCACTGCGGAGCAAGCATTTGGGCCAACTTCCAATCATTTCAGCATGATCTCCGTCCAGGTTTCCGGTATTTGATCAGTCTCAGGCCCAAGAACTATGACGTACTGGCTGTGAGCAAGGGGAGAGTCCAGAGGAGGATGCACTTACATGAGTCGTGCCTTGCCGCACTCAACAGACGGCCCGAAAACTGGTTTACAATTGCTTAATAATGCTCATCATCCTAGCAGATATTGATCCACATTACAAAGCTTGATCAGATTGATAAGATTAGATTAGATTTGTAACCTAGGTAATATAATGGACAGGATTGGAGAAAACCGATAGCCCGTCACTGCAGGCCGACCTCGCACATATCATAGCAACCAGGCTCTCTCATCTACGGCAGGCTGACTGCTTTCACTTTACTCCGCAAATCGTAAGCGAGAGAAATAGAAAACCTTACATATGCCTCGCGTATAATATTGGAGAGGGCCTCACAGAGACGCCTCGATCCCGAAGTCACAGACGCACTATCCTCAGTAAACAACATCGATGCTAGATCAAATGACATATTGAGAAGCCGAAACTGAGCAGATGTCTCTGGCAAATTTTTTTCTCATCGCAGCTGGCAGCTGGAGGACAGTGTGGTTCCTAGAACATACCTTCTCCTTTTGCCAATCACGAGAGAGACAACGGGCACAGCGCACACAGGATTCCTAACATGGCAACAACCGATGCAAGACACTCAGCTTCGGCCGCATTTTTTTATTTCTATGTTGCATAGCACCGATGATCCCCACCAAAAAAGCCGCAGACTCGTAGCGCAGCGGTGGAAGCGGTCCCCACACCATAGTGATAATTTGGATGCGGTATATCTCCACCTTATTACCCAAGCACCCACATACTGATCACCACAAATGGATGTGATGAGCATCATATTCATCGTATTCACAGTCTTCGCGGGCTTACATAGCGATGAATAATCCTGCTCTCTCTCTCCTCAAGAATTGTGAAGCGGTGAAGCATCGAGATCTTGATCCCTACACAATGCCAAAAGAGCGAACTGTCTCCATGGAGAGAAAGTGACAAGGGGCTGGTCAGCCTAGCTTGGAATTCCGATCGATTTATGACAACCACGAATGGCTGTTGCAGAACATTAGACTATACAGATAGCTTTGATCTTCAGTCTTAGTTCAATGAAAACAAGAAACCTCCTAGCCTGTTCATGAGGAGAAGCAGCATCCTCATCATGTGTCATAGGGAAGCTCAAGAAGCCATCTCTCCAAGACGGCGGATACGATTATTAGCTACCCAAGTAGAAGTGTAAGACTATTCACCGCATAAGCACCTCACATAGGCAAGTCACCCTAGACGGGAGTTTATTCCAGCTTGTCAGTCTCGACATCCTTCCCAACAGAGCTACTCTGAGGGTTGAAAGGCCTTAGAGCCTCAGGCAGTGATGGAGCCACAAATATCTGAGGCCTTTGTGTCACCTGTGGCTTGACCCTTTGGGAGCCCATTTAGCCTGTAGTTTCTCCAGCTGATGAACCCTTCAGATTTATATCTTGGCCCCTCCATCTTCTCTCCAGCCTTGAAGGAAAGAATTAGCACATTGTGTCCGGACCAGTCTGTCGATGTGACCAGGGGTCTACCGTCGTCACAACTATTTATGGTCACGGAAATAAGGTAAGCAGTGCATCGTCTGTCCACGTTCTGTCAGGGGGTTATTCAAAACCTGTTCTATCTCCCAGGCGACGTATCCGTGCATAATTCACAGTTCATATTAAAATATAATCTGATACTACGGCAATGTTTAGTGAAATGACTGCCGCTCAGATTCCTCCTCGGAGCATGATACCGGGCGCATGTTTAGGAGGCTGCTGTCACACCCTGACGGTACCATTTTCTACAGTCACCTTCAATGATTGAGTCTGGTGTAAGTGTATATTATTGCGTATGTTAGAGTAAGTTTATGTATAATACCCTTTTTATCGATGCTTTATTAGACCATAGTTGACGTATGTTACGTAGCCTGCAAGTCGTCATTTCATAAGCTCCAACAGGCCAGCAACTGCACCATTGTGGCGAGAAGTTCAGGATGTCTTTATTACAGACCATGTTCACATGATGCGTCGCCTAATCATGTAAACATAGTTAGCATGTCTGGGAAATAGAGAAGGCCGTGGGAATAATAAAAACAGTTTCCAACTCAAGCTTATTTTTTGAGACAAACTTTTCAGACTTTGTGATGACTGTGACACAGGATGATAATTAAGTCGTACGTGATCCAAATAAAAATCAGTGTGGGTCTTTGACACTTGACTGTGAGTTCATCAGGTCCTTGGATGAACGCATAGCTCCCGCTAGTATAGATCAGAGAAGAGTAGCCACCTCATCGATACTGTGTGTCACCGTTATCAGTATGTCCCTGACCTCCCTGGTTTGCTGAACAGTTGTGTGTGTAATATGCACTTAGTGAATTATATTGCCTTGGTCAGATGGTATATTGATAACTTGGGGGTTACCCCTTTAATGTGTATGAGCGTCTGCTCACCAACCCAGGTATGTCGATTGTCCCACTCCTCTAGATACTCTATGAAATGTCGGACAGTAATCTCATTCTTCACTTCTCATTGTCATAGTGTAGATTATGAGAATTCTCGATGAAAGGCAAATCTTTTTTTACTGTAACCTTGATTGTTCATTCATTCGTCAACCCCACCATCCCAGTCACCACTTCAAAATCATTTGCCTTGAACTGCCGACGGATCTCCCCATAAGAGAGCGCAAATGAGCCGTAGTGACCAAGCCAGTCATGTAGTTTACTTGAGAGCGCGAAACATGGCGGTGCTTCAGGAATCAGACGAAACAACCGAAGCGGTATTTTGCTTTCGGTAACTAGTCAACGATCCATGGGGCTGGTTCGAGAACCATGGGTCAATGCATACCAAAAGTGATCCCGAAAGAGTGCATCTCTCATCATCGATTGATGAGAAGGAACTTTGCGCTCAGGTTCCCATTGATTCGCCCTGGCCCAACGGGTTACAGAATCTTGTGCGTCTGAACAGCTCAAACAGTTGGGGAAGGCTATTTGACTGCCTGTGCTATCCTAGCCTGGGAAGATTTATCGAATGGTAGGCATATAGATCTTGAAGGATGGGACAACGCGGATGATCTTTTCACCTTCACCAATATACCTGCACATCGCAAACAGTTTAAAAACCTTATACCGAAATGTATCACCTCGGGCTCCAGAGTAATCTGTCCAATGTGGTGTCTGGTCCACATGATGATGAGATGGCTTTCGGAGATCTTACCGTTGGTGTATCCACGATATTGGGATTAGACAAGTCTGGGCCTGGTCTCTCTTGGGGTTGGGGTTGATATGCAGACGAAGCTTTGGGTGTATCCGGATTAGAATGTGATTGGTGTTTAAACACATTTAGCCTTTGATTCACAGTCTACAGTAAGCACGATGGTCCTCTTGTACATGGGCACATTGAAGAAATCTGAAAAGTGCAATAGCTAGTCAAGTATATAGAAACGTTGTGTGTCCCGACTAAACCTCTGTGCTAAATATCGAGCCTTAATCTACTCAATCAACACGCATCCTTCACATTACACATCTCCACAGCTATCCGTCAAACCAAAGTCCACCAGATCATCGTTAAGATGCCTTCGTTCAAGGCGATCATAATTATCTGCCTGGCGTCATCTGCCGTGGCAGTGCCCATTGCTATCACCACGCCACAGGGTCAACTCGACAATGCTCTACCCGCAGCGTCCATCACCCGCCGGAAACTTGAATATGCATCCAACCTCAACCGCAAGCGAGACATTCCACTGTATGCCAACTCACCCATACCACGTGACTGCGGCAGCAGCTCGGCTCAAGAGGAAGCCGAGAGACAGCAACAGGCCGCCGAAGAAGCCCAGAGAGAAAAGGAAAGGCAAGAGGTTAGTATTCATACGGCAAATTATCCCCTGGCAAGATGTTTCCCAAAGCTGCGACCTCCGTTCTGATCTCTGTGACACACAAACGTGCAACAAATTCCATAAGAATTTGGCTAAATTTTGAATTCGCATCAGGCCGCTGAAAGAGAGGCCGAACTGCGCAAGGAACAACAAGAGGCTGCTGAGCGGGAGTCTGAGCAACGCAAAGAAGAACAAGAGGTCAGTATTTCTGATCTACGTGATGCCCCATCACAATCTTCCAGACATGGAGATCAGACACCAAGACACCAAGACACAAGATACGACAACAATTTGCTAACACCTGGCTGCGATAGGCTGCGGAAAAAGCGGCTGAGAAGAAGAAGGAGGCCGCCGAGCAGGAGGCTCAGGCCAAAGCCGAAGAAGAAGCGAAGAAGGAGGCTCAGGCCAAAGCTGAAGAAGAAGCGAAGAAGGAGGCTCAGGCCAAAGCTGAAGAAGAAGCGAAGAAGGAGGCTCAGGCCAAAGCTGAAGAAGAAGCAAGGAAGGAAGCTCAGGCCAAAGCTGAAGAAGAAGCAAGGAAGGAGGCTCAACAGAAGGCTGAAGAAGAAGCGAAGAAGGAGGCTCAACAGAAAGCTGATGAAGAAGCGAAGAAGAAAGCTCAAGAACAAGCTGAGAAGGAAGCCGAGAAGGAGAAGGAAGTGCAGAAGAAAGCTCAAGAGCAAGCTGAGAAGGAAAAGGAAGCGCAAAAGAAAGCTCAAGAGCAAGCTGAGAAGGAGGCCGAGAAGGAGAAGGAAGCGCAAAAGAAAGCTCAAGAGCAAGCTGAAAAGGAGGCCGAGAAGGAAAAGGAAGCCGGAAAAAAAGCTCAAGAGCAAGCTGAGAAAGAAGCTGAGAAGCAAGCTAAGAATGCTTAGAAGGAAGCCTAACAGCAAGGCGAAAAACAAGATGAGAAGTCGAGCAACACATGAGTGCCACGGCTCGCTGGTCACTTGCTCATGTCATGTTGGGCTCAGAGTTCAGAAATTGTAATGTATGGGTTAATCTTCAGTCTCGGAGTATGACTGTGGAGGGAAGTCAGGCGAACCAGTTTGACAATGGTGGGAGAACGGAGATGGGGTCCTGGATGACTTCAGATCTGTAACTTGAGCTGCCGATCACATACCCACTCAAGATGTCTACTACCACTTTACCTTAATTTTTAGTGAATGTTCCCTGTACAACGTGTTCCCCTATCCCTGCCGTTAATCCCTTTACCCAATGTGGGAACAAATCGACAAAATGTCCAAGATACCATCTGGAGATCCGCATACTGTAATTAACCGCGCTAGCGATACACGAACGTAGGTAAACACCACCCAGTCATGACCAACCAAGGCATTAATTAGGAGGCTAAGTAAATTCCATGGTCCTGTTGTTGTTGTTGTTGTTGTTGTGGTTGTTGTCTGAAAGTAATCTTCTCATAAGGTAATGTAAAGCCTGATAGCTGGATGTCTTATTTGGCAGGAAACAAGAACTATCAATTGGGAGGCAGGCTATATTGAATGACTCTGTGTCAGATTATGCTTCATGTGAGACTCAAATCAGGAGTGGTGGCCCGAATTGACGGTTATTCCTTGACGCGATACCAAAGTCACCCGTGATGTTGGCTATCAATATTGACCTAATTACTTATAATACACTGGGCGGGCCATAAAACACACTGTCTTGACTGCTCGTCTTAGATCTTTATTATGCAATACCAAGGAAACGAGGCACGTTTGGTCCTTTCATTACCATATGCCCTCACAATTGATCGTGACTGCTCGTCTTAGATCTTTATTATGCAATACCAAGGAAACGAGGCACGTTTGGTCCTTTCATTACCATATGCCCTCACAATTGATCGTGACTCAGGGCATTCGACCACGTTTAAGCCCGTGTAACAAATGAAAATGAGAGCAGCGTTGATCTTACATTCATGTGTCCTTTTTGTTTTGACACCTGCTATGTATGTAAATCATCCTCATCCTCATCCCCACCACCGTACTTGATCTTTAGCCAGTGGAATTAATCAATATGCTTTGTTTATTTATTTGCCCATCCCCTTCAAAATCGCCGTTACGCTGTTTGCGACCCGATCGATGATTTATGCCTGCACCTTCTTCTTCAGGATGTCCTTCAGAGTGTCAGCGTCAGCAGCGAACTTGCTGATTCCCTCGCGCAGCTTCTCAACAGCCATCTGCTCCTCGTTGAAGTCGAAGCGGAACAAGGGCTCGTCGTTGATGTAGGTCTTCTTCTCGATATCGAGGGACGAGGCGGCGGCAGCGTCGAGCTTCTTGGGGACGACGTCATTGGAATTGAGAAGCTCTTCGAGCAGGTTGGGGGAGATGGTCAAGTAGTCGCAGCCGGCCAGCTCGGTAATCTCGCCGATGTTGCGGAACGAGGCGCCCATGACAATGGTGCTGTAGCCATACTTCTTATAGTAGTTGAAGATGGACTGGACCGAGGCGACACCCGGGTCCTCCTCCTTCTTGTACTCCTTCTTGGTCGAGGCCTTATACCAGTCGAGGATGCGGCCGACGAAGGGAGAGATGAGGAACGCGCCCGCCTCGGCGGCAGCGACGGCTTGCACCGTGGAGAACATGAGGGTCAGGTTGCAGTTGATGGCGTGGTCACGCTGAAGGATCTCGGCGGCCTTGATACCCTCCCATGTTGCGGCGATCTTGATCAGGACGCGATCTTTCGAGATACCTTGCTTCTTGTAGAGCTATTGGTGCGGCATTTTTTTTTTAGCTATTGTCCATACTGCCTCTGTTCGTCGGAGCAGAGTGGAGAACCTACCTCGATAATGTGAAGGGCCTTCTCGACGGAAGCCTTGGTGTCGAACGAGAAGCGGGCATCGACCTCAGTGGAGACCTTGCCGGGAATAATTTTGAGGATCTCCTGGCCAAACTCGACCAGAAGACGGTCGAGAGCAGCATCAACCTGGTCGTCGACGCTGCCGCTGCTGTATTCCTTCTTGGCGTACGCAACAGCCTCATCTATGAGCTTTGCGTATTCGGCCTTCTTGGAGGCGGCCAGGATGAGGGAGGGGTTGGTTGTGGCATCTTGGGGCTTGTATTTGCCGATGGCTGTTTCAATCATCAGTCTGTGGCTAGTTTGGGAAGCGATGCGTCGAGTAGGTCGGCGCCGAGAGCTGGTAGGGTTACTAACTTGCGAAGTCACCGGAGTCGCACACGACGACCTATTCAAAGACGGACAGATTAGAAGAGTCCCAATTGTGGCATTTCCGAGGAGAAAAGGGGAGAAAGTCTTGTAGCAGCGTGCGCGACATCGGAACCAATTCCGTTGAGCGTCGTTCGTCAAGCTCTCTGCAAATGGAGGGGCATTTTTTTCAAGCATCACGAGGGGTAAAAAGGACGAACATACAGTGCCAGTGGCCTTGAGCTGATCGAGGGAAGACATGATTGTGATTGCTTTTTTGTCGAGTACGTGAGTACCAATGAAGCAGTGGCAGGAGTAGTAGTTCTCGATGATTTCGGCACTGAAGTAGATTGGGGATTCTTGATGTAGTTATGTTGGGAAGCGGCGGAAGAATTGAGTGAGGGTCTTTTTCTTTAAATCGTCGCAACCTGGCGGGGCTGGCACCGTCATCTTTACATACGTAGTAATTGAGCTGCGCTGCCAGTTGCCCCTCTATTTTCCATCTACTCGATTCGCCCCGCGAGAAACAGCACGATGCCGGACCGGCCGGGCCACAGTACTCCGGCCAAATGTACAGAATGATCGATTTTGCAATAGTCTTGACTCCCTGTTTCGTTCCTAATAACGCTCCCGCATTCTAACCTCAATGCTTGCCCAATCTCTCTGTCTGTCATATCTTGACATTTGCCGTCAAGGGTCCCGGAATTGCGGATATAGCTCCGAGGCTTCCCTACGTTACTGAGCTCCCGTGGAAATGGGGTTTACTCATCCACGCGTCGTGCGGGCCCTTCTCTGTACGTGGCGGCTGGTTTTGCAAAGGGAACCTTGATTGGAGCGTTTCCAGTCTTGACTGGTCGTCAGGGTTGTGTCGTGCGGTTTGATCTGCCACCTGTGCATCGAGTTTTATAACGCAAATTGCATCAGCAGCTGTATGGGCATGTCGGGCTCGGAGCTCCCTGGGAACCCAACCCCCTACCTTAGCTGAATGAAATGGCATTCTGCAACTTCTGAGCTCGACCAACTTATTTGAGATCCGTTCAAGATGAATTATAGCAGTCTAGTACTGAAAGCAATAATAATACCATGTTCAATCGATTACCTATTAGTTCTTGCCAAGCTTTGCCCAACAACTCTGGCGGAAAAAGGCAGTTTCACACTCACTCCATTACGAGCAGGGGTCTTCGTCAGACTCCCACTTTTTAACAACTACTCGAGCTTCAAGGTCGGCTACTCATGACGTGGGTGTGTCCAATTTTTCTTCTCTTTCTATGATTTACTGTAGTCAACATCATCTGGCATAGGGATGGATGACGGATTAGACATATATGAGCAACTGCTGCAAGACGATTATATTGGAAGACAATGATGCTTTTGTATGAGCAAAAGTAAAGGCTCGTGATCCCCCGCAATAACGATAAGTTCCCTTCAAGACCTATAACTATGCTTGCCGTACTTTTTGTATACCCCGAGTTTTGGTTTCCGCAACGAACCTATGCAATAATTACTAGCCTCAACTCAAGCTGACCGCACTCTTTGATTTGGCTATCGTGGGACGCATTCACGGACTTAGTCCTCAGTGATATCACCATACTCCCACATGCCTAGTCTCTCCGCCTTAGCCTTGGATTGCACCTGGTTAAGCTTCTTCAGCACGTCGGCGCTCACGGCTCCCCTCTCCCAAGCCTTGAGCTTCGTAGGCACGAGAGCAAACCCGTTGGCGATAACCTCCTTGTTGATCGAATCGGTGAACGTGTTGCCGCTGACGGACCCAGACGCCTGGGTGTCGAAGAGGGTGATGTAGCTCAGACCCTCCTTGGTATCGACGAAATCGAAGCTAGCAACCAATTGTTTGTCCGCTGTGGCCTCGTAGATGAAGTTCACGGCGTCACGGAAGTATTCTGGTGCCGTGGGAAGTTGGATAAAGCTCAGCATGGTGTCCATAGCCTGGCCCTTGAGCTTCTGGGGCGCGAATTGGGGTTGGTCCAGGGCTCGCAGTTGGGACCACGGGAGCTTTTCCGAGTTGCCGTAGTCGATGTAGACAACTTCAGCGATCTTGGCCGTGCGGTCGTTGGATCTAATCTTAGCACGGTACCACTGTCCGTCGTCTGTGAACTTGGCTGCCACGAAATCACCAGCCTTCGGAGGATTGACGAGTGGCTTGTTGTTTTTGGAATCGAGGTGGAACTTCTTGAATTCGTTCATCATGATCTCCAGGGCTGATGTGCCCTTGCCAATTTCCTGGACCTTGAGTCTTCCATTATCGTCAATGTTGGTGACAACGACTTCACGGTAATCAGTAGGCTTCTTGTCCGTGGCCGTAGTCTCGGCTGCAGCTTCAGGGGCTGCGACTGCTTCCTCCTCGTCCTGCGAAGGGTCCCAGTCATGCCACATCCCCTTACGGCCTTCCTTGGCTCGCTTCTCTGCGGCGTTGAGCTCAGCAGAATTACCGGCCTTCTCTGCAGAATATTGATGTACGGATGCGAGACCTTCCTCAACCAGGACTTTGGCAAAGCTTTCACGGTTGATGTATAGCTCACCGATGAAGCCGCCAACCTTGTCAATGTCGTGGACGTCAATTTCCACATCACGCTGGTTGCAACGGCGGTTGGCAAGATCCAATGCATCTTGACCAAAGGGCTCACCTTTGTCCTGGGGCAATCTAGGGGCTCTCGGTGCGCGGATACCACCAAGAACCATGGTAAGCTTGACGCCTTCCCGCGGGATCAGTACGGTAAATCGAGATCCAGACTTGACAAAGTCAATAATTCCAGGCACCTTCTTTTGACGTTGGAGGGTAGATAGTTGGATCTTGGCTCGTTGGACGCTTTCCGATGCATCGGTGTAAGTCTTGGCCTTGTTGGGCTTGCCAGACCAGATACCCTTCTTCTCCGCTTGGGCAGTCTCCTGGGCAACAAGAAGCTCGTCGTAGTTTGGTGCTCTATCAGTGTCGTCCTTTCGGTGCCGGATAACTGAGCACCATCCCTCCTGGACCAACTGGAGGTTGATGTTCTTGCCCTTCTCGGTGACTGTGGCAACATCGCGAGCCTCAAAGCCCTCGGTTGCAGGCTTCGTTCCGTCAATAACAACCTTGACATGCTTGCCGATCAACTTCTTTCGCAGGAACTCCTTCGCCTCATCCCTGAATGGGGCTTCAGATGCTTCCTTTGCTCGTGGTCCGCGAACGCTGCTCAAACTGATCTGCTTCTCCTCCCCAGCCTTGGTTCGCACCACAATCAGGTCGGACCCGATGATCTTGGTCACAATCATGTCCGATACACTGGCTTCACCATCCTTAACGGTGCTGTTCTTGTGCAGTCGAAGCTTACCAATTTGTGCTTTCTTCTCAGCAGCTCTCAGGGGCGCCATCTTCTCGCCAAGCATGGTCGAATGGTTGTCGTTGCATCGAGCCAGGCCGTCAGCCAGAAGGAATTCGGCAATACTTCCACGGGGATGAAGAATATGTCCAATAAGTTGGCCATGCGGGCTTACTCCAACCATCTGGACTTTGACATTCCGCTGCAGTAGGCGTGTCTCAACGTAATCACGAGCTTCTGCACCATACTCTTCTGCTGCTTGGTTTGTGCCAGTCAACTGGTTGGTTCTTTCCGTGGTAGGTGTACGAATGCCAGCAACCAGAGTCATGACTTGCAGATGCTTGTTGTCGGATAGCAGAAGTCGGCAAAGCCAGCGATCGCCACTAAAGACTCGTTCGACGATGGCGTCAACAGTCTTGCCCTTCCACTGTTGGAAGAAGTCTGGTGTGCCGAGGTCGTTCTGAACCTCAATGATTCCACCTGTGCCAGCCCAGAGACCCTTGCCCGCACTCTTCGCTTGCTCCTCCAACGATCGCAGAGTGTCAAGATACTCCAAGACATCTTCGGATTCTTCCTTTCGTCCGGCGTCCTCACGAACCTTGACCCAACCAGCCTTGACAAGCTCATCGGGGAGCTTGGTTCCATCGTGGAACTCAATAGTACCATAGTCTCGACCAGACGTTGGGATGTTGTAGGTGATTGTGCATTTCATCTGCTTTCCCTGCACCATCTCTCTCAAATACTCCCGGGATGGGAAGGCGTACGGCTCGTCACCCTCCTTCCTCAAGTGCGGTGCAGTCACAAAAGCCAAGGAGAAGGTGCGTTCCAGCGCTGGGTTGTTCGGATTTTTCAGGATCAGAGTGTCGCCACTCTGGGTCACCTTCACCGCGGCCACAAAGTTTTTCGCCATTCTCGGAGTTGTAGCTTCGATTAGAAGCTTGGAAACCAGAGTAGTGCGCGAGCGGCTGGATTGTCTCCGGAGGAACTATATATGAAGTCAGTAATTTACCACTTCGACATAACTAGTTCACAGCAGACATGTGGAGTCCCAAGGCCCGAGAGACTGATTCAGGAGTGAAGGGTGGTGCTCAAAGAATAGACGTCATTGATGTTATCAACTCCTCCACAACCATATTGCATAATGCTTTCAATAATAGCATTGAAAAACACAGTGGGCAAGAAGACTCTTCATCACTGAAGACTTTATTCACCTCATAAGCCTACCCAGGGGGAATGACATGGTCATTGTTTGAGGTCTGAGGACTCAGGTTGCGGTTGATCCATCCATCTTCGCCCACCTGAGAGGATTTGAAGTCCATGAAAGCCGATATTGACTCCGTAGCTTGAAGACAAGAGCTGGGAATTCGGTAGGGGTCCGTTTGGTAAAGGATCAGGAGACCCTGCAGGGTCGGTTGCTTGTGTAGGGAGCAAGGATGTGGTGCAATGACCCGTAACAGATGGGTTCAGAGGTCAACCTAGATAGGTGAACCAACGGCATTGAAGGCTATCCTACCCACATCTGCTCTCTCCAGATACATGGATAGCTCGTTCGGGTTGAAGCGGTACGCATAACTCATACAGACAATGAAAGCTTGTACTCACTCACGTATTGCAATATGCCTTGCTAAGCGGTCGGTGCACCTTGGTCTGATGCTCGGTTGGAATGCAGAAAACAACGAACACGATGTAGAAAAGGTCGAGTATCTGCCAGTCTTGATAGAAAGTACTTCACTGGATGTTTGTACTCGAGGTCGGGATTGAAGGTTCGTAGTCAAACTCCAGTCGTTACTTCGAATTTGACAGCTTGCAATTGACGGATTGTGGGGAAATTGATGGCAGTTAGAGACACTGGCCAACGACAGCTCAAACAGGGGTTAAGCGAGGCAGCGTCGCAGAACGGAAGCTATATAGCGGGGTCTTTCAATGAGGGGTTCTTGAACCTCTGGACCCTGATGGACCTGCTTAAACATTTCACATAATCATCTAACAATAATTAGATGATCATTATCTCGTGCAGTTATACAGTAGTATTATTTGAACGTAACGGCTTGGACTATAAACTTGCAGTCTGAAGTAACTTTAGGTAACGTGGTTGGGTATTACAACTGCTTACAACGTAAAGGATACTTGGAATAGCGTCAAGGCGGGGTCATGTGGGGGGTGAAGGGGCGCTAACGGTCAGAGCTTATGTCGGGCACGCGATCACATTATACTCGGGGTTGCTTTGAAGTATGCTTGCGACTACTATGTAGTTTTCATGGGGACAGATTTACACGTCTTGGGCATATACATTGTCAACTCTATCCTGAACAATCGTAATTTGGCACTGGGCAAATCAATGTGACGTTGACTGTCATAGAAAGCTTGAGCATGATGCCCAGTTGTCTGAATTCACGACAATTTTGACATCACAACATGCTATTTGCTTCCCCTAGAAGACTGTATCATTCTTTCTGCATCTGCATTTGACTTTTCAAGATATACCCTACAGTCAAGAAAAAATGTCTAGTTGGAGATGCCAATGACACCTGTTTTCACGATCAGTTTCCATTTTTTCAAAAATGTGTAGGAAATGGAATGAAGCATACCACAGGCAGGTCGGCCACCAGCATTGCCAGTCTTGAGAGACTCCTCGTTGCCACCCTTGCCAAGGTCATCAGTGCCGGCGTGAACAACAACAGTTCGCTATAATAATGGTTAGCGAGGAGCCATCCAACTTTTCGAGTGTAAATTTCTTACGCCAATGACGCTCTCGGGTCCGATCAACTTGATGAACTTGTCATCAACCGAGCCCTTGGCGTTGCCCTGGGCGTCAGTCTTGAAGTTGCCGAGGTCACCAACGTGGCGGTTCTCGTCGGTGGGAGCACCGTGGGTTGCGCCATGGGGGTTGACTGAAAACAGTCAGTATCTGAACCACTCTTTCTGCCTTGTTTCCAGCTTGTTCCTAGTTTGGTACGTATGTAGACGTACAGTGGGGTCCAGCTGAGGTGCAGCCGTTCGTGTTGTCACCAAAGGTGTGGATGTGCATGCCACGCTCAGCGTTGGCATCGTGGCCAGTGATGTCCCATGAGATCGTTGTAGGGGCAGACTCCGAGGCCTGCTCGAAGGTGACGGTACCGGTGATCTTGGAGTCACCTCGGACGATGCACACTAGAAAATGTGATCGTGGTTAGCTTTACTGATTGGTTTGTGCCATGGGGATAGACGTGAGGCTCTAGGAGGTGGTGACAGGGGTGCCACATGGCGGTTGCATCACGGCAATGATGGATTGCTCCCGTGAAGTTGAATCTTTGGTGGTATGATAATCTGTCCATCAAGGTCCATTGTCTCGGGGACCTTGAGGGTAATCCGCGCAAACGTGCTCATCACAGTTCACCCTCCACGACCGGAAAGCCGGAAAGCCGGGATACGAATAGGAAATTGGAGTATATATATTTCTAAACTTACCAGCCTTGACCATTTTGACGGATTGTAAAAATTTGATCTTGGGATCTGGGTATGTTGACTGATTGATATCACGTTGAGAGGAGTGTGCCAGTCAGGAAAAAAGAGTATGGATGAGTTGGAGGTCGTTACGCACCCAGAAGAGGGGATTCTTCTGCTCTTTCACTATTTCGGTGGGCTTCTTCGGACAGCGAAGGTTGCAAGTGGGGGGTTTGTCACTTACAACCCCACTCAATTGCAAAATTAAGTCCGCCGTCATACAGCCAGCACTGAGAGGGGACGCTTACAAATGATATCATCACATCACAATGCTTGCGACTTCGAGGGGGGATAAGCTCAAGCTCTTAATTTAGTCGCCGCCGTCGGAACTTGAATTTGGTAAAGGCCGGTCTTCGGTGCTAAATCTACAAGTAACCACTACGCAGTCGCAATTCTGCGAAGGAAAAATTGTTCATCACGAAGCAATTGAAGTTGGGGACTGTCGTGATGGCTGATCAAGCATATATGGCTCGATTCTTCCTAATTACCTTCGCAGGCACCCAGATACTTCAATATAAAATTACTGATGCATAGCTCGACCATTGCCACAAAACGTCCACAACCAACAAACGTGGCGTTTGACGTGAGGCTTGCTGCCAATAGATTTCTACTTCGTCATCATATCCAACAATCTGGATGGTGTTTGCTTATACTCTTTGTGGCTCAAGACTATGGTCCACGGATGGGATGACCTTCGGTGGCTTACAGCATGGACGGATTGAAGGCTTTACCATATCCGCCCACCGAAGCTACTATGTTTTGGTTTAAGCTGTACCACCTGCTCGTCTTGCAGACTGATCATGTCAGTCAGGGGTACAGTGCAGCGTTCTACTTCATATTCTCGAGCCAGGTCCCGCGATGATGTTCGGACCAAATTGTCCAAAGGATTCATGGAGAAGGGCAATTGATAGCGAATGAACCGACCGAGTTGATGTCTGTTCGTGTCTGTGGGACTGCTCTGTATAAGAATAGCTTCAAGTTCCGGGGTTACCGACCAAACTCTCTAGGCTTGAATGGGAGACAAAATTTGCATCACAGCCTTTGGCGGTCAACACAAACAATCAGCAGGGACAACAAATTCATTTTATTGGTGCCAGATGACCCTGATTCCCTTGTCTCTGCGCCTGCACAGCCTAGCTTTGTGGCAAACACAATTCCAAAAACATTGTATTGCGAGGCAGGTGTATGCTCTTCGACTTGCCTGGATATCGATTGCAGTCGCTCATTGTGAATTATTGTGAATTTAAGTTTCCTGGAACATCAAGATCCGAATTATTTCTCCAGGGTTCAAGGGCGAGCGTGGGTTTTGCCCCAGCCTTATAAGGTGAACAGACCGCCGGTGGGCCCTGCTTAACTTTATGTTAACGTGATTGAAGTGCAATGTGAAGCAATCAAGGAATGGGACTCCGTGGGTGCTTAGTAGACGCAAGCCGTTGGTTGATGGCTTGCATTTTCAGTTTGTCCCTGGTAACAAGCTTTGCCATGCTTCATCGTCTCTTTGAAATATTCTTCAGCTGTAATGACTACGCTGTACCTGGTATTCTGAAAAACAATGCGGCTACCTGCGTCGGACCCGCGTCGAAGTAAGCCAAGTTGGCCATGTTGTGTCAAAACAGGGGAGCTGGCGAGTACGAGTTCCTGTAATGTCTGAGCGTAGCAACAACTCCTGTGAATCAGGAGTCGAGGGCCCATGCCAAGATGTTTGGCGAATGGTAGGATTTGAACTGGGCAGCAGGAGCCTACCGGGATACTTCATGGTGGTGTTGGTTTTCGTGCAGCTTTTCTAATATTCGTTTTGCATGAGATTATTTCGGGATAGTAGCCGGAACAATGGAATCCCCAGGCAGGATATATCATCAGTATTTGGTCAGCTTCCAGAAAAAATTGTGATCTGGCGACTGTATCACGGCATCGTAATGGAGCCAATTGCAGTACGAGACAAGGACTCCTCTTCGTGATTATTAGCCTTCAACTTCAAAATGGGGTAGGCAACCAACCCAACGCATATCGTAAAGGAGATTGAAAAGTCCGATCGAAAAAATTCAGCCTTATCAAACTAATGAGCTAACGATCTCTTACACTCCCCATGGGTTGCATGAACAAGACTGAAGAGGGCCTACGCAGCAAATGTGATGAGCAATTGCAAAGGAGCAAAGCTAGCTGTAGTAGCTTACCACTGGACCCCCATCACGATGACCATGGCCCAACTCGACAGGCCGGATACTGCTAGCCATCAAACCAATGACGAAATCGATCTAGTTCCGGTGTTATCAATAATCCATCCGCGGCTCCCACGCAGCTGGCCCCTTCAAAGGTGGCCGGAGGGGGGCGCAGAAGGGTTGGTTTGCCCAATCATCTCCCAACACGCCATGCTACTCTAATATGAGGGTCTGGGAAAAGGCGAATGAGAGTAATAGACAACTCGGCGAGCAGTCGCAGTTGGGTTTGGCTCGCCAAGCATTTCCTGACGTATCTCGAGGTGAACGGCATACCAGATGTATCTTACGATGCCACCAACATGGTCGTATGCCGTCCACTGCAATGATTCGAAGCAGTGCGGATCAGATTTACTCTTGCATTGGATGCTTATATACCTTTAGGGTTGCTTGAAAGTCAAGAATCGTAGTCTGCCCTGTGAACGTTGCGGCTGTCAAATGTACGTCTGAGCCCGAGTCGTGACGCCGCATTGCGCTACGTAGGTGTGGCTTGGCTGCTAACTATCCCTCAGAGCGTTGCAAGGACAGGATTCCCCTCCTGCTTGGTCCTTTAAATACTTGTCTCCATGTCATGCTGCACGTGTCGGGGTGAGAGAAGCCGTGAGTCGTTTGCTGTTCGCATATGGCTATTTTCCCAGTCATTGAACGTGGTGAGGTCGGGGACAAGCTCCTCTACCTTCGCTCGTAAAATACTGTTGCTCCACACTGAGAGCCCCCACAACATTACTGGATCTGGCCCGGGTTGCCCAGCTCACTTGGCCCACCATAATAACAAGCACCTAATGTAAACCTAAGAAAGTCCTTGCCAGCATATCCAGCAACATACCCACAAAGAATAGCGACGTCGACTTGAGTTCGTCCTTTCCTTCGGTTTTGGTTCTAATTTCTAGGAAACGAACTAGAATCGGACCAGTACCTGCAGCCAGTATTTTGCGTGGCCGAACGACGACGTGAGACTATCGTTGCTGGAAAACTTACCGCACCTACACCTAATCTGCCTAATCAATCAACCCGCCAGCGTGGTCCGATTGCCAGCGTTTTCCTCTTGTCGCGCAACAAATTTTGTAGGACAAGAGCGACAAGAGTCCTTGGACATTGCAACTATTGACAACTGACCTGAATTACCACAACCACCCGATCCCACGTCAGTCCGAAACGACTTTCGCGAACGTACGCTCCGCCCAATAACCATATCACAACAAATACTTTAGGTACATCGCGGTCGAAATTTGGCGTCCGAGTCCCGACACATGATATTCATTACCAACTGAGAACGGGGCGGATGGGGATGCACCCTGGAATTGCCAATCTTAGCGATTCTCTGTGTCTGCTATCGACACTCGCAGCTTGAGCGACAAGCGACAGGAGCATCAATCAATGCGAATGCGGCCGTCGCTAGTGATTAACAACTGACTACATCTTTGGAAGTTGAACGAAGTGCCTGTCGACGGCCTCCTGTCCGCTGAGCGCACTACGTGGGTCTTTGTTACTGTCGCAAAACTGAGCTGAAAGCATGTCTTTCCGAGGCGACGACCAGCGCCGATATGGACATATCCCTCCGGTCCAGTATCCTGTTGCCAACCAGCAAGCCCCGGAACAGCCCACATATCTGCCCCGGCGGCCAAGTTTCAATAGTGGCGACGACTCGGCCCTCTTCGACTCGGCTGCGAACCGTCAACATTACCCACCGCCGGTGAACACGAGTACGAGGGGACATGTCTCTGAGGACGAGCTTTTTCTCGCGAGTCCGACTGATTCCAGCAGACCCAACCATGGCTCATCGAACGTTGCAATGTCAGGATACCAGCATCAGTACACGGCTCAGTCGCCACCAACGCCCTCGACCTACAACCCCCAGGCTTTTGTTCGTTCCCAGTCTACATCGCTCCCGCCCCACCCGCATCCGGCAGCCAACCGATATGGCGCCCAAAGTATGTCGCCATATAGTCCGTCCCAGCAGACAACCAACTATACCCCCGCGCCTTACAACCCGGCCGCATATTCGAGCACTTCACCTACAGCGCCCCAGAGACAGTCGGCATTCGCCACACCTGGCTACGGCCGCTATGGCAACAACCAGAATTTCATCCCTCTACCCGCGAATCCATCGCCCTACTACCAAGCCCAACCTCAATACGCCTCTCCTCCGGCACAAACAACACAGGCCCCAACTCCACCACCATCATTTTCACCGTACGACCAGACCCCGACGAACTCGTCATCCCATGATCCGTCCTATTCATACCCATCGCCGAATGCTTACTCCAACAGTGCCACGAGTCCAGGAGCAGCTTCCTACTCGTCCGCATCCTCCCAGGCTCCATACCCAACATACTCGCAGATCCCCGTGGGTCCTAATTACTCAGCTAATGATCCCAATTCTTTCATCAGTCGTGGCTCAAGGTCGCAGGTATCACCGCTGCCTTCACCACCGATACAGCCGCAGACATCACCCGGGTTACTGAGGCACCCTACCAATGCGCCGTTACCGAGCCGACCCAATGAGCACATCAAAGACGACCGCTGGGGTTCTAACGGCGCCTATGGCAAGGATGACTCGGCGGAGCATATCACGCAGGACAACATCATGCAAGATATCGAAGCTGAGCTGGCGGCCGGTGGTGGATCACGGAGGGGACGGCCACATGCTTTTGATCAGCACGACGGTGTCTTGCCCGACGGCACCCTACAGAACCTCCGGCGCTTGACGTCTTCGGCAAGCTACAACTCAACCGCAACAACCGTCAACGCTCAAGATGATGCGTCCGGAGTCAACCGATATTCATCCAACGCATCGACGCTGAGCAGAAATCATTCCGTGAACCCCAACTCGTACACATTCCGAGAAGAAGATGGCGATGAAAGTGACCCAGAAGGTGCAGCAGGAGTCTTGGCAATGCAACAAGCGGACGAAGACGACCGCCGGCTTAGTGTAGGCGTGTCGTTCCCGTATTTCAGCCAGCCTGAAGTCTCCGCACAGCAGCCTCTTCCGAACCTCGCAGAAGAGTCCACCAGTGACAGTGACTATGCCGCTATGGATATTGGTCTCTTCAGCGGCGGTTACCCGGGAAGCCTTGTATACGATAACAATTTACCAGAAACAGAGTCTATCAAGCAGGAAAGCCAGATTCTGTCAACACCTCGAAGCAAGCACGCGTCGCAGAGAAGCCATGACAGCAATAAATATCCAGCTTTCGAAGAGGCGAATATCGACTACGGCGGGACTGGTGGCTTGCTTTCGCCGTCCGAGCACCGTCTAAGCTTCGATGAGGGCGATGAACGTGTTTCACTCCATTCGAGGCAGAGCGGCAGCGAGTCCCCATACAAGGAAGATTATCCTGACATGTTCTACCATCCTGGGCTTTCCAATAGGCCACTTCCGGCCATCCCAGCTGGTTCGGATAGCAGTTCTTTGTTGTCAGTGCAGTCACCGAACCGCCCAGACCATCAACACGGATACTCGCTGAGTGTTGATTCGCGACCCTACTCTGGGTCGGACGCCGCCTACGGTCAGAATGTTCAGCAATTACAAGTCGAGCGATCGATATCATTATCAAGTCACAGTACATCCCCTCAAGTTCAACCTCCTGCACGGTCACGGACGGATGCCGAAGACCGGAATAGGCGTCTCAACCACATGCGGCAGCAACAACTTCTTGCAGCACAGCAGGGCCTACCTTATGAAGGATACGACAGTGGAGCAGGTTCGTCAATAAACTACGACGCAATCACTTTGCCTGTGGGAAGACGGAAAAAGTTTCTGCCAGAAAAGCTCACCGTCGTCGATACGAGATCCTGTACGGAGCCATGGGCTCTCAGTGGCATTTCAAACTGGGTGCGCGAGATGGCCGAGGGCGAGCCTGATTTGAAGAGGAAAACAGTCGAGGACGGGCTCGTGCGACTATTCTGCTTCAAAGTGCCGACAATGAACGTTGCCGATGCTGAAGCACTCGGGGCGACAGTTGTCGACTTGATGTTGCAGGCCGGCATCCTTGTTCCTGAGGAGGAGTGGCTCAAATTCGGACCAGGTACTATCACAGGAGTGATGTGGCAGTTGACCGGATCCGGTTGCTATGCGCCGAAACTGCACGAATTCGATAATGCTCTGTCGGGACACGAGGTGCCTGGTAGGTGTTACTCCCACCACTGTGGTCGTACACTGAAAAAGGCCAATTTGGATGAATTAATGTCCGAGGGCGTCAAGAAAGTGGACTGGGCAACGTATTATGGAATGACGCCGGATGGTGTAGAGGGCAAACACAAAAAGGAGATAGAACGACAGAATGTTCTACACGAGATCGTTACCAGCGAGGAAGAGTATAACGATCAATTGGATGTCCTGCGTATACTATATCGAGATCAACTCACACAGTCCCAGCCAAGAATCATTGCCGAAGGCAAGATTGACAAGTTCGTCGGTGCGGTTTTCGGCAAAGCTGAGGGCATCCAGCAGGCCAACAAAGACCATCTGCTTGCGCAGCTCAAGTATCGGCAGAAAGAACAAGGGCCTTGGATCATTGGCTTCAGTGATATTTTCCGTGAATGGATCCGGAAGGCGAGAGTCGCATATGTCGAATATGCTTCAGCTTTCCCCTACGCGCAATATCTTGTTAGACGGGAAGCAGACCGGAACTTTATGTTTAGGCAATTCCTCGATAACAACAGATCACACCCGCGATCCAAGAAACTTGACTGGACCACTTTTCTGAAGGCCCCGATCACGCGCCTGCAACGATACAATCTTCTGCTCGGAACTAGCTTGAAGAATATGATCGGGGATAGTGAAGAAAAGGCCACTCTACACAAGGCCATGGAGGAGATAAAACATGTGGGCCTGGAAATGGACGCTAAGGTCGACGAGATGCAAAAGAAGGTGACCATGATCGAATTGGACCAGATGCTTGTGCTGCGGCCCGGATACCACGCCGACCTCAATTTGGACCACCTAGGTCGTGAGCTCATCACTCAAGGCGATCTGCAACGAATGGGCTCCAAAGGCGTACGATGGGTGGATACCCACGCCTTGTTATTTGATCACTATCTCATCCTAGCCAAGCTTGTCACGTCCAAGGACGGCAGGCAGGATAGGAAATACGATGTTTCGAAAGAGGTAAAAGTCCCCCAGTGGCGTCAGTAAATTTCAAACGCTGACCTTATTAGCCCATTCCCATGCCGCTACTATTCCTTGAAAGCAGTCAAGACGAACCGGTTTCGAAGCAGAAGGGTATTGCTGCACCTCTGACTCGAGCCGCTGGATCTACTGCGGATATTAAGAAGGCTTCAGATACCAAACTTAACAAAGTTACATCGAACGGAAGTGAACGTCCTGGCCTGGAGCATACACCGACAACCTCTTCTATGGGATCCATTGCCGTCACCCGGCTGACTCAAACCAACTCGACCGAATCGGAAGGCAAGATCTTGTATCCATTCCGTGTGAAACACTTGGGTCATGAGGTATACACTTTGTTCGCTCCGAGTGCCCACGATCGGCAAATATGGTGTGACAAGCTCATCGAGGCGAAGACGCGACACGCCAAGGCTTTACACGCACAGAATGCCGAGCCTTTCAGGTTACGTGCCATTGCCGATAGTGCATTCGGGTATGATACTTTTTCTGGCATTGGCAAGTACGTTGGCGGTGTGCACATTCGTGGAACTCCTCTTGATCGAGCAATCCGTGAACTGGAGAAGACGTTCGGCCCAGGACGGGGGCCTCCGCCGATATCACGAGCCCCTGTGAATTGCGCGGCTGGCTTCACAGCGTACGGCAGGAATATGATTGCTATTGGCACCGATGTTGGTGTCTGTGTGGCCGAGGCTGGTGACCAGAGAGGTTGGCTCAAGGTAAATAGATTTTGATGATTGAGACAGTGGGATCAACGGCTAACACTTGGACAGACGGTCTCTGTAGCAAGAGTCACGCAAATAGCAGTGCTTGAGGAGTTCTCGGTGGTGCTTATCCTGGCAGACAGGAGTCTGGTCTCATACCCGTTGGATGTGATTTCGCCTCCCTCGAACTTTCCAACCCCTGCGAACGACAACCCGCGTCGTTCGCCGGTGCGCCTCTCGAAAGACGTCTCCTTTTTCGCAACGGCTCGTATGAAAGATCGTATGCTGGTGTTTTACAAGAAGAGGGAAGGCTTGCACAGCACTTTCAAAGTCCTTGAACCCGTACTTCAGAAAGCAACCGAGAAGAAAACGCGCCTCTTCGGCGGTCGCAAAGTTAATGGTTCCACGGAAAGCTTCCGCGACTATGACGACTTCTACTTGCCGGCCGAATGCTACTCGCTGAACATCTTCCAGAATTACATCGCCATTTCCACGTCCAAGGGCTTTGAGCTCATGACTTTAGACAAGAAGGTGCCAATGAGCATACCGGACGTCAAACAACCTGCGATTGCCAACATTGCGAACCGCATCAGGGACCAGCGACCCCTGGGCATGTTCAAGCTCAACGACCAGGAATTCCTGTTGGCATATGAAGACTGCGCCGTCTATATTGACAAGCATGGCGATGTTAGTCGCAGCGTCATCATGGAGTACAGCGGCAAGCAAAAGAAAGCCAAGGGTTCTACTCTGTACGGACAGTACCTGCTGCTCTTCAACGAGGACTATGTGGAAGTACGAAATGCGGAGAATGGCCGGCTAAGGCAAATCATTGCAGGGAGGGACGTGCGGGTTCTTGATTACGGCGTCAGAGGGCCTACGGGAGGATTCTACCAGACCGCGAACGGGTACGCGGCGCCCGCTCAAAACGAAGGCGGAGGAGCCGAGTCCAAAGGTACGGTCAAGATCTGCATGGCGCACCCGGAAGTCGCCAATCAGCAGATCGTGCTTGAAATGTTGCTTAACAACGGACATACCGAGGCATGAGGGAAAAGGGGGAAACTGACGGCGTGACGAAGCTGATGACTACTACTATCACTACTATATAGAGGTGGGACATACAAGGGCGTGGACGTGGGCAGTGATAATTTGAGGAAGGGGCACGCACGGATGTTTGTTTCTAAATGACAAGGACAAATAAGCCGGCCGGGTTTGCCAAATGTATTTGTGTTGTGCGTGCGTGCGTATGTACATGCCAGAAGGGCAGGGGCAGGAAGGGAACTGCATTTTACGCTGAGTTACCTGACGGATATATATATCCGGCCGCCGATGTGGTGTGACCGAGTTCTTCACCAGTTTAATGATGAGAGGACCATATGATATCATTTGAACGCCATATGGACAAGTTTATGATGGATGGGTTTGTGATTGGAATGACCGAGTAAGATATATTTGGATTAAACGGACTTGTGGTTATTCTCATTGGTGTTGGTGATGGTACACAGCTAGCGTGGTTGGCGTTTTTCTGGTTGACCTGGAGGTAAAGGACGGGACGATCAGCATCCTACCTGTGTTTTCTCTTTATAGGAAAGAAATAATGAAGTGGCAAGCTTGGTCACTTGCATTCGGGTGCGGTATCATGAAGACAATCGAGTGTGGAGCAGTTCTGGATCAGGGAGCTGGCTGGTACCAGCTGGGGCTGGATGAATCAATATCATTTGAAGTATTGTGTTCACAGAATGTGTGTTGATTGTGCAGTCATTTTTGATGTAGTCCACGATCTCGATACTTACTTGTTGAAGATGGGCCTACAACCATGATTCGGCAGAATCATCTTCCAAGAAGGTACAGATTACAACGGAGCATTTCATTCTGTGAGCCAGAACTGTCACAGATACACCAATTGCTCGCTTTTTTGTTTTTGTTCTTTCAGATACAGCCCCAGGACGGGTCCTCATTTAAACTTGCACGGTATACGTGAAAGTGACAAGAAGCGATGGGAAATCCTCGTTACTGGTATACGCCATGGATCAATCGCTCTTACTCTAGCTCAAAACACGCATCAGGCAAACCCTGTTCTCACGAGAATACTACGAGAAGGTGATTTGGACCGCGACATTGTCTTCAACGGGAAGGACACTGAGCTTTACAAGACTGGAAGCATAGTCATCATCAACTGCATGGATTTGACTCGCCCAAGCATAGCGATTGCCTTGCTCAACTCTCGATGGTGTAAAACGCCCGGGACCTCCTGGGCATTGACTTCCACCGCTACTAAATCGAACGCTGGTTGATAAAGCGACTTAGTCAGCACCACTGCATTTGATTATACGAATTAGTCAAGTGCTACACCCCGAGTCCACTCTCTTCGTCTTCGCTGCAGCCTGCAAGGAGCTTGAACAGTTCGACCAAAGCATCGTTCCAGGCCAGTGACGAGGACGGGACTTTTCCATTTCTTTGTGGCGACTAGCCGTGGAGATGGCTTGGACTATGACATCAGGGTTTCCCTTACTAACCCGTCCGATTGGCTCTGTTTGGGACGGGAAATCCCCCAAGGCAGGCCAACATGTTTCTGCTTCTGAGCTGACTCTCGAAAACTTGAAGCCTAATGATGGTCAATTCGTCGGAAACGACAACAAACTCGGAGATTCCGCTGCTACTCATATCGTGGCGCCTTTTCTACATGATGAAGAATGGCGGAAACTGAAATGGCCAGGATCCGTGAGGCCCAAGTGAGAGAACAATACAAATTGTGGGAAGTTATTGTACGACATATTGGGCACAGCAGCAACAAGATGGTCGGCGGATGACTTGGCGTGCACAGTTTGGCAGGAGACCCGACCAGGAGAGGAAGGGGATAACCAAGTGCGCGAGCCAGTTCACATGAGATCGGCATCGGTCTATGTGTCCATACGCGACATGTTCATTCCTATATGATCCAGAACACTCTCTAGTCCAAGTTTTTCAATCCATATCAGGGGATATCTTGATATTGGTACATACTCGGGGGCCCCTTACCTCACCTTTATCTTGTTGGAACGCTGTTTTCGGATGGGCATGGGAATGTTATCAAGACACGACAGCACCTATGTAACTGTTTCAAGACCCCAACTACCTGACACAGATCAGCTACCAATATTATACAAAGCTTGGCAAGCCATCTTGTCGACAAGTCTAGTTCAAACTGTAAACAGTAGGGGCAAAGATGATAGCCCGTACTGCACTGCCTCATGGAAGTCATTCTAGCCTGACTTCATCTGTAGAGCGTTTAATCGATGATGATATCGTCTAGTCAATATGTAGCACATAATACAGAGGCCTAGGAAGAGGTAAGGCGGCTATTCGCCACACCATTGACGTTGCTAAGTGGCAGGGAAAGGGGCTTGTTCTCTGAACGACGCCCAAAGACGCTAGATTTCCGATTATTTAAAGAGCTTTTGCTAAGATTGGCAGTATTCATAACGGAATTTATTGGAATCGCACCCGAAGTCATCACGGATTATTCGCTGTCCTGTGATATCCTGTGATTCCCAAGTAGACCAATACGATCACTAAAATAATCAGAAATAGTAACCACAGAGCAGTAGCCACCTCCGTCGAGAGCCGAACTTCAAACAAGGAGAACAACAATTTTAAGCTTCCCTCTTTTTGTATACATCTCCGGTTTGTTCGATTTCATAAGCTGCATCCTTCCCCCGGCCCTGCTTCTCAAGATCCCTGACAAGAGGGAGGACAGTCTTGCCAAACTGCTCAATCTCTTCGTCATAGTTTAGGAACGCCGTCAACACCAGATTAATGCCCAAGCTCTTGAGCAACACAATTCGCTCCGCAACTTGCTCTTTCGTGCCTTCAAGTTGATGCGTTAGCATCGCTTCCTTTACCACGAGTGTGTTTCAAAGGTCAAACTCACCAATCAGCTTCGTCTTAAAGCCGTCGTTGTACTGTACCAAGTCCTCGAACTTGCTGTTAGCCCACATGCCCGTCTTATTGGATGTACTGGCCCCAGCCTGCTGAACTGCATCTCGGAATGCATTCACAGCTTCCTCATCAGCACCCTTCTGGATGGCATGCAAGACACTCCAAGCCTCTTCCTCAGTCTCCCGCACAATGAAAAAGCCATTAACGGCAAACTTTACATCCTTCTCTCTCCCGACCTTAGCAGCCCTTGCCTTGACATCGGCAATCTGGTCCCGAAACCCATCAAGGTCATTCCCGTTCATAAAGTACCAATCGCTAACCTCCGCCCCATTGTTCCTCGCATCCTCGCTATTCCCCCCTTGGAAAATCTCCGGATGCGGTGTCTGCACCGGCTTCGGACTAAGCCGATAATCCCTAAACCGATAAAAGTCCCCCGAAAACGTAAACCCCGTCTCCTCATCCGCCGTCCAAATCCCCCTCAAGCACCGAATAAACTCATTACTCCTCCGATACCTCTCCCCATGCTCAAGCCACCACTCCCCGACGGCCGTGAACTCGCCCTTGAACCAGCCGCTCACGACATTCACCGCGATGCGTCCGTTGCTGTAGTGGTCGATGCTGGCGATTTGCTTCGCTGCTACGGTGGGGCTCCAGAGCCCCGGGAGCAAGGCGGCGATGAGCTTGAGTTTCGAGGTTCCCGAGAGGATGGCTTGCGAGAAGGAGACGGATTCGTGTTGGTGGGAGGCTCCGTAGGAGGCCATGAAGCGGATTTGGGTGAGGGCGTACTCGAAGCCGGCTTGTTCGGCGGCAAGGGCATAGCGGATGTTGCTCGCTAGGTCCCAGTTGGTTCGTTGGGGGATTTTGCTGATTACTAGGCCGCCTGAGACGTTGGGGACCCAGTACCTGTTGAAGTTGAAGTGCGGCTCAGCAATACTGTCGAGGAAAGATGAGGAGAAAAATCATGGGGCAGACTTACGCGAAGAGCAGACGGTCGGGGTCGGTGTTCAACTCGTGGGGGACTATTTTCTCAGCCATGATAGAGGGGATAAATATCTTTGGCAGGTCGGGCTCTGATTAACTGTTTATGAAGTTGGTGGCTAAGAGATTTGCTACTGAGATGTAGTTGAAGATATGGGCTAACTGAGTCGCAGAATGTCATGTTCAAGCTTGATCTCGTCCGCTTTCATACTTTTTGGACGTCCTATTGGCATCGCGATCCACACATGCTATTAGTCGTTTCTTCAACCATTGTCTTCACTATCCTAGTCAATACTGTGGAGTTTGTTTTGCAATGACGCAATTGTCCACAGACAGCTGTGTCTTGGTGATTGGAGATCCTGCACCCCAACTATCACAACATTCTGGTCTGGATGGCCTCATCACAGCCTAGTACGTCCCCGCACATCAAATCACCCAACATGGCCCTGTTGTATACAGGTCAACCAGACCTTGCGATTATATCCCACGGATCTCCATGGATCTCAAAGCATACAAGAGATTGTTTGATTGGTTCCGCATACTTTTTCTTTTGGGCTCTTGAATTTCAGCATCTCGTTTACGCATCACCCCGCACAATGCGGCCAGTTAACTACCCTCATGGGGAGGGGAGCACACGTACCGGTAAACATGCAAATCCTATGAACAGCATACGACCACCCAAGCTCGATCCAAAATACTTTGCATTGCTTGGGAGCGTGGCATATATCGGAGTCACCTCTATCGCGGCGGGTGATGGATCTTGGGTCAATCTTCGGCCTCGCGTTTCCCAAGGGGGGAAGGAGGGGCAGGTGACACCTGGACCTGCTCTGGGTGACACGAGAGTAGAAGTATTGACAATATCCCGGAAGCCAGATGTGGAAGAGTCTTCTGTAAAACGTCTGGGCATGTTCTCTTCAGTCGATCGAGTATTCATGAGCAATTGAAGCCCAAACCAGGAAACTGATGGAAACCGTCGTCATGTCTTCACATTCCATCCCTAGCAACATCAATAGCAATATGATTTGTCGAGAACGATCTCGCGATCTCGACCTCGCGATCTCGACGTCCTGTGTCCTTAACCCAGCGGCACGCAATCATGCCAATGTGTTCCTCGGACTTCGCGGCCTCGGCCGGCTGATGTTGTACAACAATGTCCCCGTATCAGTGCACCATCATCACCATCACCACGACAAGCTACCACCACATGAAAGTCCCGCTCTCCTTCCAACGATCTGCTCATCTAATAGTTGGCATCTGGGAATGGGTTCGCATATCCGGTTTTCGGCGATTTTGGTGAATAGAATGTTTTAGCAATATGTACCCTGCCGCTTGAACTCGCACTGTTGCGCTCCGTTGTGTGAGGGGAAATTTGGGATTACGGCTGCGTATGGGGACATTGCGGCGCAAATTAGTAACACGTTGGGAGGTTTCATGATTTGTGAGTTCGCATTTCGATATTTCCACCCGGGACTCGATCTGACGTTGGCCCTGCTGGTGAAGGATTCGCTAGTTAAGCTCCTGATGGAGGATACTCCGCGATTTTTGCCTAAAATGCGTAAGACGGCAGGATCAGTGAGCAGGAGGTTTTGGAGGAGACTTCTCGGTTGATACCATGTCGATCGGGGGTGTGAAGGCGAACGGCGGGTTCACTGATATTGAGATTGATTTCGCGCTATTATTCATACATGACATGTTACGAGGTTGGGGAAATATTTTTTACACCGGGAAGCAAGCGTTTAAAATCAATGATTGACAATTGATTCGTCATATACTATTCAGTATCACATCCCACTGATCTCGCTTCGAAGCCTCACTGCGCGAGGTGTTACATTCGGTCTTACAAGTCCAGTTCACCCATCCGCGCAAACAGACCCAGGACCCTCAAGTTGGGTCGAATTTAGTCAACCCGTCTGAACTACCGTCCCTGAAAGCCTTTGTTCCCGGTACTTCGGGAGATTGGCAGTCTCTGGATCTTGATCCACATGCAATAGTATGAACTCTATGCACCCTCCTCACTAACGTATTTTAAGCGTGGATGACATCTTCTGGCGGGATTAGTGCTTCAGCCAATCACATGCGTCCTTTGGTGAGATCCATTCCCAATCGGGCAGCCATTGGTCCTAGGTTACAACATACCGATAGACATGCGTCCTTTTCTACGTTCCAATCAAATATACATCTTGAGAACTGTGCCAACAGTGGATTTCCCTGCGCGGGTCATGCATCCAATGGGGAAGGTTTTATCGAGCTCACCAAGAAGACCGGATATCGATATCCAATCCCGGCCTCTGGAGCACTCGGGGTTCAGCTTCGTTGGCGTCGTGATAACACATCTTAGTATAGGTGCCACAATAGTGGCTATACTCGGCAGACATTGTCGTCAGCCTTCCTCAATGTGGCACAATCAGGGCTGAGAGACAGGGAACAGCTATATAGGCAGATATGAGAACGCAGTCACCGATATTCGTGACCTTATTGCCACAAACTCGTCTACCAGTCTTTCACTTTCCGCTTCAACTACATACCATCAGAATCCCCGTGCCGTCCAAACAAAACAAGCCAACAACATGGCCACCACCAACGGCAGCAACGCAACCGCAACCCCCTCCACCGACCCCTCCATCTACGACCAATACAAATCCCAATTCTCCTCCCTCCCCACCACCCCCTCTTCCTGGCTGCAGCGCGCCCAAGAAGTATCCTTAATCCTCTCCCGCGACGCCGCCATCCGCGAGCAAGAAAACAAGTCCCCCGTTGCCGAAATCGCCCTGCTCAAACACTCAGGTCTCATGAAAGCCCTAGGACCCAAGAAATACGGCGGAGGTGCCCAGCCTTGGAGCGTGGGGTACCAGCTGATTCGCGAAGTGGCCAAGGGGGATGGCTCGTTGGGGATGCTGCTGGGGTACCATTTGCTCTGGTCCACGACGGCGGAGGTGGTGGGGAGTCCCGAGCAGGCGGAACGGTGGGCAGAGAGGATTGTTGGGGGGAATTTGTTTGTCGGTGGGGCGGTTAATCCGAGGGATGGCGATTTGAAGATCACGGCTGATGGGGACAGTATTGTTTTTATGGGGATGAAGAGGTTTAATACCGGCGGGGTTATTTCTGATGTCACCGTGCTGGAGAGGGTTTTGGAAGGGACGGAAGATCATATGTTTGCCATTGTGCCGACGGATCAGAAGGGGATCGTGTTTGGGCATGATTGGGATAATGTCGGGCTGAGGCTGACGGAGTCGGGGAGCGTGCGGATTGAGAACGTGAGGGTGCCTTGGGCTGATGCACTGGGGTGGGATACCGAGAAGAAGAGGCCGGATCCGAAGGTGTTGGGTATTCCGTTTGCTACTTTGCTTTTGCCGACGTAATATCTCCCCTCTGTGTGATATGTGAATTCTATACTGATATGTCTCTAGTATTCAGCTAGTCTTCAGCAACTTCTACATTGGCATCGCCTGGGGTGCTCTCGAGGCCGCCATCGATTACACTAACAAGAACACGCGAGCATGGCCCTTTGGTGGTGATGTAAACATCCTCCCTTCTCTCAACAACTGTCTATATTCCCCTAAACCAGCTAACACATCTTCTTCAAACAGAAAAAAGACAGCGCCCAAGAAGAATTCTACATCCTCTCCACCTACGGCAACTTCCTCGCCCACCTCCGCGCCGCCACGGCCCTCGCCGACGTCGCCGCCACCCACCTTGACACCACCTACGCCTCTTTCTCAGGTGACCCTGTCGCCAAACGTGCCAATCTTACCGCACGCCAACGCGGCGAGGTTGCCGAGTGGGTCGTCAGTGTCAAGATCGCCGCCACTGACACGGCGCTGCGCGTCACTTCGGGGATTTTCGAAACTACTGGTGCCAAGGCTACGGCTAGGAAGGTTGGATTGGATCGTTTCTGGAGGGATATAAGGACTCATACGCTGCATGATCCTGTGGCGTATAAGAACAGGGAGTTGGGAAGGTATCAATTGGTGGGGGAGGTGCCGGAGCCTACTGTAAGTGGTGTTGAGTGGTGTTGAGTTGTGATGCGTCATTTGGGAACTATGAAGAGTGACTAACAAACAATTATTGCAGTGGTACACGTAATTTTCACTTTCGAAGCTTGTAGGAAGAGAAAGCGGTCAATTTTGCTAGAGGGGTGGCTATACTCGGTCAGAGATATCAAAAGCTGAACATTCAGCTATCCTAGGCCACTTAGAGATCACTGAATAAGACAACTGTTATAGTTCTGCCAGATAGGACCGCGACAATCTATCCAACACGACGAGCCTGGCGTCCTGCCCCATCGCGACAAACGCCCAGAGAAACCTCCCGGCACAAAGGCTGTCGTTCTCCATATAACGAATGTCTCTGTTCATCCCGCCAAGACCATCGTGTCATCTGAATTCAATTGAGCAGCTTAAAGCACATGTACTCTTCTCACGAAGTGAGCAAAAGCGCGCAAGTGAAACTGCTACTCCATACACAACGACAGCATCCATACAATCAAGTTGCGCAGCAGAATTTCGCCCACCCGGCATATACGTGTTATCGACACACGGAGGCGATGAGTTCACGAAATCATCAATGGGTGTCAATTGCTCCGCAAAGTAAGTTTGTCTAACTATGAACCAACTGGCAGTCCTCGAATGTCTAAATATCTACCCCTATGTATGCCTCAGGCGGAGGGAACAATGCTGCTCAAGGTTGAGTAATTTCGGTAATATCTGCGACTCAGAGTTATTTGAAGTTCAATATCTTCCGCAGCCCAGTCGTCTCAGTTCACGGGATACATAGGTCAGGTCGTCAGTTGTGTGACGCCAGAAACCATCCAACCCTCATCAGCCATCTGATCCCTAGTCATCCGACGTCATAGCCATGATATCCCTCTCCCACTGTCCGTTTCTATCATAACCTCCCCATCTACCTCCACCAACTCGTCCGCCCGCACTCGCAAGCCTTCTTCTCTGAACCTGAGCCGCCTTAGGTCTTTGATGCGACCACTGTCCGTGCTTACACTCGAGGTGGGCGTACTCGCAAATTGAGGCGTCGTTGGGGCAGGGTTCGCCCTTGAAGACGCCTTTCCAGAGCGGACATATGAGGCGCTGGTAAATACCACCGTCCAACTCCTCGTGTACTTGCGGGCAGTAGGGGCGTCTGCAGTAGCCCAGTTCCATCCACCAAGGGCAGATTATGGGCGCTTTGGTTTTCTTCTTGTTGATGGGTTGATGGGCCGAAGGGTCGGGTCGCTTGGGGGCTGTCTTGGATGCAGCTGATGTGGCGGTAGTATCGTCGGCAGTAGCACCTCCGGCGGCCTTGATGCTGGAGATACTGCTTGATCCAGTATTTTTAGCGGCTTTTTCCTTGGCTGAGGTGACGTGTCCATCGATATGTCCCTTCTTGTCCGAGGGAGCGTTGACCGTGACATTGGCGACGGCAGCTTTTTCCTTCTCTTCCCAGGCGGGTTTGGTGAAGATAACTTCCTTCTTAAACGATGTAAATTTGGCGGGAACCTCCTGGCTGCCCTCGTCATCGCTGATATCGATGAGCTTGTAAGATTCGGACGCGGTTCTTCTGGTCAGAGCGGGGGTTACATCGGCGGCGTGGTCTTTGCCAGACTCAGCTGGCTTCTCAGGTAACTTATGGGTCACCTTCTGAGGCGATTGCTTAATGCTCTCGGCATGGCGCAGAGGCGATGGCTTCGGGGTTTGGTCATGTATTGTGGTTTTGTCCAATCCTCCAAAGCCCGAGGCGATATTATTTCTAGGCAACGCGCCCGTCTCGAGAGCTGGGCATCGCTTACTAGCAGAGCTAGTCGAGATGGTCTATAAGATGTTTGTCAGCTGAATCTGAATGATTTATCTCTAGGTTCTTTGATAAAATTATGCCCTTTAGCGCGACTGCCCCTTTGGATATGGTTGTCAAGGCATTGTGAATGCCTCATGAGTGAGTCGTCACGTTGGCGTAACTGCCTGATGAAGTCGTACTTGCACAAACAGGAAAATTACACCAACTTACTTGCTTGCTTGACTCCTTATTCTCTGCAACTCCAAATTTCTTGGTGTCTTCCTTCATCTGGGCTTCACTAGAGTCTTTACTAGTCTTCTCTCGTGACTGAGAAGCCCATAGCATGAACTTAGGTTCCGTCCAACCCATCTGGGCAGCGACAGGGTGCAGCTTTTGATCACTAGTGGATGGGAAGATCAAAGTTCGGCCGCTTTGAGTACTCTTATTGGGTGTAGCAATGTTATCTCCCGGAGTGATAGTAGTAGAGGTTCCATGGGAACGCATCTTGGGCATCGGGAGGGGCTCAGCAGAAATCTTCGGTGATCCGTTATCTTCCTCGGGAGAGGAATCGTCAGTTATGGCGTCCGTGAACCATTTATTGTCTCCATTGGAAGCGTTTCCGTCGGGTTCACGCAACACGACGACGGGAGCGTCGCCGCTATTAGCATTGGTCGAAGTCTTAGTGCCAGAGATTCGCTTGAACAGTTGTCCGTCCACGACGTAAAACAAGTCATGGGCACACCCCAGGTGGTCGAGAATTGCCTCGAAGGCGTCGATGCTGATCTCTCCTGCTCCACAGAGGATGCAGATGGAATTGATAGCGTTGTCTCGAATTGCCTCCATGGTGGTTGATGTCTTGTTTGAAATAGTGGGCGCCATTTCAAAGGTTGGGCCAGGTTGATAGAGGTGAAATAGTAATTGAGTAAGATGGGCGCGGAGGAAGCTGGGTTCGGCTGCCTTGACGGTAGGTACCTAATTTTCCGCGTCGACAATATGGGTGCAGCGAGTTGGTCAGACACAACTGGAAACCGGATCAAAATCCAAAATTCAAATTTCAAATTTCAGATCAGCATGTCACTGGTATCAACATGGAGGTGCCGAAGGAACAAGGAAATACTTTCTGTCGTTGTATAATATGGAATATCCTATAAGCACCTTGGTCACTCAAGATCCAACACTTTATCAGATCTTACTCCTCAGCATCTCAACACGCATTTACTACACAAGAACCTTCTCAACTTGCACCCGGTATTATACACTCTATTTGACGGAACTACTCTGGTTGGTCCGTCAGACAGTTGATGAATGAGCAGTTTGTTCCAAGACTTCATTGACGCAGACAAGACCAAAAGACGGTTATTCATCATGTTTATATTATATGAGCAAAGAATCACAAACGCCGAAGGTGCTGCCAAAAGACCCTACCTAGCATACATGGACATGTCCAACCAACACCATAAAATCAAATCAAATGCACCACCGTCCTGACTGATTCAGGGGTTATTGGATTTAGGAAGCATTCGGCTCCTAAATACACTGCTGATGGTACTCATACGGCTTCCTATAGCTCCTCCATCTTGCATCTTGCTAGCGAGCGCTTCTTCAAGTGCTGATTGCGTCACCGACGCATCTAAAAGCAGTGATTGTCAGATAAAAAAAGCCAAGAATGCACATTGAAATCATGAAACTCTAGGCCATACCATCAAGGTCACTGAAACTGCTCCCCATGCTTGGTGTTCCGTCACTGTCTCGTGAGTATCCCTTACCCTTGCCTCCAGGACTACGCCCTGCAAGTTCCATTGTACGACGAGGTGAAAGGGGCCCGCTTGTTCGGCTCTTGTCACCGACTGTGGTGCTCTTTACATGAGCCACAGAGCTTGCAGATGAGTCCGATGTTTGGGATTGATGTATCCTGGAGTGTTTTCCTGGCAGTCTTCTGGGTAAATCTCGCGGTGCGCCCCGCAAAGTGGCACTTAGATCGTGCTGGCCACTCGACGAGTCATCTGCCTGGGGTCTGTACGGTAGAAATGCAGGCTGATCATCGTCCTCGTCTTCGTCGTCATCAAAAGATGTAGCGGCATCGTTTGTCTGAAATCGTGGCGGTCTCCGGATAATCCTGGACTGGGCTGGACTTGATCCAGAGGACGAGGATTCAGCGGCAGAACTAGTGTCGGCCGGACCGGGCGAGGCAGGGTCAGAGTCCGGCTCGTCAGCTGTAGTGGTAATGGGCAACGAAGACAGCCTGCGGCGTTGTGAATCAGCAGCAGACCGCATTGAAGCCTTGCCGCTACCGACCAGATTGCGCGTGGTGAATACAGCCGTGTTGGAGGACGAAGTCCTCGTCGCCTGAGGTCTCGGCGTGCTTCTCATCGGGGTCCCCGGTATGCTAGCATCGTTGTTGTCCTTTCGAATCGATAATGCTGAAGGAGCCCTAGGACGTCCAGCTCCTGAACCGGTCCGCTGTATGGTCTCAGCCGCGACATGTCCTTCTGCGCCTGGTACTGGAGACGGCGCGGAGGAGCCCTTAGCCACGGCGGCTGCTTTCCGCATCTGGGCTCGTACTTGCGAAGCATGTCGTTCGGTAAGGAATGCGACTTGCTGAAGGAGAAAATCGACCGTCACCTGGAACCGTGTTGCGCTGTAACGTGTCGGCTGGGGGCAGCTGGATACTTCGGTTTGAGAGGACCTACATTTCATTCCCTGTAACATATCAGCATCTCTTGAGTAGCCAGACGCAGAGCCGGGCCTCACTTACAGTCTATCTCTGTTTTAGCCACCTCGGATATAATGTTCCATAATGCTTCATCCTTGGACGAATCCCAGTGGGCCTATAAGTGCAAGTCAGCTTCAGCCTAGCCATCAGAATCAATGCTGCGCAGTACTGGAGGAGGGTCTACGAAGTCTCCTCTAGGAAAGGGGAGGCGAATGAAGACAGTATATGTCGGCTCGGACTGTGACGAGGCCATGTCGTGTCATGTCTCTTTCCTTGGGACCTGCAGCAATCGATGTTGGAGGAATCAACAACTCGCCCATGACGGTGAGGGAGCGCGGCTCCAAGACCCTAGCCTTATCGGAGCTCAGCTCTTATCGCTATCGGCATGCATGAGAATCTCAACCGGGCCGCAACCTTCCGTACTTACTCTACGTATTGTCCAGGTGCCCGATATAATTTGTCTCTCTGAGTTTGCTGAAGCCAAGACGAAAATGACCGTAGGGAAATTCAGATCACTTGATATTGGTGTTGCAATCGTTCTGAGATCGACTCCAATGACGGTGCGGTGTGTTGCCGGATCTGCAGTCCCTGAGACTGGGGAGCTTGGGGATGGGAAGCCTGGTGGAAGGAGCGGAGCTACCCCAGAAGGATTTGCCCGAATGCCGTTAGCAGCCACGGTCATCTGCAAGCCTTAGTCCCTCCCTCCCCACCAAAGAGTTGACTTTGGCCTCCACCCAAAACGGTCAACGGATCTTGGAAACCAGCAGGGCCTTGTTTCAACTGGACTTGTGAGCTGCGATACGACCGATTGCGAATAGATATATTTTGGTCAAAGAGAAATTGTTAGCTAGCTGCGGGTTGAGGAGTGTTTCACTCGATGTCACCAGTTCGTTCATGCTCTCGCATCCCTTGATCGTTGGTTGCTCTTGACAACAGCCATAATGGCAAGTGCCGGTCATGGGAACCAACCCAACGTGGGGCAGGGGTGTTCATTTGTTGGAGCATGTCTTGAATCAGTAACAACTCGAATTCTTCAGCAGATCATGTCTCTGATAACGTATCTCTTTGTTTCTCGGGTATCGTGGGCTGAGGGAATATTTTGTGTTTTCCTGTGGGAACCCATCTTCTCTTGGACATTCAAAACCACTCCATCTCTCCTACGACTAGTTAGATGAGTGTTTGTCAAATCTCATTAGGTCGGCCTCAGGATGGAAGTGGGTCACCCGGTTCAGTCTTATAGCATCCTACTAATCGCGTAATCAGACTATTTTCAAGCGGGCAGTCTCTTTTCACGACTGGCCTCAAGTGCCGATACCAAGTTTCAATCTGTCAGCCGGCGGTGTTATCGCCCTCGCAGACCTGAGTACCATTGCCCAAAGGACTGCTATCGTCGGCGGCTCCTCATGGCTAGATTGTCTCCTCCTCGCTCCCGGCCTGCATTACCAGCAGGCCGCGGACGCCTTGGTCAACAGCGAGGCATCATACGCTGCCGTTGAGCAGCTCCAAGGGAAAACATCGACATATTCGATTACCAACCCAGCCACCATCCGGTATTTGAACAAAGTCGGGCTGGGTCAGGCCGGTCATAAAGTCACCGTGGATGTAGGGATGATCCCTAAGAGGAGCCATTTTCGCCGAGGCAGAGCTAGCCAGAAGCGCGTAATATGGCATGATTCGAGCTCGAATCTAGGGTGGCTGTCGCACGTGCTCTATCTTGCCAGTCCTGTGCTCACAGTACTTGCCATTGTCTTCATGGTTTTATTGCGAGAATGTAAGTCAACAAGACGAAACTTCGCTCCAGGACTAACCTCCCTCCAGGGTGGGGGATTGCTCTGCTTTTGTCTCTCATGTTGTCTCGCGTATTGAACATCTGGGTCATCAAGCAGCGGTCCAAACCACCCCAGCCCACACCAGCCAACCCAGACGTGAGCAACATGCTAACCGAGTACCTTGTCGACCTCGGTCACGGTCGCGCGGTCTCTTTGCGCGGGATGGCCGACGATCTGCAGGCCATCACGACGTCCACCTGGCTGAGGACCAAAACGCACATCGACGGGTATCTGGAAGCCATGGCCAAGCTGATTGTATATGTCGTCGCTGCATTCAGCGGGAACATGACCCAAATAGGAGCCATCATCTTCATGGGCCTTCTTCTCATCACCGCTGGGCTGCTGGGTTTGAGCAATAGCCACGCGAAAACTTTTCAAATGCATGGTCGAATCGCGGCACCGACCTCAGAGAGACTCCCATACCCGGCCGACAGGCTACCATATCCGAATAGTGTTCAATGCAGTAGCATGGGGACTGTGTCTTTCCCTGCAACCTCGCGGCGCACCTCGACCGGGTTGACGGGCATGAGTGATTTTGCGGAGAGGGGCCAGCTTGAGGGTGTCGTGCGGGATGGCCACCCTTCCAAAGGCTAGGTTGAATACGAGTGAGCAAATGAGCCGCAGATCCCGTTAAAGTAAATATTGCATGTGTCTAGTGATACAAACGCGCGCATGAACAAGCGTTACTGCATTGTACGGAGAATTTTGTGGGAGCAGAGTACGCAGCGTGCCCAATATCTCGGTACTACTGGTCGAACCGTGTTTTCTTCAATTTAATAACTTAATCTGTCAGGAATTGAACCCCAAGTTCCACATGCTGTTGTCCCGAGTCTGGATTTTCATGGGACAAGTGAACAAAGTCAACACGATCAGAAACTCCACTATCAACTGCTCCCAAGCGGATAGCAGATGAAACAGCGCAGCCAGATATAATATTCAAGCCAATTATGCTTTGATAACCTGTGAGCTATCCCATACGTTCTGTTTTGTCGTACGATTACTTCATTGAGCCACGTGGCAGCTATAGGTGATATATAGTTCTGACTCGTATTCCAAGCCAAGAGGATCCAGGAGAAGCAAATCAGTAGCGTTCTGCTACTATCTCTTCGTTCTATCTCTTCGTTGACAGACCTTCTTGACTCTTACACCTAAAAGTGCGATGCTCAATTTTCCTCGGATTTTGGGCTAATATTGCTGACTTCATTACGAGTCATTCGTAGAAACTGGAAGCAATATGACTAACCCCTTGCATATAGACTCAAACTTCAGTCTTTCTCATTCTCAGAATGGCTACGGTGACAGGAGGGAAATGCGGCAAATAGTTGGAGGATCTCAAGAATCCGAAGACTTTCTGGTTCGACTAGAGCCAGGTCGAATAAATTCCTTTATCTGCTGTTCTCATAGGGATTGAGACCACACAATTCTGGACAGGAGAAAACGCTATGTATCGCTTCTGTCCACGAACAGGAGATTATCAGAATAGAGCGGTACATTCTAAGCCGAAATAACAGACTTGCGTATATATAAATAAATTCAATCGGTCTGAAGAAAGGTAGGTAGAGCAACAAATCAACAAAAAACCGAATTATATTTCATTAAAGGCATGGCATGGCAAGATTAACCTAATAAATGTTCCAAGTCCATGGAACCGGGCGAGACGAAGGATAATCCCAGCATCAATCTCCGCATCAGGGCCATCGTGTGTGGTGCTTTACAAAACCGGCACGGGGGCACGGTTTATGCAGATGGAGAAGGATGGGATGGAATGAAATAACGACTTGGAATATCTGTCCAGTGTCATCCATTATCTATTTAGTCCTTACATGCACGCACGTTCATGTCGCATGCCCGGACCAGCATACCCAGGGCACAAAGCACGGCATTTCCGGTCCAGGTACCAGCCCTCAACAAGTTATTAGGCAAAATAAAGGTAGAAGTGGAAAGTAAGCATCAGCATTCATTATTGCAAACGTATGTCTCGCTTGTCTTTCGGAGCCCTGCCATATGCCATGGTACATGCCGCTTGCTTGAGAGTGGAAAAAAAAACAGAACAGAAAATATAGCCGGAAAAACAAGCAAACACGTAAACTCGACGCACGGGGGGTATCCTCAGGTACATAATTGTTCATTCCTCTACCGTGACGTCACCATTGCTTTCTTTCGTTCTCTTCTCCGATTATTCCGAGTTCCATATCAGTTCCATATCCTTGGTTCCGAGCACACACATACAACCTTCATTGGGTGACGTGAACAATAGAAGGGGACTGCAAGGGTTGGTTTGATACATTGCGATCTTTATTAGATTACCGTTCAGACAGTTTCATGATCGTTTGACACGAGGTTGCCTTGCGTGCTGGTATGACACTGAACACAGCCCGAAGGAACTTCACCGTTCCTCGTGGCATCGGACAACTTCGCAGAGTGCACGCATGAAAAGGGGATCGACCTCCTTGCCGTCTATCGATTTCACCGTGTTAACAAGCGGCGTGTCGGCGGTGAGCGACAGAGTTGCGACGAGTCTCGCGATGCACTTGGCCAAACCAAGACGAAGTTCCCTCAGGGATTGATCATAGGCCTCGGGCGTTCTGTTGGCGGCCGACGTAAAAGTCCTAGAAGTCTCCGCTCGCCTGCCCATCATGAACGATCCCTTATGCCGCATGGTGCTGTTGCAGAGGGACGGAGATGTGGGAGTAGATATGGGTTCATTGGGGTCATTCTGCAGTCCCAGGAGACTTGCAGCCTTGCGGGGGATCTTGGTGCCATCCGAGGATCGTGTTCTTGATATGGTGAGGTCTGTGGATGATGATGTTGAACTCGGTGGCCTTGTAGTAGGCAGGGGGACCGACACAGGGCGGGGGCACAGTGCCGTGATGTAATTGTAGGCCAGTAAATGTGCGTACAGTGCATCGCACAAGTAATCCGTTCCAGAGGGGAATATGTTCTTGATGGCCGCCCACTGTGCAGAGTTCGGCCGAGACGAGTGGAAGACCGAGGTAAATGACCGTCGTGGCTGAAGCTTTGGTGAGCTTTGCTGGTCAGGAACTCGCTTTGACGTCAGCCACTTCCACTTGGATGGTTTTGGTGCATCTTCAGTGAGTGATAGTGACACTTGTGACGGCGACGTGGCATATTTTACTTTCCTAGAGTGCCCTCGGATTGTCTCGATGGACAAACTGGAGCACAGAAGCATCGTTTCAGGGAAACATGCGACTGATATGCGCAGCGTGTCGAGGACCTCAGTTGATAGTGGTACGCCGGACGATGTGACGTCGCCGCTAGATTGTGGTCGCTGTGCCAATGGCTCATCCAGGCCTGACTCGAGCCATTTCTCGACGTTGAATAGAGGCGATACGACATGAAAACTTAATGCATCACCATTCGGAGACGACACCTGGAAATCCTCCATGTTGGATTCAGCCTCTGACGGTGGTGCACTGCGCACTAGCTCTGCCCTCCAATCTCGTTCTTTACTCCTAGCTGGCGGGGTAGGCGGAGTCCTCGAGGGCACGGCAGACGGTGTATTATTGTGCGCAAGTTGTGGTTGTGGTGAAGGTGGAGTGCGCGGGATGACGTGAAGGTCTGATAACTTGAACATTTGAAAGTTGTAATTGAGGGATGAGCGCCGGCTTGGAATTTCGGAGGGCTTCGTGAAGGAGAACGTTTTGGGTGAACTTGGCGACTCCGTTTTGGAGCCAAAGGTTCTGAATGGACTGGATTGTAGGAACTCGGCACGCACAACCTTTGCTCCCATTGACATGCTCCTCAAATCCCCAAGATCTGGTCGTTGGAACAAGGGTGGTGGTGCAGCCATTCGTCCGAGGCTATAGGATCGTCCTTCCATGGTGGGAACGTCGACCTCGAGGTCCATCCAGCTATCCGTGGGGGCTTTATTATCGATTGGCATTGCGATTGTGGGAGCAGACTCGGAGGAAAATCGTGCAGAAGTCACTGAGGTGCCCGTCGTGGTGATAGATACGTCACGGGTGCCGATGGACGGTGGCTCCATACCGCCAGACGATGCGGTGGCGGTGGTTTCGGATGATTCACTGCTTCTTCTAGGTTCATCATAACTGTGGAAAAAAAGCTCGGAATAAGCTTGATTAGCCGTCTGTAGCGACTTCATTCGCGACAAAACGTCCTGTGACTGTGGTCGAAGCTGGGTTATGGAGCTGTCCTGCAATGAGTAGCGTCGTTGACTTCCATCATCCACCAGCGACGGCACTGGAGCGCCTGCTGTTAGATGCTTGGACTGGAAGATGTCCGACGATCGACTCAAGTCTCCCGCCAACATCTCGGGGAAGTTGAAGTCGAAGAGGGGCTCCTTCACCTCCATTTTGGCGTAAATAGGTGCCGGTTGGGCTGCAGAGCGGGATGATAATGGTCTTACACAACAACGTGGTCCAGGTTCCGGTCCAGGTTCTGGTCCAACAGGTCCCATAGGCCCGACAAGTTCATGCCCCAATCTACCTACCAGACAGCTAACTGACGGGGCTTCTGACCCTTATGATGGTTCCACGGCTTTGATGTTTAATTCCAGACACGGCGTATGTCGCTCCAAAAGCGCAAGGGGCGCGCACAGCATCAACAGTCGTCGAGAATATGGTGGTAGCTTTTTAGTCTTGCAGTTGGAGCTTGCAGGAGGAGCTGGCACGCAGGATGCCGGCAGGCGATGGGAACACAAAGAAAAATGGCTTCGGATCGCAGTTCGAGAATCCGAAAAAGGAGGACTGGGGCTAAACAGGGGCAGCACGGACGGATTATATCATGACTTTTGGGCATGCCGACTTAAGTAGTATTTATTCCATGGGTCGGTCCTTTGACGAGTCGCTGCAGCGAGGAATGTGATTCAGATGGTGGGCAGGTGGAGCCTGGAGACCCTACCACGTAAAGTACTCGACAAAGATAGGATGCCAGCTTCCTCCCCGTGGTGCGGCAGCAGATACGCAAGACATGTATTACCAGATGTGCAGGGAAAGTCTGGTCCGGCTCTCTTTATTGCTTTTTCGCGAGACTGCAGGTGGTGCTCATGAGACGGTTCCAGATGGTGCCTCCTTAGGTACCGATATTTGACTCCTCCAGGTAGCGAGGAGCCACCATGGTTTTCCATGGATGACAGGCTTCAGAAACGGTGCACCTGGACAATTTGATTGAGCTGGTCAAGAGGCGGCTTGCATGTCCAGAGTACCGTTACATTTTGCAATTATCAGCCCTGGGTATCACAAGTCCCTCCCACATCTAGATCTGAAAAGATAAGGACAGCGGTTTTGTTTGAGGTTTACTTTAAGGTACAGGCGTCGCAACTGGGTCGCTGGGTCGCTGCTCAAGGGCATTGATTAATTTACCGCTCAAAGCTCTAGAAACAGTAATGAAAAAGAAACTCGGCTATAAGCATTGAGATCTTCAGATGCAGAGTGAAGTAAGACAAGTCGACTGATGTCGACTTACCTAAGTCTAGTTATCCAGCCTGGCGGAAGAGCTGCTGGTCACAGCCAATTGATGTAACGAGCTGGCCGCGTCGCCCCATGCAGACGGGATTGAATACGGGATTGCTGCGGGGAGCTACAGGCATCTGGGATGCCTTTGAAGGCACCTTCCTCTGTATGCACGATAATCGAAACGACCAAGGGGCACACACGAACGTCTAGCTTGACGCAGAGCTACTGCAATGCAACGTGAGAACCTGTCGTCTTAAAACCCCCCGGCCGAGTCGGGTGCATCTTGTTGCATATAAGAAGAAAAATAAGATGAGCCTACCCCATCCATACTTTGTGGCACCTCGAGATTAAATACATACACCCTAGATGAAAGTAGGTGACAATAGACGACCCTAACACGAATTATCATGAATCTCTAAAGACTTGATGTGACCACTCGTTTCGACAAGTCTCAGTCAGCCCTGGAGTGATTTGTCACATTGGCAAGTTGACAATACTACGATATCAACTGCGACTATTGAGCTTGAGTTCAAAGTTTCCACACTAGACCCCTTCTGCTGGTATCGCGACATTCCAATGCCTTCTTCAATATTTCCCGTTTATTATTAGTGCAAAGTGCGGGGGAGATGGAACCTCTGAAGCTTCTCTCCTGTTGGTGAGCAGGGCCCCACATTCGAGTTAGGGAGATCCCTGCTCAGAAGTTCGGGAGCAAAAAACTTCCAAAGTTGTTCTGAAATTTTGCCAATTAGTCTAGTCTGGCATCGTGAATGCGCTTTTTCTTCTTGATCATTCCCACCACGACGACTTTACACTGTCCTAGAAATCGATCGAAATCTGACTGCCACTGCCCCTTTCGACTGGTCCCTCACCTCTCGCAACGCTCGATCAACCTCTAGCGGTGAGTCCAGACGTAATGTTGTCCGAGAACTATTTCGCGTCCGTTTCTGGCCCGCCGATTTCCAACAACACCGCCATTGCCAAAGACGTTGGCATCTACGGGCATACCCTCCACCCGAGTCACTCGACGACCAACACGTTCAAGAAAAGCTCCGTTCCACGCCACTGCCTGGCCGTCAGTGACACGCATGTCTTCGCCGCTCAGCATGAAAAGTCTACAGTTCACGTCTACTCGAGGATAAGAGGGAACCAGGAATTGACTGTGACCTTCCAAGAGAGAATCAAGAGTGTGGTTTTGCAGGACGACGTCCTCATTCTAGGCACAGCTGAAGGCAGAATAGTGCTCTGGGAGGTACTTACTATCCACCGAACCCCAGATTCGAGTAGCAGATGCTGACCGGCCCCATAGATCTGCACCGGCCGACAAGTATCGACTCCTGCAAGCCATGTTCAGGCAGTGACCTGCTTGGCATCGACGCCATATCATATCATCACCGGCTCTGACGACTCCAATGTACTCGTCTGGCAAATTGCGCAACTTCTAGAGCTTGACACAACTATTGAGCAAGAGCCTTGCCAGACCTTGTCTAACCACAGAGCCGCCATAACATCTCTTGTCGTGAATCAGAGCACCAACCCAGATACCAACATCTGCGTCTCGGCAAGCAAAGATAAGTCCTGCATCATTTGGAACTACCAGACTGGCATAGCCCTACGGACCCTCCTGTTTCCTAGCTTTCCTCTCTGCCTCAGTCTTGAGCCATGTGCACGTGCACTCTACATTTCGTCTGATGATGGATCCATGTTTGCAGTTGATTTGTTTGCGGAGAACGCATTGCTTGGTCCCCAATCCACGGAAGCCAGCTCGACCGTTGTTCAGATCTCCGTGGCTGCCGGAGAGGCACCCCAGGAAGCAGGCTGCGCCTCGTGTTTAGGGCTAAGTTACGATGGCACGATCTTATTGTCAGGCCATGCTCAAGGTCAGATTCTCCGATGGGATTTGGGCAACCAGACAAAGCCAACCGAGCTTGCAAACCTTAACGCCCCCGTCACGAACCTAATCTTCATTTCGCCGCTGTCGTCTGATCGGCCTACCAAATGTGCTACCATCATCAAGCCCTTTTTGGGCAGTCGCAGCTACAATTTTACGACCCAGCTCGAGTCAGATCTGGTTGAAGAAACCAGATTTGGTAAGATGCTCGCGTCAAACGGATTCTCCAGTGACGCATTGGAGCAGGCTATCCAGGCCTTGCAAGAACCTCGTGTCGACAGCATCGGGGATGATGAATTGCGCAAAGAAAACGAGGGGCTATGGGATATCATCAACGAGCAACGGGCATTGCAAAAGAAGACTTTGCAGCGATACGTCGATGTGAAGTCCGCCGACTAGTTGTAAGTCCACATACGTGGCTTCCACGAGGCCCCGCCAAAGACCCTGAAACCATCCAGGATGAGCCGTGCCGCGACATCAGGGGGCAGTGATCCGAGACGTCTAGTGGCCAGTTTTTATCGAATTGAACCCGAGAAGCCTCAAGCTGAGGTCTGCTCCACTTCAGCAGGAACGGCATTGTTTAGGCATCGTTGCTTGGAACGCGAATGCAGCATAAGCGTTTGATTGTCCTCGTCAAAGTGCTTGTACTTGCCAAGTTCGATGTCGATCTGGCTACCCATGCAATACTGTCCAAGCGACGAGGCCCTACACGTACGCAGGAGAAGCGCTTCACAGGACCCAGCCTTCAAAATAAATGTGGGACCGCGATTGCTTATGTTCCCGGTTGAGATATTTGCGGCAATCTGGCATTGTATACTGGGCCGACTGGGTAGGTTGTATATCGTACAGCACGCATGTCTGACGAGTCCTGACTTGTGAAACCGACTTCACACATTCCCGAGTAGGCGCTCTTGATCGTTGATGTGTCACACCTCGTCTACCTCGTCTTTGACCATGGCCCAGTCCGCTGGGACAGCGCAGGTCTTTATAGAACTTGCCTTGCCATGTCCATGGCTAGCCGTCATGCTCGTGTTTCTGTTGGATTAGAAGCTCAATACTGTATATGAAAGATGCGTATCAATGTGTTGATCAACTTTCTTGCTGCCCTGGCGGTAGCAGTCGAGACGAAACCTCCAAGGCGGGCAGTGAATCATGTTGTTCATGAGGAACTGCACGTCTCACAGAGGAGTTGGACGAAGGGCTATCGCCTGTATGGGACATCGACACTGCCTGTTCGCATCGGCCTCGCGCAGCAGAATCTCCATCGAGCCGAAGAGTACATCAACGCTGTTTCACACCCCAAATCGAAGGACTATGGCAAGCATTGGTCCCGTGAACGAATTATTGAGACCTTTGCGCCAAAACAGGAATCTGTCGACGCTGTCAAGGAGTGGCTGGAAGCCGAGGGTATTGAATCAAGTCGCATCGAGATGTCAAAGGGCCGTCACTGGCTTGAGTTCAAAGCGACAGTACAAGAGGTAGAAGGACTTCTTAAGACGAAATATCATATGTACAAGCACACACAGCTTGGTCACCCTCACATCGCCTGCGACAAATACCATGTGCCAGATCACTTGGTCAACCACATTGATATAATCACGCCGACTGTTCACTTCGATCAACGCATTGGCCGGGAAAGAGAAAACAAGAAAGTTCCACTTTCTGAGGACAAGGTGGACGAGCTGAAGAAGCGGTCCCTGGCCAAACGACAACGTCCTGAAAATGGAATCCAGGGCATACCGGGTGGTTCTGGATTCTCCCCAAAGCAAGGTGATATGATTCAAAACGCTCTGGCAACCTTGGACGACTGCGATCAGATGCTCACGCTTGACTGCATTCGCGCCCTGTATGGGATACCGAGGGGTTCGCTTGCCCAATCGAACAATACCCTTGGCATCGTTGAATACACGCCTCAGGCTTTCCTTCAAAGCGACCTCAACATGTTTTTCGCCGAATTTTCACCCGATATTCCTTCCAAGGAACCGGTTGTACAGCTCATTGACAATGCCGTTGTCCAGACACAAAACCAGAGCTTTGATTTCAACGGAGAGTCCTCCCTCGATCTCGAATTTGCTATGGGCCTGATCAATCCACAGCGAGCCACCCTGTATCAAGTTGGCGATTTGAACAAAGGCGCTAGCTTTGGTAATTTTCTCGACGCTATCGATGGCAGCTTTTGTACATTCCAAGGTGGCGATTCGGTAGATCCCAACGTCGATAGCCCTTATCCGGACGATGTTAGGTGCGGCACCGCCAATGCGACCAATGTCATCTCAACGAGCTACGGTTATAATGAAGGCGACCTGGGCTCGAAATATATCCAAAGGCAGTGCCTAGAATATATGAAACTAGGTTTGCAAGGCGTCAGCATGATTTTTTCTTCGGGCGACGATGGGGTATCAGGCAATGGGAATACTTGCATTGACCCGGAAACGGGTGCTTATAACGATGGATCTTCTGGTCTCTTCAATCCCGGATTCCCAGGCACATGCCCGTATGTTACCTCGGTCGGCGCCACCCAAATCATGAATGGATCTTCCGTTCGGTCCCCCGAGAGCGCCTGCGAGCTAGTCATCATCTCGAGGGGAGGATTCAGCAATGTCTTCCAGATGCCCTCGTACCAACAAAAGGCCGTCGCGGATTACTTCGCCAACTCAGCCCCGTCATACAATTCCTCGCAGTTCAACAACTCGATGACGGTCCGAGGCTACCCCGATGTCGCGGCCAACGGCGCAAATTATGTAACAGCAGTCGACGGCGAGTTTTCCCTGTTCTACGGGACTTCGGCCTCGGCGCCCGTGTTCGCTTCAATGATCAACATGATCAACGAGAAGCGCATCGAGGCCGGCAAGGGCCCTGTGGGGTTCATCAACCCGGTGCTCTACGAGAACCCGCAGATCATGAACGACATTACGACGGGCAACAATCCCGGCTGCGGTACCGATGGGTTCGCGGCCGTGGAGGGGTGGGATCCGTTGACGGGGCTAGGGACGCCGGACTATCCGTCCCTGGAGAAGTTGTTTACAGGGTTGCCGTGATCGGGCGATCGGGTACAGGCATTGTTTGGTGGCAGGCGTTGGGTTGTGGGTTTTTAGATCGAGATCAAGTTCACCGTCGTTTTTAAAAGGAATGGCAATCTAGAGACAATTAGACCAGGTTAGAAGATACCACGAAGACAAGCCAAGACAAGACAGCTCGTTAAATGTTATATTGACTCTTCCCTCCAATGATGACGAGAAGGACATGGTTATACGCCTAGGCTCCCCCCAGTCCCACATTACTTGAGCTTGCACCATCACTATTCCATGATAAGAAAACAAAAAATGGTCGAATGCAAGGCCCGCCTCCGTGGCGAATTTTCCCGGACGTCGTTATGTATGACTGTGCACTACTAAGCATTTTACACGTGGCCATGGCATTCAGAGTTAGGCGCAACGGTCGCCAGGGCACATGGGGTTTGGATGGGACAGCTGCTTGGCTTGTTACCCACATGCTGCTAGACTAAATACATGTCGGCACTGACCGGAGTTTTGAGATCCACTTTGCTCAGCCCATCCAAAAAGACATCGAAGCTTTTGCCAGTTCCCAACTTTCGGAGCTTCTTTGTCTGATCGATCCACTTTCCCAATCCTTCTACCACTTGTTGCCCTCCTGATATGGTAATTACTGGGTGTTCGGCAGACTGCAACTGGATCGACCAAATCATACAGCCTCAACGACCCCCACACATCCGCCTGTCACTGTGCTCAATGACTGTGCGGCTCGCGGAGGAGCTCGCAGACTAAGTGGCAATTATCGGCCCCTTTTTCCCCCGAGATTCGGGTTTCTTGCAATGAATCCTCCTAGCAGTGGACAGGTCCGCCCTAAACTTCAGTCGAAAGCCTGCGAGGCGTGCAGAGCAGCAAAGGTGGGATCAAGCCGCCCTGGGCGTAGTGTTGACCATGATTTTGCTGACACGTTGCCTTATCTAAGGTCAGATGCCAAGCAAGCCTCCAGGTGGGTATCTGTAAGAGGTAAGTAATGTCTTGCATAAAGTATGCAGGCAAGGGCTAGTACTTACCATGTTGCACAACGTAGATGCTCCGAGTTCAAGAGAGAATGCGTCTTCCGGACGGGATCGAGGACGCGGCGGCACAAGGTCGCCCCAGGGTAAGTTCACCTCCTCGCTGGAATAGCTGGGGTTGGTGTCGCTCAACTAAGACGGGAAATAGGAATGCAGAACTCCCTCCGCTTCCAGGACCTAGCCAGACCTTCAGCATCGATTTCAGCATGCCAGCCTCGAAGGAACCCGGAGATAACTTCGATGAGCTACGAGATCAGCATGTCGGCTTTATCAACGACTTGTTGCCATCAAGTGATGAGGAAGACGATTCTTCCGCGTCAGCATCAGCTCCGTCTGTTGCGTCGACGTTCAACTTTGCCGACATGTCAACCCCTTCGTCGGCGTCAAGTGCTAGTCGCAGGCCACTGAGCAACCTGGCCATGAAACCGCAATTCAATCTCGACTCGGCCAAGAAATTGCTGGATACATTCAAGGAAATGTTGCCGCACTATCCTTGCGTTGTGCTTCCGGAGGATGCCAGTGTGAGGTCGATGGCGAAGGACATGCCGTTCGTTTTGTTGGCTATCCTCGCGGCAACCAGCTGCTCAAGTAGTCTGCAAGGACACAGTCTGTACGACGAAGAGTTTCGGAAGGTACTAGGGCTGAAGTTTGTGACTGGTGGCGAGAGGTCCCTAGAGTTGCTTCAAGGCATCTTGATATACTCTGCATGGTGAGCTGAAACAGGGTTGAAGATAGGGCGACGACAAATTCCGGTTGCTGCATCGTCTGGTACAGTGATTCGATTTTTTCCATCCCCACTAACATCATTCTAGGTATCCATTCCACTTGCGACCTAAAAACCGCCAGGCGTCTCAATATCTTCGCATGGCAACCGATATTGTGCATGATCTCGACCTCGGCCAGGAAAAGACGATCCTTGCTCGTGTAGAAACGGGACTCCATGCCGAGGATATAGACAAAATTCGAGGGTTCATTGCGTGCTTTTACCTAGTTTCGATGTCAGTTTGGCTGTTCCCTAGCCCAAAGAGCCCTTGTTGATTATCGATTAGCTACAGTGGAACTTGGCGGAAACGCTCGACCCTGCCATATACCCATTGGGTAGACACGTGCTGTGATCTGCTGGAAACCCAAAGTCATCGAGAGCATGACCACTTACTAGCCTGGCTCATCAGGCTGCAGCACGTTGTTGAAGAAGTCAACGCACTGCGGGACCAGTACAGGGAGCCCAATTCCAAAAGTGGCCACCAGCTACAACTGATACGGATAGGTCTCGAAACCCAACTGAGAGAGTGGCAAACTCGGATGCCAATCTACCTCTCAATGATGTCGACCCTCATGATGACCATGATGTTCACCGAGATGTATCTCATAGCATGTCCCATTATGAACCCCCCCAAGACGAGACCAGCGGGTAGTGGTGAATTCCCCATTGATCCCATACGACTGATGGGCACCACACACACACTGCGTGCCTTCCTCGGCTACATCAACGGCTTGCCCCCGGGCTACACGACCCGCTTCAGCACTGCCGACTGGAACCACTTGATCTCGTGCAACATCCTCGCGTTCCGCCTCTCGCTGCCCTTGGAAATATGCCCTGACTTTGATACTGCACTAGCGAGACAGATTCTTAACTATAATTCATTCCTAGAAAAGTTCTGTACGGAATCAGAAGCCGAGACGAGTGTTGCGGCCGCGCCGAGGAAGACTGACGCGGGCACAGCGTTTCGCATTGTGCTGCGCGCCCTAAAGAAAAAGTTTGACAAGAAGATAGCTGCGGAGGATGCGCGTGCGGCAGCTATCAAGGAAAGTCGATTCGTGCGCGGTTGCCCTATGTTCGATGGGAGTTTGGACGAACATTTAGCACTCTGGGATGGGCATGGGCAACTGGAAAGCGCTGCAGATGGCCATTCGTACTCCACTGCGCAGACTTCGTACTCGGGAACGAGCTCGGAGGGCAGACCTGGGCCATATAATACTAGTGTTGATGCGAATGGAAAGCCGCTGGTTTTCCATGACTTGTGGGCGACCATGACGATGGGTTGGGCCGATTGGGATACTTCGGAGTCGGACGTGATTGGCACCGAGGTGACAGGTATTGATTCCTCTGGTTTTTTGTAAACGACACGGCATGTTCTAGAGTTGAATAAGCAAAATTATTAGTATATACGCAGTTTCCCATTTTCGCCCAAGGTCGCAGGGTGATATATTCTGGACTCGGGGGCTTAATGAAGAATAGAAGGGGAAACTGCCTACACAGCCAAGTCGAAACCCATTGTGTCGAGTGGTGTTGCAGACTCAAATATGTACAATTGAGTGAATTAGATGCCGAATCAGTCAGATGAGGCGAGGCTCGAGTTACGGAAGGCGGAGAGGGGCAAAGACGAGACAGGAACGGGAGACAAACAATCACGAGAGAGATAAAGGGATTATGAAGGTAGACATACATGTGGCCGACGCACATCGCCGAAGCAGGATACATATGGAAACCACACTCAAGTGCGATTAACCTTGCGCATGAAGTGAGTTAGGTGGAGGAAGGAACAACAAGTCGCCTCTGGACGCCGAACCCACTCCAGAGGACCTCGTCAGCGCATCAATTTAAGGGGCAGTTGAACGGTACTGGAATCAACAACCCTCCTGGGCGTTTTGCGTGTCTTCAACTCCTGCCCACGCTGCAGGGTTCTCCTCGTCATTTCCCTCTCCACAGTATTGAAATAAGGTAACTGACTATATCAAACCAAGGATAGACTTTCCTTGTTTATCCCACCGGACACCATGCCATCAGTTTCACTCTTGTGTTTCTTGAACGACTTGCCATTGGCGTCGTTTTCAAATATTTCGATTCACCTCGATTCAGCTGACAGCCTCATTGCCATCACAAAGTCAAAATGAGATTTTCCAAGCGCTTTATTGCGCTCTCAGTGATTATATCAATCTTCTTTATGGGATGCTTCAAATGGATTTATCAATCCAAGCTGGCCGGTCCCCCTAACCCATATACCCGGGTCAACGAATTCGCTTCTTATAGCCACTATGGTCCACGCTGCGACGTTTCCTCCCTCGATCTCTATGAGCCGCGGTCCCCAACCTTCTGCAAAGACAAAGCGTCCATGCTCCAGGCCATGTCGTCAGGCGGCCGTATTGGTACGGACGCGCCCTACACGGCGCGAGGCTGCGACATGAAGTGGTTCTCGACAGCAGAAATTTGCGAGATCCTCAGCCGCTTCTCTCAGATCATATTGGTCGGCGACTCGATGATCCGGCACATCCAGGGCGCTCTGGGCATTCTCCTCCGCGAGGATCTGGGCTATGGTGCCGTGACGGACTGGAACTTTCACGAGCCCGAACGTCGCGATTGCTTCTGTCTTAACCAGTTCAATGTTAGGGATTGTTCGGGCCAGGGGATCTACAAGACGGCGGACGTGCTGAAGCACGACCCGCGGGGGCTGGCGTGCCCCAAGCTCATTCCGGGCTGGAACACGGATTTGACCATGGAGCAGATTAACCAGTTTCCCATTCCGGTGGATGAATACACGCGGCTCAAGAATATTGTTCGGATGAGTCCCTTCCAAACACGGCGAGCTTTCGTACTGGGTCAGGGGCTCTGGAACAACCTCGATATGGGACTCACCAAGGCCTGGCTCAACTCCGTCTTGGAAGTGACGAGGGAAGGGCCTAATAAGGAGGCGCCAACGCTGCTGGTCACCCCGAATGCATCCGGAAAGTACAAGCAGGACAAGTGGATAGTTACTCAGGGGACCAAGGCATTGGCCATATTCGAGGAGGAGATGGGGCATGTCGCTGAGACGTATGGGATAGATTCCCTAGGGACGTGGAATATGAGCATTCAAGCTACGCTTTACGACGGAGTACACTTGGACATGCGAGGGAACCTCTTGAAGGCTATGATGGTGATGAATTGGCTGGCAGCTTTGGAAGCGTGAATAATTATGCGTGCTCAGCACCGGACGGCCACTTCCATGCGATGAGAAGTAAGGTATATTGGTAGGCGGCCGTCCGTGGGGGCAGCATTGCGTATATATGGGTTGTGATGGAGAAAGACTAATTGGGAATGCTGTGAATGGAACATTTTTGACAACTAATGAGTGTTACTGATTGTAGAAATGCCGCCCGGTCGCTATTGCTTGCTAAGCGGTACATACACCATGTGAGACTAGTGCGAGCCGAGGAAGACACTTTTTATAGGCAGGAGATATACATATATGCAGTTCTCTTGGCCACTCGGCAGCTTTCCTGCAATCATCTTTAAGTTATTGGAGCAGCTTATATCACCTTGCCATCCCACAATGATACCCCCGCGAATGAAGCGATTCATAGGGCTTTTCTTTCTTGATCGAGATCGTCCAACAGCTGGCTACCTTGAATCTCGGTCGTGAAAATTCGTCTTTTGAATAACAAAAAGAGATATAACCGGTTAACGTCAGAGGACTACATCTGTGTACACACACCAACTGGCCGAAATAAGTGAATAATCCCCGCAGTGACACGTGGCCGTTGGCAGATGTTTCTTTAAATGGAAAGGAAAGGAGTAAGGATAGACAGCCTGTTTTTACATTGAATGCCATGTAACCGGACCTGCAATGTTACTTCACTCAGATCGAAGGGAGCAAGGCTTCGGCGGACGGCTGTATACGTCTCTAGTAGAGAATCCTCAAAACGTCCTGGACGTGGCAACCGGGACAGGGATCTGGGCTATAGATCACTTCCACCAACTTCACCTAGTCTCAAATAGGGGCAGTGCTTTTAAGACTCTTCTAGAATTTGCGCAAGAGCACCTAGGTACCCAAGACTTGGAACCGCCATCTCCCCTATTCAACAGAATAGCATGTCCGTCATTAACCCTCATTACCAGCCCTATTTTACAGACATGAACCCGAACCATAACACACCCACGTGCGTACCTCCAACGTCTCTTTCGAAATCAGCGACGCCGAAGACGACTGGGTCTTCACGCATAAGTTTGACATCATCCAAATGCGCGCGGTGACTACTTGTTTTAAGCACTCACTCGAGCCCGGGGGCTAGATCGAGCTGAGCAACCCGTCTTTTCCTTTCAAGTTCCTCATGCCGCGGCCTGAGGATTGCGCGCTAAAGCAGTGGGGGGATTCATTGTGAGGTCCGTTGACAGAATTGGGAGAAGTTGAGAAAGCATGCAGCATTATGCGAGGTGTTTGGGGGAGTTGAGATCTGCGCGTATACGTGCGATGGTTTAATCCGCCTCACGTTTTGACCCGGATAACTATGTGCAATTGGTTTAAATAGATGCTAATACCCATACTGGACAGAGGACCTCGGAGAACAGTCGGCCCTGGCTCCGTGGGACAAGGCCTGGAGGAACAAGGAGATGTCCATCCTGACACAGCACGATTTGATTCCTACCACTGAAGCCACATATATGGCTTTATTCCCGAGGATTCTGAGCTGGGAAAGTGTACTTATTCGTGCCCAAAAGCCGTACTAGCAGTACTCACAGAGATGCGGAATGTGTTATATCACTGGGCTCTGGGTGGCACGGAGATTCAAACGGTTACTCAAAAACTTCCTAATAGTTACACTACGCTAAACGTAAACAAGACGTCAGATACACAAGAGGAAACATTATGTTCTGTCCAGCGGTAGCATTCACAAATCTGCCTGTCCCAAAGCAACCTCATATCGACAAATAACTAGGACGCTGCTCGTTGAGGCTTGAGGACGAAGAAGAATTTGAAAACGGTTGAACTGCCGCTCGATGGAAATAGTTTAAGGCGCTTTCATTTAATTGACGAAATCACAACTAGGGCGGCGAAGCTCAATCAATCCCATCTATCTTGGTGCTGGAAGAGTCATGGTTAACGTAACCGAATCTCCCTCAAGCCATCGGCATCCTGTAATAAAGGTCAAGGTGAGACTGGGTAGGCGAGTTTGATGGGTTGATTCGCACAAATTAACGCAGGGGCAAGGGGAAAATTTCCCCTGCAGACCTTTCTAGGGGTATTGAGGAGTACACAGGCATCTTAAAATTGCACCAAAGCCACCAACATCAATCTCAAGGTACACATGATGAGGATGGGGTTTGGTTTGCTTTCCGAAGCCAAGTTCCTGTCTGCAGTGACGACGATACGACCAAATGCTGCTCGAGAGCAACAAGGGCAACAACAATAATATCTGGGCGTCCGTGCTGGCAGATTTTATTTCAATGGTCCTGTGATGCCCCAGGTACGTGGAATTTCTGAGAGGATGGAACGGTACATACCAAATCGAAGTTCCCAATCCCGTCTTGCTTGTTGAAGACCACAAGACAATAGTTCGGCAAGGACGTAGCCGAGTGATCCGAATTTATATTCACCCGGCTTCGTATATAGTATGTCCCAGGGTGCCAAATGAAAGGGAAAGCCGTAGCAAACCATATCCCGTCAGCAAGACAACATGTGAAAAAGCTTCTAGGGCAGCTTCGATTTGACTTATGTCCATGTCACCAAAAAGTCCGTCCGATGTTGCACGGCAAGAAGCATGGATTCTCATTAACTTCGCGCCGAAGCAAACAGGCCTCTCGGTACTTTCATTTATTACAAGGCTCGCTATTTCCATCCCACAACCGCCAGGTCCCATGATTCAATATGTGGCGTTTGTGTCGAAATACCGGTATGTACGTCAGCCTAGACTGGTGAAATTCAGCCTGACGAGAGCGAATGCTGAAATAGCTTGTTTTGAAGGATTTCATTGTAGCCTAAGAACGAAGCCGCGGAGACTGTTTCAAGTTGCAACGCGTAACGGTGAAGTCCGTAGATGGAAGCTTGAAAAGCACAGATATATCAAGACGGAATCGCAGCATGGCAAATAAAGTCGTCGTGGATTGTTAAATGTGACGGAACTGACGTTGTTTTTTCAGTAGCAGTCCCGTCCGCAATTTGCGGCAGATTGAGTATCCGGTCTGATCAGAGAATTGTCACTGATATGGGATGGACAACTTGGTGCACTTTGCAACGAACCGTAAGCCTCAGTCATGCAGTCTTCTCTCGTAGATGAAGTTTGAAGTTTACAAATATCCCGATTAATGCGTTTGGCAAAGAAAGAAGCTTAGCCTGCCTACCCTTAGATCGGATCTCCCTCATGACCACCAACAAGGGAGTTTGGGGGAGATTGCCCGATCTGGAAGGTCAACATGCACCATATTCGGTTCTCGGCTACTCCCAAGAGACGAGTCTGTGGCGTTTGATTGGACCGGGGCACGGGACTAGAAGAAAAACCTGCCAGGGTCTGAAACTGTCGCAATGTCGCCGATCAGTGTCTGATATGCTAACGCCTTTGCCGATAGGAGCTTGGCAAGGAGAGCTTGGGCTAATTGTCAGGCGGGTCGATGGCCGCTGAGATGGTCAGTGATCCGTAGCTCTGTATCCAAAAACGACAGAGCCAGAAAGGAGAGGCACGGGGGAAGAAAGATCTGCAATAGGTCTGCCAATCGGCGTGGATCACTTGCTGTCAGCCGTCCATCTCGTGGGAATGCATAGTTTGCGGCGCAGCTTAGTTTTGACAGCACGGGCGAGGAAACGTGTAGAAAGACTGATGATGATAATATTAAGCGAGCCAGCCCCCTACTCATCACGGCTTGTTCGTTGGGGTCTACATCCCGCGCCACCTCCTGAGCCTTTGGGCAACCGCGTCGGTTGCAATTCACTAAGCAAGCCCTAACGTACTTCGGTCTTTTATTACCTAGGATATACTATTATACTAGAGTCCAAAATTGCTAGATTTGTGAATGACTTGTCATACCTTATCTTATTAATCTAAAGAGCTATATCTTGCCTTTACTGAGTAACCACTCTCTATTATTCAGAGACAATAGCTATAGTTTAGCCTTTTAATATATGATATTGTCTAGGTTACGTAGATCATACCTCTTGATTGAATAGAGGCTGAACCTTATTATTATTTAGTTAAGATGTGATATTTTGATATTTTCTATCATGATACAATAATCAAAGCGCGCCTATTATTATTTTATTAGGTGTAGGGCACCTAGAGTTTTAGCAATAAACCACAGGAAGGGACACCCATGTCACTTGTTGGGGCTAGTAGAAATGATTACCAACGGCGGCCGGCTTTCGCGGCTACAGCATCATGTCGGCCGAGACCTTGGACGGGCCAACCAATGCGGCCAGATTATTCCAGGTTCATTCTTTCATAGTACGTTGACCGGTTCCTGCGGCCGGAAGAGCTGCGACTTTTGAAATGGCCAGCAGGGAAACGACGGGATCTAGAAGCTTGGTAAAATCGGCAGCAAAGAGAGCGGCCAATCGAGATGACATCAGACCGGACCGGCACGACCCTACATATGCAACAAAATACGACGGCAGCACATTAAGTCGATATCCCAATCTTTCAACTCGTGTAAGACACGTCTGACACAACCATTCAATTACCCTGATTGACGACAATGCCGACTTTGAGCCCCTCTCCCTCTCCCTCTTCCCCCCCCCCAAAAAAAAATAAGGGTGGATAATTAAACACCTGATCCAAGGTTAAGTCATGTTCGAATACTCAAATGAAAAGGCTCAAGCAGGGATGGAAGACGTCTATACTTCGCACAGTATCATATCTTACCATCTAGTTGACTCCGGACGATGATGTCGCGTATATTTATTTCCAGGGAAGGATGTTCGGTCCTGTTAGAAATGGACCAGCAAAGAGGTCAAAACAACTGCTTCATTCGTCACCTCGGTCCGTCATCCAGATTCGTGTTGAGTGGGTCGAGGTCAACGCAGCCTGGGGCCGTCGCGGGCCTTCCATACTCAGCTGCACGTCAGTACGCTAGCGTTTCCAATTGGTGAGGCGCATCTATGTCATTCGCTGCGGAAATGGAGCTTGGCAAGGGTCCTAGTCTAGGGGATATCTTCGAACCTGGATGTTGGAAGTTGAACCTTGAAATGCTACCGCAGAGTTTCTTTCAGATCAGGGGTGCTGGGCACATTGTGGCTGGCCCTCGAGAGATCTGTCGTGGCGATCAATTGGTACTTCGCGAGTGCTCTTCCGTTGGGTTTTGCGTAGTCCCCTTCCATTATCCCTGCAACAGACGAAATGATGCATGGAATGTGTCTGGTGGGTTAGCATTTCCTTCAAATAACGACAGGAAGGAAGCTACGTGTACGACAACACGGTAAACTCTGCAGTTGCTTGCCGATCTTTGTTGTCAAATCACGCAAAAACCAAAATGGCAACGAAGGGACGAAGAGGGGGAGGGAGGGGATCTTGAATAGACCCCAAGTTTATTTCCAGACATGTAGCGTTCTTAAGCTTGGAAGCGAGCCCCAATGGAATGGCCCGGCCTGCAAATTGGTGTGGCTACGAGTATTCTCAAGCCGATAGTGAAAAACTGGGGCGGCGAGGACCGCGAGGGCGGCCAGCCATCCTTGCTCGTTACTTGAAATGAAAGGCGATAATACGCATCTTATAGGTGTCGTCTCTCGTCACCCGCCATTGCGAGTCCGGTCAAAGCACATTTTCGGTTTCTGACATTTGCGTGGTGGCGGCGGCTGCTGAGAGATTCGAAGTTCCCAATCGCGCCTGGTCTGCCTGCAAGTGCGCCTGTTTATTTTCTATCACTTCGTCACCTTCTGCGCCTCCGCCCGTCAAACGTTGACACCAGTCAACCTAAACTTTCACCTCCCTTTTTTCGCTATACGGGCCACGAACTATCTGATCGTGCTGGCTAGCGTGGCGAAACCTTCCACCATCAAAGAAAATTCCACTTGACTCTTTCTTTTCAAACGCGTAGAAGCTGTGTCTCTTGACAACATCAGCCCGTCCTTTTAGATTTCAACCGACGACTTCAGTCTCGTCTAATCCTCCCGTACACCTCTTTCTTTCGACTCCCAACAACAAACGCAGTCGTCCAGCAACAACCTTCGTAGGGGAGATTTTTTTTGGAGGTGTTTTCCCTTTTTGGGTCACCATCACTCTGCCATCACGCCAGTCTGGAGCGCACTGCTTGGTGGTCTTCTTGATCGTCTTCTTTTCAGACGGCAGCCCCACCCACGGCTTCTGAAGCTACCCGATCCTCGTGCTTCCCGCGAACCTGAAACACGAGGAGTGTTCCTAACGTGTCACCACCTCGCATCAGCAGAGCACGCTGCTGTGTGCCACGAATCTGCAGTGCATGCGCACTTCCTTCGCACCAACCCCAAGGGATCTCTTCTTCTGGGCACATTGTTGTAAAATCCCGAGCTGCTCAACCGCTGATCACTTCGTTCAACCATCCCGCATCCCGACGACAACTCGTTCGTCTCTATACGAGTCCCGCTCGATAATTGATCTATTGGACGCCCTCAAGGTTACACTGCCGGAGGAGCACTGCATGGGAAGGGCCGTCAGCTCTCGAAACGTCAAGTGTAGGTGATCTCCTACTTCGTACCGTCACTGCGAACAGGCTGCTCAGGTGTCCCTTGTCTGGTACTTGTCGATCCTCGGCAACTGTTCCTAGATGGGCTCAGCTGTACTATCTCCGTCTCGGACGGGTTTCCTGGGAGAATCGCAGGGAGTTCCGTCTTGCTCGGGACCCATGTCAGTTGTGGCATCTTTCAGGAGCCTGGTCCACCCCCAGACACCATCGTTCCAAGTTCTACCACACGCAGCTTTTATTCCTCGAACTTGCGAAGACAAACTAATAGACAAGTTCTAGTTCTGTTCTGCAACCTCCCCCAGGATCTAGAACTATCACCCTAGCCGCTGGTTCGGGCACGGTTCGATATTCTGACTGGAATTACATTCCTTTTTCCTTTCCTTTTTTTGTGCCAATTTTCGCATATGTTCGCATCCGCATAGATTGCATCCGTTCTTTCGGTTTGATTCTGGATATAATCAACTGGCCTCGGTTTCACAACACACGACTGAGCTGGCCTTTTCCTCTGTTTGCGATACCCACAGCTCATTTACTTCGGAACATTTTCAAGTCCCACGAACGACACGACGAAACCAACCAGAGCCGGCATCGTTTTCGTTGGAATCCCCTTCGACCCACCCGGAGCACGCGCTGGACGGTTGCTTACACACCGATTGGATTGGAACTCACCATCAAGCCGTGGACCCGCGCATGCGTCGGATAAAGGGGACGACAGCCGCCGCGAGGACTTGGGAAGATTGTGTGCGAGCGTGGAATGTTTAGATGCGAATCAGGTCGCGCGCACGTTGTTTGGACTAAATGAGTCGACCTCAAAATGGGAACGAGATGGATCAAACATATGGATCCGGGGGTTCGGTTCGGAGGGCCAGAGAAAGAGCTGAGGCGGGGCTACCCAGGGAGATGTTTGCGGGAATACCACCGTCCTCGATACCACGGCGCGTGGTAGGAAATCCTGGAAGTAGACCGCAAGCGCCGGAAGGTTTGCAGACAAGAGATGAGAATGGAAATATTGGCATGGCTATTTCGAGACCACAACCGGCGCCTCAATGGCCCCTTCCAGGACCAATCTCGTCTCCTCCATCTTCGGACGGGTCAGAGCCGTACCGACCGCCGTTGGGCAAATCGCAACCACCGCAGCGACCGCCACGACCGAGCCAAGTTCCGTCCATGTTGGATGCCTCGAGGATGCAGGATCATACACCAGTCTTCCAGTACGCGCCGCAGAACCAACGAATGTCGGAAATGTCAGTGCCAGAAACCCCCGCCACCTCGGGGTCCTCGAGACTATCGGTCGCTTCGTCGGTCGGGTCCATTCCCGACTTTCCGTTACCAACGACCCCAGGCCAAACGCCAGGCCCGACTCCGGGCCCGACTCCACCGCCGGTGCCGCTGTTACCGCCACCGCGAAGAAGTGTGATTCTCGGACCTCCGCCGTCTTCGAGGCGGGGAGCTTCTTCGTTTTATTCGACTATATCTTATGTGTCTCCAATCCCAGAAGAGAGTCCCCGGTCGCGATCACATGCTTCTTATGCGTCGAGCGCAGCGATACCCGAGAGTTTTGGGACGATATCACCGGGTATCAGTTCCGATGGCAACTACTTCGATGATGCGATTGCCGAGGAGTCGGTGTACAGCGACGATGCGGACGAGAGCCGGCTGGTTAGGAGTGCGAGCGTAGGAAGAAAGGGCAAGCCGTCTCTGGTGACAACGAGAAGTTCGGAACCGAGAGGGGATCGGGAGTCGGTACCGATAGTACTACAACCAATACCCCAACCAATACCGAGACCTATGCAAGTCGAGACCCTCCAGGACGGTATGAGCTACCTCGACATGTCTTCTAGCTCGTCGGCCACGCCGTCTTCCTCGAACCGACCGCCTGTCAAGGCACCCGTGACGGCGGACACGATGCTTGGTGCTTTTGAAGCCGCCAGTGCGACAGATCCAACATCGATGAGGAATACAACTTCGTCGCCCAAGCACTTCAGCAGATTATCAGCTCTTCGGCGGCCGCCACGCCTTAATATGGATGCTGTCAGGGAAGCTGAAGCCAGAGGAAGTCTGACAAGTTTGCCGGACCTCATTCGACGGGCGACCAGGTTGGCATCTTTGATGGAGAGGGGCAAGCGGCCAGCAAGTCGTTTTGATGAGCTCGACTTTCCCGAGGATATTTACAATCGTGACCTCGAGAAAGACCCATCTTGTAAGTGGCCTCTCATTAGCGACATGAATACACACTGACTGACCACTGTACAGACGAACTGGACAAGCATCAGTCAGGCCTTTCCGACATGTTGGCTGCCTTCCCGCCGCCGGCGCAGGCTAACAGCCGGCGCAGTGTACGACAAAGCAGGGCATCATGGCCTCTGGCATTCCCGTTGGGCCGGATGTCGGTCCGGGGGGCACCCAATGTACCGGAACAGACGACCACGGACGTCACTTCTTCGCCGCAACCGAGGCAGCCTCCAAAAGGACGCCGCTGTTGTGGACTTCCCATGTGGGGCTTCATATTACTCATGATCGTTCTTCTCCTTGTGATGGCAGCTGCGGTGGTAATTCCCGTCGAATTCTTCGTCGTTCGAAAACAGCAAGTCCAAAATACGACGACATCAGCCCTAGCAACCTGTCAGGCTCAAGTGAAATGCGATAACGGAGGCACCAATGTCATTACGGACGGGGTTTGCTCGTGCATATGTTCCAACGGATTTACCGGTGCGAATTGCACCATCTCGAGCTCTCAAGGATGCACCACGACTTCCTTCGGCTCTGGAGACAATAATCTCAACAATGTCACTCTGGGCGAAGCTATCCCTCGACTAATCCAGGAGGCCCAGACCAACTTCTCCATCGCCCTCAGCGCAACGAGGATTCTATCCAAGTTCAACGCAGCTAATCTTTCCTGCAATTCGGAGAATGCTCTGGTCACTTTCAATGGCCAATCTTCCAGAGACCAGGATGCCTCAGCAGTGGCAGACTCGAGCTTATCTGAGAACTTTTTGCAGATCGTACAGGCTGAGGAAGTCATCACTATATCGGTTTTATCGGACTTGAATGTCATCCTCACACTTGACCCTGCGGCAACTAATTCTGTGTACATAACGACCCTTTCTATGGGCGCTCCTGCATCCATGGTCACTGTTGGAACATCCGTAGTTCAGACGACGATTACGATGACCATAACGGCTACTCCAACCTCGACTCCAGCGCCGACCACAACGACTACACCGATTGTGACCGCATCCGCCAGCACAACAAGTGCCGCTGGGTCGACGTCAACTTTTGCTGCGACGGAGCAGGCACTGGACTTTGCCCGGGTCGCTGTGCTGTTTGTGTTGCAGGAAGAGTCTCTGGAAGGGGCCTCAAATGCCCAAATCACGCTCCAGAAACTCTTCAGTACCGCGGGTTCTATCAACGATGCGAGAAATGTCACAATTGGTGGAGATAACACGATTGACCTGGTCAATTTTCTGGTCGACCTGGGCTCAGATGACTGACACGCCCCTTTCCTTTTTCCTTATACCAAACTCTTTCTTCAAAATACCTACTCGAAAACAACCAAACCACCACATTTGATACTAGCGACAGGAGCATGGGGAGTGAGTGCATTTTGTCAACGTGTGTTCATACATGTTTTTATGGAAATAAAAGGGACGATGAATTCTTGCGGGCAACAGCACTCTTGGAAACAAAGATCAACCATTGTCGACAGCGGCGGTGGTCTTCCTGTATAAAAGGACTTGTTACTTACCTTTGAGGTGAAAGTTATGTACATAACATATCGTGGGCGCCTCTGCAAATTATAATTTTGCATGCATTGGGCGGAGCTCGAAGCAATAGCGGTGCCGAGACGGAGGGGGAAAGAAGCCTGTTGATACCATGAATCTCATGGAAATGTTTAATGCTCTCGTAAGATCACATCCCGAGATGGCCACTATTGCACATTATAAATATCTGCCCGCATCACACTGAGCATGCCGCGTATATATATATATATATATATATATATATTTATGGACGAGGGACGGCATGGTCAAGACAACACATCTCGAGCAGCCTGGGGCTTGTTGCTTCTGAAAGCACGGTCCAGACCGACCAGCTTCGCACGCATAGGTCTCGGTAACCTAGCCTGAGACGCGATCCCCCAAACGTGGGAGAGCTATTACTTAGTCCTCTTGCAACGCCACATACCGTGAGCCAAAGGGCCGGGTCGAGAGCTATGACATCCGAGCCTCAACTAATCACCTTATTAGGCGTTTGGGCACCGGGCCGTAAAATGAAGAAAATGAAGCAAGGGTTTGAGCCACCCTGAAGCCTCGAAGATTCCCACACTCGACCAGTACATGTTTCCACTCGAGGGTTTTCTGTGGTCACTTTTGATGATGATGAGAAGTGGTGTCAAGCCTTCCGCCCTAGAAGCTGGGCTCATGCCGAACTTATCACATCTCACGAAAGAACCCCTGAACGATGGTTTGTACATTGTTCATCCATTTTATAATCCGACGCTTGTTCATCACCGACACCAACTAAAAGGACCTCAGAGTCCCTGTGCGAGCAATGGACAATTTCAGGATTCGTCCGCACGGTCGGTCCAAGTCGACCTTGAGAAAAATCTAGTCGGTAGTCTAGATGAGCTGTTGCTGCGTGAGTTGCGATACGATTCGGGAAGAACTTCCAGTTTTCTTCTTGTTTTGACAAGCTGAAGCTTAATGCTGATTTTTGAGCTGATGAGCCGAGGGATGGACCAGATCCAACGGTTTCCAACGTCATGACATTGTTTTGTCCCATCCGCCTTAAGTAACCAATTGGGATTATGATGATGTGTCGGTACTGAGCACTCTTCACCCCCAGCCCCTCGTTCAAGTCAACCAACTCGTGTGGAGAGGGTCTCATCACGACCGCATGCTCTCCACATTCGTTAGTTATCCGTATTCGGGGTTGTTACGTTCACTTCATTATCCAGTCTCTACCCATTTATTGTGTATATAATCCGACGCTCCACGATACTACGCCACCATCCACCCGTTGCTAGAGGATTCGAATCACCCTCCATACCTCCTCATGCCCATGCGTCATGGCGACGAGGACGCCACGGCCAACCAGGAGGCGGCCGCCCGCGATGGGCAATTCAGCAAGTGATGAGGTCCGAATCCCCCGTACCCGAATTCTGCACAAGGACTCAAATGATATGACAGGAACTGCGGGCAACCTCACCACCGATCCTAACCCTCCCGCGGCACGTAACCACGCAATCCACCGCCGCATGGGACAGCTACTTCACCGGGCAGCCGCCTCCGGCCTTGGCCACAGCAAGTGACGCGCCTAGCATGCCCTTCACGGCGAGCTCAACAACCACTGCAGCACAAATGCCCCCAAACACGCGCACCCTCTCCCCGTCTCCGTCCTTGTCTCAATTTCCGCTACCACCCCTGAACTGGCCGCTCCTGATCCAGTCTCCACTGTCCCAAGTCGCCGCCTCGTCCAGCACAACAATCGATTCAGGGCCAGACATGCCAATCTCACCCACGCCGTCGCTGTTTCCCGTGCCGCCTACTCATACGCAACGACAGGAGCAACAGCAACGACTTCCTGGTATTAGACCACCCCCGGTGCAGATCCCGTACAACTCGAACTCAGTCTACTCGGAAAGCTCGCTCATCTCGCTTTACTCGCCCTCCCACACCCCATCAAATGCCGCACATCTGTCCAACGTCTCACGCCGACACTCCGTCGATTCCAACGACAGCGCATCCGTATATTCGGAACCGGCCGCAGAATGGCCACTTCCCGTACCCCCATCGACTCTCTCAGCATTGCATCAATGCCGGCATAATGGGCAGGACCCCGGGGTCGTCGCTGAGCCCAAACCACGGCCCAGGAGCCATCAAAGGGCCAGCAGCAGCAACAGTACCATCCGGCCTCGACTGAGCATCGACTTTACGGAATCGATTCCACCCGCTTCTTTTTCCCCTCGTCCTACTGGCACCCACGTCCGTAGTAAATCTGAACGTTCAAATCGACGGGAAGTTTCGGTCATGCCGGTTACGCATCTGCCAGGCGCAAAAGCCGAATTAATCCAGGCACGGGCAGTTTTCACCAATCGGTTGGATCCCACGTTCTATCCCGAGCCCAAGCCGAGTCCATTCCGGGACCAAGTAGTTGACAAACCAAACAAGCTGGCTGGGAACGAGCCGGTTTCGCGGTACCTGCCAGAGCCCGAACTCATGTCTGGTACCATTCAAATTATCAACAACATCTCAAAACCGGAAGCAATCCCAGGACGACCCGTCATCATGCACCCGGAACCCCCACCCCGGTCAGAGCCCCCACCAAGCAAACCGTGCTATGAAATCCAGCAATTACAACTGCGACCGCAACCAAACGTAATCCGAGGAAGGGCGCTGCTCACGCAATACCTCCAGGAATCTCGAAAAGACGTATTCGAAGCCGAAGAAGCGAAGCAGAGCAGTAGACCGAAGGGATCCGCCCCGACTGCGCGGAGCCGAAGTCGGTCTCGGCGGAAAATCTGGATTGCCGCCGTGTTCGGCACCACATGTTTCTTGATTGCGGTCGTGATAGTGATTGGGGTTGCCGTCGGCGCGTTCCAGACGAAGGATGTCGGTGCTGATCCAGGAGGTGGAAACAGTTAAGGTTGACTGGGCCTTGTTCATCCGCCGGTGAATGTGGCTGTCAATGGAGAGACTTCATGTACAATACGAAAAACGAAGAGAGGAAAGTGCGAGGTTGTAGTTTCGGTTTTTTTCTGAAAAAAGCATATGAAGGACCTCATCATAACCTAGTTACGGTAGCGGCTGTAAGGATTTGAGAAATACGTGCCAGCGCAAGAATAAGGGCGATTTCTTACAAAGTCAGGGTATATATAAAAAATATTCTCGCGACAGAAAATATGACGCCTTGATTTTGCGTAATGCGATATGGTGCTATGTATATGAGATAACGAAGAAGACGACTTACTACACATCTTCTTCTACTTCTTCTTTTTTGCCTGCGCAACGTGTTTTCTTTCTTGGTATGTGAAACCCATCAATCAATCCAAGCCCCGAGACTCCCCTTTTCAAGCCCGCATAAACGTGAATCGTCGTGAGACATATTTTGGAAAAACATGCAAGGGGAAAAACAACTCCTCCAAGTCAGGTCATACCACGAATAGTAAAAACACACAAAATAGAAGGCTTCCCTAACTTCAACATGCTAGTGGAAATTTCTCAGTCAGAAAGCTTTCCTTCCGATCCGCCGTTTTGTATGAAACGGGTGAAAATGTCGCCCAGGAAAAAGAAACATGCTGCAAGGACAAGCTAGCAACCGAGTGCTTGCTGGCTGAACATCATGATGCGCGTGACAGGGGTATGATGGCGAGGTCTGTGAAAATTCCAGCCCCCAGGTCAGAAAAACCACACACAAAAGTCTGCCACCAGTCTAAGTAGGCTGAATCCAATAGCCCTTTCAAATACAAGGACAATTTCGGCCAGAGAATATGCGCGAAATCAGTGGTTCTCGTTTTCCGCGTTCGACGCGGCTTCTTCTTTGGAGGCCGGTCATAGGATGACGCATTTTGGCCGGTGCGGATCTCTGTCGCGGTCGGATCTTCTCTGCTTCCTTTTCTTCTTGTAGTAAGAGATGGAATACGGATCGTATTCTTTGTCTTCTTCGAGGTAGCCCTCTCCGGCATCATCCTTGCGGAGCATTTGCCGGCACAAGTCGATGAAAACCTCATCAACATTGGCTGCAAGTGTGTTAGTCCCTTTTTCATACTCAAAGACTGTGGAGGTTTGGGGACTGCAAGTGTATGTGGCCATGAACATCAGGCTGTCCTAGGGAAGAGACGTACTCTTTGTCCTTGCGCTGGCTTCATAGTAAGGTGCCCCCCATCGTTGCGAAATGGAAAAGCCCTTGGTGCGAGGCACACACCGTTGGTCCTCGAGATCAGCCTTGTTGCCGCAGATGACTATCGGCACGTTTTCATCGTCCTTAATGCGGATGATCTCGTCGCGAAGCCCAGCAAGCTCCGTCAGTGAAGAGGCGGATGTGATGCTGAAGACGAGAAGGAACCCCTGGCCAGTTTTCATGTATAAATCTCGCATGGCGACTAATCAGGACGGGTTAGTGAAATTTCAGAGTAGAACGGGGGACACAAATCATGTGTCGGAGAAAGATACGGACGCACCAAATTGTTCGGTTCCGGCAGTATCCAGGCTGTTTCGGGTCAGCATTGTGTGTGGGTAGATAATCAATCTGGAGCCCGTCTGATGTCTCACATCTCTAGAACTACCTGACGGCCCTGTTTGGGGAAGTGGTTAGTCTCCAGCATCCGATCAACTGAGGCCAAGGGGAGGACCACCACCACTCACATCGACTGCCACCTGAGCCCGGTACGAGTCTTCAATGGTGGGATCATAACTCTCGATCCATTCGTTGTGCACGAATTGAGCTGTTGAAAAGACACTTGACTGTCAGTAACCCAGCCTTCTTTTCTCAACAACGATCATCCACGGGAGACACGTGATGTGGGGGCGGGACTAGGGGTCCCCTTACCAGTGAGGCAGCTCTTGCCAACACCGCCTATGTGGATGCAGAGTTAGTGGACTGCACTGTAGCAAAGTGAGTTTTCAGCTAGGGGAGAGAGCACTGGGAGGATGGATGCGAACGAACCTGCGCCAAGTACAACAACGTGGAATTCGCGGCTACACGCAGAAATGGGGAATGTCAGCTGTTGGGTAACGTCGCAGGACGGCAGCGCTGGGAAGCCGGGGAGTTGGGGAGGACAAACGCGGGTTGGTAACGTCCTTGTCGTGGAGCCATAGTTCAGTGACCAATTTGAGAGGCCGGCCCATCAAATTGCGGCCTGGGCAATATGGCTATTGTATACCAACGATATCCGTCGCTCTTCGCTATAAGGTCCAACAAACAAAGGGGCGGCGTGTGTCGTCGCGTTGGGCCGTCAGCGAAATGGGAATCCCGACAACCGCATGCGTCACCTGTCGGCCTTGGCGATCTCGTCGGTTAGCTCCCAGGGTGGTGCTCCGAATAAGATCTGCCTGGGGGGGACGATCCGAAAATTGGCCGGGTGCTGCTGTTTCGAAGAGTAATAATTGGACAACTTTGGGCCGGTCTAATGATGGACAAGGCGGAGGTCGGAGCGTCAGTGGGATTTGTGCACAGCTTTTCGTTCTCGCGTTGAGAGAAGACCGAGTTGTGGTCGGGGTGCAGAGAGGAACTAAAGTAAACTGTCGTGGTTGTGACTGGCTTGACGCGTCCGAGGGGACGGTGTAAAAAAATACCAGGGGGGTCGGGCAACGGAATGCAAATAGGGGTTCTCGTGGGAAAGAGGGGTATATGGCTGTAAAGTAAATAACGGATTTACGACAGACCAAAAAGAGGGTGCTCGCAAGCAGTGAAGTTTAGAAAGAGAATAAAATAAAACGAGAAGGGGTTATGTCAGAGTAAGAATCAGAGAAACAAGGGCATTGAACAATCAAGTGGACGACGGATATCCGGGGATTATATCGCACTATCCGTTGGACTAAGGTGCTGCTGCTGCTTCCCAGGGACACTAACATCTATGGCCAACCATTGGCATCTGTTGGACTGGGATTGTGTGCAGCCTGATGCACTCTGCGCAAAAAGTATTGAATCCACAGCAGTAGCAGTATCAGTAGCAGCAGCTGTGCAGCAGTGGGATTGGCAGCAGCGGCACAGAGCACTAGGGAAAAGCAGGAGCACTTTGGACGTTCGCACCACTCAGAGTCGTCGGGTGCTCTTCCTGGCAGCTCGACAAGCATCGTCCATGGTCTCTTTGCAGCCCATTGTTTTTGCACTGGGCCCTTTTGGTTTCCTTTTCGCCTTGGGTTCATCAACCCAAATGCAAACAACGGATGCATACCACTGCTTCCGCATTCTTGTCAAGTTGCAGGCAGGCATGTCGACTTGGACTCCCATTGGACTTGGGTGAGCTCGACCAAAGAGCCCAAACTGACTCGAAAATAGACATGATGCAACGGCGGCCGAAGTCGATTGGATCACTGGAAGGACGCCGCACATTCCAAGCCGGCCCCTACGTACCGACTGCCTAGTGCTAAGCAGTGCGCGGGAAGAGCTCTTTCCCCAGAGTAGCAAAAAAAGAGAAAAAAATATATATATACATACATGTTCCGGGTTAGATCCTTCGATGGGCGGGTCGGACTGCATTGCAGGTTCAATGGCCCCGACCGGTCACTGCAGGGTGCTCGAGGTTGCAGCGCTTCTCAGTTGGAAAAGCCGCATGGGCCGCGGTTCCCTGCTCGTTCGTGCGTTGCAGCTCACAGGCCTTGGCAGGCCGGTCGCACACGAAGGCGGGTGGGGAAAATAGAAAAAAAAAAGACTGGCGCGTCTATTCGTTGACATACAGCTGGACACTCGCGCAGTTTCGCGCAGTTGACGCCGTTCCCGTAGCGCACCCAGTCACGATCGACCCGAAAGGAAACCTGGCGGCGGAAGGCCATTGCAAGGGACACATACGGAGTGGCAGAAGTTAGAACACGATGTTTGTTGCACGCGAAAAGGGTATTTTCCGCCGGCCGCCCTTCCTAGGCTCAACTATGGATTTTTGCCTGTAAGCAAAAGCTCGCTCTCGCTAGGAATACGAAGGTATGCAGGGTCTGCCTGCACCACGCAGGTGTTTCCTGCTTTCCAATGGCCGGCCGGTCGCTGAGCGCATCATTCGTAAAAATAAAAAAAAGCCAAATTAGGTCGAATGACACAAGCTGCAAGACCGCAACGGCTGCGGCCCAACCTGCATCGGCCGCTTCGTTCGGCATCGCGCTTCGTATACGCTGTACTCATCACCTGACGGACACTAGCTGCACGACTTGCAGTCGTTCCCTTGGACAAACCCATCCCTTCCCTTCCTTCCCTTCTCTTCTGAAGCCTTTTTTCTCTCTTCTGATAGTACAGCATAGCAGAATCCACCGCGAAGCAAGTTCGTCCACGACAGACTCGCTAGTGGCGGGAGGGGGAGATGGACCGGTTACAAGATCTATCTCTCCAGCCGGTCAAATTTCGACCACCAACAAGGGCAATCCTCTTACTCCCGGTTCCCCGGAGTCCCTAGCTCCCTATGGCTTGGTGGCAGCATGATACCCACTTGGGACTGGTTTCGGCCAAGGTTGTGTTGTTGTTGGCTTTGTGCAGTGGTGCCACAGTTTGGTGTCTGTGGTACATCGTATCTTTCCTTCATTGTCGCATCATGGGACTTTGGTGGCGGTCGGGAGCAAAATGAGCCGTGATCACGGCAGGTGAAGGGTGCACTTGTGCTGCGACCACCACCACCACGAGTCAGAATATCATGAATCGCCCTCCATCAAATGGCCACGCGTTCACCAAGGTTGGCCTGACATGTTGATGGACTGCCCAAGATCTGGCGTGTTTGACTGAAGAGACCTTATAAAGTCGGCATCCTTTCGCCACGGTCTGTGCAAACATGCAGGTAATGACTTAGCTTCTGTCCGTGCTCATAGTTCAACGACCAATCCTCTTGTCCGAGCTGCTAGCTTCTCATCGCCATTCACCTCTCACCGGTGCTCTCACCGAATCCACATGGCGGAGCTGGCCGCTGCGATCTTCAAAGAAGTTCAAAGAAGTTCAAAGAGGAGGAACATGCTAGGCTAACCGGCTCTCACGGCACCACCTCGACACTTCGGTTGTGGAAAAGAGTGTGCAGATGTCGCATTTTTGAGTCAAGCCTCATGCCGGAATGGCAGTTTCCCATACCATCAATATGCTATTTCTCGATGCTATAACTAGCTGACCTCCAAATGCAGGGTTCCAAGTCAAGCTGCCCCCACCCATCCAAACCAACCCCCTCATCGATACCCGTTACCCAGATCTAAAAATGCCACGTGGCGGCTAATAACAGACGAAGTCTAAGACTTTAGGGATCTCGATTTCTGTCATTTCGTTTCAACTACCGCTCGTCGCTGTCATTCTGGAGGGGCACGCCTGACTCGGTGGCACTTGATAACTAAGCCCTTTTCATTACAAGTCAGTCCAGATCGACTCGCAAACCCAGATACACTTGACGGCTTTGCTCACAAGAGTCGGTGTTGGCCGTGCCGACAAGGCCAAGAAACACCTTTGACCCTAAACTAGACCCGCACCTCAGCAAGCACCTAACCGGACAGAGAACCTATCCATAACGTTCCACTGACCGATGAGTGTTTATCCGTTGGCCCATATCTGTTGCTCAGTGAAGAGCCCTGAAGTGGCCCTAAGAGAGAGCACATACCAGGCGTTCCCCATCTCGATCGACTAGTGTCACTCGGCAGTCGAAAATCATAAACCAAAACGCTTCGATACTACACCTGTGCTTGGACTCTGGATGCCACCTAGGACAGCTAGGCATCATTGGTTGCTGCCAATCCTTGCTTAGATCGATAGCTTTTCTGAACAGACGAACCTGGCAGCTGTGGTCATTCTCGCAACCAGACGAGAGTATATTGAGCTGTTTGTCCATGTCCAGCGAGTGCAGTGGCAAGGAGCGGTCAAATCAGCGGGATGGTGCTTCCGCGGATACTATCTCACTTCGACGAGTATTCTCCTTGGTCCGAACTTGGACTCGAAGATACTACACGTGGAGCTGATATAATGCTCGCCAGACGACCCGTTCTGCTTCTGCATCGGGCGATGGGCCGCATGCCAACGTGTCAGTTTCATGAGTACGCGTCCAGGATGCCGCCGTCTCGTTGCCTCCAAGACTTGTCCAAGACTTCCTTCTGGACTAACTGATGGGTTCGAAGTTTCTACCCCCGTCAAAGACCTTCTCGAGCCACCCCACCCCATGACTCCCTTGTACCGGTTCTTACAACATGTCCCTTGTTGCTCTCAATGCAGAGTGGGCCTCTCAAACCAACCCGAGTGCGCATTGGGAAGGTACACGTTAGTTGTGGAAACCACTTGGCAATGACCTCTGGCTGTGATAGGATCACATTGTCAAGATGGATCCCGTTGTCACACAGAAGCATTCCATTGCATCGGAGAAATGCGAAGATCGTTTGTTTGCTTGGGTCGAGTGGGGTTGTACGTTCCTGCACTTGCATGACGAGGACTAATTGAATCATATCGAGAAGCCTCAACTTCGGCACATGTTCTTTACGATCTTTGGTCTGGTGAGAAGTATGCCTAGCCCGTCTATTTCGATATACTTCTTGATACCTGCGGTTGGGTGGTTCCCCTAGACAACATCATGCTATGTTTTGCATTCATTGAGTTAGATCCCACGTATCCCTCGACATCAAAGAGTTCGGGTTCGGAATCGACCTCTATCTACCTCTACCTACCCACATTGTACATTGACGAACTCCATATCTCTTACTACATTTCCATAAGACGCCGGATATGCCGGATACACAACATTAAGTATTACATATGACACCCTGCAAGTGCATGCCGGACGGCGCTGAACACGCTGTCACCCTATATGCACCGTTTGAGGTCTTATAAAGCCGTGTTCAACCACTCTTCTCGGCGGCGGCGTGGCTGTTTGAACAGCCTCCTGACCAGGCGTCCACTTCCTGCTCGCAGACCATTTGAAGAAGAGGCCATTCTTCGCATAATCGTTGGCCAGTTCATCAAAGCTGATGCCTTGGGCTGCCGCGTCTCTACGCGCTGCGCGGGTTCGGTAGAGCCACCCCACGTGGGCGAGGAGGAGGCCGAATTCCAGGACGAAACTGTTGCCAATATGTCAGCTGGGGTATGGTGATATAGATAGGCATGCGAAACACTCACGTCGACATATACAGCGCGGGATTGAGTATGTTGTATGGTTGCTGCACAACTATGGATAACGTCAACACCAGCACGCGAACGAGCCGCCTTGGGCAACAGCAAAAAGGGAGACTCACCCATCGAGAAGCACGAGTTCAACGCCCCGAACATGCCGAACGTCAGACCGATCTGCCATAAGTAAGACTCCAAGCCGTGTTGTCAAACAGGTTGACAATCGACCTACCCAACCAACAGACACAGCACGACCCTGGTGCCTCCAGCTCTCAATATACAGCGGCAGCCATCCCCATGCCAGAAACGCAACTGCCACGATGGCCGTGCCAATCGCGCAATTCGGGCTCGAGTCAAGCTTGCACATGGTCTTGGCGTGGATAATGTACGTGGCTTCGAAGGAACCGATCATGGCCATCATGACGGCTAGGAGAACCAAAGCGACGCACACGGATGATCCACTGTCGAGAGATATACACCGTCAGCTGAGGCCTATCCGTCTCGGCATGGTTATGCTTCGGGTAGCGTAGGGTAGGTAGGGTAGGTTCGTCTCCACCGCTTTCCAGGGGCCAGGTCAATACTCACAATTCATACGTGAAGATCTGCGCGAACAAGATGAACATGGCCAGCACGTTTATGTGCGGCTGGATGATCATGGAGAGGTTGTAGGACATGGTGACGGCGTGCATACCGGTCGCCATTTGAGCTACCATCGCCGTCTCAAGTCAGCCTTGTTTCGTTCAGTGCGGACTGGTCGGGATCAGGTTGCCCCGAGAAGAGAAGCAGGAACGCACAAAAGACGCCCCACAGGAACCACGGCAATGAAACCAGCGAGACGAGGGACCCTTTCCTCCAACCGTCGATCTCGAGGACCCGTCTGCGGCGGCTGTTGTTGTGGAGTTGGAAGAGCAGGCGGGCGGTCCAGCCAAGGGTGCCGATTATCTAAAACGATGGATAATGGTTAGTGGGGAGGTTTCAGAGTATATAGCAACACGGCCAAAGGGTTCGACTTACTCCAAGAATGTTGGCCATCTCAACCACTCGCGCCTCTGACAGCTCTCGGGAGGGCATGGTGTACTTGGACGCAAGCTCACTGAGGTCGGTGCTTGAATAATAGAACGGATAGCGATGGGTGGGTAAGCTAAGAGAATGCGAAGAGAAGAAGAACATGGAAGACGAGTAGTCCTGGCTTGTGGCCTTTTCCATCCTTCTTCCCCTCTTTCAACCTCCGGCCGGCAGCCAGTGTTGACGCGAGCGAGCCAGCCTGTCAACGTTGTCCTCGGTTTCTGTGTGCTTTTCTCCCTTTCATCTCTTTTCATTGCCTCTACTCTTCCCTTCGTCCTGCTCATTATTTCCCTCTGCTCATCGAAATTTGGGGAAAGCTAGGTAAGAAGCCACTCACTCCTATTTAAGCTTCCCGAGTCTCCTCCGAGCCTACCTCTCTCTGTCCGTACAATATGGCCATCAAGGGACCTTTCCTCTGCCCTCGAACAGGACAACCAACGCCATATCGCAGAACAAGCTTTGAGCTCTCTCTGGATCGCGGCAAACTATATCACTTCATCCAACAACGTGCCGTCGGGCGGCTAGGCGGGCGGGGAAATTAACGCGAAAGGGAGCTTCGAGTCGATTAGTCGTGTGGGAAACAACCATCTGCCCGTTTGATAGATAGCCTGTGAAAACAGTTAGGTAGATGGTTCAAGCCAAGCCAAGCCCAGTCTTGACCATAGCATCTCGCCTTCCGGCAATACGAACCAGCCGTTCATCCAACCATGCCGGCCGAAAAATCGAAGGCTTACTGTTTGCTGACATCGCCCGTTTGTTCGCTGAGACGTGCGTTGACTCCGGGAACCACGGGCATGAGAGCATCTAAACTTCCATGGGATGACGCAAAAGCTGAGATGAGTGTGGCCTTATTCGTATATATACTTACAAATGATGTAGTCACATCTGCATACTTGTAGTATCGCAACCGGTACTATAACGTTACTACTTATTGTGAATCTATGGAGTTGCGTCACATCAATACCCGTCACCAGGTGACCTGTCTTCTCTCGAGACATCGCTCCAGAGCTAGCACTACCACCTCCCACCTCCTAACCAACATTCATAAACGACCGACGTGCGTATGGACGATGATATCATGTGTTCAAACCCAGATGTGAATCAATTCGTCCGTCTAATAAATCGCTAGCTATGTCGCTCCGGACGAGTTTGCTCGGAAGGAGTTCGCTCCGAAAAGCCAAGGAAAAGTTGCTGCACACCAAACCAACATCCATGCAAATCACATATCATGATGTATGGATGGATGAATGGATAGATATCAGCCCATAAAGTTGACAACGGGCCCGATGGTGGTAATAAAGCAAAATGAAACCCAATGAGAGGTATATAGCCATGTCCAAATCGCCGCCGCCTGCCTTTCATGATAGTGTAAAGATAAAAACTCCCCTGTTTTTGCTCCCCTACGCCAATGTTGCACGTTGTCCATCCCTTTCTTTCTTTCTTGCTGTCATCCATCCAGCCATCGATACCCCACCCGCACTCCGTGCATGCGGTCCCGTTGGGTAGCACGTATCTCTTGCGTCCCGGGGAAGAGCGTCTCTCCCACGTAGAGAGATAGCCAGATGCACTCAGGAGAGAAATAGTTGGGTCCTTGATGTGAGGATGAGCCAAACGATAGACAGGGGCTGCCGAGGGAGGGTCCCATCATTGCGTTGCCAGAGACGTTGTGTATGAATGATAGTGACCACGCATTTATTTCCAGACTTTTGGCGTCGCGGCCAGACTGCGCGCAACTCTCCAAGCCTTGGTTGCCTGCTTGATCCAACGCGGCGCGTAACATTCGGGTATCGAAATTTGACCGCCAATTTCAATAGTGCTGTATGCAGTCCCCCAAATCGGCCAACGAAGAATCCCAATCATATGTATATGCACTCGTTCTCCTTGTCCGTGCCGTTCCATTCGCCTTTTTTGTTGCAAAATGCCCCGGGGTTGATGATATCGCTTTCTTTCTTTTGTTTCGAGTTGGTGAGCTGGTGAACAACGTCCGACACGCCATGTAAATTTTTGTCTTTTTTTGAAGAATGACCACCGCTGTGGTTAACGGTGGTGCACTGAATGAATCCATGATGAACCCGTCGCTGTAGATTCTGCTATAGATTCTGGCCCCTATGACGGTTATGATGAAGTTTCTCTGCAAAGTGTCGTTCGCCTATTCTACCTCCCACCGCGTTATCACCAGAAAGCCCGGCCTCCAAATGAGAAGATACACACTCTAAAGTCAACGCCGGGGTCAAGCCGGGGAATGTTGTCAATTTGACAAGGAAAAAAACAAGCAAAACCAATCGCTGAAAGAACGCTGACCATGATGAGCTTTAAGTTCAACACCGAACAAATGCCATCGTGAACCCAGTCTTATAAACTGAAACCCGAAATGCCTCTAAACTCCCACGCGAATCAGCACCCACGTGAGGGTATGCGAAAGGGGGGAATCGTTGCAAGATGCTGACACAGCGCTGTCACTGATAAACCATGCACTACCACTTTCACCATGTGCAAATGCCCAACAGATGCAGTAAACAAGCCAAGCGCGCCAAACTAGCCTTGCCCCCAGGTAGTCCAGACAAGTGCCAATGGCCTCGTAGAGCCAGCGAAACGGACGACTATTGAAAAACAGAAATGGAAGGAGAATAAACCAGAATAAAAACAAGTGATAAGGCTCGTTTGCTTCGATGCTCCCAAATGCGTACCTAACGCCTGTGAACCCGGCTCCAATTGCGCAATGCTCCTTTGAAAACGGTCTGCTCTCGAGTCTGGATCGTTCGGTACGACACAGCGGAGAAGTAATTCCTTGTCCGAGGTCGATGAGACAGTCCATGTCAGTTTGTCAACGATTGACCGCGGATCATGCTCATTGCGGTGTCGCGCGTATACAGGCCGGCTGGATTCCCATTTACCTGCCCATCATATAGGACGGAGGATATGCAGACGATGAGCTGGACATCATCGAGGAAGAGCCGCCGGCCGATAGGGGCCCCCCGTTGTAGAGCGAACTACCCCATGTACTGCTAGAAGGACTCGAGTAATTCGTCGTTGCATAGGGCGTGCTGGTACCGCTCGACATCGGAGAGACACCGTTGTACGTCATGCGGTTCAGACCGGGGGGAGCGGCCAGACCAGGAGGTGGGCCGTTAGCGGTCGTAAAGCCGTTTCCAGATCCTGCCATGACGCTGTTTATGCCTGCCATGGAAACAGTGCCAGTCTGGCCCGGCGTCTGGCCCGAGCGGACACCAAGCGGATTCTTGGAGAAACTCAACCGAATGCCACCCTTCACACTGTTGTGAAGAGGATGTCCATAAAGCTCATGCAACGCCTTCGTCGCAAACGACACGTCTTCGAACTCGACGAAACACATGGGCCCATTTTGCTTGGTACGGAAGCAAAGTCGCTTGTACCCTCGCTGCTTCGAGAACATGGCCTTGAGCTCCTCTTCCGACGTGTCGATCGGCAGATTGCCAACGTAGAGTGTATTGCACGGTGGGTTCTGATCCGCCGGGTTCACCGGCGGGAAGTTGTGGCGCTGGAAGTGCTGACTGCCGATCTGATAATTCATCGAATGGTTGCTGCTGGTCATCGTAGTTGGCGACATGGTGTTTCCATGCGCCGAGATGGGTGTCATGGCCGGATGACCGTATTGTGGCGCAGATGCGGATCCTGCCGAAGACGTATTTAGGGACAGGCTAGCCATCCGCGAGATGGGAAGGTGAGGAGCTGTAGCTCTGCGATGCGGATTGGGGCCATTCTCAGCATAAGCAACGGGGTCCTTGAGGAGCTCGCCCGTCTCGTCATCCTCAGCGGTGTCATGGCTAATCAAAGTTTTGCCAGAAATTCGCGTCCGCTCCGTCAGGTGGTGACCAATGGGCGATTGCGGAGAAAACAGACTGTGGTAGTGGGCACTAGACTCGGGGTTGGGCAGCTCGTTTCCTCCGTAGACCCCATTCATTGGGGGCGAGATCTTTTCCATAGATTGAAATGTGCCGTTGAAACGGGACGGCTGTGACGTTGCCACAGGGTTTGAAGTCGGCACTGGTGACTCGATGGGATATCGCCTAGACGAGGTGGGACTGCCGGATAGAATTTCCACGATCATCTCAGCATCTTTCGAGATAGACTTGCCATGCAACATTTCCTTGGCCTGCTGTGCCCCGGCTGCCGTCTTGAATTTCAACACCGCCGATCGAAATCCCGGATCTTCGGTGTGGTCTGGTGATAACATTTCCACGTCAACCAATTCTTGAGAAAACACGACCATCAATCGCAACTTCTCCTCCGTGGTATCGACGGGCAAGCGACGGATCAGGACTGACGCCACGGGCGCTGGCGTAGTCGCGTACGGGGTGCCGACGGGCTTGGAAGCCGGGTCGCGATCGAATGGGCTGAGCGGGAATGGCGATTGCGAAGATAAACCATTCGAGCGAAACGGTTGGGACTGCGGAAGGAAAGCGGGCGCAGCCATGGTGGTCTTGGATGTCAAATTGGTGGTTGAGGCGATTGAAGGGTAAGGACTTGCGCGACTTGACGTCAGTGCTGCGAAAGGCGACTTGGTTGAGGTATTCGAAGCCACGCCCAGCGTACTCTGGTCCCCGTTCATACTTTGCCGTGCATGCGACGATGTGGGAGGTTAGGATGCTGAGTCAAAGGCCGTGGGAACAAGAGCGACGATCGCGCTGATCAGAGGATGGCGGGTGCGGCCAAATCAGTGTGTCGCAGGAACGAGTGGGTTGATTCTGCTGCTGCGCAAACCTGATTTAATCAAGATCTCAGATAAATCGAAATCGAAATAAAACGAGGTCCGTATAAATGGGGCGGGCTATTTTAAATTCGGGCTGAGACTGCAAGAGAAAGGCGCCTTTGGTGAAAAAGGTGCGCGATAGCGATTCGACGCTGGTAAGGCTGTTGTTGTACTTGGTACGGGAGGGATTGGGTTGATCAGGCACTGGGCGACGACGCGACGGAGGGAAAAACGGATTCGTCGACGATGCGCTGCGATGGAACGTCTGCAGACGCGATAAGACAAGCGACGAGAGGATCGCAGCTGTCGGCTCAAATCTGACTGAAAAATAAAATAAAAAGTTGGGGGTTGGAGAAAGACGGGTTGTGGTGTGAAGGGAGAGAATGGGAGGGGGAATGCCTTTGTGCCTTTGTGTGAGAGACGAGCCGTGTCGACAGAGAGATGCGAAAGAAGGCTGCCACTGCTGTCTCGCTCTGGCGTGTGTCGGGATTCTGCACTCTTGGGAAGGGTGGGCAAGAACGAAAGATCAATGGTCAATGGCGAGTGGTTGAATTGTGGATCAGTAGGTAGGTAGGTAGGTAGGTACCTAGCTAAAGGTAGCTTGTAAAAGCCTGCAGCAATTACTCCCTCACAAGCGGGCTTACCATCACTTCATTGATCAAGCTCCCGTCCATCAAATGTGATAGAAAAACAGGCTATGTACAAGAAGTACAAGGCAAGTGGGAGCTCGGGACAGGCACGCGTGCACTAGCGCAGACATATGGGCAGCAGCAGCAGCAGCAGCAAACGATCCACCGTGAGCTGCACGCCTACAAATGCAATTGATTGCCGGGGGACCCAAACGTGGATGGTGAAATCATGTAGACTGTGGTCTGTGTCGCGCTGCAGCTATAGGTGGGAAGACTAGGTTATTACAGACAAGACTTGTTTACAAGGGGGCGGATTGATGACAGGCATCACTGTTAGTTGATCAATCTCTAGGTACCTACACATTGCGACCTGTCATCCGTCGCGCTCGCATTTGATTGGGAGGGCGCGAAAGGTGTATGTGGGACATTGGGGGGGTGGAGGGACATGTTGATGGGACGGACGGGCCCATGGCCCATGGTCAAAGCAGGACGTTTGGGTCGAGTTCCAAGCAACTCGAGTCCCACAAGGGAATTCGACCAGCTTAGCTTGTACACAACCTGTTGGGGGAACTGCCGGGTATGGATATCGACTTGGAGGCGGCTTGCAGCTGCTCAAGTGGTCCAGGATCATGGTGCATACAGCTTCAAGTAATCAGTACATCAAAAGTCGCTGGCTGGAAAAAGGCACGGGTCAACACCCCATGCGCGGGAGAGGCAGTGTTGGAATCAAGTCTGGGTGAGCTCTTGGAAGTTGAGCAACGTTTTTGCTCTGCACCTCTCGACCCAACTGGAATGCGTCAGAGTTGTATGATGAGCCTGGCCAGACACACAAAAGCTCTGCTCTTGGCTCGAGGGATCAAGCAAGATGCATCTCTAGGACCGACAGCCTGCTAACTAATTAACTAACCACCCCCCTCCCCCGTCCCCCCACCTCCATCAAAGCTACTGGTTTCGTGCCTTGATGCATGCTATCGCCCCAATCAGAGCAAAGTATGTTTTGGGTCCAAATGTTGGCGCAATGCAAAGGTCTCTCACACATTTCTTTGGTTGGACGTTGTCAAGTCGTCCTCTTCGCCCTGTCCATATTGGGATTGCTTGCTGCTACCACTCGACGGGGCTTTCTAGCCTCGCTTTCTCACGGCGCAAGCATTAACGACGTTGAATATCGCCGTGTTGACTCTTTGGTGACGTGATTATGAGCCAACTGAGGCCTGATGAGAGGAACTGCACCACCACCACCTTTCTAGTGACACCCTGTCGGCGAGTGAGTGGTTTCCTTGGGCCGGCAAGGAGCTCGATATGTCACAGGCATATCTTGGGTTGTATTCAGGGGTGTCGACCGCACAAGAGCTGTCACATTCAATGTTAGAGCTTGGAAAGGTCGACTAACTACATGATGGGAGGTTGTTGGCAGTTGGGAACCTTGCCAACACCCCGAGATACTTTGATGAGATGCCGACCAGACCACAGAAGGTTTAGGCCACTCCAGTGAGTGTACAGTGTGCAGTGCATACGGGCTTAGGTGAAACGGCTTTATTTGTGATTCGACTCGGCCGGTAGAATGCGGACTTGATGGTGTGGGAGTCCTCGGGGAGCTTGCACTGTTCGAAACGCCTTGCGAATTGCTTCTTATGTCTCGTTGAAAAGCCAAGCTCTCGACTGATAGACAGCTTTATTGACAAAACGTGTCACGGACCGGTGAGCAGGGATCCTCGAGAAGACGGTGTAGGGGACGTGCATTCGATAGGGCAATTGTTAATTGCGAGACCCGTAGCTTTTTGCAAGGATCCATTGGACTCCTCACCTTGGACACAAGATTCGCCAGTCATGTTACGTGGGTCTCGCTTCAAGTGCGCGAGACAAACATTTGGCAGCCACACTTGACAGTTCCATTTCAAGTTGGCACCGAATACCTATTGTATTCAATCTCAAGGGAAAGGAATTCATGGGAGGTGAACCGCATGCCTTGTCTGGCATAAAACGTCGAGGGTGTCCAGGTCTCCCATATGGCATAATAAGCACGCCATACCTGCTGCTAATGCACTGGGAAGTATATTCGGCCTAGAAAGTCTGTTTTCGCTGTAGGGCAATATCTTCCAGCGCGCAAATGCACCGCAGGAGAAGATCCACCGGGTGATACAGAAGGGTTTCGATCGCTTAGATCCTGTGCATAGCCATAGGTAGCAGTCGGGTTCACAATGACAATTAGAGCATCGTCGGGATTCATCGTTAGGTATCGGCACGGCCAACATATGTGACCTGTAACGACAGGTCTGGGAGGTTTCTCGGGGCCTCGACGTAAGCCGGATCAACATACATGCCCCCTGTACCATGTCTGTCAAGTCAGCATTTTAGGGATTCAGCAAGCCAACCAGCCTGCAAATGACCGGAGAGTCACATAGGCACCAGCACCATGGAATAAAGACATTTGCTCAACCCCAAACCAAGTTCTCGAGGGTTATCTTGGAAACTTTGGCTAACATCTGCTACTATTCCCAAGGCCCTCTCCACTTAAAAGTTAATTATTGTAAGTGCCAAGCGATCAAGCATGCAGCAGTATTATCCCGTCCGCTTCCCACCTGCACCTTTTTCAGCCTTAGCGCCTGCCGGCAATGGTCGGAGTTTAGACCCTCTTGAGAGGTACTCAAGTATCTAGGTACACAGGTACCTCAAACAGCGCCACTCCTCAAGGAAACGAGCCAACAGTATGGCCGATGCTCTACGGGAAGCTGCCCCTCACGAAAAAGGTCTCGGCGCCAAACCGATGCCCCTCCGTGCTGCATCACATCGAGAAGTCGCGACCCCCGAAAAGTTCCTTCCAAAGTCGGTTTTCATAAGCTGGGGCGCCTCGGATGTGCACACAGCTGTGTATCTCGGAATTTCCCACGACGTACACGCCTATGGGGGCTCCCAATAAGGTCTTATTCCCCGGAAGGCTTAAACATCATCGATATCATCGAGATAGACGGCGCATATCATCGGACATTCCCGTTGCTGTTAATAAAGTATTGCCTGCGTGCCACCGGTTACTCTAAGCCTCATGTGCTCACGACGCTGGCTGCCTCTACTTCGCCTTTGCATCATGCGCGCGCATTGCTTCGTCATTAGAAATCTCCATGAGTTGACACTGGACTGGCCCTGTAAGCTTAAACCACCCATCTTGGGGTACAGCCCGTTGCTGCTTTCCCATCGTCGCAATCAATTACCCATCTAAGCTGCACTTCCAAAACCCAGGTTCTCGTCGGAAGCGTTGTCAACTCGTCAAGACTTATGTCATCACCGGCCTTAGCAAGCGGGATACAAGAGAAGGGACCTCTTCCGATTAGCGTACAGTACAATACGCTTGTCAAGTTTTGAACTACTGCTGACCCGATGGCTAGCACTTGGCATCTATCGTTGGGGATTTCGAGAGTTGTGTTCTAATCAATAGCCGCGCATTTCCTACAATGCCTCCGCTCGACTCCCTTACAGCCAACCAAACATATTTTCAATAGTTGTTGACCTGTAGTTGACTGCGAAGCGAGACCTGTGTCTGTTATTGGTTATACGGTCATGGACACGTCAGAACGTATAGTCAGGGAAAGGAGCACATGAGCTTTGCACGATGCGGGAACTATCCGCGCAGCTTGAATCCTTGTCGCTTCAGGCCGGAAAGCACAATCCCTGAAGCGATGGGGCCCATGTTTGAATGCGCGTGGGCTTTTCTTTCCATCGGTATTCCTCCATGCCGCCAGGGCTCGTTGATCGACGAATTTCACCATCTTCTGTTCTGGCAACATCATCACAGCTCAACGGCTACCACAACGAACTGCACCTCTTGACTTAACGGAAACCGCCCGCCTATATATCGTTACGAGACCGAGCTGGAAATATCTTCCTTTCACGCAGTACTCAACCCTCACCGCTAGGTCCTTCTCGAGGTAAACAAATTCAAACTAGCAACAAAAGTTTGCTAATCTATCAGCCCGGGTGTGCTAGCCCTGAACCTATACCGTTGATTGCATGTGCGCTTGGCCTCACTGGTGACCATGAAGCCACGCTCCCTGCTAGCGTAGGATGACTTCGGAACACTCAGAGCCACGCTACGTACACAACCCAGCAATGTGTGTCCGAATTGGATCTCTGTAGGTCGTTGTACGGGAAACTTGATCCCGACTGGGGTCATCGTTGACAGCCTGAGAAACCCGACACAAGGTTCCAAAGTCAAATTGTGCAATGTTGGCCTGTGAAAGAGAAGGAAAAAATGATGGCACAGACACAGCGTCTCAGTAAGTCATGCCAGCTGTCATGTCGTCCCACGATTTCGTAAACATTCATCACAACCCGATAAAGTTGTCCTCGGAAGAGGGACATGCCAAGCTGGCAAGGCTGGTGTGACTGGAACCCCCACGCACACACGCACACGCAGACAACTCAGGGAAGTAGGACTTGTTTCAAAGATGACGGGGTGCGCTACGCTGCGGCGCCTCTTTGACACCATGAGTGTCGAGAAGCGCCTTCAGATGACATTCTGACTTTCATGCCCGGCTCTTACCGCAATGAATCAGGCCAATCCACGTTTTGCGAGTGACACCAAGGAACCCTCTTTCCTTTCTATCCCAGTTGGCGGCCCTGTTGCAATGCTGCAAAGCCGCACTCCGGAGGACCGGCTGTCGGGTTAGGCACTGGCTACCTCCCGAAATTGCTTATTCAGTTTGGCATCTTAGCAGCTGATTTGGCGTCCTGCCTACTTCGGTGTAGTCGCATTGGCAAAAGTTGCCCATGAGCTATCTATAGCACTTTCATCAGTTTGGCTGTAGACAGTAGGATTTTCGACATGGTTGCGCAGACCGGCCCCCCCCTCCTTCAAATTTCCGTGGCTTGCTTGAACTTCCCAATGCAATGGAGAGCCCTTGTCTGTGCAGTGCAGTCAAAGTGAGATGTAGCTGATCAGAGTGGCGTTTAGTAGCTCCGGCACTTTATCGCTTCTCTCCTAATCGAAGTAGTCGGCAACAAATGCAAGTCAGATACTCCTTTGAAATTTTACAGAAACATTGCCGGTTTCTAGAATGACGGTAACATGCATTGTCGCAAGATCACGGGCAGGCTCTCGTCTCTCGTCGCTGGCCTTCTGTCACCAATCTTGTATTCGAACTTTGCGGATGGCAACTTATTCCAGCTGCTGGCTGAACAGTGTATTGGGTTCGAACGAAATGGACTTTCGCATCAGTAGCTATTACCACACTGGTATGCATTGAATTTCCATGTGGTGCAGATAGTCTCGTCTGGTGAGGATGCTAGCCTCTCTGCCCCGCTCCTTGAACTTAGCTGTGTATGCACGCTCAATAGATCCAACGATAATATCTTTGCGGGTGAAAAGCTCATGGAGGATCAATTCTGGGGTGGGTATCAAGAACCATACTAGATGGCTATAGATAGCGAGCAAATAGTATGCCTGCAAGTGCTAAGGGAACAAAGCCTTGGAAGGACTTTTGAGTTCAACGATAATATAAGAAGAATATTTCCCGGTCCCGAGAACCCAGCAAGCGGTCTAGGTGCCAGCAATTTGCTAGGCTCGAGCACCGTTTGTCCTCCACGAGGAGACACCGCTTACCTTCACGACTATTTCAACTGCAGCCGCCTCCTATTGACTAACTTTGACAGGCTCATTGCAGAGGCCACGCTGATTCAGCAGTTTGAATATCCCCATCATCAATCGAAGAGTTACATCTCAGGTAGCCACTAATACTTGGTGCATCTGGTATTCATTCCGGGCCAGCCAAAGGTGGATCTCGGTGGATATCTGGTCCCAGTGGGATGCCGTTCTGGCCGGACTATAGAACTCCATTCACTAATGCCTAAGAGGACCAATAGTATTCAGTCACTTACATACCCAGAAGCTCTTTGACCACTGGTAATAACTGGAACCTCATGGTTTCGGATAAAATGGACTCTTGCCTCGGTAGATCTGCAAAATGGAGCATCAACTCGAACTACCTCCAAATATCATACCCACACCCCGGATTCTTCCCCCCGGTCTTTGTCCCACAGAACCCAGGCTGCTATGCACATACCTCGGTAGCTTCCCCGCATAACCACACTTGCGAGCACAGCTCCTTCCGGATGTTTTACGCGTCTAGCCTCGGTGTAATAATAAGAAATTGTAAAATAGGATCAGGATTGCTCGTTCTTTGCCACCGTACTTACCGACCCTTCCAGTATATCACGACTTACAACTTACAGTGATCCGGCCAAAAATGACCGCCAAGCCCACAGTACCCTTCTCGGAGCCGGGGTGGCTCACCGGCCTCCCGAGCCCCATCTTCGCCGACTCGCACCGGCGTTGGCAAGCCGCCATCCGCCCCTTCATCGACACTCACCTCCACCAGCACGCCATCACCTGGGAAAAAGCCGAGACATTGCCCCCGCACGTCTTCTCCGACTTCGCGGCCGCGAACATGTTAATTCCCGCCCTGCCGGCACCCCTCCCCGTGACCTGGCTCAAGCGTCTCGGTATCCACACGCTGCTCGGCGGCCTGAAGGTCGAGGACTTTGATTCTTTGCACGGGGTCATCTTCGCGGATGAGATGGCGCGGAGTGGGCTGGCGGGGCCGCCGGGGAGTCTAACGACGGGGATGGCGTTTGGGGTGCCACCGATTGTGAAGTTTGGGAGCGAGGTGTTGCAGGAACGGGTTTTACCGGCGCTGTTGAAAGGCGAGAAGAGGAGTTGTATTGCGATTACGGAGCCGGATGCGGGGAGTGATGTCGCGGGGATTACGACGACGGCGGTTCGGAGTGGGTGTGGGGGGTTTTGGATTGTTAATGGGACGAAGAAATGGTGAGTGAGTTGCGTCATTTTAACTAGCTGCAATGCGTCGGGATCATAGATAAATAGATCAGACTGGGGGTTTGGACAAGGGACATGATGGAATTCTGACGACAGTATAAACACAGGATCACCAACGGCATCTGGACCGACTACGCCACCATGGCTGTTCGCACCGGGCCCCCAGACTCCGGAGCAGCCGGTCTCTCGCTCCTTGTCGTCCCGCTCATGCATCAACCCGGCGTCACCATGCGCCGCCTCAAAGTAGCGGGGCAAGTTTCTGCAGGAACAACGTACATCGAGCTCGATGACGTCAAAGTGCCTCTCGAGAACCTCATCGGCGAGGAAGGGATGGGCATGCGGTACATCATGACGAATTTCAACCACGAGCGGCTCTTCATCGCGGTAGGTGTCACGCGGCAGGCCCGTGTTGCCCTGGCCGCGGCCTTTGAATATGTGCTGAAGCGGGAGGCGTTTGGGAAGCCGCTTGTAGAGCAGCCGGTGGTGAGGCATCGGTTGGCGAGGGCCGGGGCGTTGCTCGAGGGCCAGTCGGCATGGGTTGAGCAGTTTGGCTTCTTGATGACAAGGATGGAGAAGAGCGAGGCGGATCGGGAATTGGGTGGGATGACGGGCTTGTTGAAGGCGCAGGCGGGAATTGTGTTGAAGGAGTGTGCTGACACGGCGGTTTTGTTGTTTGGGGGGAATGGGTATACGAGGAGTGGGCAGGGGGAGCTGGTTGAAAGTAAGTTGCAACCGTCATATCCCTTTTCCAGAGTATGTGAAATAGTTTCTGACCTTGATTGAAGTGCTACACCGCGAGGTTCCTGGCGCCAGGATACCTGGCGGCTCTGAAGACGTGATGATGGATCTGGCGGTGCGTCAGCTTGTCAAATTGTACAAGGCTAAAACGAAGGCTCTCGAGGCTAGCTCGAAGCTTTGAAAAATTGCGGAAGAGTCACGACGCATGACAACTAATGAGTCTGGAATATGCCGAGTTCAATAGTCTGCATCATTCCAGGGATGCGGTTAGTTTAGTTGGGGTAATCGTTCAAGCGAAGCCAATCCGTGACCGCATGGTACTTCTAAGTAAACGTGGCATGCCTTATTCGACTGATGCATTTTAGTTCTAGCTATGGTCTTGACACTAAGACTTCAACAAGAGCCGAAAGGTCGATTTCGATGGAAACGTTCCTCTGCCGATATAGTGTTGCCCTAAGACTTTCAGAGCCAAAAGTATCTAGTACCATAGGTGAGCCTTTGCTGCATGAAGTTTCGAGTATCTATTACCATATGGAATGATTTCACAGAAAGCCATAAGAGATTGGGCTGCGAACAGGCGCGTGACTCTACCACCAGCCGCAGAGACGCCCAGCAGTAATCATGTCCAACAATACAAGGAAGTATCCAATCACGGGCATGACAGAATAAACGGCGCACCTCGAGTGGAGCAATGTGGTATGGCCCGATTTTCTAGTTTAGTAAACTGTAGGGTGACATCTTGTGTCATGGCGTCAACTCTCACATTGAGCCCTGCGTTCCCAGCCATCAGAGTTGGAAATGAAACTCGATGCAAGGAAAATGAATACCACATAATTCTACCGGCGGCAAACCCGAAATATGCGAATCAAATAATGCCATAAGAAGAATTCCAAAACAAAGGACTCCAACCAACCTAGCTTCAAGCTCAGTCGCCACACCTGGGTTTCCCTCGTTCTCCGGGGTATCTCATTTGTAATATACGCCTAACAGGCCGTCCTGTGTGGATAACATGGGGTTACTCGAATCATGCCTGAACCACCGAGGGTACTGTTTCCAACTTTTCATCCAGGCACTCAACTCGAGGGCTTCATTTACCGCGTTAAAGCACAGAGGTAGGTAGTTCCAGTTGAGTCGCTGTTTCGTCTCAAACGCTGCATGCAATTTGGCCGATCGGGGAATGATGGAAGCGCTTATGGTTTCCTGTAATACAATGCCATACTGATGGGGACGTTCGATGATGCCAGCGCGCACCTTGACTCCTGATGTAGAAAACTGAGGATCAGTTTCCGTCAACAAATGCTGCATGTGCGGTTCGAAATCAGAGTCCCCGTGCGTGTTGTGCCACCGTGGAAGCAAAGGGACGGCTTCCACGTCGCTTCTTTGGCTGAACAAAGGTTTGTTCCTGTTAGGGTCGAGGGATACGTAAGGACATGCCGCTACCGAGTAATATTGTGTCCCGTTGGGGATAGCGAGGGGGCCTCGTCCGTGACTTTGGCCTTTTAGGTCCATCCTCGAGTTCGTCGGTTTGGGCTTCGACGGAATTGCAAATAACCGCAACAAGTCAATGAACAGTAATGCTTCTGTATTGGGGCATACCGAGCTTTGGTCTTCCCTTGTAGCCCCATCGCCGGTTTCTTCAGAGGACAGCTCAAAAGTATGCAAAGGCCCTCGCTGTGCTTCATCCGAGGCACATTTCAGTATGAATCTCGACACATATCCATGAGTGTGATTGGGTAAAATGAACTGCTCCCATGTTTGGATTGAGTTCCAATCAGGTACCCATGAAGCCCATGAAGGAACGGGCACCTTTGCTTTGATGCTGGCGGCAAGGCATAAAAACCAGTAAGTGGTCTCCTCAAAAGACAATTAGTGAAGAATCGAATTCAGGTGTGTTGGCTGGATAATGAATAGTCAGGGTTTATCCGGGGCCAACGTGTTACTCTCATGGATCAGGCTCAGGATAACAAAGAGTGATCTCGCAAATCAGCCGAATGGGACTTCGAGACGAATTTCAGAGCTTCACGTGTGTTTTTAATAAGGAGACTTCACTGAGTCACAGGTTGAAATCAAGGTGCTGCAGTATCCTCCAATTTCAACTTGATGATTACACTGCGTTGAAAAGTTCTATCATGGTAAAGTTAGCTGATGGGCCAATGAAGATGGGCCGACAAAGACTGATGTCTCCATCTTCACCGCCCAAGTGTTCCTCACACATAGTTTCACACTGTCTAGTTGTAGAATGCTAGCATGTATTGGGAGAGGATAAATTTCTGGTTAGAAAGGCAAGATATCAAACTGTATGGCACTGCCTGCTAACACTTACTCTGATGAACAGTGTGGGAAGTATGTGCGCGGTCTTTACATGTGATTGCTGTATATTGGCTTTACGTGGTCTACCTGTATAGAAATGGTCTACGCAGTGAGAGAAGACATTTCACAGGATGAAATGAAATAATTAGTCAATAAGGCGCCTTTTCATCACATAATATTTATATATGATGTTGGTAACATACTCACAAACCACTATGCTTGCTTCAATACATATTGGAAGGAAGCACATAGGTGCTAACAATCTGCATATCCCACAGTGGTTTAGCATGCACTTGCACTTCTAAATCTTGCTTTGAATAATGGGGAGGCATGAAGGAAGAGCATGGTTATCACGTGGTTAATGTGTAGAATACTGCCATCGAATTTGAAGTGTTTGGGTAATAATCACATGATATTTAATAGTTGTATTCATTTTAAGAAAAGAGACACGTAAAAGGGGGTTCACCAGCCTGCTTATAGGTTAAATTAGAACGTCCTCAAGCATGCGAAATCTACGCCTGTAGAGTCGACCACTTCTACAATGATGAGTGCGAACCAGGGGGTTCCATTGCGATATTCCTTTTGGGATGGTATCTAAGCATCTAAGCTGTGATGAGCTAAGTCGAAAGGAAAACGTATACAAAATTGCAGCCGCCCCAGTCAGAAGTGAAACCCAGATCCAGGGTGGCAGTCAATTGTTGAACTTCACCAGTATGTACCCCTCCAGTTGGTGGGCCATTTGAGGAGGATACGACTATGACCTGCTTGTGGGTACTAGTTCAGAGTACTTGTACAACCACACCTCAGAGGAAATCTGCATCTCCTTTTCGACCCTATTATACTTATCCTTTTTCGATCTGAATCAGTGCCTAAAAAGACTCATTGGTTTTCGACTACAAAAGAATTTGCCATTTACGCTGATAATGTCTGCCTTGAAAAAAGAGTGGGACTCTGTGTGCTTGGACTTCACCGATCTGGTTGAGGCCCTTGACCATGTCTCTGATTCCCTCGACCTGGTGGAGGATGAGGTCCTGGAGGATGAGGTCCTGGTCCATGTGTCCGATTCGTTTGGTTCGTTGTACTGACCCCAGAACCCGTTCGGCATATTTTTGTGTGTTGAGTTGAGTTTCCTCGGCTCGTAGTCTTTTGAACTAACCCTTGGTCTGGAACTCTTGTGGTGACCTTTGTCTCTTTTCTCGTTGAAATTTTCGATTGTTTTCCTTGGTGAGTTCTCTTTCGTCGATGTCTTATTACTTGTCGAGGCTTGTTTAATCGGACTTTTCGTGCGCCTTTGATCTGCTCCAGGGTCTCTACGGGTCTTGGACGTCTTCTGATGTCTTAGGGGTGTGGCCTCATCATAGGCTGAACTCGAAGAATCCGGATATTTGAAGTCATCAAACTCAAAAAAGTCCTTTGGATGATAGTGCTTCTCCCCGAATAGAGTTCTCAGGCCATTACGACCTCGTTGGCTTGAGCCCGTGGACATAGTTCTCGAGGCCTGAAGTTCATCGGACAGATTGAGGGTAGCCAGACTTCTCAGGAGTGCCTTCTCATCCTCTTCCCCTGGTGAATACGAGTACTTGAAGTCGTCCAGCTCGTAATATTGCTCTGACTGTCGCGGGAAATCTTCATAATAAATAACGTGTTGTGGTGGACTGTACTTCGGTGGATCGTTGCAAGATCGCGATCGTGGTGCCGTGGGGCTGCGCTGTGAGTCCTCGAGCTCGTGATATTGCTCAGCGAGGTGGGGGTACTCTTCCTGAAAGCGTACATTCTTTGGGCGACCATTACGGTATCGAAGTATCTTCTCTTTTCCATGCATGTCCGGCGAATGATGGGGACACCTGGGATGCTTCGCAGTTTCCTGAGGCCATGTATCCATTGAAGGCGTCGGTGCTGCTGACACCACTTCTTTCTCATGCGAGTCTGCATACATATCATTCTGTACCTGCTGCATAACTGAGTCGATGGTTGCAGGGTGGAGTGGTCGGTAAGGATGCCGCTCATCCTCGATCTCACTGGTGAGGCAGAGGCCCTCAGTGCTATGGTGTACTTCATTGGCAAGACACAGACCTTCATTGTCAGCCTGTCGCCTCGACCTGTGTTTCTTGCTTTGTGAGCTTTGCTTTGCGAGGCCGATGTATCGTCCATAGTCAACAATGCCGCCTGGCCAGCGGCCGAGAGCGAGGGCGAGCGACTGCGCGGACATGAAGGGTGCACTGTAACGTTGAGTTCATGCAGTAAAGGGCTTGAGAAAAGTCACCAAAGACGACTCTGATAAACTCAGGAAACAGCAGCCATGGTTCAACCTCATGAGATATCTACACCAAGATCGCAAGAGAGAAACCAATTGCAGCGGATTTCCCATCTTTATTGACGTGGTATCAAAGAACTACCAGCAGCTGTGCACACTGAGCGCAATAGACGGTAGCGGATGTGTTGGTAAGGAATCCAGTGCTATCCAATTCTGTTTTCAGCGATGTATAGACTCGAAATCATCTGGTGTTAGTCGAGTGCGCTTTCTTTGTCGACGTCGCTGCATGGCTGTTTTGGGAAGGGGCCCATTCGCTAAATAAAGAAACACAGCACCTGTTGGTGTTGCATCGAGGGAGGATGGCAATTTACAGCCAACAAACCCAACAAAGACCCGACGAGTATGAAATTCTCCGATTACTTTACAATCCATATAACAGTCGTCTGTCTTCCATTTCGAAATCACTAGCCAGCTAAAGCTATATATATTCTGTGCCCTGATCACTGACTCGTGTGTTAGATTTACTCAAATCACTTCACTAAAATCTGTAAACGTCCCTGGTAAGTAGATGGCCGAATAAACGGCAAACCAAGGGTGGAACAATGTGGGATGGCTCGATATTCCAGTACATCAAAGAGACGTAACTTAAATATTTCGCCTGGGTACGCCGTGAAGCAAATCCATTGTGACAGTCCCTACTGAAGGCGACAACGTACTCTTCGTTTGCGAGGAACCGCCCGAGATTTTCTGACTAGATGTTGTCGGTTGCTCCTTGGGTGTTGGAATCCTGTATTTCTCCTGGGGTTCTTGGACTTCTTGGAACCCCCCTTATTTGTTCGGGTCAAGCACCTTCTCGGAGCCTTTCGTCTGTCCGTTCCTATTCTTGGCACCCTTTGCAGACTGATGGGATCGGCTGGCATTGGTTTTCTTGGGTTTCTCATCGACAACAGAACTATAATACGGGGTATTATCTTTCCTACTTACAATCAATGTTCCTGGGGCTGGCCTGCTCGTAGAGAGCTGCTGTGCAGGAAAGCTCACCATGCCGCCCGGCCTTTGTTCATAAGGGTAACTTTCTGTATCAGTCCTATCCTGGGGGAATCCTCCTAGTGTTAGCTGGAGCGTAATTGGTGATAGCCAGGGAAGTTCTGTCTATCCAGCATGGCTTTTTTGAGCGAATTTTCTTCCCGTTAACTGCTATGGTCTTGTCCCCTGAAGGATGCCGCTGGAGGCCAATAGCTTGTTGATGGACTGGTGTTACGAAGGTGGCTTGTGAGAGTGAGTCGAGTTGGTTTCAATTGGTGATTCTTCCTCCTTGGCTTCCTGCTCTGCTTCCTGTCCTGATCCCTCTTCCGATTTCGCTTCTGATCATGATAGCCTTGCGAATGTTTATTTGCTGACTAAATTATCTCGAGCACAGTCCTTGTCCATACTGACTGGCTTGGCTTCGTAGGGAGTATCTTCTTCCAATGTATTGCCATCTGAATTGGGCCGTTTAGTAGTGGACTTGTCTCTAGCCTGGCTCTTGAGTTACACGGACCATTCCTGACTGAGTTGAAAGGTTGATAGGCGGAGGTTATATCAACTTCCAAGCCAATCAATAAGCCAAGAGAAATGTTTGAGAAGACTTGGATCCCTGAAATGCGAAGCCAGAAGAAATATGGCCAACCCCAAGTCTCTTTTTCTCGTTCTTCGGGTCTTGCCGCCGGGAGGAGCTGCACGTCAACACTGCAGGCCCTCGGGCCCGAGAAGCTCATCTTGTAGAAACGCCGTTGCCGGTGATGCATATTAACTATGGCCAACAAAGCACCTTGCTCGCATCGTTGTTTTACGAGAGTTACATGAATCAAAGAGATGGCCTTTACCACAGCCTGCGCAGACTATTGCCATGTGTGACCCTGGTCCTCAAAATGCCACCCTTGATTCCGCTATCTGTACCAGCATCGACTCTCGCTTCCAGCCAATGTCCTTGGGTTCTGGCACTCCCAGTTGGAAACAACGGGATGTCCTACAGATTATCACCCGCTCTAGTATCGTTGGCTACAATGCGCCAAGTCGAGCTCTATTTCTTTCTGCTTTTTATTTTATTTTTTGTACCTACTTTCGAGCTCGTTTGGATCCCTAGTCATCACGAGAATTCATGAAAGACTCTTGCTTTGCTTCTCGCACCTAAACCTCCTTCAGCCACTTTCTCTTCCTTCTCCTATGCCTTCCCCCTGCTTCTCTTGGCTTTCCTTCATGGTACTGTGCCTTATTTACGATCGCGTTATGCTGAAAAGTATGGTCGAATATGATGATGGTAGAGGGATATTGCTTGAGAGCGTATCATTCTGGTGCGATGGGTGTGCTAGACATCGCCCTCGGGCACTGAAGTTTACGATGTGCGCAGGTAAAGTTGGTTGTATTGATCTGTGAAAATACTTCTTGCGTTTGTGGACTACAGCTGTAGTCGTCAAGATCGCCATAGCTCCCAGTGCTCCGGTCACGCCCTCTGGTTCTTCGTGGGGTCAACTCCCTCCAAAGCGGCCAGGTCCATGGAATGGGAAGCAGGATGTGGGATAAACCTGATGCTGAGGTTATGTCGATATGAAGGGCACGAAGTCTGCCGGCGATACGAAATGGCTTTCCATGTCTCGAGGTAAGATGCGGAGATTCCGTATCTGCACAATTGGTGTTGTGACCTGTATGAGTATATGAATGTTGGTAACTTCAAGCTCTGGACTAGGCACAGTAACAGTGAAGTGATCTACGTCTTCCCACTTGGACACTGGAGGTTTCAACTCTGATGGACTTGCATCTTGGGAGGGCTGAAGAGTGTAATGACGGCCGGGAAAGCTGTTTCTTCTCATCCGCCTTAACTATGTTGTCGCAATTCATTGCGAGGTGTGTAGGTTGGTCTTGGACTCCTTGACAAGCTCAATCAAGCTGCTAAGGTATTAGCACGCTGGAGCCAAAGCTGAAGTCGAGAAGAAGATGAAAAATCGTGAGGCGCAGCCCTTGAACCTCTTGGTACGCAATGCCCACGACGCAAGAAGTTGTAATTGGGAGCTGTGGAGTCATTTGCGGAATTGACATTACGTGAGTCTTCGTAGCTGTCTACATAGAAGCATCTGGAGAGCCACATTGCCCGATCTTGGAATATGGGGTTATACATCGAAGAGTCTAACATCATCCGATTCATCTGGTACTCTGCGCATTTCCCCAATTTTGGTGGTGCAATGCGAAGACAAGATGAAGCGAGACGGCGGGAGAAAACGAGAGGTGCCGCTTCAGGGTAGCATCTCCCAAATTGGAGTGGAATTGACCAAGACGATCTGCAAACCGGACAAAACCCCCCACCTCCACTGCAGCGTGGGTGACGCAGGCCCTTGGTACTTTTGCTTCAGCCTAGCGGGCTGTCACGTCTCTGGTCGCTTGTTGACACTTGAAAGACCCTCCCTTTCAGCTGGCCACACGGATAGTGCGGAGGACAGGGGTAACTGTCTGATACATACTATGGTATTATGGGTAAGTTTTCTATTGCATGTTTGTACCGTGCCCCACCTCGGCACGTGCCAACTCTTCGCTACCTGGCTTGAAGGGACCTTCATAGCTGTCTGAATATGATTAAGAGAAAACGTTGTAGTAGTGTGAATTTCGGCTTTCGATTTACCACCGTCGAAATATAGGGTTCGAATTCGTTGGCGATCCGCTTCTGTAAGGTGTTTAGTCCCCATTGTAGTTGCTGAATACGCGATAATTAGGACGCGTTAACAGCAAGTTGGAATCAGAGGTGGAAGTACCTTTTCGTTACCATTAGTAGGCTAGGCAAGAATCAGTATAGCGTTACCTTGACAGTGGTCCACGGGTACTTGTCAAGGGGGTGAAAACTTTGGCCTGATACCGTAGTACGCCAAGTGACCTCACTCACAAAGGCTCAAAGAGTTGTCGTCTGACCTGATCCGACGTCGTCACCTTCACTTCTATCGAGTCATTCACCTTCACCCACCTTCTCCAACTATTGTCCAACAAATTCCAACAAATTCCAACAACTCTCCTTCTTCTTTCTTTGTATCTTCCCACAACTCAAACCTAAATAATTTCTACTGCAGAAACAAGACGTTCCAAGATGCAATTGACATCACTTTTAACCGCTGCGGGTCTGGCGGTGTCCGCGACCCACGCTTTCCTACTCCCATTTCCTGAATCGACCACCGAAAGCGACGTCGTCAACACCCTTCCCGTTCCCTTCAACACCGATGTTGCACTTGCTAGCACTGTCGGTGCCCGAAGTCTCGATTTGAACTGCCCCGGATGCCCGGTGCATGTCCACCACAAGGGCAAGGATGGAAAGGCCAAGATGAAGACGGACATTCCGAGTCATCTGCAGCTGGACTTCAAGATTGACCACGCGTATTCCGGCGATCGTCTGATGCTGAACGGCTTCGAGCTGTACCCTCATGCAGATCCCACGAGCAGTACCCTCGGCGCCAAGCTCCTCCCAGATATGCCGCACCGACAATACGGAAAGCACCGACCGGGCCACAAGCAACACGAGGCCGAACCCGACTCCCTGGGATTTGCGCTTCACGTGCAGCCTGTCGCTAAGAGCACGGAGAACCTGGAGCTGATCCTGGTCAACCTTCAAATCATCGAAGTCGGCAACGTCTTTATTGATGGAATCCCAAATGTCGAGCTCAAGTTAATCAAGTCACCCGAGGGCGGCCTGATGATTGGTGGTATCCAAACTACGGCATCCGAGACGACGCAAAAGACGCCCATGGACAAACAGGAGGAATGCACCACGCTTCTCTGCAAATGGCGCGCAATGTTCATGCAGCAGATTGCTCATCTTCGCGCAAACAAGCACTGTGGTGGCCGTCCCGGTCAGCAGGTTGGTCACGTTGAGGGTCACAGACGTCCTGGTCACCACAACATGCACCAGGGCCACCGAGCCAGCTGGGCCCAGCTCTTTAAGAACATTGGTGCCCACATTCTCCTCCCCATCGCTGTTGGCATTGTCGCTGGTGTCACCGCTAGCATGTAAGATCAACCACTTGCTGCTCCTAGTACGAATAAAAGCTAACGCTATTTCTTAGCCTCGGTATGATGGTTGGTACTGCCATTATCTTCCTGTGGCGCACCTTCGTCCGCCCTGCTGGACACCGCCGTCACCACAGACACGCGCACTCCATTCACAAGGCTGCCATCAAAGAAAATGCCGCCGATGATGAGAAGTCTGGTTTGATGGCCCACCAAGACGTTGATGATGTTGAGGCCCCTCCTGCCTATGTAGAGGAGGGTCTCGTTGCGGACAAGAAGCCCGAGAACGATGCCTAAGTAATCCCTAGGATTAATCTCAATTGGCAAACTCTATTGTATCAATCTAAAATGAGCTCAAGAGTTGGGACGGATATCCCAGCGATAGCTTCCCCCTGTGTCATCCGGTAAAGTGAATGTGCATTTGGCACTATCAGAGAATGAGTCGATAACGGTTGATTGTGGTATGATGTGGATCACTTTCCTTTGCATTTGCGGTCTCTATGTGGACTGTACTGGGCACTTGCGCAAATACCCACGTTCCTTCCGATTGATATCCTTCACCAATTCATCAAGTTATCAGTGGTTCCACTTAAGCATTCACTTGTGCGCCTCCTGCACGTGGGCTTTGTGAAAAAAAAAAACTATATATTTTGGCACGCCGGGTCAGTGACAACTTGTTCTCACTTTTGATAGGGTGAAAAGCTATCGATACTACACTGCAATAATAGATTTCTTATGTGAGAATGTATGAGCCTGGCTCAGGATAGCCTGTTCGTTCCCAAGTTGTTCCCACTTTTTGTATTGGCCACGCATGCTGACTTTGACTTACAACAGAACAACCGCCTGGTCAAAACAGTTAAGTAGAATTCTACTCGAGACTTGAACTCGGTCCAGCAAACCACCAGTACACAGCATTCATAGACAAGGGGGATATCTAGACGTGGATAAAGGGGCCTAGTGTACACTAATTAGGGGCCAACGCGTTGATCAAATCTGTGATTGTAGAGTTGAGCAGCCAATAGATAGCCAGGGTCGGCAGTCTGTTCATGGACATAATAAAGGAAGTGATGCTTGAGTTAGGAAAGGTTTAGCTTCAAGCCAACGAATGCACGGAACCAATCGAGGACCGCATTCCTCGCAAGCTGAATGGAACATGACAAGTCCAGAGTCTACAGGTAGTGATAGCGGAGCTGCGTGTCTGTACTCTGTGGGCTACAATGTTCAATTAATTTGTATCAGATGCCTATGATGTAGAATAATTGTTACAAGTCAGGAAAAAAGCATCCCAAAAAGCAAAATGTAAGTGAATCACCGCCCATACGCTGTTTCAAAAGAAAAGTAACGCCGAGTATGCATATGGAACCCGATATGGTGGGAAAACTCTGAACTGATTCAACGCCACCTGATCTCTCCATGGCTATGAATCAGTTCTCGCTAAAGCAGGGATTAATCTAAAATATAAGGCTCAAACTAAGTCCAGCACGTAGCTATCCCTGATATGTCATATACTACCCATTTGACGTAATGCCCGAATAGAAAACAGCCAGAGGCATAATCTCTACACAGATATGGCTTCAACAATGGTCTACTATCTAAGCTGCGCATTACTTCACGTAGAGGTGATATATGGGGCTTTGATTGTCCACAATTCCACCCGCAATATGTTGGTTAGTAGAGTATTGGAGCAGGAGGCATGGAGCATATTGTCATCTACCCAAGATGTATAAGACTTCACATATGGATATTTTCATGTCATATATCTTACCAGAGTATTAGTCCCTCCATGTATGTTCACGATGGTGCCACTCTTTCTGTCACAGCGGCATTTGTGATTTCCATTAATGTTCCCTCAACCCTCTATTCTCCGAGAAAAACAAAAACCACAAAGAACCAAATCATAATCTCTCATTTTCTTGGCTTTCTCTATAGTCAATAGACCAGATGATAGACCCTATGCTCTTCTGATAAGCCGAGGATGTGTTGCCTACATCATGAAGACGCCTTGTTAACATCTGGACTTGAAGATCCAAGTCGTCGCTAGCCATCTCTGGGATTTAGGCTTCTTCCAAGAAGACAGAGCTGGCAAAAGCTAACATGTAAAGTATAAATAATTCATCCTGTTAACACACAGGTTGATATCGCTTTTTCGTAATTGTGTCCTTTGACATGATTTCGCACCACCTCTGAACTTCCATCGAAATCTGCATCCGTGACCTTTAGTTCCATCCTATCCCTCCTTCCTCAATGATGCAGTTAAATAGCGGTTAATAGATTGATTTCGGCTGAGCTGCTGAAAAGATCTTGTGTACACGGCCAACTGTATGCCACAGGGTCCGAAGTGGAAATGCGTTCATGTCGGTGGAAGAAAAAGGTGCTCAAACACGGCAAACTATCTCGTGCTCCTCAACTATCATGATTGTACCAGGTTAGTATATATCCCAGACGAAATTAATGCACGTGAGAGGGATGACGGAGAAAGGAGAATAAACTCACCACTATCTCGCCCCGAACGACCCGCACTCCATCCCCACGAAGCCGGAACCGAGCGCTCCTGCCCATCTCCATCCGCCGACGACGTACTATCCTCATCCCGTCTGGTTGAGTACCCAAGCCCAACCTCGGTCTCACTAGAGTTAACACTCCTCCTCTCATCCTTAGGAGGCGGGACGGGCAGCCGCTGCTCAGCCCAACGTCCTCCATTCACATCCTCTCCTGCAGTAACAGTAGTGATCGTAGTCGCCGACCGCGAGTGCCCCGAAAACGAAGTGGTCGAAGCACCCGTCTCCATCCGCTCATGTGCCGACCTTGCCCCTCTACCTGCAGCAGCGCGGTTTCGGCGAGCACGCCAGATGAAAAGGCCCAGGACTGAGAGAAGGACGATGAAGACGACGCTGACGATGATGCCGATCTCGGTTCCCGTGACGATATGGGCGGTGGGATTTTGGCCAAGGTCTTGCTGCGGATTGCTGCTGCCATCGAAGGGTGGGGCGCCTTGGTAGGTGCTGCCGGTTGGGACGTGAGAGGCGGTGCTGGTAGGGGTGCTCATGGTGATAGAAATGAATGTTTTGGGAGCGATTGGTGACTTGGTTTGGTGTTTCTTAAGGTATTAGGTCTGGTTGTTGTCGCTTATTAGGACAGCAGGTTCCGAGTAGTGGATGTAATAGTGAGGTGTACTGAATAGAAATATTTTGCGCTCAATGGATTGATGTAACACGACGATAACAACTCTAGCGAAGCAGTTGTTTGGGGGGTTTTCCCTAAAGCAGGGGCCTGTATTAGGTTGAAGCTGAAGACTGCGCCGAGAGGCAAAATATCCTCACGGTGAGGAAGGACTGCGGTGAGGTGGACTTGAAACCCTCAAGGAGTGAATCAAGTGTGATTGTCGACGTTTTGAATAGAAAAGAGACTGTTATTCGACAAACAATGGAACTGGAAAAGGTTCATGGTCGGTAACGAGCTGAATGAAGGCAGGAGGAAAAATCACGTTCCCAAAATCTGCATTTGCAGGCAGGCAGTTGTGCAAAAACCAAAAACAGAAGGGGCGGTATATGCAGTTCAACGTTGAGCCGATACAAATTGTTTCATGGCAACATTGGATAACAGAAAAACAGTTCTGCTTCAATTACTGCAAATAGCATGTTTGATAGCATTGGCAGCAGGTAGAGACAAGTATCTCTGTGACACCATGACTTAATTCCGTCTACAGGTCGAGTCTACAAGCAGCCAGTAGATCCGAACAGCTCATGCCGTGTCGTCTACGAGATAACTCGGCAGGCTCCCAACTTTCTTCCCGAGTCATTCCAGATCATAAGTGGTTGTCATCTCCAGTGTGTCGCCCATCTCCAATCTGGACATGGCCAGTGCTTGTCAGATCTGGTAATATCCTCTGTGATCGGTGCAACACTACTCGCTCGATCTGACGAGCAGAATGCGGATCCTTACATGAGGAATCACTGTGTACCGGCGGCCGGCTCGCTGAACGGCTACCACCATCTCACCGCCGACAAACTCGAAAATGCAATGACCGACTGCTTTGGACTGTTCGAGATGGAGGCGGCAACCGGTCAATATGGGGATTGGTATGGCTTGGCCGATGCTCGTCTCTTGCAGTCGCACAGGTGCGAGCATACAAATCTGTGCTCTCCCTGCCCACGCTCCATATGTGCATCCACTGCCATTTTGTCCGAGTCAGAACAGATTTGCTGTCACACCTTGTCACTCACTTGTCTGGCGATGGGCCTAGCAATCATGGGACATGTGACTACAAGCAATCGCGGAGGTCATGGAGCAGCAGCATGCTTGTCTCAGACACTTAATCAACGAGCGACATCAATGGTACTTAGCTAGTGAACAAGCATAGTTGCAACATGACGTTCGTCGAAGCTCGTCTGATCCAGAGAGGCAAGAAAGGCATCAGGAGCACATGCAACCATTCGAGTGACGGCAGACACTGGCCTTGGTACATCGATGATGGTGGCGTTCCCGAGACATGAAGATGACTGGCAATGGAAACTCAATTCAGGTGAGCTAATCTAATAAATCGACGTCAAGTACACTATATGCAGGGGCCCTGTTTGAAAAGAGGAACTAAGCAGGACGAAGGGAGCTTGAAAAGCAGTGTGGGACTTGTCAGTTCAGTCGCTGGACTTGGAAAAGTTCAAACAACTGCCTGACAGCTCCCCAGAATACATCAAACCCCAAGGTACCTAGACATTCCTCGGAACTTAACACCGTCGTAATTCCAAGTTCCCAACACAGGCGACGGCGGATCATCACGTGGTCCAATCCTCTTGAAATGCCGCAGCAGCCTCAGAATAACGACCGCTATCTGCGTCAGAGCAGACTGCTGTCCAGGACTGTAACGAGCATGTAGAAGCCGCTTGATAAGACCACCTTCAACGAGCAATGCGAGAGAAGCATTCTTGCAAGACACCCGCCTATTCGATGAAAGTTTCGCACCAAACGAGCTCTTGTTCCTAAACCCAACCGATTCTTTGGCCCGTCTGTTAGCAAACAGTGTAGGATTTGCAGGGAGGGCACCTGGCCCATCTTACCCATCCCAGCCACACAATGCGCATCTGGCGAGCTCCGATTGTCATTTTAGCAACAAATGCACAATGAGCACCACATAAGACTCCATTTGATACAATGTTTTAAGCGACTTGATATTTTGTCCCCAGCCTCCAGCGCCGTGTGCATGCTATGTATCTGACAAGACTTATGTACAATGAATTCAGTCAGCGTCAAGATGCCCGTATGCCCCCAACGCCAGCGTCAAAAAGCCTTACAATCATATAAACCCATCGTTCAATGCATCAAATACACAAGTATTTACCATATGCAGATGAGGGACATACCACGCCGATTCATCGTTGCATTCCTATGCGTGCCGCTATCCGTGGGCCGTATCCGTCGGTTCTATACATAGCGCCTATCCAATGACTCTGACTGACTTTTTCAGCGAAGATCGTCTACCCGCCGCGCGACTCGAAAGACGCTGCTGCGTCGCCATGATGGGCGATTCTTCAGCAGCCTCGGACGTCACTCTCGATGGCTGCTGCTGTGACGCCGTGCGCGTCCATGTTTGTTGCGGTTTTCGCGGGCCGTTCTGCTGCTCCGGGTTGTAAAACCCGGACGTCGAGGATATCTTCTCCCCCGTCTCTGTCGAGCTCCGATCGGTAGCCACCGCCTTGCCCTTCTCGTCCGCCTTGGGCGCTTCAACCTTTCGCACCAGTACCGCCGCACCAGCTCCAGCTCCTACAGACAGCGATGCCTTGATACTATCCCAGTTCTCACGTATTGGCTTCGTCTCATCCATCATCATAATAGCGATAGCAGACAATAGAGCGCCAAGAACGAGTATGGTCAAAATGATGGCGCCCGCCTGGTCTCTAGAAGTGATGGGGGCGAAGACGATGGATCCCATAGGATCAGTTCGTCCAATATCCGAACCGCCTCCGCTCGGGTCACCTACGCTTGTTCCACCGGTGCTGTTCGTGACAGGCGCTTCAGCTTTTTGGATCATGTTGGCAAGCACAATTTCCATGGCTGCCATCTGCTGGCCCACCCCGATGGTCCCATCCCAGTTGCCGGAATTGTTCGCCCACTTCAATCCACACATACGACCGTTGCTACCTCCAGTACACTGTTTCGCCGCCGCGGCTGCCGAGCTCTCCATAAGAGGCTTGATTGTGTTGTACGTCCAGGGTGCCCACTTCGTTGTTGCTGCCATCCATCTGCTCAGATATGCCTTAAACGACTGCTGGTCAACATCACATAGTCCAACACCCTCGCATGCAACCTCGAACATGACCTTGGGACCGCCATCATCGCTGTAGAAAAAAATGTCCGTGCCGTTGAGAAGTCCATCAACTCGATCGCGCCAAAGGTCGCTCTCACTTGACTGCTTCAGGCCGTCGGTATAGGCATACATGGCGGCGGCGCCCAACAAAAAGGCGCTCGGGTTGTAGGAAAACTGATACTTAACAATAGTCGTGCAGTTGTCATCGGTGTGGGCACCGTCGTAGACGTAATAAGCACCGCTGTCCGACATTTGCATGAAGTTCACATTTACCATCCAATCCCAAGTCTTGACAGCCCAGCCGGCGTACGTGCTGTTACCAGTGTATAGGGCGAGCCGTGCTGCAATGTTGAAGAAACATGCCTGCGAGATCGAGTTCTTATAGTTGAAACCATTGTTCCATTGAAAGATCTGCCAACGTAGGCCCCCATTGCAGTTTTGAGCGTCCCATCTGGCGGCCTGTGTGTTGAAGACGGCTTGCGCCAGTGCTAGCCATTGCGGCTTGTCCGGCGAAGGGTTTGGGAAGTTGTACTCAGCCGCGGTCATGGCAGCCATCCCCCAGAATCCTTGGTCATCATTGCCCTCTGTAAGTGTCTGATTGGGCGGCATGTAGTCATTGAATGGGCCGACCTGGAAGAGCAAGGCGTCTTCCGTCACCTTGTTGTACGTCGCGTCTCCGGTATAATACCAGTAGTCTATCATAGCGCCAAAGAATGCGCCGCCCTCCCACCAGTAGTATGGCTGAGGAAGTAGACCCTGTGTAACATGAGAGTCAGAATGTTTTTAAGGTGAATCAGGATACTCTCATCAGCCATGCTTCGAGCACCACGTATGCCAGCACCGATAGGGTCTGACCGCATGACAAGCACGAAAAGCCTGAGTTCCAACAGTTGACTTACGGGTGTTTGGCCAGGCTTGTCACCAGTGTAGAAACTCATCAGGTCCTCCACCATACGTTTGGAGACATCCTTGATGGAATCTGGTTGAGGCTCCAAGTATTAGCAGCCAAAACTACAACAACCGACTTGACCAACCAGTTGCTCACCATCGGAGTGGACATCAAGATCGTACCCACTAACAGGTTGTGAAGCCACCGACAGCATTGCCGCCGCCAAGAGAGCCGTTTCCTTCAGATGCCACATGGTGATTTGCGCTCAGAATGAGTTTGAAAACCAGCAGGAATCCAATAACCCCGAATCATGGGGAACAGGAGAGGAAAATCTTTATTTTTGCGGGAACATTGCGGACGTGCAAATGGAGTGTCTCTGAGCTGAGGTGCAAGTAAGTCCGGGCTTACCACCTGCCGTGGGTGACGATGCACTAAGACACGAGTTTGGTGTGGAAGGACCTATCGTGAACAGCGTACTTTAAAGTAGCGCAAAACCGGGGTAACGAAAGTCTATGAAGGGTACAAGTGCAACCAATCTGAACTGGCAGGTAACGTGAACAGAAATGAAAGGCATGGAATGGGTCTCGCGGTGGAATAAGACGACACAAACCAAGCTGAGAAGGAGGGACCATGACCAAATGGCCATCGATCAAGGAGGGAAGCCACCTACCTTTTTGACGTGCATTCCCCACCGACGAGCATGAAAAGGTCTGACGCACTTTCTCACCTGCAGCTGTCTTCTCAATTCAAAAGCTTGATGGTGTGGTGTGGCCGTTCACTGTTCACGGATCTGGGGTAGTAGACGGCGATGAGGTGGTTGGGTTTTGTTTGATGTCTGGGCGGTTATTGGCCCGTCCTGGCCGTAGCCCCAGGCTGTTCACATCCTTGATCCACCCCAGATGCATTTCAAAGAACCTGAATGCGACACTGCACCCGTGGGCCAATGACAGCTTCAATTCGCAGTGCGCTCTCCCAGGATTGTTGTAGACAGAGTACTGGGAAGCTCGCAATGAATTGATGGAATATGCGGAGATCCTGGATGGAAGAGCAGGGACGATGTCAAAGGGGGCGACAAAGCTGAGAGAAACATCTCGATAGTGGGCCATGGCTTTTCGTGGCTGGACTCAAATCCTCCCGAGGTTGTCGATTGACAAAGAGAAGTGAACTGATGAGGTCGGGGAATAAGCCAGAAACGACCACCGACCGGCTAAGTGATGGTCAGACAACATGGACCAACTCCGTGGTATCGAAGTAGCACGGTATTGGAAAACTTCAATGAGCATTGACTTGATCAATACGTAGGCTGTTCTCAACAGGAGGATCGAAGCCAGGAGCGTGAACTGGACTTTGAGGTTAATATAGAGCAAGACTACGGGATGTGCACACGGCTGGGGCACAATTGGATTGTTCCTGGGACCCAGAGTTCGCTGCTCGTAGTCTAGCTCTCTCCGTAGATTGAAGTTTCAATAAAGTTAACCTTGTGGAAGTTACGCGCAAAACATCAAGGGGCATTTTGAGCGCAGTGCCGCCGGAGTCCAAGAGCACTAACTTGCCAAACAGCCCATGTCAGCTCAGCTGACTGGCAATCTGGCAAGTTGAATGGTCAACTGCTGACCAAACAGAGAACCGGCGCCGGCATCCAGGTTGATGAAACAGAACTGCAACAGTTTTGAAGAATCTCCAGGATTTGGCATCCTTGCATTAGGTTGTCCACAAGATCGTCAGGAACGCCTGTAGATAGTCTCGAAAGGACCCAGATAAATGGATCAGACGTAGTGGTGTTACTAGCTGTGGAACTGCTAGATGGAAGAATTGATCGGCTTTCGAAGATGTAAACATTGTTGTTGACGCAAATGGGGATCCTCTGGGACGGCAACCCCGGATAATTTAGGCAAGAATCTCCACATCCGACTTGGTCTGCTTCCCTATCAAAATATCCTGTCGCAAGAGGAGGCAAGAGGCGTATGTGAACACGTGAACACGAGAACACGATTAATGCTAACTGAAGTACGGTACTTGTTGCTTCCCATCCAACGATGCTGAGATAGATCAATGCACTGCCACAATCCAAGACTGGCAGTACTGGGGCGTTGCCTGGAAGGTTGCGTACACTCACTGCCAGGGTCTCTGCACTTAAGAATACGACCCAACTGCAATGGTTAGGTGTGAATAAAGAGAACGTCGTTTCTCGATCAGTGAAGCTTGCAATAGTTTCAAAAATCACAAGACAACGGAGGAATACGAGTCATTCATTGGCCATAACAAATCTTGTTACTGGACATCACCAGTTATTTGTCGTTACCCTGCCGCCTTGAGGTGGATCGGCTACTCTCTTGCTTGCTTGTTTCGGCCGTGCTCGCCACCTCCAGTCCCTGTCTCACCCAGGCACTGGGCCAACTCAAGGCCAGCACGGATGCCACCTATCCAGCAACCTACCAAATCCCTCCCAACTCCCGGCCTCCCTCCATCCGCCAATTCCACGTTTTCTTTCACCAAACCCGACCATACCAACCACGAACGTCCATCATCGTCATCGCACAAAAACTATACCCAGTGAACAAGCCTGCGCTACTTCTCAACCACGATTGCGAACCCGACCGATTGATATTCTCCTCTCTAAAACCTCACCAAACTCTCGATGTCCACCAAAATGGCTGAGCAGGACGCTCCTTACGACCCCTACATTCCCAGCGGACAGGCTGCCGGACAGGCGCCTCAACAGGGCGGCAATGCCAGAACACAAGCGCTGCAAGCAGTAAGTCATTTGAACTCGAGAAATATAGTCTCTGCATGGGTTTGCCCCTGGACCGCGACATTTCGACGTCATAGTACGACTTGCCCATACGATACGCGCACATGATAACTGGCTTCGACTCTGGAGTCAATGAAGGTATCACGTCAATTGCCAGCACCATCTGCGCGACTACTAAGGCTGTATTCTGAGAAGTAGCTCAACTTGCGCCGCCATGTCACAGATGATGCTGGGCTTTTGATCATGCCTGAAGCCACCTATGGAAGATAACGCCGAGGATAGCGTGGCCATAACAATGATGCGCCCCCTCTTGCCTGCTCCCATCCACATTCAAGCCCGCCCAACACTACAGTACCCTTTCGCACCCTCAAACGGCTCAAAGCGACTAGCGATCTGGCAGTACCTGGCAATGTTGAATTTCCAAGATCCCGGGGCAGCTCATGGCGGACTGTGTAACGAGTCATGGGCTTATGCTAACGCTCGCCGCAGCAAATCGACGACACCGTTGGTGTTATGCGAGAGAACATCAACAAGGTGTCCCAACGGGGCGAGCGCCTAGATGCCCTGCAAGACAAGACGGACAACTTGGCTGTTTCCGCTCAAGGTTTCCGTCGTGGCGCCAATAGAGTCCGCAAGCAGATGTGGTGGAAGGATATGAAGATGAGAATGTGCCTGATTGCAGGTATCATTATCCTCATTCTCGTCATTGTCGTCCCTACCGGTAAGTTGCCTGCCACCTACGTACCGGTAAATTATGTTCTAATATGGCCTGCAGTTGTTGCAACTAAGGGGAAATAGACGCGCCTGAGACATCAAACTGTGTCACTTGTTGGGTGCAGCCGATAACGAAGTAAGGGAAATGGTCTTGATGCCACGATCGATGACGAGTTGAATCTCGCAGGCTACGAGCAGCACCTCGGGTGGTTCAGGTCATCGAATCGCGGATTTTACAGCACAGAGGAGTTCATGTTGTTGGGTTTACTGGTCTTTTTCTTTGGTCGCGTGGAGGCCTCCACGGCTTTGGTTCACCACCCCGACCAAGCCTATGATGATACCGTTGCGATGGACGAAAGACCCTTGTATGTATGATGGCCAGGCAATGCGGTTCCCACTAATGCAGATTCGCGATATTTATATGACACCAACGTGTAATCCTGCGTGGATGTGATTTCTTCTAGTTGCTGTACTCTGCTGGACATATGTCGTTGACTTAAGTGCGTGTTGTCCGCTGGTGGTACATGAATGCTGCCAGGAATATCTCAATGTAGCGAGTTGTCCTTTACAACTTTACAAGGCAATGGGAGGACATCGGACGGCATATGACGTAGATAAATAAGAATACAAACCCTGCAGACCGTAGACTACTCACATTGATAAGAACTACGAATATCGGGTCCGGAACCAACCCGCCTGTACCGTACGTATCTAATTATAGTTGGAGTAGTTGGGAGGAAGTAGCTTAGGTCCATCGCGCCACAGTCCACAACAAACAAGTCCATGTCAGTGATAGTAAATCCGAGATTTCGGGAACAGATTGACATGCGGTGGCAGGTCCACAGACGTCCACCGCAGCCAATATCCAAAGTAGTGGCCATTCATTCAAACAATATCTATACACCAGCCAGTGGCCTCGATACGTAATTAATATACAACCGGACTAGCAAGTATGTAACCGAATCTTCTCCGTGGGTTCGGACTCAATCGCTAGGTCAACCGCGATATCATAGTTTGACATAGAAATTCAATATTGACATACTGCCCCGAGGTGTAGAAACTAAGTACGCACTTAGCAACTCGTACTCGCTAGGCATAAACACAGCCTCTGGCACCATGGATTCCTGTTACCTCGCGAGTACTTCATATAGGACAAAATGGGTCAGAACTAGATTATGGTATTACGTGCCTATACCATACTAGTTTCCGAATATATAAAGTAAAAGTCTGACACTACGACTGATACATCTGTTGTCCGGGTACCTAACTGCTTAGAATGAACTTAGTAAGGATTCTTGTTATTTCTTCTAATCACAGCAGCACTTCCCAATCAACAGCATCTCGACCGAGTTCGCTACCAAACATTGCTACATGGTATTTAAGAACCGTAGACGGACAGGTGACTCTAGCTTCAAGGCGGGTCTCGTCGGAGTATACCGACTCATTGGGAATGGCTCGCGGCAGTTTCGCGGTAACAATAGACTCTTTACAGCTGCATACAATTAATAAGTTTACGTGAGATGTCACTCCGCGGAGAGGCTGTACCTAGCAAGTTCTGGGGTGCCCCATAACCACGAAAATTCGAACAATGCGCGTGGAGTTCTGGGCCGATTCCTACATGCGTCTTAAAGGTTCCCTGAAGCCACGGACCAATCCGGAGGTTGCGGGGCTGTGAACGTTACTGCAAAGACGGGCCAAGTGATGCAGGTGTTGAGAGCTGCAGCGGTTTTCGGCCTCTTTTGAGATTTTTTTTTTGCTCATGTTCCTCCAATCCATTAGTTGCCCCTCCCCCAAGTTGAGTGCGATGTGAAGAAGACGAGCCAATTCTGACATCTCTCCTCTCTCTTTTCATCCAGGGTGAGTCTCCTGCTTACAGTTGATTCCTGCAGGTTAGGGTTTTCTGTCTTGGAAGCTTTCTTGTTGGGGTGCGCTTTCATTGACACACGGTGCCGTCCTTACAGGGATACGAATAGCTAGGGAAGCTCCTGCCCCTCCTCCGAGATAGTCCTCGACGGAAAAAAAATATCGACCTCAACGCATTGCAGTAATTAGCAACGACCCCGCCAATTACTCACCCGCTCGTTCTGGTCAGGGTGGTGTCAGCAGTGTTCATACACTGGAAGCGTACAGAATAAGTTGCCAAGAGTTGGAGGTTATTGCAGGGCATCCGACCGAGCTCCGCTGCGCATTTGACGAAACGAAATCTCCACGCCAGGTTATCAATCCTTTTCGACAATGCTTTCCAAGGTAGCCATCCGGGCTGTCGTCCGAGCCGGACGCCGAGCTGCTCCAAGGCTCAGACTGTCTTCGGCGGCGGTAACCGTCCCACTGACGCGCCGTGCCTATTCGACATCGCGCGGTAGCGACTTCAACACAAGGGCAGCCGTCATCCAGGTCTTGAACAGTGTCGGGTCCAAGAGGGAGGTACAGCAATACCTTTCGCACTTCTCCTCTGTTTCTTCGCAGCAGTTCGCCGTCATCAAGGTCGGCGGTGCTATCCTGACGGAGCATCTCGAGGAGCTCTGTTCTTCCCTGGCTTTCCTCTACCACGTCGGCCTCTATCCCATCATCGTCCATGGCGCCGGACCGCAGCTCAACAAGCTGCTGGAGGAAGCTGGTGTCGAGCCGCAATTCGAGGAGGGCATCCGTGTCACCGACGGCAAAACGCTGGGCGTTGCGAGGCGGCTTTTTCTCGCTGAGAACCTCAAGCTTGTCCAGCGTCTAGAGTCCATGGGCGTTCGTGCACGACCCATCACCTCGAGCGTCTTCAGCGCCGAATACCTAGACAAGGAGAAGTGGAACCTCGTGGGCAAGATCACAGACATCAACAAGGAGCCCATCGAGACGGCAATCGCCAACGGCTACCTGCCCATCTTGACCTCGATGGCTGAGACGACCGACGGACAAATACTGAACGTCAACGCCGATGTTGCCGCGGGTGAGCTAGCCCGCGTTCTGGAGCCCCTGAAGGTGGTATATCTGAGCGAGAAGGGTGGCTTGTTCGATGGCGATGGGCACAAGATCTCTGCTATCAACCTCGATGAAGAGTACGACCAAATCATGTCACAGTGGTGGTGCAAATTTGGAACCCGACTGAAGATCAAGGAGATCAAGGAATTGCTTGACGGCCTACCCAGAACATCGAGCGTGGCTATCATTCATCCCGCCGAGCTGCAGAAGGAGCTGTTCACCGATTCCGGGGCCGGAACCCTTATTCGCCGCGGAGACAAGTTGATGACTGCTGAGAGCGTATCCGATATCACCGATCTCGCAAAGCTTAAGGATGTACTTATTCGCGATCGTGATGTTACGGATGCGAGGGCGACGGTTGACCGATATTTGGATTTCCTGAAGGAGCGCAAGTTCAAGGCATTTTTCGACGAGCCCATGAAGGCCCTCGCCGTTGTTCTTCAGCCCTCTCCCGACAAGAGCTACTCGACTTTGGCAACCTTGACCATCACCAAGTCCGGCTGGCTCACCAACGTCGCAGACAATCTCTTCTCGGCCATCAAGAAAGAATATCCGAGCTTGGTATGGACCGTGAAGTCAGATGACGAGAACTTGACCTGGTTCTTCGAGAAGGCCGACGGCAGCCTGGTCCGCGGCAACGACGTCCTATTCTGGTACGGCATTGAGCAAGGCCAGGAGCTTGTCGACCTTATGAAGGAGTTCACTACTCACGGCCGATCGATGCTGGGTGAGTCCAATTTGGAGGCTCGTCTTCACGCTGCTGCGCAAGTAGCATCTCAGAACTTGAAGACCCACTTTGCTTCGGGCTCTCCAGCCAACCAAGCCAGGGGCTACTCAACTCTGAGCCGGCGCCCCGTCCTGGGAGCCGCTAGTGGCATGATTAAGGGATTATCTCGAGGTTACGCGACAACCACCAACCCCAATCCCCCATATGGCAACAAGCATGCTTCGAACACTCAGCCGTCGAGGGTCGCCTTGATCGGCGCTCGTGGATACACTGGGCAGGCCTTGATCAGCCTTATCAACGCTCACCCCAACTTTGAATTGCGACATGTGTCTTCTCGCGAGTTGGCAGGACAGAAGCTCCAAGGGTATGACAAGAAGGAGGTCATCTACGAGAACCTCAGCGCCGACGAGGTCAAGAACATGGAGGAGAGAGGCGAGATAGACGTTTGGGTTATGGCGCTACCCAACGGTGTTTGCAAGCCTTTTGTTGATGCTATCGATGCGGCGCAGAAGTCTTCGTCTCGAGAATACCCCAGTGTCATTGTGGACTTGTCGGCAGACTACCGATTCAATGACAAATGGACATACGGCCTTCCTGAGCTGGTGAAGCGCTCCAACATCGCTCAAGCCACTCGAATCTCCAACCCCGGCTGCTATGCTACCGCAGCCCAACTCGGTATTGCTCCTTTAGTGGAGTTCCTTGGGGGACAGCCATCGATCTTTGGCGTTTCTGGATATTCAGGGGCTGGCACCAAGCCATCGCCCAAGAACAATGTCGACAACCTGACGAATAATATTATCCCTTACAGCTTGACTGACCACATCCACGAGCGAGAAATCAGCAGCCAGCTTGGTGCCCAGGTTGGATTCATCCCTCACGTTGCCGTATGGTTCCAAGGTATCCACCACACCATTAATATCCCCCTCAATAAGACCATGACATCGCGGGACATCAGACAGATCTACCAAGATCGTTACGCAGGTGAGAAGTTGGTCAAGGTTGTCGGCGAGGCACCTTCGGTCAAGGCTATTAGTGGCAAGCACGGTGTTGAAATTGGTGGTTTTGCCGTGCACAGCTCAGGGAAGCGAGTCGTGATTTGCGCCACTATTGACAACTTGCTCAAGGGAGCGGCTACGCAATGCTTACGTAAGTTACATCTTTTCTATATCGTGCACACCATCCAGAACACTTATCCCGGTGGAATAACTGTTCATTTCACTGAGCTAAGGGCCTACTCTGGTGGAATCGTTACCAATCGATGTCAACGATACTGCCTTATTTGAAACGGTAGGCTAACTCGTACAACAGAGAACATGAACCTGGCACGCGGCTACGGAGAGTTTGAAGGCATCCCGCCCATGGAGTAAATAGAGTTGCGGACTGGCTGTTAAGAGAAGGATGTTTCTTGTATTTTTGTGTTTCTTGGTGCTTGTGCTTCGTGTATATACCTCTGCAAGACTGAAGAGCTGTTCATACAGTATGTCATGCCCTGACAGGCGCAGCTAGAAGCTATAGGCCACCACTGGAGTAGACGGGTAATTTCATACATAGCGGTATTCCAAGTTGGGTTCTAGTTGATCAACTGGGTTATTATCAAATCATGCCAGGTGAATCCCGAAAGGTCCTGTTATTGGTTCAGTGTATGAAATCGGCGGCTCTGTGGAAGTGATGATCGTCTCTTGCTCCTACGTTGGGCCAGCTAGGCGGATTTCAAATCTTCATTATAACAAACTTGTCCTTAATAAATCAATATCCAACGGTAAGTTGTGCTTTAAATATATTGCCATCACTCTGCAAGCTCAGCAGTCTGCGCGTTGGATTTACAAGAATCACACTCGCCGGGCGGACCCTACCTGGTAGCAGCCCCTGGGGTGATCCAAAATGACGGCCTTCCGATCGCGGGGTAACTTGCCATAGGAAAATTTTGGCGGGGCAATTGTTCGACTATCGCGTGAGTGCTTCTCCGTTGTCGTTCGATTCCAACGAGTGACTCACTATTGGCAGATATATATATTGAATGTCTGGACATACCGAATTGGCAATAAGTCAATTCGAACTCATACGCACAATGGCAACACAATTCCCAACAAAGAAGTGCGGTAAGACGCTGGACTTTCTCCTCCCATGAGCAAAGCGCTTCAGAACTGAACTCTGACAACAACTATTCCGGCAGGTGTCTTGGGCTGCACTGGCTCGGTCGGCCAACGGTTTATTCTCCTGCTCTCGCAACACCCGTACTTTGTCCTACACGCTGTGGGAGCTTCCTCGAGGTCGGCGGGCAAAAAGTACAAGGATGCCGTAAGGTGGAAGCAAGCTGCGCCTATGGGCGCGGTGGGCGAGCTCGTAGTCCGCGAGTGTAAGGCCAGCGAGTTTAGCGACTGCGATGTGGTTTTCAGTGGGCTGGACGCTGATGTTGCTGGGGAGATTGGTAAGTTCCCTTCCTCGATTACCATTGTTGAGCTTTGGCAGGCATCTGACATATGTTTCCCGCGCCCACAGAAATGGAATTCCTCAAAGCCAACCTAGCCGTCTTCTCTAACGCAAAGAACTACCGCCGCGACCCCCTCGTGCCCCTCGTAGTACCCACAGTCAACCTGCCACACTTGGACCTCATCCCACATCAGCGCAAGCACCACGGTCTCGAAAAGGGTTTTTTGGTCTGCAACTCCAACTGCGCCGTCATCGGGCTCGTCATCCCATTCGCGGCGCTGCAGGCGAAGTTCGGCCCCGTTGATACCGTCTCCGTCGTCACTATGCAGGCCGTTTCCGGCGCTGGGTATCCGGGCGTCAGCAGCATGGATATCATGGATAATGTGGTGCCTTTTATCTCGGGCGAGGAGGACAAGCTCGAGACAGAGGCGCGCAAGATTCTGGGCACGATTCAGGATGATAAGACGGCGGTGGTCGAGCAGGAGGAGTTGAGGGTCTCGGCCGCGTGTAATCGAGTGCCGGTCCTGGATGGACACACGGCGTGCGTGTCGCTGAGGTTTAGGAACCGCCCTGTCCCCAAGGCGGAAGACGTTAAAGCTGCTTTGAGGGACTACGTCAGTGAGGCGGAAAAGCTGGGGTGCCCCAGTGCGCCCCAGCCGAGTATCATGGTTTTTGATGCGCCGGATCGGCCGCAGCCGAGGTTGGATCGCGAGTTGAGTCGCGGCTATACGGTTAGTGTAGGTCGGGTTAGGGAGGACGAGAGTGGTATCTTTGATATCAAGTTTGTGGCTTTGAGTCATAATACCGTCATTGGCGCTGCTGGGTCTTCCATCCTGAATGCCGAGGCGGCGGTGCTGAAGGGGTATATTTAAACGGTTGCGTTGGTTAGCTGCGTTACTGGCGTTGTTGTGGGAAAAGTGGCTTGAGGGCGGTTGGTCTGAAAAGGGGTATTCAGGAAGTGATGCATTCTATCTGATGCCAACTACATTAGGGATCCGACTTAGTTCCTTGGAATAACATCTCAATTAGAATTCCACTTGAGTGATCTTTCGGCCCCGATGGGCTTGGATGGTGTAAAACGAGAGATGGCTTGAAGCAGTGCGTGAGGGAGCATTATGACATGTCCTCTAGAGTTTCTCGGTCAGTTTCTAGGACTAATCAACTAACCACTTGTGGCATCGCCACAACTTACTACTTGAAGACATTCTCGATGAGAAAAGTAAAGAGTAATCACAGTTCCCATTTACTAGTTAAAAATGCATAGAGCAGTTGCAGTACACAACTAGCATAAGTTTCTAAATGTCTTGACATTCAAATGCTTCTTGTTTCTCTTACGATTTGATATCCAACTAAGGAGCATCAAAAGACCACGTCTCTCGCTATCTACAGCATTATCTAAAATCGACTTTACAGCTTTCGCTTGTTGCTCACTGCATTAGCCACGGCAATATTATCGCATCGTCAACTACATATATAGCAACTCATTCAACTTTGGCTTTCATTATGAGCTCTACTGCCGAGAGTGGCTGGGGTCAGGGATTCTCAGTCGATATACTCCCTCTCACAGTACAATTCATCCAGCAATCCATTGCAACTCGGAACCGCAAATGGCAATGCAGCTTACAGCAACGGAACACAGCAGTGTAGTATCCCAGCTTACAACCAAACAGTGTCCCCTCCGCTTATGTAGCTGACTCGACTATCCACATCTCGCAGATACATGCCTAGTTCTTAAGTGTGGTGTGGACCTCTGAACTTGGTTTATCCATATGAACTTGTTATTGCAATAGTCTTGCTGATGTTTACGTGTAGATGGAAGGACCTCTCTCAAGGCTTTTCATGAGCTGTTTATCCTAGAACGTGTTTATTTATCTGAGGTGCCATATCCGCTCTTTGTGTGATTTCTCGGTAAGTAGTGAGCGTTGTGAATGGTACACCTAAGTGAAACAATAGGACTGTGAGTGTCAACACTTGTCGATTAGAGTAGAATAAAATGGCCTTACCATTATTATGGCCATGTATTGCACGGGAATACTCTGTTATCTCATATCCATTCTATCATCCTCTTGCTAGTGTTCTTAATATCCAAGTATTGAGTTGAACCTATGCATACAGGTCAGTTGCCACACTCCATATAGGACTTCCAGTTGACACGCTTATATAACGCCGAATTTTTTTTTGAAATACCAGCCAACGCAGAGCTACAACAAGTGGATATAACCAAGACTGTAGAGCGCAAGGTAGTTTCGTACCTAAAAAGAATGGTGAAATACTGAAACTTTTGGACGAGCAGCAAGCAGTTCAGGATGAAGAGTTCCAGTTGCAGCATCAAAAACTGAAATAGGCACACTTAGATTCGCAATTAAGTCAAGGGGAGTAACAGCTACCCCCTCCATGACTTATTCACACAGGAAACAACGATTAGTATCTTTGCTGTCAACATTACGAGTTGAGTGGACAAATGTGTGCCTACCGGTAATGCAAGCAAGCCCTTTCAGAAACCGAAGATAGCCGAGCCTGTAAGATCCACTTGCACAAGGTGTAACATCAAATAATTTCAATTTTGTCAACCAATTATCCCAGCAAGGAGGTGATACATTCTCTCTCAAAGACGAGCACAGTGAGAAAATAGGTCTGGTGGTCTAGTGGTATGATTCGCGCTTAGGGATCACCCTTAGCTTGGTTGCGCGAGGTCCCGGGTTCAATCCCCGGCCAGACCCTTTGTTTTGCGTTTTGCTTCATGTATTTGTTAGCCACGAACGGTGTTTGGTGGAAAATACGGTCTCAACTTTGCCGCCTCGGCAATAATGATACATTTTTCCTAGCTTTTTTTTTAAATGCTTGATTTGTGATTGGACAAGTGTTGCAGGGTATATAACCTTTTTTTTCCTGGTCAATATCAATCAATATTGGTTTATTTACTCCGCCGTATTGTTCGAATAACCATATCTATCTATCCATAGATGTGAAATTGGGACATTCCAATGGTGACTGTAGGATTGAGTTAGATTATGATTTATGAGAGTTTTCGCAGCCTCTTCTCATGTGGTTGCGGGTGGGGCCCTAGTATTGGGCACGAAGGTGATGGACGGGTGGTAGGTAATATTTCAACTTATATACTTGCTTATACACCGACATATTTATATCCATATATTACCGAGAAACTTGGCAGCATATGAGATTTCTGCTAGTAGACAGACTTTTCTTCCAATCATAAGTTCTTACAAATTGACCGAAGTGCCATAACTAATATTGTAGTTCATAGGTGAGTGAGCATTACCTCATGAGACTTCGCGCCAGGAACACATTACCAAAACGATCAAACTATTAGCTGAAAATTACAGCAGAGGAGAACCTGCAGAATGGTACTGATGTTATCATGAACCAATATACGTAAATGATACACTTGCATCATAAATACTAGTATAGTAAAGTGACCATCAACCAGAGGGTACTTTGTACAATTTATGGATAGCTTGATGGAACCTACATCGGTGTCTGTAAGAAGCTAATTTTAGCCGCGGTGCCCCTCCTCCCACTACGAAAACAATATTGACAATTGGATCCGATATCGCGGGGTAATTTTTGCCGGTCTTAAATCGCGCTTCGGTATAGAAACGCAGCATCCGCAGGTCTGCGTAGTCATTTTCTCGAGGCGCTGACAATGGCAACAATCATTCTTGGCTCCCAATGGGGTAAGTTCTGTATTTCTTGTACTCCCTTCTAGACTACCTGAGTTGTACGGCATCATAGCGTGTGGTGTAGATTTTCAATGGCTCCAATGACGCGATGTTGAAGGGGTCATTCAAGCAGACCCGGAAGATCGAGAAACGGGTGGAAATGAAACAGAACATCACAGAAATGCATGGCGCTGACAACCCTCGACAGGCGACGAAGGCAAGGGCAAACTTACAGATATTCTCTGCCCCAATGCACAAATATGCACACGAGCTGCCGGCGGCCATAACGCAGGCCACTCCATCGTCGCAAACGGTGTCTCGTACTCGTTCCACCTCCTGCCGAGTGGTCTGATCAACCCCAAGTGTATTAACCTGATTGGATCCGGGGTTGTCTTCCATGTGCCCTCCTTCTTCAAGGAGCTCAAGGAGCTGGAGGACAAGGGGTTGGCTGGCGTCCGCGACCGAATCTTCGTCTCCGACCGCGTTCAAATCGACTTCGACCTCCACGCTGCGGTCGACGGTTTAGAAGAGGTTGAGCTTGGCGAGGGCAAAATCGGTACAACGGGACGAGGTATTGGTCCAGCCTACAGCACCAAGGCTGCGCGCACCGGCATTCGCATGTCAGAAGTCTTCAATGAGGAGCTGTTTGAGACCAAGTTGCGCCGTCTGGCTGAGGGTTACAAGAAAAGATTCGGCGACTTGCTGAAGTACGATGTCGAAGAGGAGATCAACCGATTCAAGCAATACCGTCAAGACCTTGCCTCTTTCGTGGTCGACGGCGTCCACTTCCTGAAGCAGGCCCAGGACCAGAACCGGAAAATTCTCGTCGAGGGCGCCAACGCGCTTATGCTCGACATAGACCACGGAACATATCCTTACGTCACCTCTTCAAATTGTTCCCTGGGAGGCATCTTCACCGGCCTGGCCATCAACCCTTTCAAAATCGACGAGATCGTCGGCGTGGTCAAGGCCTACACTACTCGCGTTGGAGGTGGTCCCTTCGTGACAGAAGATCTCGGCGAGGCTGGCACCAAGCTGCAGGAGGTTGGCCGCGAGTGGGGAACCTCGACGGGACGCAGACGCCGCTGCGGCTGGCTGGATCTTGTTGTCGTCAAATACAGCACCGCCATTAATGCGTATACCAGTCTGATGCTCACCAAGCTCGACGTCCTGGACTCGTTCCCCACGATAAAAGTAGCCGTTGGATACAAGGATCCGCAGACGGGTCAGGAGCTGGACTCGTTCCCTGCGGATCTGGGTCTTCTGGAGCAGGTCGAGGTCGTGTACAAGGAGCTGCCAGGCTGGAACAAGCCCACTACCAAGGTCAAGACATTCTATGATCTGCCGAAAGAGGCGCGGGGGTACGTCGAATTCATCGAGGAGTTTGTCGGCGTGAAGATCAAGTGGATTGGCACCGGTCCGGATCGTGAGGATACCATTTTCAGGGGTACTACGGCTCTCCAAAAGTAGGATCCCGGAAGTTTCATTTGGCCGGGCAGACGCATCGCGTTCGTCTCTGTCTTGGGCCAAGATCGAACCCTCGTATCCTTTGCCTGCTTGGAAAGCAATGTGAAAGCCCAAAGTGCGGTCTTGCACTGCTGCAACTTGGTATATACTATGAGGCAACCCACCAACTATCCATCTGGGAGTAACCCCACATCAAATATTCTCAGGGTATCTTATGGTTTCGATTTCAGCTCTGGACAATAGAACCCCTCATACATATGTAGCTGGCCTCAAGTATAATGCTCTAACCACAGCCTATGCATGGTCTTCACGGTCTTGCATAGTCTATGCATACTTGACACTACAACTACATCGTTGAAGGCTAACATGATACAACTTTCAGGCATTACAACCCCCGTGATGATACTGAAATGATACAACGTGGCCCAAAAGAACCTTGATGTGTCAAATTGGAGAATAATGGTAAATGTGGGTTCCTGTCACACGGTCTTACCCGCATGTCTTGGTCTGGTATACCTCGCTTCTCCTCTAGGCATTCACATGTCTCCAGTTCACTTTCACTCATAGCCTAAGGATGAGCGAACTCAGGCCAAAACATTCATCAAATATTGAGGTGTTCATAGCAACGCGGGGCTACCAATTCAGTTTCAGGATCCTCAGGACGTAACTGTTCCCTCGATGTGTGAGCCCGGATAACCTCCTTTCTGCAACAAGTGCCTCTGCAAAAGATGCTGGGAGCCTGCCACGGCGCTGGCAAGGATCGTCTGATCGTAACATCCAGAACATAATAACTGTGTGTCCTTATATGAAAGTGACTGAGGGGAAGGAAACATCGTCAACGGTGCCGGTAGCCACAGCTCAAAACTAATGTCCTAGAAGATGTTCTCTAGTGCGCTTTTGAATCCTGACATGAAGCACTTGGTTTTTGAATGGGCCCTCGCCGACTTCGAGAAGCTCGAGGGATATCCGCTATTGCAAATTGATGCATTAAGAATACATTTGGCCAAAGACAGCGAAACTAGCAACGATGACAAAGGTTGCCATGGCATACTGTTCAAATATAACTGGAGTTTTATTATACGAGTTTCCGAATAGGTGCTCAGGGAATTGCTTGGAACTGCACTTGTGAGAGGAAGAGTATTCGCAGGCTTGGTCCAGCGGACTTTCTAACCACTATAAACCCTCTCAGGAACGAAGCGGTCTTCAAGTATGCTGACTCTTTCGGTGCAGTAGTGTCGTCGGCGGTCGCTCACCGTCTGTGACCCTGACAACCAGGACCCGCAGGCTTAGGCTTGAGATAACATTGCCTAGAATAACCGAACGCTTGCGTCTTAGCTCTTGGATGCATTTAATATCCCCCAGGGAAATTTGACGTCCCGAGCATTCACAGCTTTGCGTGCCTTTATCGAGACGTGGGGTGTGTATTGCCAAATTACCCAGAGGACTGTGTCTGAACCAATAGATTACACCTGCACTTTGGCCAGCTCGGTGTCATGGCCAGCTCGGTGTACATTCACGTTAGCGCTATTTTTATTAATTACGACTCTTTTTTTTTATGATAATGCCGCCACATTGTTATACTACCAACTGGAGATTGTCGTTGCGTAGCAGATCTCTACCTGCGATGCGTGCTACTAGGGGGGGAGATGCTATAATGCAGCAGTGCGCAACGTTATAATATCTAATTGAATGGGATTCACCTAACCAGTGGGTCCCCCTATCTTTTCGTATCAACCTGCTTTCGACGACTCGACTAGTTGACTGTTTCTTCATCTAACCCATCCTGCGTTATCGACTATCTCCAAAGTATGGTTTAGGATGCATTCGACATGAACGCTGAAAGTACAGCCGCATAGGCCGCAGACACGGCCATCATTTCGAAGTTCGACACCTTCAACATGACTGCCACGAGAAAAGAAAAGACAACAATGCAGAGAGAGATAACTAGCAGCTGCGTATCCCTAAGTGACTGCTGCGACAAAATAGCGAGAGGAGCTATGAGGAAAATGGCTGTAACCATCGCAGTAACTCCTCGCCCGATAATATCAGCCACCAAGATGGTGTTCTGATATGACCATCGGTGACCCTTTTCGAAGGACCCGAGGCCTTCAACATTGCCCTGCGACTTCTTAGACAGTCTCCGATACCGGAATGCGCGTAGCCATTTGTGAATCCAGCGCTGAAAAGGATCCGTGCGGGACCGTGTTCCGAGATCTATTCTGAGGAGCCTAGTATTATATATCTCGTAGAGACTCAGGTCGGTTTGCAGGCTAGACTGCTTCTCGTCGTCCAAGAGTGAGAATGTCTCCATGGCCATGATGTTGTTAAACGCGACAAGTGCCTCGTCTATCGTGCCAGGTTTCGTTAGTTTCACGCCGCAAATGCTCATGTGGCCACGAACCGTATTGCTTAATCAGATCGCGAAGTCTTAACACCAGTCCTCTAGTAATGATCGCGTCTGCCCTAGGAACATTTTTATCTCTCTTGCTATGCCTCAGGCCAAGTCGATCAGTAGGTGAGCGATCAACATTCAGGCTCAGACCGGCCTGGTAGATAACATGGTCCAGTTCGGCAATTTCATCTTCCAGGAAACGGAGATTTAAGAGATGTGAGGTCTTAAATCGACGAAATCCATGGAGAGTGAGGTTACTATCGGCGGTGGCGCTCTGCCAATGCTTTCGAAACTTTGCCGTTGCGTCATCAGCATTTTGCGCGACAGTACTCATAATCGAAAAATTTGAAGCGGGGTTTGAGAAAAGAGTAACGTCCGAATACACCCCCGGACGAAAATTATGCGATGCTCTTCCGTAGTTCTTTAGGCACACCATATATACCCATTTACGTCGTTACGTAATCTACGCGTTAGAGCTTGACACGTAAGGCTCGGTAGTTCAGGTCGCGGCTCAACAAAAGCAGGCGAAATTTCATGCAGGTCTCGCCTCCCTCGACACATGACTATAGGGACTATGTCGTCGACAGGTGGTACGGCGCACTGCGACTCGCCCCAGTATGCCATTGGCATAGATGTACGGCTGACTTGTACCCATTAAATTAACAGGGTGTGACAAGTGTAGATTGCAACAACAGACCGATGCAGGCCTCACTCAGCCACTGTAAGCCGGTCAATCAGTCCTAGGTCTTTCATCGGCTTTGTATGCTTTCTTGGTACTCTCCCTCCACCTTGCTAAGTCTCCGACAACAAATCCTATAACCGCTGTACTGGATGTTGCATCTTACATAGTCGTGCATTTGCAGGGGGCGTTCATCCAATCCAGGGCAGTCTAGAAGTGGGCACGTTGCAGCCGTAGAGGCGCAGCCAGCATATAACCAATAACCTTACACCCCTTAACGCAAGAGGTTGGCCGGGAGCCACAGCCCAAGGCTTAAGAGGAGGCACTGCACTGGGCGTACCGAATATGGTGGAGTGGAGTGGAAACGATCAACGCGGACGAGGCTCTGTAGACGCTGGAGTTTTCGGAAAGATGAAAAAATGCTTGTCATCACAATACAGGAGCTGATGCCCAAAATCTATTCATCGCATTGTCGTGAAAATTTTATCGCCCGCTGGGTTTCGAAACCGACGGGATGACAAAACGACTGAGCCGAGCGGACTACCACGTGGCGTGGATCTGTCCTTTACCTGACATCGAGCTGCTGCCGTCTCGATTGATGCTCGACGAACAGCACATTCCTCCGTCCTACGACACAAGCTACGACGATAATACGTACATATTTGGCGCGATGGCGGGCCACACCGTTGTCATCGCCACCTGCCCAAAGGGATTGATAGGCAACGTCAATGCCGGCCGGCTGACGGGTTCAATGTTCAAGACCTTTCCCAATATTCGAATGGCCGTGCTGGTCGGCATCGGCGGCGGTGTTACTCTTCCTGCTCCTGGTGATGACCCCCTCCAAGATGTTCATCTCGGGGATGTCGTGGTTGGATGGCCTGGCGACGGAAAGCCCGCTTGTATCTACTATGACTTGGGAAGGTGGAAGGTCAAGGGATGCTACGAGACGGTTGCTATGACAGCAAAACCCGACTGGATAATTCTGAATGCGCTGAGTATGCTTGCCTCAGACCACGAATTAGGCAGTACCAAATTTCACGATCATCTTGCGAGATTGCAGAATCACAAGAAGTTTATGCATCCCGGACTTGAACATGATAGGCTCTTTAAAGCCGACTATCACCATAAGGGAGAGTACGGGTCGAAGTGCGAAACATGTGACAAGGCTCAACTGGTCCAGCGACCCCCGCGAACTGAACAAGATAGGGACAAATTTGTGTTCCACCAGGGGAGGATTGCCACGGGCAATTCGGTCATTCAAGATGGTGAATGGAGAGACCAGATAAGCAAACGGTGTGGAGGAGTACTTTGTATTGAGATGGAGGCAGCCGGTGTCGACGCTAATAGAAGTTGCCTCGTAATCCGTGGTATTTCCAACTACGCGGATTCACATAAGAACGATGTCTGGAAGTCTTATGCGGCTGGAAAGGCAGCGGCGTTCGCAAGGGAGCTACTCTGCAGGATTCAACCAGCCCCGGTTAAAGACATGGAGGCAACGCCCAAAAGTTAGTAACAAGCTTCATTACTTCAGAGAGTTCACTGTTCTAAGAATCCTAGGTCATTTTATTGTCCCGTTTGGACGGAACCACGGCTTTGTCGGCCGTGAATCCATTCTGCAGCAGCTTCTAAAGAGGACACCGCCGAGTAATAACAGGGACAACTGCCAGAGGACCGCTATCGAGGGCCTCGGAGGCATTGGAAAGACACAGATAGCCCTCGAAACAGCCTACCAGGTCAGAAATAACCATAAAGACTGCTCTATCTTCTGGGTGTCGGCCGTGGATGCGACCAGTTTTGAGAATGCCTACCGCCAGATCGGTCAAGCACTCGGCGTCGCAGGGATCGACGAAGATGGGGCCGATGTCAAGTTGCTCGTTAAGAAAGCCCTCGAACACGAAAGCGCTGGCAGCTGGCTCTTAATCATCGATAAGGCCGATGATTCAAAGCTGTTCAAGGACACGGCGCTCTCTGACTATCACTATCTACCGTTCAGTCGAAAGGGTTCCATTCTCTTTACAACACGAAATCATGAGGTTGCATGGAAGCTTGATATAGCGGAGATTATCAACCTGAAGGAAATGAGTGAGGCTGAAGCTATAGAACTGCTGCAAAAAGGCTTATAGGGGAACCAGTTACGCGATATCGAGAGCACGAAACATCAACCAGCAGTAGTGTAATATATTCAGCCTCCGCATATCTAGCTTTTTGGTGACTGGTCTCATGATCGTGGAATCGAGTGAGGGAGAGTTCCAAGGCATACAAGAGTTAAAGCAACTTAGAACTTTGTGTCTTAGTTGCCAAATGCAAGTACCATGAGGCACCACCCTGTCAGACGCCCAAACCTTTCGAACTATCAATTGATTCAGACTATACGTAAACCCTCCAACTTCACTTATACGTTATACAGCCGTTATTGAAGTTATTCATAATTACATTAAAAAGGTATGTATCCAATTTCATAGTATCTATCTTTTGCTACTTTTAAGAGGTTCAAAGTGACCGAACATGGCAGAAACCTAAACAAGAAATCGGTGAAAATGCCGGCTCTCAACCACTTCACAGACTTAGGGGAAGCCTTTTCTCTAGATCCATGAAGTATTAGATCCCAAGATACCTTAGTATAAGTAAAACAAGGGTCTGATAGAATATCATATCCTAGATAACACGGGAAACTGCTTAGAAACAAGGTGCCGTGGAATTGGTGGCCTGAGGTCATGGCAAGGTACGCCTGAGATACTTCAGTGCCCTTGTGCGGCTCGGGACCCCCACCTGTACTTCCCCTTTTCACCTTCCTCTGTAGCCGGAATGCCAGTACCAATGCGATCCCACAGTATCAGTTAAGGCTTTGGGACTAGATGGTAAAGCCGCTTAGGGGACTTAAATCCAGCTAAATTTTCAACTTGATAAGAATGAAGAAGGTCGAATATATTCTTAAGTCTTACTCTAGAAACCTTTCGGTTATACACTAATATATAATTAGGCTAGAGAAGTCGTGTCCGCGCATCCAAGATAATAAGGATATTCGAAACCCCCAGGCTAAAACTAACGTAAAAGGCTTACTGGTAGACGGCCTAAGATTCGTACTAAGATAGTGTGTGACGAACGTCTAAATAGTGTAGCTGCTAAACCAGTAAGAAGTCTAGTGTTGGTTTGTGCTAGCCAGATAAATCCTGCTTCGGGGTCTTGATCAGGAATAAAGGTGCGTGCGTATGGAATCTGATTGGCAATGGGTAATTGAAGGTAGTGCCCTCAAGAGGCCGCACCAATGGGTTAAATTGATGCTTAGATTGATCGCTGAAGTACAGACTGTCCATCTATGAGATACTGGGGAACCTTGTCCTTTATATATCCATCCTCACGTGACCTTCCTCCCTGCGGATCCTTGATCCTTGCCGCTTACCTAGCTCCTTCTCCTGCGCTATCTGGCTGCCAACGGGCCTGTTGGGTTAATTAGAACCAACGGTTCGTAACAGCTCTTCCTACAACTACTATGCTAAGACAGGTCTCTTCTATGTATAAGAGATACATATATCAATAAAGAGGCCTGGGATATTTTAGAGGAATTATATAATCCTAAAGGATTTACTACCGAGTCTTTAACCTTAGAATAATTCTTTAATACTACCTTAGAGGAACTCAACTCTATAGAAGATATATTAGTAAGGTTAAAAAACTAGTAGATAGCCTAAAATGAAAGGATATAATTTTACCCAATCATATAGTTATAGCCTGGGTCTGAAATAACCTATGAAACAACTACAAAGGGCTTATTTGCAATATCACCCAGTCGCTTAGAAAACAACACTGACGTCTCTTAGAACAAGCATTGCTACTGGTTAATGGTCCTTCATTAGAACTTATCTGCCTACATATATATATATCGGATCGGAGGTTTGTTTACAGAAACTGCCAAATAATTTGCTTCCCAAATATGCATGTGTTTGTGTTTTCTCTGTTCGGAGTTTGCACCAATGGGCAACTCAATCAGGTTGTGGCTATATGCTATTATTACTTTGCAGCATCCCTGTGCTTAGAATGTATCTTCTAGCTGCTTTTTTCTTGCTTCTCCTTCCATTAAAGTAGTGATTAATCACCTTTTATTTGGTAACTTGAATAGTAAGAATGATTTGCTATTTTAGACTTGGGCATGAATTCACTTACTTGTCTTCTTCAACCCAGTTCAATGAAGCAAATTCCAAATGAGTGCTATATGTAGACATTACGTACCAATGCACCTTCACGTACTTGGGTAAAAATTTCCCAAAAGTAATTGGAACCAGGGCAAACCCTTTGCTTTGGGATTTAGCAATCAACAATCACTTTCCTTGAACTGATCTTCTTCACCCACATTCCTCTAACCGCCCTATTTGAAATGACAAAATCTGACCTCGTGAGAACCTGTTATCAGGGAAGACTGGGGCAACATTATCATGCTGCACGTGCTTGTACAGAGATTGGGTAGACTCAAGTCTGTCAATCTAAACACTTGCCGCCTGCTCAGACATTTCATTCAGGACATCAGAATAGTCACATAATTAGCATCAGCTGTTTGAAATACATAAGAACCCCATGGCATCGCACATTTTTAACAAGATAGAAAGTTGATACTGAGAACACTTATTTAATCCCAGCGACCTCCTTTCCTGTATGACACGGCAGGAGCGACTGTTGACACTAACCGTAGGACCCACCTCGTTGCTGCCTTTTTCAGATTGTGATTGCGACTTGCATTCTTGGGATGAACTTGTGAAAATTTTCTACTTGGGTAGTTAATCAATGTTCCAAGTCAGAACCACTCGATCGTCATTGCCTGCAGTCTGCACTGTCCAGCTGTCTCTTTCTACAGCCGCAATTATTGTGTCGTCTTTTTCAGTCTGGGAGTCGGCACTCTTCAGACATTCTTTCCTGCAACCGGAACCGTTCAATGCTCAATTCCTGCGTTCGGCAGTGTTGAGTAGTCCATTCGTACTTTTGGACTTGCACACATTTGGCATTTCTCAGTCGTCAATTTGTGCGCTCACAAAGTTATTCTTTCAATTTGGACTCGTCAAGTTGTGCATATGACCTCTGCTCACTTGTCACTTTGTGGTATCTCCTCAGTCATTCCTTACATTTACTTATTTGTTCATGCAAATTGAGCACTGTTCAGTCGTTCCCCGAGTTGGACACTGTTCTTTCGTTCCTTCGACTCGGATATCGGCCAGTCATCCCTTAAAATTGGATGCTGCTCAGCCGTTCCTTCGACCTGAATACTATTTAGTCGCCCCTTCGACTTGGGTGTTGCCCGTTAACATTTTCACTTGAGAACGGCTCAACTATCATTCAAATCCTCATAAGGTAGGTACTCACAATCACCTTTCTTACTTTATTGCCACTCAGTCCTCCCTCCCATTTGGTCCCTGCTTGGTTCTCCCTCTTCACCGGCGCTGCACATCGCCATTTTTTATTGGGCCTCGAGGTACTTCGTTGTCTTTTAAATTGGGCTCTTCTTGGTAGACTCTCTCACCTGCGTGTTGCACAGTCATCCCTCTCGCCTTGGGGCTGCCAAGTTATCTCTCTCACTTGGGCACTGCTTAATTGTGCCTTTCACCCCGTACTACTCAGTCGTCACTTCTAATTAGTACTGCCTAGTCGTTTCTTCCACCTAATATTACTTAAACATCGCTTCCACTTTAATAGTGGCCCCGAGGTAAGTGTTTATTCCTATCCAGTAAAACTCAGTTGTCACTTTTGTTGCCACACTCAACTGTAGCTACCTGCACTTCTACCATCACTCTCCTTTCTATTCTTTACTTTCCCCCCAACTGGTGCTAGCGTTTACATTCACTTGGAATGGTTATTTACCTTCACTTAGGCCCTTCGTTTCCCTTCACTTGTAGTGGTGGTTTGCATCCTCTCAAAGCCCAATGTTTACATTTACTCATAGTAATCTTCTAATTCAACGTGAGCCGTTGTCTACCTTCACTTGGGGATAACCTTTACACTCACTTGCGGTGGTTTTCTGCTTCCACTCCGGTCATCGTTTATACTCACTTGCGACCGTCCTTTACTTTCACTCAGGGTTATCGTTTACTTTCCGCAGGGCTGGTTGTTTACTTCTACTAGAGGTCATCATCTACCTTCCCCTCTCAGTACCATCGTATACTACCCCTTGTGGCTGTCGTTCACTTCAACTTGGACACTGCTTAGTTGCCAGTCCACTTTGCCACGGCCTATCTCGGTTGTCTCTCGACTACTGGCATCACTTCCACAATCGTAAGTTGAGTTCACTCCTTCTAGCTTGACAGTACCGATTTTTCCATTTTCTTTCTGCTCAGTTGTTACTTCCAAGTCTATCTGTCCTTCCCCCCTAGAGTCCCTTCTAGTTAAGCATTTCAGCTCCATAGTGAATGTCTTCTACTTCAGGTCGTCGTTTCCCTCTTGATGTCCTTGTTAATTCACTGACCATGCTCCCTCATGATTGGCTTGGCCCATCTCCCTTGTCGATCCACCGTTCCTTCTCCCACGTTTATCCATCCTATCCCGAATTCCTTGCTCTTTCATCATCACTCTATTGGCTCGCCAAGTTTTCGTGGTCACATTTACTCTCCAATCATACTATGACGGTTCTCTCGCCGATTCCACTTCACCCCTATTCCTTCGCCGAGTTTGCTGCATCCCTACCCCTTCACCGATTCCATGCACCATTATTCCCTTACTCTTATGAATAACATATTAACAACTACTCCACAGGTAGCGGTCATCAGCATGGCCCCTAATCAAAAGCGTGCAGCTAGTCAGCATAGCTTGGCCGTGTCTTCAGATCTGAAGCGTCGTTGTCTCAGAAATCGAAGCGACGTTCTCGGAAACGACAGCGACGGTCTTACAAATGCAGGTGTTAGCAACAGCAACAATGACGTTAGTGAAACCACAGGCCCTTCCAGTGGCACCAGATCGAGAATAAACAGAAATATTGCCAGCAGCGCCACGGGAGGTCACGACCCTGGCTCACTGTCAATCATGCCCATGATTGATGGTCTAGGCACACTGAATACCCCTTCAAGCACACCTAACTCATTTACAACGCCGCAGGCCACGGGAAAATGCAATATACCCCAATCAGTGGCTACAAAGACAAAAGATCGGCTCCCTACGATCCAACAGCGCAGCAGGCAGCAAACTGATCAAGAGAGTGCAGAAATGGATGCTGTCAACCCAGATGAAAGTAAGCCTCAGCCGTCTGGCAGTCCAGAGGTCTGGTCCAATGGGCGAGCTGCATTATGCAATGCGGTGGAAAGCTACTTCAATTCCCATCAAGGCTCTCAGTATGCCTGCAAAGGCAAACTATACGGCTTGCTCATTGATAAGTATGCTTGCCACCGTGATATGGTCAAGAGCCAGATTATCATCACAAATGTGTGAGTAACTTGACTAAATTCTTGAAATTCATTTTAGTTAACCATTTTAATACGTAGTGGTGGTGGGAGAAAACTGGACAGTACCACAGGCCAGATGGCCAGGACTCAGAATCAGGATGACGCTTGCTCGCAGCTTAAGGTATTGAGAGCTGCCTTAAATAACAGAGATGTCATTGTTGTCATTGTTGGTAAGTCCACATCCCTTTTATGTATATGTATCTTTCTTTACTAATAGGAGTCAGGCTCACAATACCCTTACTTCCCGGTTGTGATTCCTCACACATACAACGTGCTGGATCATTTCATTATTACCGATCTGTGGCCCGAAAAAGATGGAAAAAACATATCTCATTGGAAGATTCGCCTCGAAAAGTTCGACCTGCAATCCGTGTCATGGTGGACACCCCATGGCGAAGAGGACCGCGAGCAGTTTAATGCTGGCCAGTACATTTGTGAGGCACAGATGTGTCCGACTTGCGAGACTGAGAGCAAAATTATTTTCCAGCAAGGATGGATTTGCTTGAACAATAAATGCGAGGAATTCTTCCGCTGCGAGTCTGGTGCAGATGTGGATAAGTTGACTTACGACGAGAAGTTTGTCAATGAGAGATCCCATCGTGTGGGGCCCCTCGAGCCTGTCCCCTTGGTACCTGCATTGCCAAATGCAGAAGGTGGAGACTTTGGAACAGAAAAGAAGTTCAAGATGGGCATGGTATGCCCCAAATGCCGATGCTGCAGTCGCCGAATGCACTGGAAGGGCTGGGAATGTGAGAACCCTGATTGTGATTTTACACATACGGTTCAGCTACGGGAAGTTCCCGCTGCCAATGCTGTCAAAGAAGAGCAGCAGGGCAAGCGGATCAAAGCGTCCTCTTACAATGAGAAATTAGTTGGGCGCTGGGACTTGAAAATTGCTGGATATGATGTTGAGGCGTACAGTTTCCCTGGCAAGGATGGCCAGGTCGTTGGATCAGTCTTTGTCTACCGAGCGACAAGTGACATACGATCCAAAGTGAATGGACCAGATGACCTATATAGAGCGATGCAAAAGGAAGATCTGCGACTGAAAAGAAACCCCGCAAGGAACCCAGGTAAGTGAGTTTGGCATCATAGTGGGTACACAAGCTAACTTTGACCAGGTGCCCGAGTCGAACAACTCACCAACCACTTCAGCAGCAACTGGGTAAGGAGTACAAAATCCTTCCGGTCAGAGACGTGGCTAACAAAATGTTTTCATTAGGGAGCCTTCTACAAGTTTGGGGTCTTGGTCGAAACCAACGGATTTGCCGAAGCACCGGAACCTATTCTACGTGGACAGGCACAGCTCGACTGGGCTCACAAGGAGACCATTTCTGCCATGAAGGAGCTGTTTGAAGCTGAGGAGATTGAATACTGTGAGGATTCTATGACATTGGAGCCTCATACTTTCAATGAACTCCTGTCCCTGGGCTACTTTGAGAGCTGTGTGATCAATGTGCGTCAAACTCCTTTTAATTCCCTCTCAAATCAAAGACAGAACTAAAAAATACAGCAGTATCACGACGACGGCGAGAAGGAGTTAGGACCTACGGTCGCAACCCTATCTTTAGGATCACCTTCCATCATGAACTTTGCCCCAAAGAGTTCGAGTGGAATCGGAAAGAAAACAAAAGGAAAATACGGACCGGCTGTTCTTTCCTTTCCACTGAACCATGGAGACATCGTGGTCATGCATGGAAGCATGATTCACAAGCACTATGTGGTATGTTAGCTGATCTGTGACTATAAACAAAGGAAACTCATATTCTGTCTTAGCATTCGGTGAAACCAGCCGGGAAATTGCGTTTTGCATTGACCTGCCGATACATTCGACCGGAGACAATACATGACCCCAAGGCCCGTGCAGAGGCCATTGAGAAAGGGAAGATTCCGGAGGGAATCGAGCAACTGGCGTACAAGGGTACCGATGAGCCAGGTCAGAATCTGAATCTCGACGATAACAGCCGTGGCAACGATCAGTAAAAATTTGGACTAACATGTCCATAGGTGGTGGAAATCAGAGCCACGGAGACTCTGCCAACTTTGGTCCGAACACTACCGCCAACAAAGAGGTACCACCTACCATAACACCTCTGGAAATCCAGGAACAAGGAGTTTCGACCTGGTATCAATTCTACGATTGGTTTCAAGCCAACCCCGAAGCCTTCCTTGGGCTTTCTCCAGAACAGACCAGTACCCTGTTCACTCAAGCCTTGAACTTTTCTCAGAGTCTCAACATAGCAAAACCGATCACTGCTGCTGATGAGGACTAATCAGTTCTTAGCATAATTACTATATTTCTCTTTCTCTTTTGCGCAGATCTGATTACGGTTGACTCCACTGAAGGATGGAGGCTTATACCTGGGGAAGCGCAAACGGTATATGTGCTATCTTCACGGGATGCAGTGGAGGATTGGGGTCATTTTCTGGTGGCTTACTCTTGCGACGTTTTCTGATTTAAGAGCCATGAGCTCTAAAATGGCTGTTATATGGGAAGTGGTGGGCCGATTTTCATGGCTGGCATATCTCGGGGGAAGGATTTGTGGATGGTTTTACGGCTGCGATGTCTACTGCGTGAAAGTTGCTTTACCTATGGGTATTATTTCGGGCTTATTGCGTTGATTTCAGGGACTGGGGTTTCTCATGGATGGATTTCTACTTGCCGATGATCTCATCGAGACCTCGGATTTGCGTTGTGTTCAGCTGGGCACGGGTTACCTTGCTATTGCCCCAACACAAACTGAGTTATATTAAATACTAAATAACCAGCTAATCAATGACAATTGAGTGCTCCCAATTTTAAATATTTATTATTATTATTATTATTAAATACGCCGTAGGCTCGAAGCTCTCGGTCCCTCTACTAGGACTCCCGTATGTCAAACCGTGCCCTAATGGCTGGACTAAATACATACTCTGCTTGGTCGGTTCACCCTATCGGCGACTGCGTTGGTTCTCAATGTAACAACAAAGTCCCGCTGAGAAGATCGATGCTATCTGGGCCCTGAAGCTTTCCGACCCGTCCCTAGCAGCCGACTTACAATAGTCCTACTAAATACCGGTTCTTCTATTGCCGTTGCGAGGTCTCTGCGAGACTGTAGCGGCCGTGGTGCGATAGCGGCTCTATTCTAACAGAAGGTAAATATACGTGCTAGCAGGGAGATAAAGGTTCACGCGGAACTGCGATCAGAATTATCTTTTAAGCACCAGATGATGTCCCTCCTACTACTGAGATATCACAGCTTCATGCCATTTCTTACACGACTTACGGTAGTTGCAGTGATCACCAAGCCGCTGCTGTGCTCCACATAGTTGAGCGCAAGTCCAAATGTGCCTCTTGTTTCTTTGGCATAGTATCAGCCCAAGCTATAATGGCTTGTTTGATTGGATTGCCTTAACACAATAAAGGGATCCAAGACCCTGGAACTTCTGGGCATCAATTTTACATGAAGGTGTAAATGAATATTTCACAGAAGAGGTACGTAAGAGTTATAAAATACTAAATATATTTAGCTGTTCACAATAAGTGAAGCAAATAAAGAGGCATAAAGCCTGGGATCAAATAGATAAAAGTATACCAATAGCAGTAAATGACGCAAAAAACATCATCAGGAGTAAACAAAGGGATGAATCCACCCAAAATGAGTAACGAGAAATCAACAACGTACGAAACCAAAAAAATCAACCAATAGAAGCAACCAAAGTATTAGAGAAGAAGATCTTTGAGTCATCATTATAAACATCCCGTATCGAAACCGTCAAGTATATACACTGAAATAGGCATATGCCGCCCGGTTCTAGTCCAACTGGTGCAGAACCTCCTTAATCATAGAGCCCCAGAATCTCCCCGATGATGCTCTTGAAGATACCGTTAGGGTCAAACTTCTCCCTTACGACCTTGAACCGCGCCAGATGATCGGGGTCAATGTTCTTGGTCGCGTTGCCATATACCTCACGCGTGTTCTTGGTCCAGTGGGGGCGGCAGGGGAACTCTTCGACAAGCGTCTTGGCTAGCCTTGGGTCTAGTTTTGTTAGATATATCAGCAGGGACCTCTCGAGTTATGTTCGAGAGGAAAAGGTGGAGTTACTCACAAAACTCCTCATTGAACCGCTTCTTATCCCCAATAGTCGGCTTAAAGCTGGGAAAATCAAACATGATAGCGCCCTTGGACCAATCGGCGCCATCGCTTGTATCGTACGTGACCTGGCCCAGGAGATCATAATAGGGCTTTCCGAACTTGATGTTTATGCCGCTGCGGTAGGTGCTCGTCATGATGATGCCCCTCTCGGTCCACTCGGCGTCGAAGAGCTCCCGCACGCGCTTCAGCATATCGTTGGCCATGATGATGGGAAAGGCGAGCTCGAGCGTCATGCCGTGTAGGTTGTAGTCCCACTCGGGCTGCTGGCCCGGGTACAAGCCGCCAATGAGCACGTCGTAGTTCCAACCGTAGACGGGCCAGTCGGTGATTTTCTCGTCTGTCGTCTTCTCGTGGAAGTTGGGTTCCGACCATTGTCCGAAGAAGATGGATTCCATGAGCATGTTGGAGGTGGCCAGATATTTGCCGCTGTCAAGGATGGTACGCGCCGTGTTGCCTTCGAGCTCCGTTACGGAGAAGGTGTTTTGGAAGCCTTGCTGGTCGCTTTTGTTGGTGGGGATCACGTCGTAGGTGCGCCAATGGAACTTCTTTAGGTAGGGCCACCACCAGAAGTTGGCCGTGGCATACGGGGCGATCATGTTGTAGATGTCTCCGTTCAGGACGTCATCTTCCTCGAGCCTAGAAACATAAAGTCAGAAAACTGGGGCATCCTTGATCCAGACAGCCGGTACTCACGTCAGTTGCTGAGCATAGACCTTGAAGTCTGGGTAAATCTTGAACTTCAACCTGGCAATAACACCAAGCAGACCCAAAGACGTCGAGGCAGCAAGCCAGTCATCGTTGGTGTTGTCCCTGTCGAGCGTGACAATGTCACCGTTTCCGTTTATGATGTCCATCGAAAGCACACCTGCAGCAACCATGGAATCTTCACGAATGGACGATCGATGGGCCCCCATGGCGACGGCGCCGGCCATGGTAATGTTCCAGTTCACCAGCGTATACCCCATCGAAGCATTGCGCTCGTGGAGGTACTCGGCCAGTTGCAAGAAGGTGACACCGGCCTCCATGACGACCGAGCCCGATGCTGCGCCCTCCTCGAGACTGAACTCGGTGATCTGGTTTGCCTCCTCGGTGTGGATGATGATGGTGTTGGGGTCGTCCTGGCACATAGTATCGTACCACATGTGCCCCTTTCCCGATGCCCTCACCGGCGTCCCATTCGCAGCCGCATCTTTGACGATCTGAACCATCTCGTCGACGCTGGTGACATTGTACACGGCGGCGACATCGTTACAGGCGGGGAACCCTACGCCGTCGAACGTGTTGTAGGGCACCGCTGCGACGCCTAGGACGGTGCAGGCTAAAAGGTAGCTTTGGCGAAGTGACAACATCGTGAGGAATGGCAGAGATGCTATCAGTGAAGAGCTGGTGAGAAACAGGGTGATTTGCCGGATGAAGCTCGATCTCAGCTTGCAAGCCAAGGATGATCCAGGGGGCAAGCGCTACGATGTGGCGACTGCTAAATAGTCACTCCATCCACCTCGCAGAAAGCTTAGTTCTCTCCACCCACTCCCTGTTGAAGACTTGAGACCCTGCTGCCCTGCGTCATCATCACATACCGATCCCCTCACCTCTGTCCACCAAAACACCTTCGCAGCCGCGGTATTCACATTTCGGCCCTCTTCCAGAACCCCGGTCGTTCAGCTAACTTCGTCTATACGTGTTTCACATGTGATCTGTTCATCGTGGAAAATTAGATGCCGCGGTCATACCAAGTAGGATTCGACGTGGCACCGCATGTAACCAGTCTGTGGATTCAGTGTCATTTCGGCAACAAGACCGGGCTCCTCGTTTTGCGGTCAAAAACGAAACGAGGAAATTCAATTTTCCTGGCCACCAACACCAAAACTAGTGATCATGCTCTGCAAAGAGAGCCTGCCCCTGTCGCCAAGACGGGGATGAGGTTCAATAATGGGTAGAGACCCCAGGCTACAATGTAACACCCCGCCAAAACATTGCAATGAGTGGCGTGACGAGTTTGCGGGGGACCTTTGGGCTTGTTTTTCATGTACATAGTACTGAGGTGATAGTCAGGAACGTGGTTGCCGGTGTTTTTGGTTTGTTTTGGTGTTGGGAGTTGACTGCGAGGTGATGGGGAAACCCAATACCGCGGTGGCCTTTCCCGGAAATGGTGCCTATAGCCTTGAAGTCACTATCGAGTAACCCAAGTGGCAAAGTACTTTTTACTCCTTTTCTTGCATCTTCTAAGGCTTCCATAAATTGATTTTTTTTCTTTTTTCTTTTCAATATCGTAGTCGCTTGACTGAAGTTATCCTCATTTTTCGGCTTTTGCCAGTTTTCAAGGTTGGCACTTGGGGGTGGAGTTTGATGCACTTCTACATTGCCCGCCCGATACTTTTGGCATACAGCGAATGTATTAGATACGAGACAGACACTTTCCTGTGGATGTGATTGCTGGAGCACGCACAAGACAGCTGCTCACTTGCATGCTGCCTGCCAGCCAGGGATGAACCGTGCGTGCATAGACATACATACCGATCCGACATGTTGGCACCCTAGACGGACTTATCAGACAGACGAGTGCGAGTTATCTGATCTTATCAGATGCGAAAGCATGTCGTGGATGACAATTGTCTCGGATATGACTGGCGGAAGCCAGGGTATTCGGATGACGAGTAGCTACCTATATGTAAGATCACCACCATCGCAATCTCGTTGCTGATAATTGTCAAATTTCATGCTATGATCGGCATCCTTGGTGAGCCTGTAGGTTCTTCCAGGAGCGGCTTTACAGCCAGATGCCACTTATGAGGCGGGTCTTCGGGCATGACTGACGTAACATCGAACGGGGGATCATTGGGGGTGATTGTCTTGGAAAGGTAAATAGGATGGAGTAGTTGACATGTCACAAACAACCCTCCGAGTCTTCTACTGAATCAATATCAGACAACTGTTTTCGTCGTTGGTCTTCCCAATTTCCAGGTTAAAATACAGGGTATCATCATACTTCATTTCGCCTCAACCCTCACCAAAACTGATGCCTGACGAGCTATCCATCAGACCAAATCCCACCTAGCAACCCACCCCACAGCCTGACCAGCATTCCGAACAACACAAACCCTAGCCGCCGGGTCATCCTTATTCTTATACCTCCCCAACTCCTCCCGCGCCATCTCGGCCGAGATACTCCCGATCCCCTCCCCGCACCCGTTCCTGAGGTTGAAGCTCCCCGTCGTGACGAACCCTATCAGATCCTCTGCGTCGGGACAGAACGGGTGCCCGTTGACATTGCCCTCGTTAGGCTGGGACGGAGGGGGCCCAATGAGCTCCTGTGCTAGGAGGCGTTTGCGAGTTTCGACGTCCAGGTCCACCGCTGAATTATGCTTCAGCGGCGGTTTGGCCTTTGCGCCGTTTGTCTTCCCGGGGATCTTAGCTAGCCATTGATCTCGAAGGTCAGATGGGAGTTTGCTGTTGTCCCTAACATGGGTCGGCTCCGTTGCCGGCACTTCAGCTTGCGTCGAGACTGGGACATGCGCGATGGTAGGTAATCGGTAGATCCTGGCACAGGGAGCGGGTGTACCTCGTGATAAGGTTCGAATCTTAACTGTGACGATGGCGCCTAAGGGGAAGGGATCTGACTTAGGATCGACGTAAGCGTTGAATGCAGACTTCGTAAGATGAATGACGTGCGTCAGCGCATGTTTCATAAGCTTAGTACTTTTATTTTCCTTCGCTGGTTCAGTTCCTTCGATCTCAACGTTGGATTCCTCATCTGGTTGACTGGCGTCTGTGCCACTCTCAGGGAGTTCGAAAAGGGTCTCAAAGCCACAGTCCCAACCGTCGCCAACTTCCCCCTTTCTTCCCGCGCCAAGGTCAAGAGCCTCGTAGGCAATTCGCTTTCCCTTGGGCATACGATCCCAAGCTTTCTTCCGCTCATGCCGTTGCTCCAGCTCCCATGCCATCCCTGCATCGGTTCCGGGGAAATCACCGGGAAACCAAGGTATTCCTTGTTCAAAGGCCAACTGTCTCTTTTCGTTCAAGCCACCAAGCCCTGGGTTTCCACCAGTTGATAATGGGAAATGCATGAGACTATGCCAGAGAGGGAGAATACATTTCCATGGCATCATCAAGGTCCAAGTCCCGGCATTGGGTGACTGACGAGAGGCAGTTAGGATGATTGGAATTGCCGTATCGGTCTCACTAGGTTCAAGGAAAACACCTGGAGCATTTTTGCCTCTGCGACGATTTAGGGACTGTTGAGTGGGAAGCTGAGAAGCCTTGAACCGAGCATCGCGGTCGAATAGAGCGAATGGCACCGGGTCTTCAGTTTGGTGCCATTTAGACAGGGTTTCAAGCAAGCCAAGTTGAGCTTCTTGGTTGGTCATGTCGGGCAATTCCGTCCGTCTCGGCGGATATCGAAGACGAGGATCCATGATCGAGAACGCCAGCAGAGATCCCAGAGGAAGGGAAGCGGGATCTTGCAGTCCTGCGAGTGACTGGAACTTCGCCACGTGTGGCTCCTTTGATTCTGTCTTGGAGTAGTAGGGCTTTAGTAAGCCCAGCAACGCCTCGGTGGAATTGGGACCCGTGACTTCGATGCTGCCAATCTCGTACCGTAGGTCTTCGATGTAAGGTCTCGGGTTTTGGCCTTTCACTAAACGATTGAGCTCTTCAAAAGCCTCCAGGAAGCTGGATGGGTGAATCCGAATGAAAAGTCGCCTCCTAAGCTGCTTCGGTGGTTCACTCGAGTCATTGGTCCGCTTTACCGACTCAGGGTTCCAGATGATGGAAGCAGGAGCGATGATCCGGAGATAAGCTCCAACCTTCCTGCGCAGAGTGCCACTCCAACAAACAGCCCCAGACCTCCATTTGGCGCCCTTGTCGTTCCACAGTACCGCCTGTGTTAAACATAAGCCCTTGAGCACATGTTCAACACTCCTAGGAGTACCACACAGGCCAATGGTGCTCATATAGCTCGTATCCCAAGCCATGACGCCCTTTTCCCACTGAATACGATGTGCGGGTCGGTAGACTTTCTGGGTCGGCGTGATAGGTATAGCAAACCTCCACAACGGCTTGTTAGGCTCTGTTAAACGCGCCCTCTTTGCATGCCACAAATGCGTGGGCAGCCATGTCTTATTCAGCTGTCTTTTCTTGAACTTTTTGATGGTAACCAACGGGTCATTGAGGGTATTTCTCCTGATTTTCGGCCTGGCCATGCGTGTCTCGATCGTCACCTTGTCCAGATTGCCCCTCTTCAGCAACTTCTGTTTTCGCCTCCTCTCAGCAAGTTTCCCCAAGCGCAGCACGGTCTCAGATCGCAGCCGATCCCTTGTGCTGCTTGGTTTCCTGGTCTTCGCATTCACCGTTGGCGTATTATCCGCTGCCATCTCCTTCTTGGCCCTCTTCTGAAGCCGCTTTGGAACCCTTTTATGGTTGTGTGCCGCAGCTCGCCGTCTCAGCGTGTAAGGGACTTGCTGGAATGCACGGCTCGAACGTGTAGCGCGAGTTCGTCTCATGCTCTCATCCAGTGCCTTTACCTCGAAACCACGAGAGTTGACAAAAGACTGCAGGTCGAGCTCGCCATCCTTCAGCGCTGAGTCGGAGCGTTGAGATGGAATACTCCGAGCTGCTCGATTTTTCATTCTTCTCGCTTCTGGGCCATTATTAGACGGAGCGTCTTTGCCTCCGTGTCTGGATTTGTTGGATGACTGTCGGCCATCTTTGCCCTGGTTCGACTGGCCAGGCTGATTGCTTGAGCCCATGTTCTTGCCATTGGGCTTGGGCCTTTTGCCCGTGGTTGGCCCCAGAGAGTCACCAGCTAGGCGTTTTTTTTGACCACCGGATTTGCCCGATTTGTCACCCGGCGGAGGAGGCATCTTAACAAGACCGATAAAAAGTTGTCAACCTGTGGGTGCGAGTCGTGTCGGTAAGTGCCTTTCGTCCAGACGTGATACTTGACGTTTCTGCTCCCAGACTTGAGACGCGACTCATTTGGCCAGTCAAATATGAGTCCAAGTTTCAGCAAAGAGGGTATTCTTGGGATTCGTCCACTGTTTCCAAACGTATCTCAACCTCATCAGATCACCAGGGTCCCACCAGAACTATTACAGGCTCGCATGCGAAGGCAGGTTCTCGCGTCTCCTTTAACTCAGGCAGATTGATTCGCGTCTTGCACCATACTGAAAAGTTTTGCACGGCCACAGGACGGAGCCACAGGACGGAGCCACCGGACTCTGCAGGGCAGGTCCTAACAAGTAAAACTCGGGACCCACCGCCCTGCATTCAGCCAATTCCAATTCCAATGCTGTGGCTCCATCAATGACGTCTCTTAGCTGGAAGCGCGTTGGCGTTGTCCTTTCCAATGCCTAACTTACAACTGTCATCGTCGACTTCAATCCGACCATCAAGCTGAGTCAGGGTGGTCCAGAACCGTTATTCGTCTACAATCACAGCAATTTGATTTAACCGACCATCGCATGCTGTTCGGGGCCAGCTGGACTAGCAACGCGCCGAACGTTTCTAGACGACAACCATGACTGGATGTAACGGCGGTCTCCTGTCATCTGGCATCCCCGATTCGGTAAGCCAGTCCGCCGAATGACTGACACGCCTGTCACTGGGGTGAATGCGGCTATTATAACCAGACCATGGCGTCCTTGAGTAAGCGACCTCTTCCTTCGAGCCGTTTCCTTTAAACTCCGTTTTCTTGCCGGGCGCTGTTCCCTAGCTTCCCATGGCGGCTTCTTGCTTCCGGAGTCATATCAGCCGCATTCCAAGGCGGGCTTTGTCCCATCTCCGATTGCCTGGACGGAACGCGTGGACAAGTTACAATAGACTACCGTTGCCGCCATGTGAAGCATATCCTTGTTCTTTGTTCTCTCGTATATATACTGTTGCTACGATATGAGTTTCGTATAATAAACTCCTTAACCCTTGGCGGAATCAAAACAAACCACTTCACTATTATCGGAAACAACGGCCATGCGCCCATCCCAACATGCTACTTGCTAACATGCCGTCCTTTCTCCCAATAGTCAACAAGGCTCGCAAGCCCAAGTTTGAGCTTCATCTTACGATATATGACCTAAACAACGTACCGCTCGTCAGCGGCACCTCATTGATCAAATGGCACCTCCCACATTCCATGCACGGCGAACACCGCGGCCGGACTCCCAAATGCCCAATCGACAGCATCAGCCATCGTGCCTCCTATGGTTACTCCAAGGTCGTGCCACTGCGAATCACAATCGACCGCAATAATAATTTGACCGAATGTCCGATCGAATTCGAAGTCACTCAGGAATTCCCTATAGTGCCCGGCGGCCGGGACGAGAAGATGACACTGGGTATCGTCAAGCTAAACCTCAGTGAATATGTGGAAGAGAGTGAAAACTTCTCCCGGAGGAGTATAGGTGGCAGGGTTGGACTTAGCTTGGACTATGCAAGAGAAAAGATAGTAGGGGGCCGAAGATTGAGCACTGCAAGTCAGCACATGCCAGGAAATATTAGTCCGACAAATACAACCTCAAGGGGCTTCTCGGAGCAGGCTACGTCAGAGGAGGAAGTCGCGGAAGAAGGAATTGTCCGGAGATACTTGATGCAGGAGAGCAAAATCAACAGCACACTCAAGATCGGCATCCTCATGATACAGATTGACGGCGAACGAAACTACGTTGCGCCTCCGTTGAAGACAGCGCCTATGTTTGGTGGCATCGCCGGTATAATGGCTGGAGACACCGTCGAGCCTGTGGACGACGCAGCGCTGGGTATGGGCGCTGTCCCGAATGTAACGAGCGCCACCAAATCAAGAGACGCGAGCGAGTTGCAGGATATGTACCGCCGCGCACTAGCAGCAAGCTGGTCTTGTCAACCCGGGGAACTACCAGCAGATGAGTGCATCGAGGACATCTTCGCTGGGGGCGATGGGTGGAAAGGACCACGCAGAGGGGACAAGGCCGATCGCGGCCGAGAGGGAGATCACAGGGACGCGAGCACCGCCAGCAGTAACAGCGGGGATGAAGCAGCAGGTGGTACGTTACGGCCAAACGATAGTAAGCATATGCGAGCGCATATGCACAGGCGACAACGTAGCGCCGCGAGCGGGAAGAGCAACTTAACGGTTACGGGGCGGAATGGGGCAACGCGCGATCCTTGGAGCAATGGGAACGGAGAACATAGTCGGCATAAGGGGCATACGAGGCAGCACAGTCGAGAGGATAGTCTGGTGCCACCACAGAGCGGCTTTGAGCACGCGAGTGGGATGCGGAGTCGCAGCGAGAGTCTGGCTAGTTTGGCACCTACGCTGGGGAGTCTTACAGATAGGGATATGGGGAGAGGGAGGGAGGGGTTCATGAGGCCCAGGGAGGTGGATGAGTTTGAGGTTAGGGAGGATCTTGTGTCTTGGGCTTTGCCTGGGACTATGGCGTAGTAATACCTGTCTAGATAGACAAATGCAAATACATACTTCAGTACTGGTTAAGGAATTTGGTGTAGTTTGGGGATGAGAGTATGCTGGCAACTGACAGCAGCATATCTGGATTAGTAGCACGTGAAGATATTAATGTTGGTAAATGGTTCAGTTTCCGCGGTCCGGTCATAATTAAGTCATGGGGAACAAGGTCATCTTAGGCTCTCATTTTCAATACCTCATACCCAGGTTCGCCCGTACGAGGAGGTTACTGGGCGAGTTGGTTTTCAAGTGGAGGACTAGCTCTGATACCATTACTAAAGCAACAAGAAGACGAGAGGCCTCTGCAATATTGTGAGGATAGAAGATGATTCTGGGCAGATGACCTGGAACAATGGGAAAAAAATTCCAGTTGCTCTATGATGTGTTGGGTATTCTGGTACATTCATGCCTCCTCCGCTGCTTGAATGCTCCAACCGCCGGGCTTCTAGATAGAACGGATTGAATAGCCTTCTCAACATGGGTCCTGGAGAGAGCCAGAATCACGGAATCTGATATCGTGATGACTTGCTTTTAGTGGGTGCCGCCTGTCCTTCCAAATAAAGTATGATTTAGTCTACTGGTGAGCGACCCCTGTGATGAGCTCCCGCACTTATAGATAAGTGAAGTGCATTGATCATAAACGTCTTGGCACAACTCCCTTTGCCAATTTTGAGGCGCTGACACAGTGGGTCGGTATTTGGCTCATGAGAAAATGCGAATAGACAGAGAGTCAGATACTGGGTGGGATATGGAGTTTGAAGCGCCGAAGGTATATACTTGATACTGTCTGTATTTTCATATTATAGGTTAACCCAGAGGCTAGGCGAAGCAGCGAGACATCCCCAGAACTAGTGATGGCCCGTATACTATCATGTCATCGGTTTCCTTACAGAGAGATATTGTGTTGCTAAGACAATAAAGTATAATATTTTATTGTAAGGCGTACTGAGATTGCTTCTAGTACAATTCAATGGTGCCGAATAACTATGTAACATAAAGGTAATGAGGTTCTTTCCTGCCAGACTATCATACGCTACAGCTTAGAATGAGACTATTTGAGTACCCTGTCCGAAGAGTGTACCCAAGACCTGTTCTAACAAAAAGCAGAGTCTCCGAAACCTGCAAGTCGTCTTGGCTCGCTCAAAGAAGGCAAGAGAAACGCATGAACGCATAAACCCTGCTTGTATGATAGTCACTTAACTTGAGTAGTCAGCATTTATTTCCAAAAATACCTCATATTGGTACACGAAGCTGCAAGTGAATGTTCGCTAATCACGAAGTCAATCACCCCAGGATTTGAAATAATGACCTGAGCGCAGACCGCGGCAGTCACGCTCATTCGCCGCCTATGGTCCTCGAGCTGCCGCATTAGTGAAAGTTCATTGGGCGATCTACACTAGATATTGTGCGACTACCAAGCTTCAAATGCATGTAACCTCATCATCGGCTTTCCCGGGGCCTGAGAGATCGTGTTCACCTTATTCACGAATTCCTGCGCGATGGATGATGCCCATCGCGGTCGTTGTCTGAATAAGCACCGTTCCCCAACCACGTGTACCCAACGTTCCTGTCAAGTCAGGCAAGCAAGGTGAGGCAAGTGGGTTTTCGGTGGGTTGCCAAGAAAGACGTCCGGTTACATACACCTCGTGACTGGAAGTCCGGTAGCATCGTGCATTTGCTATGTACGAAATTCAGTACAGGAGTTGGTGCGGTTAGTCCTTGAAGGCCCTGGGGTTTCAGGTTCGAGTTCTAGAGCTGGACTAATAAGAGGCTTCGGGGCGGTTGGTTCCCTTCAACACCATTCTATTATCACTCACATTCGAATCGTTGAAGGGTCCCGCCTACCAACCTAGCAGCTGCGACCCCAGCAGAACACATTGCAGTGAGGTATCTCTTTACCCCACGCGGTCAAGTGGAGCCGGCAGCAGACGACAGTGGCAAGTCTGAGTTTACGGGGCAGCTCTCCCAAGCTCTCAGGTCCTCTGAGATGTGTCTTCATCGTTCCTGATCAACGATATGGGGCCCAAGTTGACGTGCTCACATGCGCGGCCATCCATTGACCTCGAGCCTAGGGAAACTTTGAGGTCAATCTATCGATTTTGCACGTCCGACAACGTGGCTGTTAGGGAATGAAGCTTAATTGAGTTTGATCTCAGCGCTGCAGGTGAGCACTGACGGCCTCTGCTGCTTTGCGCAAACTGCCAGCATGAAAGAGAGCGATGCGGGTTTTGGTACGTGTTAAGGTACGGAATGCAGCGTAGTGGCAGGCAGGTTGGGGGTTTTGCTGTGATCGCTGGGGTCATAACTGCAGAGAATGAAGTCCCACCATAATAAGCGGGTTAGTGGGACCTATGCCACCGAAAATTCCATCTCGGGATTCGGGCGCGAGTTACCTTGAACTGTTACCATCCGCACTAGGAAGCCCAATAACCCATCAAAGGGTGACACATGAAACGGCGCAGTAGGATAATAACGTGTTATCCTACAGTATTTGATCCTACGTGCGCCCTTTAGTCTATCACGGCCGTTACTGTCATTCTGTAATGAGAATAACAGTTTGGCGCTGTCACCGTCAGGTGTAAGCGAGGCAGGGATGTGGCATGATTGGTTCGTCACAGAACTCGTATTTCCAAATGTTCCTCGAAGGTGTTCCTCGAAGGTCAAATTCCGAATGAGTCCGCTGTCGTTACTGTGCAAGACATACCTCATAACCATGTTATTGTTGTTATTACAGTTTCTGCCATTCTAGTAGAGTGAATGGTTCTGGAGACTAACAATCGAGTCGTCTAACAGCAGCTATGGTATCGGCAAATTCTGGAAAAATCTCAAATAGGCAATCGGAACTCAAGGCCATCGAGGCGCTAGGAGAAATAAGGTCACAGTAGTACTCCGTAATAACATGTTGACCAGGCTCAGGGGCTTAGGTGTGCCTGGAATGGCGCATGGTCGGTAAATTTGTCAAGCAACTTGTACACCTGCATGCACACATGCCTGGCATTTATGATTTACCAATGCCCGAGAAACTGTTAAGAGGCGTCACGGTGGGCGGACGGCCGGCAACTTGTATCTCTAGCTTGTCGAAATGAACCCGTGGACGTTGAGCTGAGCTGAGCAGCGCTAGAGACTCATCCCCTCTCTAGGCCCCCATCCCCTGACGGGTGGTCCCTGGTCTCTAAGCAGATGTTGGAACTTGCATTTCAATATTGATTGATCTTCACTGTAAAAAGCTGGACCTCATCTTCCATCGCTGGCCCAAAGGCTATTTCTCTGCTATTGTCGTAACACGTTGAGTGGCTCCAAATAACAAGTACCACTACCTCAGTAGCTACTTCTACAGTCTCCCCGAGGTTGCTTCCTCCTTCTCGCCCAACCAGACTGGACCCCATATGCTTTCATGCGCCTGCTCTTGTTTCCCTTAGCAAAACTCGCCCCCATGCTTCTATTGACGTTTCCAAACTCTTGATCCTCTTCACAACATCTATTCTCCCCCCAAGGGTTGTTTTCTCTTGCCTCGATCTACCACATATACGATCAGCTGCCCCGCTTCCACTCAACGCCATCCCATCGACCCGAACCCGCCCCTAACCTAAAACCAGCCAAATCCGAATTACAGCTTTATTAAAACAAAGCGTCCCCGTTGAGGATCAACAAGCAGCAAATCGCAAACCCCCATCGTCAGACGACATTCAACATCCATAAGTCCCATCTGCCTGCCTGCCAATTTCTAACAAGGCCGGCGGATGCCAGACGCTCGCTCACTTGTCCTTGAGGTCTGTCTGCAGTAGCACTCACTGGACGGTGCCCTAGCTCCATTTGCAGCGTCAGAGCAGCCGTTCGTCCCTTGCATTGACGACTCCATCCACCCAAGCCGTGAACTCAAAGTGACGACGATTTTTTGGCCCGCCGCCTTGCCGTCCCGACTGACGCCGCTCTCATCGGGATCGTCAACACCAGGCACCCTGTATTCAATTTCGTTCATTGACAATCGCGCTCACGACGCTCTCAATTACAGCTCCAGGGCACCCCGCGTCATCGGCGGGTCGCAGGCCTTTTTTTTTCGCCAAAGACATCCATTCCCCTGGCTTCTTTGCCTCGCCGATCGGCACACCCCTTTCTTGACTTAAGCTACCCGACCCTGCCAGAGTGCCAGCCTGCCTGTTGTGCACCTACAGCACTACAGCACGCCGACTCACACGCCTCGCACGCCTCCTGGCATTGTGCTCAAAGGGCCTTGGCTCAGTCCCTGCGGCCAACCTGGTTGAATATATTGACTTCCGAGTATTCGCACTTCGCACAACGCACAACGTACAACACACGCAGCAACACCAGCTTATAAACACCGAGCACCCGACACCAGGGACATCTGCAAACGGACATAGATCCCCAGCAGGAGTGACATCCCACACCCGAACAAGGAACATCTGCACCGCAAACAGACAAAACAGACAAAACAGACACCATGTCGGCCGATTTATCAGGTAAGAAGGACCACCCCCATTTCCCTATACAACGCGACCCCTTTTGTCCAACCAGCACGTACCCAGCCCCTTCAAACCGGGAGTCCTTATCATGCTTCCCATTTTGAATTTTGGTGGATACATGGATTGTTTGGATGGACAATCCAATCGTTTAAGGGGTCGACGACACTCTTTCACTGCCACACTGGGCATTTCCAAGGAAGAAACACACCAAGCGCTGGCATCTCGATCCACTTATTCGGGCCAGTTGCCTGTGTCATTTAAGAAATTGGTGTTTCATATGCCTATCACAGTCGTCATTCCCACCTGCACTGGCCCGGCACACCGAATCCCATTCCCAATTCAACTGCTAACTGTCTTGTTTGCTCCTTTACATAGGTCGGTCCAGTGGTCAATCTGCCGGCTTGACGCTCAATCTGTCGTCCAACAACCCCTTTCGCAAATGTGCTGCCTCGCCCATCGGCTTAAGTCCTAGCAGTCTCCCTCCTACACCCCATTCCCCATTTGATGATCCTCCCGCCCGTCCAGTCTCTCGAAACCCTTTCCTCGACCCATTCAACAATCCTCCAGCTCAGAGGGTAAAATCGCCAGACATCATGTCATCTAAGGATACCTCGTCCAAGACTGCCGAGGAGCTTTTTGTAAGTCGCTTCCGCCCAACTCTCCCGCAGCCTACTCGCTGCTCACCGCATTGATCGCCCATTTTCCATGGTCGCACAGGCAGTCAATTGAGTGCTGATATTGAACCCACAGGATAACCTCCTCATTGATGATGGAAGCGGCCCCAAGCCTCGACCGGGCCCAAATGCCACGCGAGAACCGCCCACTCGACCTGCCCCAGGCGGCCCGCCCCGTGGCGAGAATATTCCCCCGCGCGGTCGCGGTCCACCGCCCTCGCATCGCCCGACGCGTTCTCGGGAAGAGGAATCGAGACGTAGACACCAAGCAGGTGCCTCCGTTGGTGGCGAACGAACCCTTGACTCGCCCGACAAGCGCGACAAACGTGTTCCTCGACGCAACTCCGAGTCCTCTGTGAACGCCGAGAAGCCTGTGAGCGAAGAAGAGAAGAAGCTGCGCGAATTGCGACGCCGCGAACGTGAAAAGCGCTACCGCAGCGCGAAGGGTGGCAAGTTGCCTCTCGACCCTATTGACAACTTGGACAAGACGGGCCTGGACGGTACTGGGTGTAAGCTGCCTCGTAAATTTATCATAGCTAAGGACAATGTCTAACCATTTCAATCTGCAGACTTCCACCACGACGGACCTTATGATGCCTTGCGCCCGCACCGCAATCGGAAGGGCAGCCGACGCGCCCCCATGCAGGCTTTCCCCGAGGGGTCGCTCAACAACTCTCTTGGTGGTTCTGGACCTTTGAACGCCCGCCCGGATCACGCTACATTCATGGGTAAACATGATGACGAGGCATTCAAGGACTACAGCAAAACTGCCCCCAGGGAGAGTGGTGGTGCTGCCGGCGGCGCGGGTGGCTACGATGCTCCACAGAGAAGGGATCAGGTGCCTGTCTTCGACCCCCTGAAGCGTGGCTCCATCCTTCACGGAGATGAATCGATGGGATTGGGCACATCCACTTTCTTGGAGGGCACCCCTGCAGCTCGCTCTGCCATTCAGCGACGTCAGGCCGAGACAGCACAGGATACATTTGAGCAAGGTCTGCAGAGGAAGAAGTCATTGGCACAGCGAATTCGCGGCATCAACCGAGGCCCGCGAGAGTATCACAGCAATGGGCGGATGACCAACCCGGACTACGTGGGCCCGCGATCCGGTGATTTGCCCACAGGCGGCAGCAGCACAGGGGAGCGAAATCCTTTCTTCAACGAGTATGACAAGAACGAGGAGCGTATCTCTGTCAAGCGAGCTAACAACCCAATCTCGCCCATGTCTCCTAACAACGATGTGCGCGGGACCGGTCCGGGCCAACTAGAACGACGCGCCACAACTGATGCTTCAAATGCTACATCCCCAACGACGGGAGCAAAGCCGCAGGGCAATGGGCTCCTGGCCCGAGTCAAGAGTTTGAAGGGTGGACGGAGACGACCAGAGCCACCTCAGGGTCCGAGTCCGGCTCCCGGTACTGCGGCTTAGGGAACCCGCACAGTCACCGAACTTGAGCCGTCCCACAAACACGAGAGACGACGAGGCTGGTCATGGTCGCATAAACCTAGTGCTCAACAATGAAAACACTGGGAAAAGCTGTAGCAGTGACACAACAGAGAATGTGTCGAAAGGGTTAAGACATTTGGGCCGCTAGATGCGAATTTACTGTCCTACGCACTTCAGTTGAGTTTCTCCAGTAGGACCGGCTTGGTGGGTAGCTTCGGTATTGGCAGTAGTTACCCAACGTTCCTTCATCACACTTTTTTGTCAGGATACCTTTGTAGTAGTGGAACAACAACTCTGACGGGCAGAAGGCGGGATACGAGCTAACTCGGCCTATTTGCGACATGGATGATTTTGATCCCTCGGGATAACATGAGGGACACATCGGGGTTCGTTCGATAGGAAAGTCGTGCAGATTGTAATGAAAACGATCAATTGAGCCCCATGGGCAGTGTGATCGTGTTTTGTAAGATGGTCTAAGTGGTAATGATGTTGCGAGGCAGGCTCCCAGTATGCGAGACGATACGACCCCAATTATTTTCGGTTTTCTTGATGCACAAATGAAAAGAAGAAGCTGTAAAGCCGACGGATGCACCTCCAGAATTGCCTCTATGTTGCCGGACAGCCTGGTCGAAATTTGCTTCCATGGTCTACTTGGTAGGCACGCATTGAGGTTCAAGTCGTGGCTGCCAAACGCGGGGATAGCCTGTAATCGACTTGCTCCACTAAGATATCCAAAACCAGCTATATCCTCTTACTCAAACAGCGAAAGCGCAAGCAAATCTCCCGGTGTCTTGGAAATCACGTGCTGTATAATGGGAGAATTTCATCATTTGATGCGGCAGAACGGCATTCGTCATAGCAGGCCCGGCAGCCCCAACCAGCCAGGCGGTCGATATGGACAATAATGCGGACATGCTGCCGTCTCAGGCCAGCTCGCACTTCGCAGTCGAACCGATCTCGGGAGCGACGCTTTTCGAGGTCGAAAACACGAGGAGGGAGGAGCTGAAGCGCATGGGGGTCTTGAGGACTGGATGTAGGGAGATTGATGAATATGTTTTGGGTGGCGGGCTTGAACGCGGGTGCGTCGTGGGGTTGAGTGCTGAGGAGGCAGATATGGGTCTTTTGGTGAGTCCTATATTCTCACCTTGAAATGCTGTTGACAACTTCATCAAAGTGTTTCCGGCCATTTCAACTCATTTTCGGGACGGGACACTGATTCTCTGTACAGATTGGCGTGCAAACCGTGGCACACGGCTTGATCGGCAGCCTTTCGGGCATAGCTTCGACCAAGTTACGAGCAGCCATCATCACTACACTCCCTGCGTCAGCGATACTGCCACTGCTCCGGGATGTCATCACTTCTCAGGCACAAGCAAAGCTTGGCCAAGAGAGCTCAACCGCCGATGTACAAGTGCTGGTGCGGCTGTGTTTAGAGCGCATCTCTATCTCGCGTGTGTTTGATATCGAGGGCCTATGGGAAGTGCTGAACGAGCTCGAGACGCCGCTTTCGGCTGCCGGTTTACGTGATCCAAAGCCAGAGCCAGAATCTGAGCCGCCTGAATCCTCACAGAGGTCTGCACCATCACCCCCTGCAACAAGGCTGCCGCCACTGCGGACAGAAATCCTTGATAGCGAGGACGAAAGCGCTCTCTCCTCCTCACCTTCGTCCGGTTTTAATGCATCTCCCCAAGTTATAACACAGGATGCTTCAGCCAAGGCTCTGCAAACTGAACCAACCGGAGAGGCACAACCAAGTGTTCCAGATATAATCCTGATAACACATTTCTCAACCCTCCTGACAACACTTTTCACCCAACGCGACAAGTCCTCCGCCCACACCTCACTCCAACTCCTGTCCTCCCATCTAAGGTATCTCTCACGATCCTCCGGGCCGCTTATTCTCCTTCTGAATACTACAACCTCTCCATCAACCCAAGCTGCTGCTCCTGCGACTCCAGACCGGCCCAACAAGTCCAGTAATAAACAGCAAGAAAAACCGTTGGACACCACACTGCGCTCAATATTCAATCCACGACCCCTAACACACGCCGGACACGGATCCGCGGGCGCCGCACTCAGCCGAAGGAACAAACCCGCGTTCGGACTGACGTTCACGCAGTTTCTGGACCTGCACCTATTGTGCACGCGGGTGCCGAGATCGAGAATCGATGCTGAGGCTATGTTTGCACCGGCTTCGTTCCAGGAAAGACTTGTCGGAAGGGGGAATGCGAGTTTTGCCTGGGTTGTGGAGGTTCTGTTGGACGATATCGGTGTATTGGGAGAGGGGGGGCAGGGGGGAAAGGGAATAAATGTGGTGTTGGAAAGGGAGCAGAGGTGGGGGGCTGTGAATGTGCGAGATGGAGTTATGGTTGTTGATGCCTTTGAAGCAAGGGAGGGGAGGTATAATACTGACCCCGTTAGGCTGGCTGCTGGGTTTGGAGGGAGGAGCGTTTGAATTTGGTTAATCTTGGGCACAGCTCGAACGAGCTCGAACCATTCCAGTTGCCGCCTTGGATTTGAGTACAACTCAATTTGCAGTATGTATGACAATCAACTCGGCAATGGTGCCGCGGCCACTTGTTCCTGCTACAGGAAAATCTGTTATGGTGCCTCAAGTAGTTATCTAGGTTCTCGCTCAGAGTCGGCGTGCCAGGTAGTTGACTTGTTGGCAATTTTTGAAGGCGAGCTTCTATGGCGAAATTCCGGGTCTGTCGATACAGCACCACCATTTCGAGACAACTGCATACTGTCAAGACTTGGGGGATGTCGAGACACTAAAGTACCCTGACGACTCATGTTATCCATGCCTCTATTTGCCACTATGTGGCCGAACACGCAGTCTCTTCCAGAGAAGTGCCGCCTTCGTGGTCTCGCTAGCTTCACCAACCGTTCGTTATATGGAGGATCTCGCTGTGATTGAGCTAGGAGACAGGAGCATTTATTCCGTCTTGAAGACTGCCGTTGTCTTGAGCAGGGTCTAGGGTTTGTCGTTACGCAAAGAAGACACAGGAAAGGTTTCTGCGGGGTGAGTACAGGCTTTGGAAGATACATACAACATTCCTGGGCCACTGCTAAGACCCATACATGGAACATCTCGACAAACTACTCCGGCAGCATCGGGATCTGCGTAAGTGATGCACCGGCAGAGCGGACATCTCATTACTCCGATCGAGGGCAGCTAAGCCCCGGGGGGCCAATCAGAAGGCGGCTTACGCCCTGAAACGTATGAGGTACGACGCAAGCTGTAGCCGCGAAAGGAATCATGACGCGGAGACATGGGTTAGGCAACTATGTGGTTGTGTAAACTCGATTACGATTCATGGTGTGATTATGCTTAATTGACATTAACTGTTCTCTTTGAAAAGGACGGCGTCGACGTTACCACACCCAACCGACTCTTTCTCAGCATCTGTTTGAGTAAGTTGTGACGTCACGTCAGTAGTCGTCTCAACCTGCACCACCAATGTTCACCCAGCCCAACTGACCCAACTTCCATCTACACCAAACCGAAAAGCCGAAGAGACAGCTCGTCAGGTTTAGGACTCATCATCCTTGGGTTATTCGAAACTACTACCAACATGATATATACCGTGGCCTTGCACCTTCTGGCGGCGGCAGCGACGGCCTTCGTCATCCCCGACGAGGTGACTGCTCACCAGCTTGCCCTCGACTTTGACCCTCCTTCTTCTAATGTTCAATCCTGGTGGGATAAAATTCCTTCATTGGACGATGTACGCTCGTCTATCGAGAAAGAACTCGTTGCCACCGCGGACCGCTTCGACGACTATCTACCAGTGAACGAACTTGAGTTCGAGTCGCAGCTCCGCGACTGTCTAACACCCTGGGACATTACCACTAGTGGTGGCCACGGTCATCACGGCAAGCATGGCAGAACGAACCTGACCATCTACGAAGTCATCCAGGCGTCCAACTATACTCAGAAAATCGCCAAGCTAATCGACGAGTACCCGGATATTGTCAAGACCCTTAACTCTACTGAGGCCAACTACACTATGTTCGTGCCGACAGACAATGCGTTTGAGAAGATCCCTGAGCACCACAAGAAGCCACCTAAGGAGTACATCGAGAAGCTGCTCGCGTATCATGTCGTTCCGGGCTTTTACCCAGCTGGTCGCATCCTACTCAGCCAGACATTGCCTACCCTCGTCAAGGAGGAGGCTCTGGGTGGAAATACCCAGAGGCTACGAGTTAGGGCCGGACTTTTGGGTATCAAGATCAACTTCTACAGTAAGGTTGTTGCTGGCAATCTGGTATGCTATTTCCAACTCGATTCTCCACACCCTTCACCCTATACCTAAAAGATGACTAACCACTCAATAGTACACTGCCAATGGCGTAGCCCACGCCATAGACAGTCTCCTCGTCCCACCCCCACACTCGGCAAAAATCATCCATCTCTTCCCAGCCCGCTTCTCGACCTTCCTGCTCGCAGCCGAGACCACCAAGATCGGTAAAGAACTAGAAAAGCTCAAGTTCGCGGGTAGCACGCTCTTCCTGCCAAGCAACCTAGCCTTCAAGAAACTTGGTCCCCGTGCGAACGCCTTCCTTTTCAACACAGAAAAGGGGAAGGGTTACCTCAAAGCTCTGCTTAAGTACCACGTTGTTGCCAACGAGACACTGTACTCAGACGCGTACTATGGGAAACCAAGCGCCGGTATCGATGAGAATATCGACGCCAGGCCCGGTGGACATTACCATGTTGATCTGCCAACGCTATTGGATGATAAGAATATCGCGGTGGATGTGATGTCGTGGGCAGGGTATACGATTATGAAGGTCAACCAGCACACTACGGTGGCGGTGCAGGATGTGGTTTCTAAGAGTGGCGTTATACATGTGGTTAATAATGTTTTGATTCCTCCGAATACTTATAAGGGGGATCATGTCAGGGATGATCTGATTGAGATTGATGAGCTGATGCAGAGGTTGGATCCGTATGTTGAAAAGTCTAGCCTCGGAGGGTCTCATGCGGAGGACTCTACGGACGATATTATGGAAGGTTTGGTTGGAGAACTGTAAACTACTATCATTGAGGAGGATTTATGTCTAGGAGACTGGAGGAAAAAGTTACGGTGTCATGAGGCAAGATGTGTCATTCGTTTGTACAACGGGACGGTAAAATTTGTTAATTTGGTTTGAGTTAGTACAAACACGACGCGATTTGCTCGAGACATATGCAAAACCACCAGTTGCTCATCCTCAGGCCAGTTCAATTTGGTGTGGTCAATTCTGCGAAAGGGCATGTTTTTAGTGGTGTCAGGAGGTCCAACCTGGCGGCTATCTCTCTAGGGGCCACGATCTAGACACCAGACATCGACCACCCCAGTATGAGGCGTTTTGGATAAGCTCAGCAGGTCTCAAGTATCAGACGGTGCATGTGCCGAAGATTATAAATACGACCTATTATGATGAGGAAAATTTAGTCTTCTTATATAATGAGCAGACGGGAAGTGCAAGGAAGACCATTTCACTTCCCTCAAGACCCGTAGACCTAGTTTCCAGAATAGTGGAACATGTCATGTTGCCAGCAAGTCCACTAGAGACTCTCCTTACTTGCACTCCGGGGTGGATAGAGGATGGTCGAAATAGAATACCATTGTGAGGCTTACAAGGACCAGAAATTCCACGTATCGCTCTCGCCGTGTTCTTTATTCTGAAATTACGCTACACGCTCGTCCTCTGTTCTGAAATACGCTACTCAATAGGCTAACCTATGATCTGCTTTCCCACTCTCTGCAAGCTTTTCTCTCTTCTTCCATGAAGAGAGAGAGAGCTTGCTCGAGTATGGCCAAATCCTCGGCAGCACCTGAAGTCAATCGTGATACACCACTTCCAGAATCAAACTGGCGCAGCCCAGATTTTGTTGCATACTCCAACAGAAATATACATAACATGTATCCTTCGCCTCCTTCTCTATGATCAGATCGCTATGGCCATCAATAGCCAGTGTTTTTTTTCAGATCGACGTTGCAATGTCAGCGCCTGCAACAGTGCCCTCCGCATCGAGCACATCGCCCTTCATGACACAGGCTGAATGACCGTACTGCTGGTACCGCAGGATGAAGTCGTTTGCTTTGTTTATTTTGCTCCTCTCTTTCCATTTTCTCTGTTTTACCTGCGATTATAGGCAACTTCTCCTTTCCGGTTTTGAGACGATGCGAGGAAAGCTCTCCTGACCGTGCCCTTGACATCGAGTTGTTCCAGAAGCCATTGATCCAATTGTTCGAAACCCTCATCCTCCCAAGCTTGCTTCACCAGGGGAACGCGAATGGGTACAGCTTGCGATCCTGTGACGTTGTGTTTTCCAACCAGTTGACTTGCGATGACGAGGCTCTAACTCACGGAAGCTTTCGCCATCCCGTAGCTTTCGATGATCTCCCAAGTTGGAGACTTCGCCGGCCCGTAACTCGCCGTGCTCTCTGCTTTCTGACTTGTTGACGGTGGGTGGCAAGAGCTATCTTGAGTCTTCCCAAGTCTCCGCTAGTGACGCTCATTACGGCAACAACTACTGTTACTCGCCGTCCGTGAACTCTTGAACAACGTGATTAGGTTGTTCAACAGGCGGAGGGCATCGTTCAGGATTGTTGGTACGCGTGTAAGCTACGTGAGCAGGCCCGTCGCCTCCCGAAGGGTGCAAGGGAAATCTCGGCAAGTCTTTCCTCTCTTTGATCTCATATCTCGAGTACTCAATGAATCTTTGAAGTGTTTGGAGCCGATCAGAGGTCAAAGCCGACTCAATTGGGATTCTGGGACCTGGCAGAGGATCTGGCTCGGGGTTGCGGTACAAGACTTCCCAGTGATCGTGAACTGCCTGCGCGGAATGATGCGAGGCGGCACTCAGGCCAGGTCCTGTAGGGAATATGCTCTTGTCGACGATGTAAGCCACATCGGACTGGATCCAGTCTTTTCTCCACTGTTCTTCGGCGGGCGCTTGGAATCGTGGGTTGGCGCGACCCCAGCAGTTGGCCCAACCAGGCTCCAGGGGACTACGACAGCGACCCAGGTTCTGCCAAACGTCCAAAACAACTTCAATACCCTTGTTGTTGTGGACATAGAAGGTGACCTCATACTCCGTAGGGCAGTCCTCACACCGTCGAATCAGACGCTCTGACGGGCATTTGTGGCAACGCACAAACACTTGAGGTTGAGAACTCCCAGCATTGTAACTGTCCGACGCATTAAATGCAGTTACCATAACAACTCGGAGGCTCTCTCGGAAAGGGTGGACGAAGTTGTGTATCATCTCGCCGCTCTGTGGGTTGTGGTGTGCACATATCTTGAAGTCGCAGGCCAGATCCCCGACGCCATATCGAAGGAGAACCTCGCTTCCCTGTACGTGGTTGGGTATCCAGAGGCGCTGGATCCGATGGACCAACACCTGTTGGTCTACAATCAAAGCTTCGGCATCTAGCTTTATGTAGCTCAGAAAGCGCTTGAATGGGGATTTAGTGGCATTGTACAGCTTCCTATAGCATTCGGCGAACGCCCAGTTGGTCGAAAAGCAGAGATCTGAGAGTGGCTGCCCGTGTGCTTCACCATGGACGAGACGATTGGTGATGGCATAGATATCTCGGAAGCCAAAACCCCAGTCGATGCTCCAGCGTCGGAACTGGACTTCCTTTGCATTGCACTCTGCGCCGGTAGAGCCACGGTGGGGGACCCTCTCAAGAGATTGTTGTTGGGGCGACCCTCGAGGATGAAAGATTTCGCAAAAGTGACAAAGCTCTAAGTTGGGGAGATCAAGCTCCAAGTTCTTGAGGAACTTCCATCGCTCTTCGGCCTCGATGACAGGGATGTAGCGCGAGCCTTTTAGCTCATTGACAATCTTTGTGCATCGGACTTGGTACCAGAACTTGACGTCCTTTTTGTTGTAGAAATGGCGGCAGGTGACGCCCAGTCTGATGATGTCGTACAGTGGCAGGTGATCTGAAATCATGTCGATCAACTCTTGGGGGAGGTGTGTGATAATTGGCCCTACCGAGCCGGCTGTGGGGCCTTCCGGGGCCGGTACCCCGGATGGAACCGGCAGGTCTCGTTCCAAGTTTTCCGGACGAGACCGCGTATCCATGTTGATGTACTGTGGTGAGACGTCAGACGTGTCAACCGGCTGTGTTGAGACTGGAAAAACAGCGACAACTAGATGATAGTCTCTAGGACCTGGTGCGCGTTATATTACAAGGCTAGGGAGGGGTTTTCGCCAATAAATAAATCAGACAGTGCAAGCACCGAGAGCTGTGACACCGCGCTTTTGAAGCTTCTTTACCTCAAGGTCAGGTCATCGGAATTCTTGTTTGGCTGGCCGATGGAAGCTTGGGCTCAAGGAAGCTTAGGCGCAATGGAGCAGGGTAAGACGACTTTGAGCCAGTCGCATCAATTTGCATGGTGACTAGGAGGTATTAGTATAGTCGAACCGGCGCGTGATCAACGGACAACATCCAATTCCAAGTTTTTGTGTGCTGTGAAGGGAATCAGACCTTGGCGACCGGAGCAAACGCAGGTGAGACCTCACAAGCCTGGATACCTCAACTTAGTCAGAGTCGGCAAATACGTAGCGTCTAAAGAAGTCCTTGTTCGCCCGCTTCAGTGAAAGTGAGATGTCCTCTCAGTGGAGCTATCAACCCAGCATCCAGCGAAAGACTAGTGTGTCCTGAGCTGGCAGGCAGCTGGCCAACGAAGATCACAACGATTGGGTTTGGCGCGTGTAAACAGGGTTCGACACCCTCGTTTGTCGTCAAAGATGCTCGCCTGAGATTGGGTCAAGATTATGCTTTGGGAAATAGTTACAAGAAACCTTGAAATTCTGTGTCTCCAGATTGAACTTGCCTAAGGTTGAGAGTCCCGAAGCGCTGACTTCAGCTTGAGAAGATACTCGGCGGGGGTGGGACAGCTGTGCGCCAGCTGCCCGACAAACGGGTTGAACCACGAAGCCCTCAAATAACGAGACATTTCATCCTATGGCCATCATGGTGGTACGCCCTCTCTTTTTCGTTACGCTGACACGACTACATACGTATCATATCCTTGATACACGTGATACCAAACCAATGAGGCCGCTGTTGGTTCTATCGTCCAGTCCTTGGTTAACATTTGTGTACTATCCGGGCACCCAGGTATTGCCTCAAGAGCAATGTACGCAGCGGTCTATCACAAAGGTGTCTGGTCAGCATCAGCAGTAATACATCCTACAAATTATTGAGTTTCATGACGATGTATACTCCATCGGCAAATCAAATTGCGTACATACTTGTGGCACAAGGTCCAAAAGTAGGATAGGTTCCGTGGGGACCCCCTTCAGAAATCACCAGAGATACATGACGCAAATCATAGAACCATTTTCCACCCCTAACAAAAACCCAAACGAAGTTGAAATTAATAAAAGGCGCAAGAAGGATGACAAGAATCATTAACAATAAATGAGTAGAAAAAGCCAAAAGATAAGCTCGCACCGGGGGCTAATAAATCGGGTGTTTGCACCAGAACCCGCCTTGGGGCACACCTTCGCAGAACCAGCACTCTTCATCCCAACAATCCAAACTAGGGAGTCCTGTGTGATTAACCGCGTTCTCTCGCTGAACCAGGCATCCTAATGAATGGCCAAGAGCGAGCTCTAGGAATTATGATGTTTCGTAACCCACTGGCCAATCGAATTGCTCTGACCCAGCATCCAGCCGTGTAGTCTGGAACCATAGCTATCAATGTCCCCAATCGATCCAAGTTTCTGCTTAAAAAATAGGATAATATGAGCAATCCGGCTTGGTTGGAGGGGCAGCAGCTGATCAAGGATTGTGAACAGCGTGGGACAAGGTCGCTATGCCCTCATGACTGCACATATTAACAGCCATAAACTAACGTTGTCAAGTAGAGAGAGAGGAAGAGTATACACATCGGAAACGAATTGGGTATCATCTTAATTTGCAGTCATTGTCCCTAAATCACCCCTCCACACCTCGTCATCACATCCCTCAAGCCATCTCCTTAATCAACTTCCGCGCCAACTTCCTCTGCGCCTCCACCCCCAGATTCTTCTCATCCGTCTCCTTAACCGCCCGTCCAACCGCTAGAATCGTCTTTATGTTCTCGCTGTTAACCCACAACTTCCCATTGCACCCTACGGCCATCTCAAACGCAAGACCAGCCGAGCTGAGGTCCTCAATGACAGCCACCTTCCCTTTTTCCACCAACTTGGCCATCCGCAGTCGTCTGGCCATGCCCAGAGAGATGGTGTAGATCATGCCGCCAACTAGGGGGCCCAATCCATCGGCTTTTCCCGTTGCGGTAGAGACACATTCTAGCTCCGGGTCCATGTGTCGGTTTGCCAGGGAAACACGGGCGTAGACCAGAGCTCCGGCTGCGAGGTTCGGCCGCGTCTTCTTGCTGGCACCCTCGAATGCCAGTTGGGGTAGAATGGCATTTGACGTGTAATCAGAGAGACCGACGTAGTAGTAATCAGCTGCCGTCTTCTGGACGGTGCCAATTACGAGATCTCCGATGATGGGAACATACTGCCAATCGAGTTAGTCGAAAATTCTTCGGGAAAGGCGCCTGCATTAGGAAGAATTACTCGTCCACCGTTGTACTCAATGTGCATTGAGTTCTTCCTTCGGTCTGTAACCAGTTCTCCTGCGATGGTTGGGATTATGTCACTTGGGGGGATGTGTTTGAGGCCGAGGCCGAGTTTGAGAGGACGCGTGGGGTGAGAGGGTATCAATGTGGGGTCAATACTATCGCCCGGCAGGACGTAAGTCCTTTCCATTTGGGTTGCCATGATGAATGAAGGCAATATCGAGGTCCTCAATAGTGTCGTGAGTTGAGTGGTTGCCGTCGTTCAAGACTCCCAGTCGATGAAAATGTGGTTAGTGTTGTGGCTGATTCTTCCAAGATCGCGAATTTGGCTTGGCATCAAGCGGGTATGGTATCTCTGCCCGTTGCCCTTGTGTACTGACACCCGTATGGAATAGCCAAGCACTCGAAATCGTACCTTCCAACGAGTACCAGATAATTCCTGGTGACATTTGATTCAGTATTCATTATTTCTACCAACCGGACCATGAAGTATTCAAGTTTTGGCCGTGCATCACCATCTGCTTTTACATCAGCTTGTGGCTAATATAGATACTGGGATTGTGCAACCAAAATTGCAGGGGTCCAACGTCAATCGCCCGCCTGTGGGTCCTAGGAACTTTTTCTGAAATTTTTGGGACTTCTTCATCGCCAGGGAGCAAGCACATCAGCACCCCACCAACCCGTTCACTTGCGCTTTACTCATAGTCATTTTCACCTACGCATTCCTCAGTACTCAACAATACCGACTATCACGATGGCTGAGACAGGGGCCACTAGCGTCACGCCAGACGAGCGTTGCGCCATCGGTATTACCTTCGGCAACTCGTACAGTTCTATCGCATGCACTGTTGACGACAACGCCGTTGTGATTGCCAACGAGGATGGTGACCGTCAAATTCCCACCATCCTCTCGTATGTGGATGGCGAAGAGTACACGGGCAACCAGGCCAAGGCTTTCCTTGTCCGCAACGCCAATAACACCGTCACTTCCTTCAGAGACTTCTTGGGCCAAGAGTAGGTTCTTCCGTTGTATACCTGTCGAACTGCACCCTGACTTGAAGCATAGGTTTAAATCTATCGACCCGACTCACTGCCATGCTGCTGCACACCCCAAAGATGTAGACGGCGGCGTCTCCTTCACGATTCAGGACAATGTCGAAGGCGAGCCTTCTACCGTCTCCGTCTCCGAGATCTCCACCCGATACCTGCGACGTCTCATCACGTCTGCTTCAGACTACCTTGGAAAGAAGGTCACATCGGCAGTTTTGACCGTGCCCACCAACTTCAGCGAGAAGCAACGCGAAGCCCTGATCAAGGCTACCACGGCTGCAGGCATCGAAGTTCTGCAACTGATTAACGAGCCCACTGCCGCCGTCTTGGCCTATGATGCCCGGCCAGAAGCCGTAGTCGAGGACAAGACGATTGTGGTCGCTGACCTTGGTGGAAGCCGGTCTGACGTCGCCGTCGTTGCTTCAAGAGGAGGGCTGTACACGATACTTGCCACTGCTCACGATTACGAGTTCGGTGGTGCTTCTTTGGACAAGGTGCTGATGGACCACTTTGCCAAGGAGTTCATGAAGAAGAACAAGGATGTCGATCCCCGAGAGAACGCACGAAGCTTGGCCAAGCTGAAGGCCGAGTCAGAAGCTGCCAAGAAGGCCCTGAGCATAGGAACCAACGCCTCGTTCAGTGTTGAGAGCTTAGCAGAGGGCATCGACTTCCAGTCCACCATCAACAGATTAAGATATGAGACCATTGCACGGAAAGTGTTCGATGGCTTCAACCGCTTGGTTGAGGGCGTTATCAAGAAGGCTGGTTTGGACGTTCTGGACATTGACGAAGTCATTCTCAGTGGTGGTACTGCGCACACGCCCAGAATCGCATCCAACTTCCGATCGATATTCCCGGCGACTACCGCGATCCAGGCCCCGTCTACCAACCCCAACGCTGTCAACCCTTCGGAACTTTTGGCTCGAGGCGCTGCCCTGCAGGCATCGCTCATTCAGGAGTATGAGACCAATGATATTGAGCAGTCGACACACCCTGCCGTCACTACTGTTCCTCACATCACCAACGCTATTGGCGTTGTCTCGTTAGGCGACGACGGTGAAGATATCTTCACCCCCGTCATCGCCCCCGAGACCGCAGTCCCCGTTCGCCGGACCGTTCACGTCGCAACCCCCAAGGAGGGCGGTGATGTATTGGTGAAGATTGTCGAGGGCAACACACACATCAAGGTCACGAAGCCGGAGGCCAAGCCCAAGGAGAACGGGACCAAGGATGACGATGAGGATGACAGCGATGATGATGACTCAGAGGAGGAAGAAGAGGAGACCCGCGAGAAGGTTTGGAAAATCGGTGCCACCCTCGGCGAAGCCGCAGTACGAGGCGTCAAGAAGGGCAGCAAGGTCGAAGTCACGATTAATGTTGCTGGAGATCTGGGTGTCACTATTACTTCTAGAGAGGTAGGTGGCAAGGGTGGCATCCGAGGAGTTGTGAAGGCGCCATAGACATCTCTCTACTTGGCGTATTAGATAAATAGACCGGTACCAATGTGGCATCGATGCTTTGCGGGCATGATAGAGCAAAGCATTTACGTCAGTGACGATGGGATGATGGTGTTCGTCTATAGTACACCCAAGGCTGGTTGGTTGTTTGGACTACATTCATCTGATGTTCTGCAGCCTATGCGAAAATGAATATGTCCGTTGCCAACGAGTGGATTCCAGGGACACAAGTGACTCCGCTGAGGACGTGGTCATTTAAGCATGTATTGCATTTTCTTGTCTATCGTCTGGACAGAGGGAAATAGCCTGCATGCCATAGTGTTCGGCGTGTAGTAAATGAATGTTCATCGTATCAGTCTTATTGCTAAAACCAGTAAACGTTCACTCCCTCAAACGCTGACCACCGCAGCAAACTTGGTGAAGATCCGTTCCCATGATCGCTGCCGCCCACTGATTGTAAGAAAAGTAGTGTTTACTCATTCACCAACACACCTCTTCACCAGGGAAGCTTCATGGGGGTGGACAGCCCTTTGCCGAGGACCGGCTCCGCTGTACCAATATCACCTATCGAGTGGCATTCATGTCAGTCTACGCCGTCATCCGGCAGCAAAAATTTGGATGTTTGGATTCCTTACGTGGACCTCGCGGAGCCCAATACTCGCCCGACTTGCTCATATCAAGCGTCTCCGCCCACTTGATCATACTCTCGGCCGCCTCGTCGGGGGTCACAGCTATACACAGCCGTCAGTCTACTTATTCGTCGGCAGCAAATTTTATTTCTCAAAGTGGAGAGGGAAAAGAGCCACTCACCACCTCCGTTATCCCAATACTTATCAAACCCGACCCCCTTGGTCATCTCCGTCCTCATGAACCCCGGATGCACCACACTCACCACCACACCCGCGTCCTTCAAATCCAGACTCAACAGCTTCCCCACCATGTTCAGCGCCGCCTTGCTAGCATGGTGGGCATAGTTCCCGCCTCCCTCGCTTTCGTGCCTCAGGGTGATGCTCCCGGACTCGCTTGAGACGAGGATTACCTTTGATCCAGAGGAGAGCAGTTTGGAGTGGAAGAGCTGGTGCACGATGAAGACGGGCGCGATGGAGCTCGTCGTGTACATGGTTAGTTCTTCGGTCCAGTTGGGGCCTTCGGAGGGGTTGGCGCTAAAGGATTCGGTTGTGAAGCGGCCGGCGCTTATGATCTGGGTCACAGTTAATATGTGCCTTGTCTGAAGCATATTGGGAAGAAGTATGAATGCAGGGATAAAGCAATATAGTGATGGACAGACGGACTCACCACGAGGTCGAAGGGCTTCTGGCCTTGAAGCTGCTTGGTGAGTTCCTCGCCCACGTTCGGCTTCGTCAATTCGACCTTGAATAGCCACTTGACGCTGTCTGGGAACCCGTCGGGTCCAGACTCGGATCGGGTCGTTGCGTACACCGAATTCGAGGAATCCGAGGCGTATTGCTTCACCAAAGACGCCCCGAAGCCTCGGGTTGCGCCTACGATGAGTACGGAGACCATGATGGATTTCGGGATCTTTTGTTTTCACAATTGGGACTTGAATATGATAATACTGGGTTTCTGTTCAAGGTTCTTAAGACCTTTAAGTAAGTGGGAGCGTTGTTTGCTGTGTTGGGGTGTGAGCACGTAATCTGTAATCGCTGGCGGTGACGCTGACGATAAGTAGTGGGTAGTGGGGAAGGAAGACGTTGGGGAAAGCTACACATAAACACGGGTTCTGTAAAATACATTCCGCCGAGGGTACTGGCAAACACAGATCACATCCCTTTAGTTATCTGGCTCTACAAGTAAATCCATATTCTCATCATATTTGCAATTTGATCAAGTCGTTGAAATTACGTGAGACGCAGTGGTTGGGGAAATATATCCAGTGACATGGAATTGCCGAAAGCACAAGCCCAGAGATGCGAACCCAGCTGCTATCTGCATCGAGTTCAGGATGTTCTTCCTAATTTAGATCCGCCCGACTTGAACTCTGATTCAGTTGATGACATCAAGTCTTGATCCATCTAACTCGCTTGAATACCATCAATGTTGAGGCGACTCCCACTTGCAGCCAAGATCCAAAAGTCTGGGGACCACCCCGTTTACAGGGCACTACAACCGCCACTAAGCTATTTCTCATGAATATAAGCGATTTTGCAAATGCTACAACGCTTAGTGTATAGAGATCAGTATCTTGTGTGCTAACTGCTGGCCTTTTTAACCGCGCGAATGTTACGATTCTAGCCAACCTAGACCCGTCCGACGGCAGGCCAGAAGATCCACAGGAAAGAAGTGATGCAGTCATTGGACCGAAGAGAGAAGGACCCGGAGGCCACGTAAGAGAATTCACCGGAAACGGGTATTTGATCACAAATTATTGGTGATCAGTTATTAGAATCACTACCACAGGAACATGGAGTGATCCAGTGGATTAGTGAGAGAGGGAATGGATATGGAAGGGACGAGATCCTCCAGCATTTCATAATTAGACAGTCCCTATTTCAGTGATCAACCTAAGCATTGATCTAAACCATTGGTAAGGCGCTATCAGGCCTTAACGATTATCTTCAGTTATCCATTGTCAATCTGATTCCATACGCACCTTGACGATCAATCAAGACTTCTTAGTGGTTTAGCAGCTATTCCATTTAGAGATTCGTCACAGTGAAGCCGGCGTTCTAGTGTAGTAATCAGCAGCTTCATCAGGCCGCCCTGCACTACCGCCACGCATTTTATAGCATAGCCTGAAACCCTTTAATATCGAGCTTATTATTTTTCATCCTAGATAGTTCAGGGTATTCTCTACCAATTATCTCCTTAGCTAGGTCTATATATACTTAATAGGGTTAAGATCGAGGCTATAAGCTAGCTACTCGATTATAGAAATAGCCTTACGACTAAACCGCTTTATGGCTTGCGCCGAGAGGTATATTTTCGCGTTATCCTACTGAAGCCTAAAGGCAATGACATATAGTAGATTTACCAATATCTAAATCTAGACTATTTATGATCTTCTTCTAGGCCTAGCTCCTATAAGTTTTATATAATTAAAAAAGGAAACGCTTACTGCGGTATGTTAACAGGAGGACGACCGCTACAGGCTAGCGAATCGAAAGTACAGTAATGCCTCTAGCGTTGAAGTATTTTAGTAATAATAGATGGTAGATGCTGCAATCCGACGCGACAGTACGTCAACTTCGTCCTAGCTTCAAAGTAGTAACCAAAGCCAAGTCAGAACCTTTTGATGGCCTGTCATTAGATCTGTGACAATTCGGCCCAATTCAAGTCCATTTTAATACCTTATGGGAAGATGTAGGTGTGGGGTAGTCGCAGAGGGTTGCGCGGATTTGACTTTCCCATCCGACGCCCTATGGTATGCATACTAAATTCGCCCTTCGCAAGTCTGGAGCATCGGTCGACACAGTTGCCCCGTTTCTCCGCGATGAGCTGTATCCCGTTCCCGCTCGACTCCCGTGGCTAGGTAAGTGGATGACAAAATAAAAGACGGAACAAAAAGGGGAGGGGATGATGTGGGATGACCCAACGTCCCAGTACAGTGAACTGACACGACGAAATTCTCTTATCTGGTATTCCACCTGGGTGGGCCGTTACTTTGTGGTTCATCTGGGGCTACCGCAAGATCATGAAGAACTGCTCTAGCAACGCTTGGCTCACTTCCGAGAGCGTTGAAGCTATGAGACGGTATATGTTCGTATCTGACATGCATAAGATCGGCCTTCATGCCTGTTACATCATCTGGATGGGGGAGGGGTCGGACAGAACACCAGGACGGATTATCGGATGATACGCAGTAGCCGCTCGAAGTACTCATCATGACATTCCAGTTCTATATCCCCATGTGGAAGCTGGAGGCGGTGTCATTACTGATAAGTACAAGGCAGTGTATCATGCCACTACAAGCTGCCGCCTAATAAGGACTAATTTGAGATGCGAAGGGTGATTCGGGACAGCATACCGAATGGTTTGCGCGACCGCGTGCTTGTTGACAATGACAAATTCGACTTGTTTACTTCGAAGGCCAATAAATGGCGAAGCAAGCACCGAAGTAAGGACAAAAAGGTACTTGGAGGGGGAGACTTCGAAGTTGGCGGAGGGAACCCTTAGAACTATGTGTTAGAGTCAAGGACTGTATGCTACTCAAGGCTGCGAACGTATTGGATTGCGTTCGCTGAGGCGTTTTTATCAAAATCTGCAGACAATTGCGCAATATTGTCGAGTCTACTTCTCCCAGACTTTCAATCTAATTCTAACACTTGTCCTATCTTGCTTGATTTCCCACTTACATAATATATAGACGTAGGTGGGTGTAAGTTAAGTTAGCTCAAGACAGAATTGTACCCTGACAGTGCCGGCAAGGTCCCCTTGCGCCATATATATAAGAACGTTCCTCTCCCAGAGCTGGCAACAAATCTATGCAGGTCCAACCATCCTCAAGTCTGTGAGATCGTTATCCCATCTCTTTCAACATGCGCATCTCGGTCATTCTAGCCCTCTTCCTGGCGGCCATCGCTAGGACTCGCCCTCAGTCGCCTGGCTCTGTCTCTACTCCTGTCCCTAACGGAGCAAAAGACTTTGATACTCCTTGAAGAGAGAAAATTGACAAAGTCGTTGCTGTAATTCAGAGAGTTGTTCATGTTGGTTACCGTACATCGAAGCAACATTGCTAACGCATCACCCCTTGCTTACAGGATGAGTTGCTTCACACACAGGCCAGGCACTCCACACATAACCATGCAGCGCACAAGTCCCGCAATCGCCTTGAGCCCTAAAAATGCTTTCAGAAACCCGTACCCTATCCCCTCCTCCCCTGATATGAGGAGACAAATATACTTATCCAAACCAACAAGGAGCTCTCTGGTCACTTACGGCTTACTTTTGCTCAGAAGACGCCGGCGACTGCCTGATTGATACCTTCGCAATGTTGGAAAGGGTTTTTGCTGAAAGGCTCATTTCGTACACCGGTTGATAATAGCCGCGCTGGAGCGTAGGTACTATGCGTGGTTCTCAGAAGGCGTAGATGGAGCTGAATAGCTAGCTTCTGAGTTTGGATCAATATTGGGGAGGGTGCCACAGAAGTCAAAGATAGTCATCCAGTATCGTACCATGGCTATGGGCTCAAGAACGAAGCTATCCCGATATCAGCAACAGTGTTTCTTACTTTCACGTCTGAATTGTGATACTTAATGCAAGGAAAAAGTATCGTATCATCTGCCTTGCTTTCCTGTGGCATCTGTTATCATAACACAGGTCGTCAAGATTCCTTGATGAAAGTACTTGTGTGTCCAAAAGAGTGTAGTGCCGAAGTGAATGTTGCAACACCATAAAGTCACGCTGCCTTTTGCATTCACATGAAAATCACTTGGCACCAACGACTTAAGAAGTGCAAACCTAGGCCTTGACAAGTTATGCTATCTAATCAGAAGCCTGGGGTCTGCCCTCTCCCTATATTAAAATTCCCATCCTTACCTGCCCACATCTTGCCTACGCATCTTCTTCCCATTTCGGTTCTCACTCATGCTTAACCTACACCCGTAAACCCTTGGTCGCAGATGAGCTGAATTGGGAAACCACTGGACACCCAAACAACCAAAACATTTCTTGTCCTTGACCCAAGGCTGTCAAAGTGAAGGCGCGTTCCCAACCAATCACCAATCACCGATTGCGTTACCAACTAACCTCCCAATCCCCAAATCCCTTGCCTCACCACCCTCCTGGGCCTCAACAGCACCGCCCTCGCCAGTATCGACTGGACCACAGCCGGCTCCCCGACGGTAACCTGGCACCGCAATATGCCCACGACCCGCAACCCCTTCTTTTCTTATTCCTACTGCATGGAACCGGACTTCTGGGAGTGAAGTGGCCTTTCTCTTCATTTGCCTTGCTTTATGTGTTCCATCAGACAAAAGGATGTATCTATGGGCGCTGAATGAAAGCACTGAGATATGCACTTGTGATAACTTGTCACATATCGACCTTGGTATCATGATCGCTGGATCGATCAGTACTACATGAAGCGGCACAACGTATTCATTTTTCGCACAGACATCTATTTCCATAGCCTATTCATTGTTCAACATATTCACGGTAGTATGCTCTTGGCAGGGCTTGTGATCCAGCACCTTACTGACCTAGCCTTTACTTACTACGTCCAGGTCATTCCACCTTCATATAGAAACTTTCAATATGCCTAGTACCGCATCAAAATAGCACTTCCGATGGTAATATTCTCACCGTCGAGGAGATTCCTATCTGCCGCGAATCCCTAAGTGAGAGGGTATAGCAACTATAATTCAACCTGACTTTGTCCATTTGCCTAGACATGAGGCAGACAGACAGACGAACCTCTATATGCGCTTGTCTCTAAGCATTGGTTGGACTTGGGCACCGAGATCATGCCACGATCAATTCTTGATTCACTTCATTTGTTGCTTTTGCGTATTGAGTTCGGCGACCGGTTTGCCTTTTCTCCCTAAAGCAACCACCTAGCTCCATCTCCAGCTTCATGACTATCGACGCCAAGCTATGGGGCAAACGCAATTAGTAAACCGAAATTGGCCTCACTTCAATATCCCGATCCGACATTGGCACTCTTCTCCAACAACCAAACATGGCGGGCAGTACAACTCAAACATTAAACTCCTAGTGAGCACGAACCTCGTCCAGAGTAAAAGTATCCGCATCACGGGAAGAAACCGCAGCGAACACCACCATGAACCCCACAATTCGACACCCTGGAGTCCATCGAACCGGACGAATTGGAAAGAATCTTCACCAGCACTATCGAGTTCTTCTGCAACGACAGCGGCGGTTTGGCGGACTTCAACTTGGTATTAGTCGGGTTCTCGATGGACCTTGAACTACGCGCCCTAGTGCAATCCAGTACCCGCCTCCTACAAGACCTCGCCGGCGACGTGTTGGGGTTAAATTATGAGCCCGGATTGCGGGGTAATCTCGAGGCGATTGGGTTCGAGGGTGGGAGCCGGTCGAGTCGGCACAGTCCGGGAAACGGCACCGTCCGTATTTCGGCGCTGTTGATTAAATTTCCTGGCCTCAGCCTGCCCTTATCGGAGTCAGGAGAGAAGGAGAAATAGGCCGCTATAGTGCAGGATATCAAACAGACCCGGCATGAGAGACAGCCGAGTTACCAGCCGGATGGGGGCCAGAAGAGCGTGCAGCAGAGCTGTGGTACAGCGGGAAGCCTAAACCAAGAGCTGTTCCCCTAAAGCGCGAGCGTACATCTTGACGGGACTACTAAGCCGGACATGTTCACTCCGTAGCCACTCTTGGACCTCTTCGAGCAGTAGGATCCCATTGTGGTCGGGATTAAAGGTAACGGTCGGTACGGCTGGGTCTGTCTGCCCAATCTCGGCGGCCTCAAGGGTTCGTTGGGGACGTAGATTGGCGAGAGTACCATGGTTGGGGTATTTGGAAGACTGCGCGGGACTTTGATTTCTCGGTCATGCCGGCACGTACGACTGAGAAGATGATGGCAAATAGGAGGACGGAAACAGACGCCAAGACCGAGGGCACGCATCTTGAAAGGGCTCAGAAGCGAGTCCGCAGGGAAGATGATATTGGCAACCCATTGCTCGACTATGAGCTGTAGCCATAGTCGTAAGCCGGCACACACGTAGTCCAATTGACCGTGAGTATATTTAGAGGCTCTGCCACAGCTGTCGCAGTTCCACGCTTGTTGACGAAAATCTGGAAAATTAGCATGACGAAGAGATAAACATCATGGACTTCAACCCCCAGAACCAAGAGGATGCAAGAACATACCAGCTCATTGCCACAGCCTTCCTAACTGCAAAGACCATGAGAGCACGCATTTATATGGCCATGCTAATCCTTAACAATATGATACAGTTAATACGAACATGGTCAATTTACACCAACGCCTCCTCATCTGGATCCCCCAGTACAATTAGTAAGTCCACTGAGATGCCTTTTCATGCGTGCCACATGTCCCCGTCTTTAGAAACTTCCCTATCGTCTCCCCAATCCGGAGTTAGTGGTAGTCGACTTCTTCCTCAAACTGGCCGAACTGCTCCAATGGCCAGCCGACTTGCGTAGCCGGTTGCCGAGACTGAGCTTAGCAGCGCTCAGCGGCGGCTGACTATCGAAATCCAGCGGTCTGCCCTGCCCGTCGGCGGCCGGGATTGGCGATTCGGTCGTGATGGTCTCCCAGTCGTTCTTATCGACTGATCCGCTGTTAACATGTGAACCGTCCTTGTCCTCTTGATCGATCGGTGGCCCGCGTATCCTGCCCTGGCGCAGGGCTCCCATCATGGCCGCCCATGTTTCCACCGTGCCATTGTAGGCCTGCTCGACACAATTGCACTCATCGCCACCGGGACACTCCGTTTCGCCCATTCCGTGCCACTCAGCCAGGCAAGCGTCGTGGAAAGTACAGCCACAGCCAAGACATGTCACGTATTGCGCGTCGATAGGCTCGCAGCAGTATACACATAGAAGCTGCATTTGCATTCGCTTGCAGCGGTCACAGTTCCCTACTGCTCCACCAAGCTTGGTAATTGCATGTGACGATCGGATAGGATCGAGGTGCGTTTCATGGACATGGCAGATACCTGTAACATCCAGGCCGCGCTCCGAGGCCATGAGACTTTGCAGCTCCTCTTTCTTACCCAATGGCATAGGTGAGTTGGCCCCGTGATGTGTAAGAGTCGTATGACTGTGGTTGTCGTTGCTGGGGTAAGACGCGTCAAACCCATCGTCGCTAAGACTGCAGAAGTATGGCTCAGGCTGCTGCGCTGTAAGCTCCGCCTTCAGCATGTTGAACTTTAAGATCTCTAGGCGAGCAAGGGGTTGCTTCCACATTTGCAGCATATCGGCGTACGCATAACGGTAGTTTGAGTACGCCAGATTGCGACTTGAATCAAGCAACGGTGTTGTAAGCCATCCATCATCATCAAATATGCCCTGATCCTCCACCTCAACGGAAATATCGTAGCACGTGAGACTCAACGACTCATTCTTCAGCAATTCATCATCGGAATACGAGTTGCGAGCGGTGGTTGCAGGCTCAGAGGTAGGTCCTAGAACCGTCGAACCTCCCCACGTGATGTTAGACGGGTTGAGGTTGGCGAGGAAGTTTTCTCCAGGGCTTGGGCGCTTTCGGCTCGGCGGTGATGAAGAAGCTGTGCTAACAAAGGGTCTAGGAAAGTTAGCGGCGAAACCCGCTGTCAGTGTGGTATTAGCACGACGGAAAGGTCGAGGTTCTGGAGATGTGGAAAGACTCTGAGTAGTGTCGGCCTCTGACAGATTGTCGTAAGGTGTTCTCGTCGGGGGCGTCTCTCCACACGAATAAGAATTCGACGCCGGATCACCAGGCCAAACCGCCCCCTCCGATCCATATGAACCTGAAACTTGGAGTGGCGTATTCGCAGTCTTCGGAGTCGAGACTCCGGAAGCGGCCTGGCTCTTCGCAGTGTAGTTGGTGCTTTGCCATATTGGTGCATCAGGCGGCAAGTAGTCCAACGAAAACGCCGGCGCCTTCATAGGGAGTGGCGTCTCTGGCAGTGTGAGGTTCGACTCTGCGTAGGCCACACTGTCTTCGGTGAAAGCTTCGCTGAAGATGCATGACAGCATTGCGAGCATTTGTACATCAGCCATCTTCTCAAAATAGTCAAAAAGCTCGCTGATGTAGTCTTTTGCGAGGGGGTGTAGACCCCATTTGACCCTTCCTAAGAGGGCCGGGTTGTTCGAATCGCCGCCACTGGTTTCACCACTCCGGAAACGAGAAACCACGTCCTTAGCAATGATCAGAATGGAGTTTTTCCTCTGGTCTTTCTCCAGCAACTCGAGCGGAATATTCTTCCTAAGGAGAAGCGCAGCGTATTTCCAGACATGTGTCAAGTCAATCCGACCATGCTTTTCTGCCACCTGAGCATTATGCTCACAAACGTAGGCGCCGTCGCCGAATATGGCATACTCTTGAGCAAGTTCCCGTTTGGAAGGTAAGATGTCAGACAGATCGTGGATAGACACGATATTCTTGGGTTTGGATACCAACTTCCGCCTGCTCGTGCCAGTTCCGGTACCAGTGCCGGTGCCAGTATCAACGCCTGTGCCCCCGCCACTAGAGCGCAAGGAATAGCTTCCACTAAAAGCTTTCCTGAATCTCCGCCCGGGGAGATACCACATGTTGACCTTGTGCATATATATGTTCTCGGAGTCGCTTGAACTCGAGGAAGAGTCATCAGCGTCGTCTGAATCGGAGTGGTCATCAGCCATAGACATATCATCCAAGTTTCTCTGTCTGGGAGGAGGCGAATCCTGTTGAAGCCTACCAAAACCCGCAAATGTGGGTTCGCCCTTTGGCCGCTCCTTGAATGTGTCTGTTGGCGCGAAAAGCAGAGCCCGAGCCTTCTCCTCGGGAGAAGGAAAGAAGCACACCAGTCTCCCGTCGTTGGACCAACGAGCTCCGCACAGTCGAGGGATTGGTGGTATCGGCTGCCGATTAGCAGGCGCAAGAGTGGCATCGAACTCAACACTGGCAGTCAGCTCTTGAGACATACTCGCTGAGCCGCCAGTCGGAATGTCGTTATCCTCATCTTCACTAGAACTGTCGTCGGCAAGCGCTTCGATGTCATCATCTAGATCGCGGACATTCTTAAAGAAGGATTGGCTCGTCGTTAGGTCGGTCTCTCCGAGCAGATAGCTGAAAGCCACTTCCAAGCAATTCTGCTTCTTCTTGGCAAATTGGGTTGCAAGTAAGTTCACATCTTGATCGAGCTGCTTGTAAGTTGGATCAGGCATCAAAGCTGTCTTCTCAATGAAGAAGCTCGGAGCTCTGGACCTTGGATAGCTGGTCGGAATGTCGACTTTGACCTTGATGTAGATTGTGTCGCCATTAGTACCCCAAGGGCCCATCAAAGACGCATCAAGGGTGAGAGCATTCATGTCAACATTTTCCCAGTGCACGTTAGGTAGCTGTTGATTGACGCGAATGATCTCGTCTTGCAGAGTCTCAGGCTCGCCCCAGTGATCATCATGATAGCTTGAGCTAAACATCACCGAGTCTTTGGACTCCCTTCTCTGCTGAGGCTCCGCAGTTGTAGTCTTCCTCTTGCTCAAAGTGATTCCCTTCATCCAGCCGAGTTGATCCGTAATTCCGTCACCATGCTTGCCGGCAGTAGACTTTGCCTTCATAGATGGGCCTCTCCAGGTCGATATAGCGCCTGGTCGATAGTGCGAAGACATGGACTGCATTCCCGATGTGAGAGCGCTGCGTCGATGTGCAATGCCACCGCTGCCAGGGCGGGGGTCACTCATAGTGGCCGATTTTCTCTCCCGGGCCCAGTGGTCGTCGACGGAGCGATAGGTCTTGTAAGCCGCGCCCTTTCTCGTGAGATTAAGCTTCTTTCTGGCAGGACTGCCCTTGACGTAGCCCACATTTTCGAGCGCAGATGAATCTACTCGATGGAGCCGTAACTCATTGTCTTCACCCCACGACACGAGCTGAAAATCTCTCTTGTCAATTCCGTCTTCGGAAACGCCACCCCGACTTCGCCACAGAAATTCCTTGACCTTGTGGTTGCCGTGACCCGGAAACATGGCGACAGGGGCTACGTTTCCGTCTTGAGGCTGATTAGCGTCTCTTCGTGTATCGTACAAGTAAAGATGGCCAGGATCATTCTGAGGCATGGCAAGGAGTCCCCAACCGAATGGAGTGTGCCGCGCGCGCCATACTGGAAAGTCTGTTCGGATTATTCGTTGCGGCTCATCAGAAACCGCGTAGTCCCAGAGTTTGATTGTCTTGTCCAACGAACATGTAACGACGCTAGTTGGCTCGGTGCGATTCCAATCAAGACCATAGATCTTGGAAGTATGGGCGTTGATGGACTTCAGAGGTTTTGACACCTTCCTTTCGTCCCAGATATGTAGCCAGCGATCATGGGATGACGCAATAATGAATGGATCCTGGCGATTGTACTTAACCTGGGTAGCACCAGCGAACCAGTCACAGAAGGTCAAAACAGGCTGTCGAGGCTTCCTCAGGTCCCAACTATGTACAAAGCCATCGACGGCACAGGTAGCGAGGATGTCTGGATGATGAGCCGAGAAATTGACGTCTGTGATGGCCCTGCTATGGCCATGTAGAGAGTGCTCAATGGCGCCATTGGCAGAATCCTCCCTTTTATTAAGATTCCAGATGAGACATCGGTGGTTTGCGGTCGAGGCCACCCAGTAATCGCGAGCCGCAAACGGCGACCACTGAACATCCACTACCAGCCATGGCAAACCATGGCTGCTCAGTCTGCGAGGGGTGCTGTAAGGCGAATCCAGGTCAATGATTGCCAGTCCATCGGGTCTCCAGTAATGGTTAGCAACATGCCAATAAAGTCAGAGTAAGAGAGGAAAACATACGATGCAAGAGCCACATCACGGCCAGATGGAGATATCGTAGCCGAGCCCACAAGCCCGTCCACGTGGATGGTGACATCCGCGTCGAAGGTTTCGCTGTCGCACGCAGAATTGATGGTCTTGCCCTTCTTCGCCTGATCGAGCATGGAAGGCATTTTGGTCTGCCCTGGACCCTATACAGGGTACAGCTTGATCAGCCAGATTGTGAAACAGCTTCCATGAGCGGCGTTTGTGTGTTGAGTGTTTCATGCGATTTCTCATAACTACAGCGCCGCTGCTTGAGTAGTCTTGTCTGTCATCCAAGCCCAGCCGCAGCTCGCCAGCCGAATTTATTGGAAGGCGCACATGGATGGCAGGATCGAATCCGCAATTATCTTTGGAGATGGGATCATCGCCGAGAAGTCATGTATACGCTTTGATAAGTTGTTAAGAAAGGTGTAAGAAATGAATACATGAGAATTTCTCGTCAAAGTTGATGGATCTATCACAAGTTGAACTTGAGATGCAATCACCCGAGAGAGCCTCTAGACTTGACTGGCTTGATGAAAGGCCTGTGCGTCAAGCGAACCTGCGGCAGCTTGCACAGCAGAAGTACCCTTCCTCGCTAACTCCGTGCAGCGGTACATGTACCCCACCCAACCTAGAGGGGTAATTCACCTTCTAAGCCAGGAAGCCCAGTAACACAGCCACGGGAGATACCGTCGTCGTTATCGACAACCAACCAGCAGCCAGTGAGTCCATTTACATTCTCCATGTTGATGCCGAGGACTGTCTTCTATCGTGGACCGCAGACTTTTAGTTCTCAGATATTCTATTGCTTTGTCCTCTTGAATTCTGTTCTCCTTGCAAAATCGTAAACTCCTCGTCAAGAGTCGAAAGCCCATAAAGTCCTCATACACCTCAGGCTTTCCCCAATATCCCCTCAATCCTGTTTTGCCCATTTCGAAGTTGAATCAACGACCCCACCAACCATCGTCTCTCAGTCTTGAGGGAACCCAAGTCAAGAACTTCAGATCAGCTGCTTCCTTGAACTTCATCACTTCCCAAGGTGGTCGTCTCTTCCCTAGCCGAGCTTCGTAAGCAAAAAACCATTCACCTCAAGCTTGGCTCGCACTCCACGACAAAACACGATGGCGTTGCCCAAAAGGATTGTGAAGGAGACGGAGCGTCTTATGACGGAACCGTAAGTCGATGAGCACTTGACCGGTCGATTTCTGCGCCACTTTGCAAAGACTGTGATTCTAACCTGGCTATCTCTCCACAGCGTTCCCGGTATTAGTGCCGTACCCCACGAGGATAACCTGCGATACTTCGACGTTGAGATTCACGGCCCTAGTGGTTCGCCGTATGAGGGTGAGTCAGTTTGGCTGCCCACAACTCCACGCCCACTGCTAACACCCAGACTAGGCGGCGTCTTCAAACTCGAGCTCTTCCTGACGGACGACTACCCGATGGTCCCCCCGAAAATCCGCTTCCTTACCAAGATCTACCACCCTAACGTCGACAAGCTTGGTCGCATTTGCCTTGATGTCCTGAAGAGTAAGACAGTGTTCTTGCTACTTGGTACACATTGGTATACTCAGCTAGCTAACCCGGCTTTCAGACAACTGGTCTCCAGCTCTTCAGATCCGAACAATCCTGCTCTCGATCCAGGCACTATTAGGCGCTCCCAATCCCGACGACCCGCTTGCTGCCGACGTTGCAAAGAGCTGGAAAGAAGACGAGAACAAGGCTATCGCCACGGCCAAGGAGTGGACCAAGAACTTCGCTACGCCCAAATCTTAGATGGATACGGTGCTAGGATAAGTCAGCAGCAGCAGCATGATGGAACAGCATTTCGAGAGGTCTGCCGATCTGGTAGTATCGGCATACCGTAGGTTATGGACCTCAATAGGGGACATAATGACTGATGGACTCAAAGGGGAAATCGACAGACGTGGACGTCTTACAAATCACCGAGTGCATGTCTGCTTGTTGCGAGGGCTTACTAGAGGTCAATGGTTGTGTTTTTTCCCCGTGGCCTTGTCGGGTTTCTGCATGGATTCGTCGCAGGTTGACAGCTGTAGAGACACGGTGCGATGATGGCATATCATACCAAAATTGGGCAGCTTCGGCAGCTGTTCTTGCTTGCAGATCACCAATGAGACGGGCCAAAAATTTGCCTGTTGCTCTGGTACACAAACACTGGTGATCGTTTGAGAATATTCGGCCTTGAAGTCCACATGAAGAGACAGACCCTTGACGAACAGCTTGACAAAAAACTACACATCAAAAGTCAACTGCCTTTGTTAAAGACCACAACACTTTTAGGGGCAGGATATACGCCTTATATACTCTCTGAGTTCAATCCTACATCATCACCTTGTTGGGTATACTACAACTTAGCTCCATCAAGAAATCTCACGTCTCTCCGAAAACAAACACCCCCTTACCCTTCCTAAACCCCTCCAGCGTGCCTTGCACCGCCTCCCTCAGTGTTCCCTCTTTCGTCTCCCAACTCCACGGCACATCCACCGTCGGCGTATCCTTGAACTTTCCCTCCCTCATAAACTCCAGTATCTCATTCACGGTCCTCTCCTTGCCCTCCTTGTCCCCATCCGCCCACCGACTCAACCAAAACCCCACAAACCTTATATCTTTGAAAATCAACAACCCCGTGGGCAAAGACACCGGCTGCCTCGCCATCCCCCCATAAGTGACCAACGTACCCCCCGAACCGAGCGTTTTAGCCATCGTTTGCGCCGATTTGCCTCCGACACAGTTCATACCCAACCTGATCCCCTCGCTGCCCGTCCACTCCTTCACCATATCCCGAAATTCCCTGCTCAAGAATTCTTCCTCAGTGACTACTTGCGTAGCTCCCAAATCCTTCAGCTCATCCTTGAGTTTCTGCGTCTCCTCGGCGCTTTCACGAGACCGAATCACATTGATACTCTTATACCCCCACAACCTCCCCAATTGCACCGCCGCCCGCCCCACCCCCGAATTCGCCCCATTCTGCACAAACCAGTCTCCTTCCCGCAACGCAGGCTGCGCATAATCGCGCAACATGCGGTACGCGGAGCAAGGGTTCACGGCGACGGTGCCCGCCTGCGTCGGGCTTAACCCTTCCCTCTCGACCCGCAAAACAGTATCCGCACCGGCGACGGCATGGGTGCGCCAGGTGCCGAAGCCGGTTTTGGTGGGGATGACCCAGTCGCCTTTCTTGAGCGGACTACTCGAAGGGAGGGAGGACGTGGAGATGATTTCGAAAACGCCCTCGTTGCCCGGGATGACGGACGGCTCGGAAGTCCCTATCAAGGGCGAAAAGGAAGGTTTCACGCCGTAGGTGCCTTGGATGGTGTTTACGTCGGCAGGATTGATGGGTGCGGCCAGGGTACGTAGGAGGAGAGAGGAGGAGGGGAGGGTGGGCGAGATGGAGTGAGTGTGAAGTCTTGAAAAAGGGTGGTCGTTAGCTTGACACTTTGTGACGATACGTTTCTTTCAAGGGTTTGTGTTCTATCTTACTTGAGGACATCGCTCGGCTCGCCGTATCTACTGAAGACCAAGGATTTGGCTTGCGTGTAGCCGTACGGTCCTGACTTGTGACGAACGGCCATTAGTGGAGTTGCGAGCTTTGCGGTCTGCCATTGTGGTGCTCGAATTGATGCCCTATATAACGAGTCTGCAGTGGATCGTGCCTTGAGAGGCCGTAGTGCAGCCATCTTGAACAAATATCAGCGTTTGTTGCGTTGTGACTTTGACTTCGTCGAATGAAACCTGCCGTACAATTGACCGAAGCTCAAGCTGTAGCTATTATCGGCGGGAGCTCGGCAATGACGTTGGAGCTCCACCGGGCTCTGGCGGGCGAATGATATGGGAGTCTAGAAGCTCTCCGGCTCTCACCCCAGCGAAGCTATAATTGGTGCAGACTTAATAAGCATTGTTGGATTTACTGATGGCGAGTAAGTAGCGTTATCTCAACGCGCCAGTGAGTCTGTATACCTTAATGTGCCAAGAAGACGTTGGGAAAGTCAGAGCGGTGTTGCTGAGGCGCCGCCCTGTCATCATTGTCAATGACTAGGTTACTGTGGGTTGGAGCCACGATTGCCCTATCGAAGCATCTCATCAAGCCTTCATGGCCTTGTGGAAAGGTTCGCCACGTGTCAGTTCGAACGTTGGAATGGCAAGCAATATGCGATGATATATCCTTCGTCAGCCCATCACCATCATAGGCAAGCCGGCCACTATCAGTTGTACTCAATTCAAGGGCAGCTATAATATGGGTGCAAACATGAAATTTCCAAGCTCGCAATCTCATTTTGATGGTCGTCGTAGTAACCGTAGTAAAACGTAATAATACTAACAAAAGTAGAAAAATGATGCATTTCACCGTGCCTAAGAGATGCTCTATTTTGTCACAGACAATGTGTCATTTGCTGGCCCTCGGATCCCTTCTCGAATAATATTCCCAAATTTGCCTTTTTGCCCTCGTAAGCCGTCAAAGGCGTAGCGTTAGAATCTCCACCAAACCAAACTGGAGGGAAATTCACATCAGCTCTTCCAGATTTCTCCCTCTCATATTCAAGGTGTTGTGGGAAACTCGTCCCAAGTCCCTGCTTCGCGCCCTATTCTGAGCCTCCGAGACATCATAGGTGCCTTGTTCAAGAGCCTAGGTAGTCGCGTTTCCCCAATTTTTCCTGCTTGGGAGTACAAGAAGTGAAAGACATGTGAAACGCAAAATGCAATGAGGTGGAGTTGTACACAAGGGCGTAGAAGGCCGTACAGAAAGCTCGCAATAACTCAAAGGGGGTATGTTGATATAGCAGACATAAACTTGAAGATCAGCAGATCCTCCAAAAAGAACAGATTAAAACAAAACTAAGGAAAATTGGGGTTGTATGTCGATGAATGAGCTCGCGCAGGAGCCGGGTATCTAGATCTTCACCTCTCTTTCTCCAAACTCTTTTGTCCAAAATATTTGCTCCCCAAACTCGCTCCAGAGAAAATTGCCAAAAATCGATAACTGGCCCATGTGGAAAGGAGGCTTCGGCGGATAACGCAAAGTCTCGTAATAGTCGTGACTCGAGATTCGGAGGTTCGATGGAGACCATGTGTGGGTAGCCTGGTGTCCGCCCCTCGAAAATAGGGTATCCATTGATAAATGGCACGTGGATTATTTAATGTCCTTAAATATATCATCACCCATAGTGATATCTGGCTTATATTCCCAAGTGCTCAGCTCGGGGATCATGGGTGGTGGTGGGCCTGTTGGCTTCTTGAACTCCTCGAATTGGGTAAGATGCGTGCTGTGCCGTTTATTGGGAAGAGCACCGGGAGCAGTACTGGGGGCGGCAACGGGAGCATTCGATTTGTCGTTGGATCGTAAACGTCTAAACCATCCGCTGCCTCGTTTCGACTTTTTATCCTCGGCAATAGTGCTTGCCGTACGACTCGGGGGTCTGGACACGGCTTGGCCGCCTACAGAAGCTTGCTCGTCGTATGTGTTGTTTAGTAGAGTTCGGCTCAACAAACGTCGAAGACTGCCCCGACTTGAGTGCGTAGGGGAAGCTGGGACATCCTCAGCCGGACGCTTCAGTCCACCTTCGTTCGTCGAGCTTGTGATGTCCGATTGAGGTGACGTCTCATGATGCCCATTCAATGCAACACCGTTAGCTTCCGGTTTCTCCTCGTCAACCGCGTTTTCGACAGGGGTCTTAGGCGGAGTCGGGACTTCTCGATCAGGTGATGGGTCAGGAGGTGGTATGTCGGTGCCCTGAGTGAGGGAGCCGAAGTTCAAATCCAAAATAGGTAGTTCGAAATGCTTCGTGTTGGATGCCGTGGAATAGGTACCAGCAGCACCATCGCCACCGGTGCTGGTAGTTCGTGTTGGCATGGCTTGGAGTGGTTTATAAGGGTCGGGAGACCACAACGAAACCCAAGTTGTTTAGGTGGGATAGTAGTTATACGCAAGGTTGGCAGCGGGAGTCAGATGGAAGGTCCGAAGGCAATCTTGAAAAGTTCGTCCTAGCGCAAGACGAAGTGATGGCAATGCTGGCAAGCTACTGGTACGGTCCGAGTCGCTTGTAGCCGAGTCTGAATGTTAGTTGTCGGTGCTGTTCCAACTAAACGCCAATCGGCCGGGACGGTGGTTTTGAATCGACTGATGCTGGATATCCAGCAAGATGAGTGACAAGAAGAAGTCAAAACAGCCCAAGCGAAAGGCAGGTCATAACAAGGCGACAGAGGGTAAGCGACGATTGGGGTCTGAGCGGCGAAGAGGAGAGAGGCAATCCAAGGTGGCACGCGTGGGTTCTGCCACTCGAACTAAGGTACTGAAGTAGAAGTGAGAGGAGAAGCAGCCAGGGTCAGGGTTCAAATTGTTGTTAGTTGGTCAGGGTCCCGGCCAATCCAAGCTGCAGCCAGTGGGTGGGATCACGGTTGCTTGTCTTCAGCCTCCGTCATGAGTTCAACACCCGGCCGTCAAGCTCGAAAGGAAGCAATGGAACTGCTTACTGATTGGGAAGCTGTCAGTAAATAAGCCAGTGACACCTGAATTAAAATATCAGACGAGAAGATGCGGGCACAATGGCTGCTGTCGTACCTAGGAGCATGAAAATGTCTGAGCTCGCTGAGATTGAGGGTTCCTGAATCCCAAGACCAAGATCCAAACGGAAAGGTGCCAAAGGTGGGGACTGGAGAAACTTCACGTTGCCCAAGGTGGGGTGCAGGTTGAGATTTGCGGGTGGCACTCTTCCAACCACAAAAGGAGAAGAAGCATGTTTTATCTGCTGCATCTTGTGAACCCCCAACCAGGAGTGAGTGTGCATCGTGTTGTGCTCACATCTCTCATCAGATACAAGTCAATGAATCAATTATTCTCAAGATACAGAATGACCCAACCTCAATATGCCACCACGCCCAGCCGCGTGTACCACATTTGACTTGTCCGTCGTTTACAGCAATTTGCTTCGCCTAGCCGTTAGGTTTATGGCAACGGCCTGGAATTCCCCGCCAGTGCTTCTACTCCAAAGCGTTTTCCAGGGGCCCAAGAGGCGCTCTCAAACAACCCTTACAGCTCTCTCATCGGTTAGTCCAGCCGACCAGGAAACAAAATAGAAACGTTAGAACACTCGGGGGTTTTTTTAATCGTCTTGTCGTGCAGCTGCCCGCACATCTCTGACAACAGGAAACCCTGCTTTCCCGTCAGGGTTCCAGCAAAGTATCGCGTAAAATCCGTCTGGGGTATGCGGTCTTGGGAAATATTCTGCAAATGATTGTCTCGCCCGTGCTGCAAAAAAACCTAATGAGATTGTTTGAGAAAGCATGTAGAAGGCCCCGTCAATGGCATCTGCGGGAAATCGCTCGCGCAACCTCGAAACCCTTCAAAGTGGAGTAGCGCGCTGTTGGACAACTTAGCTCATCAACGTCTGTCCGTTTGGAGTATGTCGCATGTCTCTGCATTCCATCATGCGAACTCATGCGAAAAGAACCAGCAAATACGCGGATGGCCTAGAAGAGCCCCTGCAAGCACGCAGCACTGGCTGGAGCCGTTCATTGCTGCTTCTTGTTACTGCAATGCTGTGCCATTCCCCGCATTAGCGCGAGGGGATGGGTGTATTATAGAAAGGCTGTGAGATGGAGTGTGGCAATTACATGACATTGGGTGTTTGCCATGGTGTTGGCCGGATTGTCCTGTGATCCTGATTCTTCTTGCAATTGCAATGTGCTGACCCCTGAGGTTACAACACGCGAGGATCCCACTTCTGGCCCCCGGGCCTATCGGCAAGATGTCCGCATGGGTGGTTGAAATTATCCCGAAGCTTTTATTTATGGGGCTAGCGAGGTGACATGTATCTCGCTGTCGATGGCCTACCATCTCGCATTGATGAGATCGACAATATGTTTCGCAATTAAGTTGTTTGTTTCCATGGTCGACTTCTGGAGTGAGTGTCCAAATGTTTACAATCCCACCTTTCTTGCCCTTCTCAGCACCGTTGTTTCACGGCCTTGCTCCCAAAGTACGTGGTACGTTGTCTTTCTTGCAGTGCCCTGACCCTTGCATGAAGACGACATTTGGCAAACTTTCCGGTCGAGCCGCCATGTGTCTGGATCCTGGAAACTTGATCCATTTTGATGTTTTTGATAAGCTGATAATGGAAATCCCCCCACAAGCATCGTCATGAAATAGCCGGTTAGGCCAGTGGGATTTTGATTGTGGGTTCCAGAGTCGCGGCCATGTGGAGCTGAGGACCGACAGTCAGTTGCATACGAAGTACGAAGTAGAATCACGTTAGAAAACTTACTCACCCTACTACCGGATAGATAAGATACAGCGAAGACCAACTATGAATATCAGCTACAGTACTCGTTGACTCGAACTGTTTTCGAAATGACAATAGCGTACCCCCAACGCATCTAACTACTTCCATAATACTCCATTCCAAGGAGTCTAGACGCTATGTTCGCAGCGCCTGTGTGAAAGCATGTAACCGATCAATCACGACGGGCATGAAGCCAGTCAAGCTGTCCTCCATGATACCTTCCAGTAGTCTGATAGCATCCTCTTCATTCAGATCCAGGTGGAACCTCTCTTTGACTTTGAGTACCGCTTTGTCAGGTTCAAGTTTGATGTCTGGGATGTTTGCGTGTACCATGAGACTGAACAGGTTCAGAATCAAGTTTGATGACTTGCGCAATGCTGTGAAAGCTAGGAAACAATACTGTTTGAACTGCAGGTAAAGCTCACTCGGAGGATTGGACCCTCCCATCACGTCAACCATTTCTTTGCTGAGCTTGAGAGCCGGTGCGAAGGGCTTCGGGTCACGGCCCAATATGAAACCAAAGTCGGCGTGGAAGAAGTGCCCATCGGGTGCGAGGAGCAGATTCTCGAGGTGCCGGTCCCCAACGCCAAGGATGTAAGTGATAACGCAGTAGCCCGCACACGACTTGACGAAAGTCTCCAAAGCCTCCTTGCGCACTCCCAAGTAGGCACGTTCATCCGGATTGTGTTCTTGGAGGTAGGCAAGCGCAGGTGTCTTTTTCTTATACGAGGATGATATGGCGGCAAATGTTTGAGAGGGGACAAACTGCGAAGCGCCTGCTGTAGTACTGGTTGCGAGAATCTTATAAGGAGACAACTTGAGGTCCAAGTTCTCTTTTTGTAGAAGTTGATCCATAAGCGTGATGATCTGGATGACCAACTGATCCTGGCGCAAATCGTCGCCAGTCTTGAATAGCATGGGGTAGTCAATTCCCGAGGATGTCTTGAAGGTAACCATAATCGGCGACAGAGATGACTTGAAGACACGCGTTTTCTCAGGTAAAACCCCCGTTATCATGACACTTGGATCCAAAGGCAGCGGTATGGGCGGCTCAATGGTCAAGATTTCGTTCTTCGGGTCAGCCAGGAAAGTTTTGACTCGCTCGACCTTGCGAACTGTCGTTTCGCTCGATGCTTGAATCTCACCTGAGATTTTCGACAGCACGGTAATGAGTTCGGCTTGACGTTTAATAGTATTCCGGGTGTCCTCTCCACCAGATCGTTTGGTCAACTCCATCATGAAGTCATATTGTACTTTCGCATACATGGTGCGAACTTCTTGGCCCTGCTCTGGGCTCTTGTCGTCCCATTCAACACTGAGATACCAGTATAGATAGTTACCCAATTTGAAGTTCTCTACCGCTCTGGATATCAAGAAGGTCGCCAGGGACGAAGACTCCAAGGTTGCTTGATCGGAATCCGTTGCAATGTGTTCAAACTTGAGAGCTTGGACGAGCTGCAACAGGTACAGTAGCAACTCGTCGTCGTCTGCTTTTCTCAACCGCTCCACGGCATAGGCTCTTACTGCTGAGTTGTCAAACGTTGGGCCCAGAAGTTCCAATGCATCATCAACGTCAATCTCTGACCATTTTGCAATGACTTGAATGGCCTGTTTTGCTTCACTCTGGTCTTGCCAATTTACTGATTTGACAAACTTTGTCAACGCTCGTTTGTCCTTGGTGAGGTGGTACCGGAATTTCCACACAAGATCCTTCTCCTCCGGAGACAAGGTGTGCGTAGGTGAATACGCCATTATCGTATTCAGCTCATCCCGAACCTTGGCGTTAGGTCTCAAGTCCTTGTCCAAGATACCGTGGCGATGCTGACTTCTGACCAGGCGCCTATGCTTGCTCTCTGCAGGGTTGTCTTTTGCACCCACCTCAGGGTCATAAATCCTGACCAGTCGAGCGTTTGGGTCCGTAGGGCCATTTATGCCCGGTCCAAATTGTACCTCAACGGGAGGCTTGAGATCAACATTGGATTGAGAGGCGGACAAATGCTGGAGAGCAGACATGGGAGGGGGTGGGTATTCGTGATCAGTAAAAACCACTGGGAAATCAAACCTCGGAAGCTCGACATGGAGGGTGAACTTCGAAGGTCTCGGTTTAGAAAATTCGTCGGCTTCTTGATGGATGGTGCCATTCTGTTGCGCCGGCTTTAAGCCTTCCTGGGCCATGTTTGTTTGCCGCTGGAGAGACCTCACTGAGTTTCCTGTCGCTTCTTTCGTGCGTTTCTCTATCACACGCCATACGAGCCGATCGAGCCACTCCACTTTAGGAATCTCGTTCATTTCATATTTCTTGTAGAGCTTGTCCAAACGTTCCAGTTCTTCCTCCTCTTTACTCACCACAACGACATCGGGGTCCTTGGATCCCTTTCTTCGTCTGATGATGCTCGCCGGTGTGGTCGTATTGTCGTTGCCGTCTGCCTTTTGATTTCGATACACTACACAGCGCAGTCTACCTTTCTGGACTTGATTGTCCTGGTCAAAGAGGGGCAGAGTAGTGCCACCAAAGGGAACGGCATGACCCTGCGCCTGCTTTCCGCCTGTTGGTGAAACATCCCATATCGTTATCGCGAGGCACGAGTTTAGAGGTAACGACTTGTACGGAATAGGGATATCGAGCCACTCGTTCCAACTAGGTATAGCATGTCAGCTTTTGTCTTCCCCCTCTGGCGGCTTTCGCACCTTCTGTCGTTTTTAAATGGCTTATAGGCTGTCTGCACTGGTACCGTGATTGGCTTGGAGCCTGCCCAAACCTGGACAGTGACATGGAGGTCGGAGTATGAGCTGTTCCAACCATGTCCCTGTCAGCATTGTTCTATGCTTCCGCGCTCGTTGGGATTCTACCTCGTGTTGGAGCCGATGTGTCTGAGGTCTGGGCGTTGCAGTAGTGTCGAAAATGCATGAGGCGCCTCGTCACCTTCGAGATTGACTCTAGAACACAGGTTGCTGTCGTCAGCATCGAACAATTTATTCCGAGGAATGGAGGCAAGTGGCTTACATGCGGATGCGTAGGGGATAATCTAGCGTTTCCGAGCCTACAAATGAAAAGGGATCCATCTTGAGATCTTTGGTCCATGTCAGTTGCGCATCTAGTCATCCTAGTCGGTACGTCTATGCGCCATTGCTGAAGGAGTCTTGCGATAACTGAAGTTCTGACAAAGGAGTCGAGAGATCCGTCGTTGTCTAGATCTGCCGTCATTGGTCACAAGCTACAAAGGTAGCACTACGTACGGAATAGCACCATAGGCAAATGCGGGTTGATATGCACGGACCCACTAGATGCTAGATGCAACTTCGTGCTTTCAACCGCACAAGTTCTAGCAGGCAACAACGACAGCGAAAGCGCCTACTTTGGTCTCAAAATAATGAAGAATGGGTTATGACCAAAAAAATATACCAGACTCGATTTAACGCAATAAACAATCTCACCGGGGCCTTGTTGCATTTTGGTTACCAAGCAAGATCGATTCAGGACTCCAGACAACGCACGTGTCCCACATTCTTTTCCAGGGTCTCAGGATCCAACCCCGCTAATCTTGGTCTAGACTAGAGCAATTAAACACCAAACGCGTCGCAAGCCTTGGGAGACGCGACTTGCGCCTCGACTTACCCGGCATCGCCTACACCATCAGATCAGGAACCACCAGCTTCTAGAGGCGGAAAAATCGACTGAAGGATCGCTTTTGCGCCAGAATTTTCATTTGGGCCAAAGTCATCTGGGCGATCACAACGTGCCTGCTTCCATCATCTACAGCCGCCCAGCATGTCGGAATACTCTACACCAGCTCCAGAATCCCCAATCAGATGGTCGGACAAGGAGAATACCCCCAGAACTCTCGTGGTGAGGGACAAGGGCAAGGGCCCAGCAGTTGCGTCCAAAAGGAAACGTTCCTTGACCAACGGCGCAGGTCCATCACACTCACGACGTCGCACCCGAGAGCCAGAAGGGGGAGGAGAGGAGGAGGAAGACGAAGATGAAGAGGAAGAGGATGACCTGGAACATATTGACTCGGAACAATATGATCCAGACCAGTCAATAGAGGAGAGACGTAACGTACAGCGAGGCCTTCGGGATCTACTCCGAGATCTGACAGAAAACAACGATGAGTACCTGCAGGTCGACTCGAAGGGCTTGCACGATACTCTACGGAAGGCGAATAAGCTGGCGGCGGGTGTGAAACAAACCACAGAGGCCACTATCGATTCAAAATTGCTTGTCAGTACAGTCAATGCTTCGTACCGGAAAACAGTGCGCCTAACCGCTGGGAATATTGCCCGGGGTATTGACGTGGATGAGCTTGTCTCCAAATCCATTGCCTACATGCGACTAGGCGGGGTTGTCGTTGACGATGATGCGCCGGAGTTGTCGAGCACACAGAGGCAACGCAGACGTCCGAGTAGGGGAGGGGCATTAGGGGGGGCTGATGGGAGCGACGACGATGAAAATGACGATGACGGTGACATGTTCAATTGGGAACATCTAGGAAAGTTTGCTTGTCTTCCTGAAATCCGCCGGCCGGCTACACCGGGTTTCCTCCTCGGACCATTATCCGTTCAGAAGAAAATACGAAAGATTGTGAAAAGGAGCGCGCCATTCAAATCTTCAAATCTTCCAGAGACGCGCCCAGAGGTTCTCGATCCAAAGGACGTCGAAAGAGATGAGCGGAATGACCTGGCAGGCATATGCACTAAAATTCTGCAACGTCTTGTCGTTGTTCAAGAACGTGCCCAAGACGCGGCTGAGGATGCGTTCGATATAGGCGCAGAAGATGAGACTAAAAAGATCATGGAGCAGCATGGCTTGAGGAATACTGGCGGGATTGATCTCTTCAAATTTGTTGTGAATCCCAAGTCGTTCGGTCAGACGGTTGAGAACATGTTTTACGTCAGCTTCTTGATACGTGATGGCAAAATTGGTATTGAATTTGACGAAAACGGGCTCCCCACCCTACGTACGCTGTTCTACACCTTCATACTCATATATGCCAACGGCTAACAAAACTTGCAGTACCAACTGGCACGGGAGATGCCGAGCCAGGCGCAGCAAGACATGCTGCGCAGAAGCAACAAGCCGTTTTGTCAATCGACATGGCAACCTGGCGGGACCTCATCGAGGCTTTCGACATTAAACAGCCTCTGATCGAACATCGGAATGAGCAAAGCACGCAGGGTCCTGGAGCTCGGGGGTGGTATAGCTAGAGACTTTGCATGCGGACGCAACACCACCCGACTGGCGGGAATAGTGCTAGAGGACTCCAGGATAAAGTACCTATCATCGGCAGCTATTCCGAATCAAGCAAAGACAAGGAGCATTGTGCGGCTGGTTCAAAGTCCTTAGCTGATATTATGCCCACCATGTATTCCTGCTACCCTATCCTACATGGCGCTAAATGCTGATTCATCAAGCCATTCAACTTCAAAACTACCAGCACCCGTCAGTTCAACTCAGGATCAGTTGAGTAAAGCTCGTAGGTCCAATAATGTCGTACTTCGAATCCATCTCCTTTGCCTCTTCCAAAGCTGCAACAGCGTCCATCCGCCAATGTTCACAACCGCAAGAATTACAGTCCACGCAATGCCAGACCCTTCACTTTTAGGCTGAAGAGCTCATAAGTCGCATCCGAGTCATTGGCCTGGGGAAAGGGCGCGTTAGGCACCGACTTGTCCAGCATCTTACAAAGGGGCTCCCAGCCCTTGTTCATCTCCATCCACGTGATTGGCTCAGGGGGCACTTCGCGCGAGACTTGATCATTTTGTCTTGTGACGAATGTTACCGTTCTTCATTAGCTGCAACATCTTCCACATCCTACAAGTCCATCCATCAAGAGACAAGGAAATAGGAGGTCAGATACTTTGACGACCCTGGGATACCACTCAAACCAACCATCATCGGCGGGTAAGTAGCATTCTTCCTCCAACTCAGGCGATGTATGACTTGCTAATATGAAGCACAATAGTCCCGAGCCGCCTGTCCCAAAGCTCAAAAGTTACGGTCCCGTCACCATCACCGGCGTCACTGGCGATGAGGATAAGTTCAGACTTGACTGCCGTGGCTTTCAGTACGTGAAGCATAAGAGTCTTTTGAAGGAGCCCGATTTGGAGGACAGCGAGCTGCTGAAGAGGATTTCTTATCCTGAGATGAAGGAGTTACTGCGAGAGATTCTTTTGGAGACAAGGGTACGGGCTATATCTTGATTTGTTTGAGGCAAGCTGAAAGCTCATGCTGACAATTCCGATCGCAACAGACCAGAACCATCCAGTATCCATGTTTTGAGCACGCGCAGTGACCCCAAGGACGGCGAGCCTCAAAGGGGACATTTGGGACCATTATATGGCGTTCACGTGGATCAGCCTGCATGAGGCTGCCCAGGGATTATCCCAAAGGTGGCTCGGGCATGCCACCGAGGGACTTCTCAAGAAGCCACAATACCGGATCATCAATGTGAATATTCCTTCTCACTTCTATCACATTAATTTCCAACCTGACACCATGTAGATGTGACACGCCTTCCGCCCCGTAACCTGCGACCCCTTCGCCGTAACCGACGCCCGCTCCGACCCCGAATTGGGCATCGCCCACATGATGCTATTTTTTCTCAGCAAGAAGGAGTCACTTCAGGTGAAGCCCGCCCCTGACGGTCGGCCGTATAAGTGGTATCATAAGCACAGCCAGCAACCTGATGGCGTGCCATTGTTCATGTAGGTGAGTACGAGTAAACGGGAGAGGACGTGCCGAAGAGAGTTCTATAGCATGCCCCCCGAAAACTAAAGCCCTTCATTATCAATAAAGAATGTGAAGAATAAAGGAAAATGCATAGACTTTCTTTATTCCACCGACGAATTTAGAGGATAAAGAAAACAAACAAAGTCGGTCTTAATAAAGAAATCTAACAAAGAACTCATACAAATAATGCCTACTTCCCCTAGATAGACTTTTAAACTACACCTCTACACACACTCCCGCAACACACAGTAATGACAACCTACTATACTCTATTACTCTTTTACCCAGCGAACCTGCCCGATAGCAATTCACAACTGTTCGCTGTATACTTGTAACCTTTTAACAGGATCTCCACGTGGCGTTTAAGAATCCCGGACCGAATGAGGAGAAGGGGGGGCCGAGGTCGAGTTTCGATATTAGGGTGGCAGTATTTCATGATGAGGCTTGATAGGGGTATGATAATACAGAGTTCGAGTTGAGGCAGATCAGGCTTCGGTTGAAACGGTTGGCTAGACATAACTAATCTACCAATAGTTGTGGAGACCATCCAATGGAAACCCCCAGCCGCAAGTTCCTCCTGTTATGTACTTTTGTTCTCCTTCTTAGTGTTCTTGGGAATCTCATTTTAGGATCAACCTCCCAGCTTGCCCTCCTGGATATCGGCCTCGAAGGAGAAACATCCCTGCTTGTAAGCCCAATCCGAATCGTCGATAATCCTTCAAAATGCTTAGAACCTATGATAGCCTGGAATTTGACCCTTGTCGTCTCGGACCATACTGACCTTGCCGGCAGCTCCTCTTCGGATTCGTATTCCTTACCTCTCGTCTCCTGCACCTCTGAGTCTGTTAAGCGTTAAGCTCACTGGCGCTTCTACGGGCTTGGCAACGACCTCATCGATCTTGTTCTCTATGTCTCTTCCTTGCTGCACCTCAGTGTCGGCTTGGGTATGACCTTTGATACTTATAGTATTTCGTAAGTTGAACTTTGTGAGTAGGACATTTTCGTTTGCATGTCATTTATTATTCGGAGGAATCAGGTCAGAACAGGAGGGGATACTCCATATAGACAAATCTCGGTTATTAAGCGTACTTTTGCCTTTCTTTATTATTTCGACAAGGCATTGAATTTAAATTTTTAGACTTCCGATGACCAAGAAGGATTGGAAGAAGGACGGTATAGATGCTGGCGGGACATGTAGGAATGACAAAGGGAAACATTCGCTACTTGGCCAGTCCGAATCAACAGAGTAAGTTCTTCGTACAGTATCGGGAAAAAAGGGTTTCCTACGCATGAGAAAACGACAAGCTGCCTTTCAACGCCTGCGCGAACCTTCATCGGCTTATCAGGTTGTGTTTCAAGCATACCGCGAAGATGAGTGAACCTCAACCACTCAATGTCATTGATTTTGCTCAGGCAGGTGTTCAAGCTGTGATTTGATAAGTTTAAGAAATTAATTGAGAAGCGAGATGAAACCTCGACCGCCGCCCAAAGAGAGCAACAGGGGTCCACATATAAATATGAACAAGAACCGTGAACTGTCATGCAAGAGCACTAGTGGACTGCCACATGAGAAGACCAACAGTCTGACGCCAGACATTATGAGTAAGATACAGCTAACAATCCAAGAGATCCACTTCCAGCCCCGTCAAACAAAAATACACATCATTTGACCAAAGATCAAGAACGTGGACTGCGGAAGCATTTAGTTAGTGAACTCCAAAGAGCATAGGGTACCTGCAACTGCAATACGAAACTAGTAGATCTAGCACACCCATATGATCAGGAGATGAAAATCGCTTGATACAGAAAGAGGGGATATACCATGAGGAACGCAACAAACAGCTTGATAAACCAAAGGCGGAATGTCAAGGGATGGAGACAACTCGAAAAGTTTGAGCAGGACATTCAAAAGGAGGAGGCAGCTAAGCTCAGAGAACACGAGTTCAACAGAGAGTTCAACACTCAGTGGAAGTTTGAGTATAATAAATAAGAGGTGGAGCAGGAGACTTAAGGTGCGAGAGGCAGTGCAGTGGAAGAACGACGAAATTGCAGAACAGGAGAACAAGGCGGAATATGTCATGGCAGAGGAAAAGCAAAACATGAGAATCGGAGACTTAGAACAGAATTTGGAACGTGTGATCCCGTACGAAATTTATGACGCCCGGAAACGACAGTTGAAAGAAAATGTCGAAGCAAAGCCCATTATGCGTCGAGTCAAGGAATTAGAGGAAAGGGAGAGAGAAACGGATAAGAAGCACGCGGAGTCACAGATTTGAGAAGCGCGAGCTGAAGGCCGAGTGCCAGGCGCTTAAGACTGAACGCGAACAACTGCAAGACAACTTCCCTCTCAGCGATATTAGGCAGAAGGTCGCCGAGAAACAAACATGGCGGAGAAGAGAAAGGTTTAAGAAGACGCTAAAGGCGGCGAATACAAAACTCAAGGAGGTCAAGAACGAAGAAAAAAAGGTTAAGCGGAAGCGCGCTTAGATGGCTTAACACAAAGGCTTCTCTAAACGGAACCTATTTAAAAAAGAGCTCGAGGAAAAGAAGGCAGACAGGCAACAGGAGATTAAAAAGAGTCAAGGGAATACCGAGGAACGATCAGAGGTGCCAGTTGCCGCAAGCCAGCTTACAGTATCCGGCCAGAGCGTTCGCGGGACGAGCAAGAGAAGAGTTAGGAGAAAATATAAAAGACTCGTCTACACAAGTCGAGGACTTGAACAACAGAGCCGATGTTCACTGCGCAGGTTGTGCAGGAAGCTTCTCGATTATCACAACGGTACGGAAGAGGCGCTCAAGTCGAACGAGGACAAACTCGGCAGAAGTGAAGACGTAGATGAGCGTCGTCAGGATAACCAAGGCCAATGCGCCAAGGAGCGGAAGAAACTCGACCGAGGAGAAGACAACAAGAAATCGGGCTTAAAACCGCGATATCGATAAGTACAAAGAGCTGGGCAAGTGTATGCAGAACGAGCGCATTTGCTGGAAGAAGCTGCTCTCCCTCCCTAGGCGCAAAGTCATGCCCCGAGACGACGCTACCGGAACCGGTTACCGCAGGCTGCTGAACGACTATGCTGACTCGGGGACGCAGATCAGTCAGGATCGCCGATGGCATGCGCGCCAGGACGATATAGTCGACCCCATCGACCGGTTTGGGCTGATGCAGATGCTCAACGTCATCGTCTTCGTCGTGCTCGTCGCGGCGACGTTGGCGGAGAAGAAACATACCCTGTGGAAGGCGGCGAACAGCGGGAGCCACATGTTTGCGGAGAATACGCACTACAAGTGCGCGAGCATGTACAATATGCTATTCCTCCTCTGGGAATTGAGGTCGGTAATGCCAGGGGTTGCAATTTGGAGGTGGTCGGTCACTACTCCCGGCTCGTCCGGGAATGAGTGAGACGCTGCCGAGATGATGCTCGTGGCGGATGACCTGCAGGAACAGGCTTGGAGCTAATGTTGTAAGATGAGGATGCTTGTTTCCAATCTGGAATTTGCGAATATGCAGCTCAGCTCAGCTTGAGCCTCACACCACATCACTACCAAAACTCATATGTAGACTCGCTTGATCATAATACCTCTTCATAGAATCCCTCCAGATGGGAAATTTGTCAACATCGTGATCAACTTTACATAGCGAAGTCGCAACCCAGAAGGACCATCCGTAATTGGTTAGTCCATATGCAATTACAGGGACGCATAAGCTCACGGGTGGCAACGACTCTCATAAATGAAAATACAATGAGGTCATGCAAATGAATGGACAAACCTACAGCAAGCTGTAGTGCTGCTTGTGCAAGTTTGAAAGATAACCAACCGCCTCCACCATCCCACTCCTCCCGTCAGACGGCTACAGGTCGCACTCATCGTGATTGCGACACCTAGCCATCAAAGCGCTGCTCTGTTAGTACAGTTGCTTGAACATAATTAGGCGGATTAAGCCTCGGCAATCTTATCAAATTCCAAATCACAGCGACACCTGATGAAACTCGCCTTATCTGCGTCGTAAGCTTGGTAGTTGTGTATGTGACCGACACATTTATGGTATGAAGATACATCAACGGCCGTCGCCCATCAGGTCGAGCTTCATCGATGTTGTCGCAACCCGCATAGGATACCCACACCTACAAGCTCCTCCAAACGTCATACAGAGGCCCCAATTCATCTCTACAAACTGTTTCAGATACTATACAGTCGGACATCAAGCGCAATCATCCAAACCAGGCGCAACCTTTACCAAATCTCGAAATATCTTGATACCTTCACTGGTATTAGCATCTTCACTCCCAATCGGATTGTATCTACATCAGAGCGCCAACATGTCGTCCAAACTCATCCCGTCAAATCCATCGGATGTCATGGTCATCCGCAACATCACGCAGAATGTTGTGACGTTCTCCGTACCATTCTCCCGGTTCGGTATCCTGCAAGTCGGAGGAAGAGGAACAGTAGGCACGTATTCTGCACCGCTATTAACCACGTCTCAGCCCATATGCCCTGCATGCAGCTCGCTCTTACTTAGTGCTGACTCGCACTTGCGCGCAGTACGCCTCACATCAGGAAACCTAGCCGTCATCTCCCCCGTCGCCATGACGCCCGAGGTGAAAGCCAAGCTGGCCGAACTGGCTGGCACGGTGGCCTACATCATCGCGCCCGACTTTGAGCATCACATATTCATCTCCGAGTGGGCCAAGGAGTATCCCGGGGCCAAGATCATCGGCCCCGAGGGCCTGCCCGAAAAGCGCGCCAAGGCGAATGATGAGAAGATTGGGAAGGAACCGTTTACGTTCGTTTACGACCCCACTAAGAAGCAGTTCAACGACATTGATACCGATTTTGCTGCGAACTTTGAGGTTGAGTATGTCGACTCACATCCAAACAAGGAGATTGTGCTCTTCTTTAAGCCGGAGAAGATTCTTATTCAGGCCGATCTCATGTTCAACTTGCCCGCTATTGAGCAGTATTCTAGAGTGCCTGAGGCAGCGAAGAATAACGGTATCGCGAACCGGCTGTGGAACAGTATCCAGACTACGAATGGGGAGGCGAAGGGCACCAAGAGATTAATCTGGTATGGGTTGAGTGCTAAGAATCGCGAGGGTTGGAATGAGAGTATGAGGAGGATCGATGCGTGGGATTTCAACACTATTATCCCGTGTCACGGCGAGACGATGGAGGGCAATGGCAAGGAGCTGTTCAGGAAGATTTTTGAGTGGCATCTTCAGGGCCACAAATGAGCATAGGCGAACGCCAGGGTAAGGCAAAGTTGAGTAAGGACTTGGGGTGTTGTACAGATATTGTTTTACGACTTTGTTTTCAGTAGGAGAAGCTAAGGATTTGACGCCAACGCTGTTATGGATCACGTGGCTTTTTCAAAGTACTTTGTAGTCATTTGCGAGGAGTTCCAGCATTGTTTCTGATGTAAACTCAACCCTCTGGTTCAGTAGTGATCGCAACCGGTACAACTGAACAGGTAGTATAACTGGTCATGCCAGGTACCTCTTTCCAGCCGGCATAGGATTTTCATACACAGTGGTTACGATCGAGTCGATTGCTAGCATCAGTATGCGTTTGCGCTATCTAATGATGAGATTACATGACGCCATCACCGACTTATCGGATGAGAACTCCCAAAGCCTGCGAACATGCGCCAGTGTTAGGGCACAGTTTCATATTTCATTTTTCAGTACGTATCCAAATGCTGATAATCGGATTCCATAAAATAGTGCATTGCAGCTGCGTTTTCCTTTAAACGAAAGTCTGAACAAAAATATTGATGATGCCGTTGAGTCGGCGCCGATGCCGCCGAGGCGGGGTCCGGCCCAGTGGGACACACATGTCACCCGCGATATCGATAGCGACTATGTTGCCCCGGGTTACAGCTCTCCAACCAACCAGGTATTGGGCACATGTCAGAACCGGCATAGTAGTCGACCTCGATGCATCAACGTCAGGCGTTAACAACTACATTGTAAACTCTTTGCTTTCCAATGCTTCAAATCAATTTCTCACTGCTCTATATTAACTATCTATATACCAAACGTCTATATTCAAATTCTACAAGACAATGCTATTGACGTCCTCCCAAGTTTCCATCGCGATCTCGTCGGGAATAAGTATGCATACATGCAGCTTCCCTTCTTCACTCCTCCTGCCACTCCGTCCCTCGCTCCAACCCCAGCCCAGCCCAGCCCAGCCAGTATACCTGATACAAGCCACCTGAGTCCAGTCCATCCACCGGATGCACAAGCAAATAGGAAAGACAAAAGCTAACAACAGCCTCGCCTCGTCAAAGTTATAACCTTCACCATAGCTCTCTTCCTCAGCGGCTACGTAATCCAACAACGCACCCTCCGCGACCTGCGGCGAGCAATCCGTCCCGATCCCCGCCCGAGCCCGAAAATATACCTACCCGACCGATTCAGGGAGACGACGACCGAGCTCGAGGATGGAAGGGTGGTGGGGCTCAATGAGGGCGACGGCAGTCAGAAAGATACAGTGGTTGAGATTCGACCAAGTGTTCCTGACGAGGGAGGACAAAAAGTAATGGCGGATGAGCGGAGGAAAGATGATGGGACGGGGAAGAATGGTAAGGGAGGGGAAGAGAAGAAAGAGCAGGATGAAAAGCCCGAAAGCAGGGCGGAGAGGAGGAGAAGAATTAAGAAGGAGATCCAGGAACTATCGCAGGGCGAGACGCCCATGTATTATCAACGACGGCTGTGGTGATGGATTGGGTTGCGTTCAATCAAATTGCTTGAAGCGTGCAGGTAGTCGGGTAGCGAGGCGGGTACTATCGGGAACTTGCCCTGGTGGATGGCAAGGTATGTGTAACTACGAGGGACGGCATGGTTTATTGAGATTATATGTATATGTGGGTTTACGCGGGTTGGAATGCTGGTTTTTTCTACAACAAGGCATCGATGTGGTATGGGGACAGACAGAATCGCCAGAGCTTGGATGGGACTGATGATGAAGGACGATGGGATGGTACTGACATTGGACGAACAATAACAGTGTCTTGGGACCTTGACGCAGGGCGGCAGGGCGAGCAAGTACAATACATTGAGTTGTCGAATTGTAAATTGGCTATGCGCTTTGACAGACTTTCATGCGATGCAATGCAACTAGTCACAACTATATTGTACTGACTTTCATAAATATCAGTGTTGTTGACAGCGAATTCAAGCTACATTCTTCAACACTTTGGATCTGTTGAACACTGGTGAGGACTTCAGCTAAAAATGTGTGAACAGACGCATCTCAAGTTACTGCGCCGCTTCACTGGTCACGTCGTGTTCTGTTCCCGACTGGCCACGTTGTTGATCCAACTCGTAAGCACTCACGCCAGGGGATTATAGCCGTTATAGGATATAACTAAATGATCAATGCATACACCTGCAACTACATCATGTGGGTGAGTGGGTCGGGTTGAGATTGAATTGTATTCGTATTTGCAAGCGGCAAAGCGGCTACCACTTACGCTAAGGCTCGGCCTGTTGGGGGGGAATCCGAACATCGTATGCAGCCAAGTAGCCGTCGCAGTAGGAATTGCATGGCATTGCTTCTAGTAACCGGGGGCACCCCTCGTGTCGGGAATAGCTAGTGCACGAGATTGGATTCTTACAACGGTGCGCGATTTTGCACTGCAGTGTCGGGCTAACAAGTAATCTTGGCTGACATTGGGCGAAGTCTAATACGAGCCGCGATGGCAGCTCTTACCACCCGAACGACCGTCACGTCAAACTCCAATGAAATTCATCCTAATCAACTTTCCGACAACTTGATTTTCAGAGCACAAGTCCCACCCAATCTGATATCATAAAAGCGGTCTTTCAGCTAATTTACTCATGGACTAGGTTGTAGCAGTGCGATCATCGCTATTTCCGGCCACCGCCAATACTATTCGGGTCACCGCACGTGCCCAGTGAGCAACTTTGGGGGGAGTCTAGTATGGGTGGGGCCCACATGCCATGCTGACAACTCAGCGCTAGAAAATGCGGCTTTTCAGGTTTCCTAAACCAACTAGCTCACATGGTGAATTGCTCTAGAACTAACTCAACACTATGTACACTTGGTTCTCCGACGGAAAGTCCTGGGGCGGGGTACTTTGGTTTCTCCGCTTTATCGTGAGGAGATGAGTTGGGGTGAGGGAGAGGGAGGGCAGATGTCGTCAAGACCCCAGTGATGACTCACCTGAGATCTAATGTCTCAGTTAATGTCTTGCTTATCATTCACGAGATCAGATGTCAAATTTGGTTTTATTAGCTTGTGAAGAGCCGCGAAAGTTAATTCTTCTCGGTAAGCCAAGGAAGTTTCTCGACATACTTGTTGCTTGAATCAAAGATCCCAGTAGCCGGCCGCCGGCTAAGCTGATAACTCCTCAACCAACAGGCATGTAAGCGGTTACCCCGCGGCGTCGAGTGTAACCATTCGAAGCCCCAAGTAGCTATGACAGTGACGATATGGGAGCTCCGCTACTGCTTGTAAATAGCAGCTTACTGCATGCGAGAGCTAATAGATTCCCACCATATCCACCCACCACGACCTCTTCTAGTGATAAACCCCGGTCGAGTATCTCTCTGGGCCGTATCGACCAACCAACCACGACTTTCGTGAGGCACGTCCGCCATACGGGGCTAAAGACTACCCTACAGCTACGCCAAGAAGGGCAACTTGAGTCCATCCATCAGCAAGTCGTAGCTAGGCAAAGGATGTGGACTACGCGACACGCAAATGCCCCAAGCGTAAGATCGGTAAGGAACAACTTATCGGTTGCAGATCCCATGTTGTTTTCCTTACAAGTTGCACCCCTCTTTTGAACTTGTTGTTGATCTTCTGGTGATAGCCATTCCCGTTCCATTCCACCACATCCCACTTCTCACCAACACCAACCAACCACCATTACCACCACCACTAGGAACCTTCACGTATACATTTCATCCGTTGAAGGCTGCCTCCAAGGTTTATCTAGCCTCGTGGTATCTGCGTATGTGTGACACGGTTCTGGGATCTGTGTATTCTTTTCTATCCAAGTGCCGTCATCTCCTGTCAGTCTCTCGATTCATCCGAGGAACGGATATATGAACTCCTGTCGCTGCTTCTGACACCCGTATTGTCTGTATTCACTGAATGAATGCGTCACTGAATCAGATGCGCAAGCTGTTTGGGTCGAACCTCCCTCCATAAAAAGCCAACCGGACTTTACCAAGCACCTTCCAACTCGTTATCTCCACCCGCTAAACGCACGTACTCGAACAACAAAACCAAACTATCACCATGGCAGCTGAAGTGCAACACGCGCCCCGTATGGACCGCCTGAGCATAGAGGACTTCGAGACAGCTTCGATCCGCTCTGCAGCGCCCTCATATGGTTTGTCAACCTCCCTCCCGCTCACCCTCCTCACTTTCCGAACCACAAACACCGTCAAGGCAGCGCAACTAACACTTGTATTCCCAAACCTACAGTCTCTGAAGCGCCCTCCTACCACTCAACCATCCCCCAAAACGAACACGCACCCGCTTACACCCCGCGTCAAACCCCAAACAGCACGCCCCGAACCAGCACTCCGACTATCTCCAATTCCCCAGCCTCCCTGCTGCCGACTCTGCCTTCCGTATCCACAACCTCGGCCTTCACCCCGGGCGCCGGTCTCCCGCGCATCCCTTCCCCGCCGCGCCGCTTAGGCATCTCCTCGTCGTCATCTTCCTCTGCGTCAATCCCCCAGCTCAGCGAGTTCCGCAACATCCCCTCGTGGAGAAGCGCGCACACCAACAACCCGACGGCGCGACATTACCAGAACGTAGCGCACCGACGGGCAACAGCGGCCAGCACTAGCAAGTCAACCGCACAAGTACAGGGGGCTATGCGGGCTGTGCTGGGTCGACTCACTGAGGACGAGGAGCGCAATCGGTTGCGGCCGCTTGAGGACCCTTATTTGGTGGGCGAGGAGGCTGCTGCTCGGGCGAGGAGAGAGAGGTTGGCGAGGGAGAATGGGGATGGGATTTTGATAAGGGAAGACCGGAGGTGGGATTGGTTCCTGGGTGAGTTTTTGGGCCCCATTTCCACTACCCCTGACTCGTCTGGTTGTTACTTGGCATACGTCTGGTGACAGCTTGGCGATTTTCATATTAGTAAGGGTGGGAAACAATCTTGTCTTAAGAGGATCAATTGCTAAGGAGCATTGCTCAAATGTAGCCCAGATGAAGGACTGGGACGAGCGAGACCGTAGCTGGAAGAAGTTCCGCACCGAGGTTGACAACGGTCAGCGCCGAAGACTTGCTCGACGTATCGGTCTTTAAGTGTCGGCTTGGAAAAAGACCATGATGGGCATGGCTACCATATGAAATTCTCGTCAAACAATTGACGCCTTCAATGATGGGAAGAGGGATGATGGCCATTTATTTCTTTTTCTTTCTCTTTTGATTTCTCTGGAACGAGGGAGAGCTTGGTGATCATCAGCATTAGATTCTCTTCGCTCATTCTGGTGGCGGCGACATCTTTGTCGTGTCATTTTGGCCACATACGCACTGGGCGGTAACATTTTTCTCGGCGTTGGCAAGGTTGGCGCAATCATAGAACGGACTTGTGAACCCGCATGTTTACGCATGGGGTTGATATATGCAATCATGAATGGCAAGAAGGGGTACAACATACGAGAGATATGCCGGGTTAAACATTTGCTTCTTCTTTTCCATTCTTTAGGGGTTGATAATTGAGATAGCTTCAAATTTACGCAAATTGGAGAAACAATTACGAAACACGCAGCATATTGGCTGGACAAAAACTTCGTGGGTTTAAACACTGTACGAATTGGATTGATGCGTCATTTTGTTTCGCCTCGAGAGAAGCACAAACTGAGGTCTTTGTATGTCCTGCCAACCATCAACACGTTCTAGAACGCACCTTTGATTCTACATAACCCATATAACGCCGGCGACTATGCTGTTATTGAGACAAACGTGTCCATATTGGTACAAACCCAGCTTCCCCTGGATCGCCTCAGTTCGTCCAATTTGTGGTTGAGCCGAGCACGTTGGTCGTGTAGCCAGCTCGCGGGGTTCAGGATGAGCTCGACTATATATTTGTTCCATTTTATCAGCGGGATCATTCTGCATGATCGATTCGATTGTCTCCATACCGTCAGAAAGTTGTTTAACCCTTGCTCTTGGTGTTGAGGATAAGCGCCACAATAAGCCTGCGTAGAGTATATCAGTATGAAGTCGTGTCGATTGGATAATGAAACAAACCCATATAGACCCAAAACCTCTCCAAAAATGAGAATCAGAACCATGCCGACGAAGATTCGGGATTGTTCCATGTAGGCACGGACGCCCTTGTCTCCGACAATGCCGATACAGTAGCCAGCGGCGAGGCCTGTCAATCCGACTGAGAGCCCGCAGGCAAGATGCATGAAGCCGTTGAACAAGCTGTACTTCTGTTGCGATGGCGGCGCCATGTCTTCGGCTATGAGGACGGATATGACGAGAGAGTAGACGGCGATAATTCCGGACATGACCACGGGGATCAAGCACTAGATCAATATGTCAGACACTGACTGCTCTTATAATTGCAAATGACTAGAAGCTGACAAACCTTCATGATCAGATCTGGTCTGAATGTACCGACACCCGCAATACCGATTCCTGCCTTGGCCGTGCCGTATGCGGCTCCAGCACCTTGTATCTTTTAGCACCACCATTACACATCACGGCACGATTTGGAAAGGGGTGATTCGTACTGCCAAAGATCATGGCTGCTGCAATGCCGGCCTGCCAAGAATACAGATTAGATTCCGCTGCTGATTCAAAGACACCACTGCTTGATGCCAGGCTGGGGCAAGCTCACCATGCCAATGAAGGGCGCGAACTTAGGCGCGAGGGCGCTCTCGGTATCATCCATATTGACGGCTTCTTTGCTGAGAAGAGGGAATCGATGGGGATGTTTGTGAAATGGCACCAGAGCTGAGGGCTAAGGGTGAAATTCTAAAGTTGTGCAGGTGTTAAAAATCAATGACCCTAGACACAGCTTTCCAAAGCTCGCGGCGAGGTTGCATCTGTCAGATGAAGCTGCCTTTCCCAGGTTGATGCTAAGCTAACTGGTGTTCCGTGCATTAATCACGTGATCTGCAATGTATGGTTCAATTGTAGCTGTTATGGGGCCCACATTTGTCGGGTAACGGAGGTTCAAGTTATTGCTGTACCTACCGCTTGGAAATGGATACCTGACGTATGACGATTCGTGGACGTTGTGACCATCGCTGTCTTGTGTGTAGTGTGGATGCGAAACTTTGTCTTCAATTATCGAGAGCTTTGATCAAGAAGTTGATGATATGGCATTACGGCACAGATAATAGCTGACAATAATTTAAAGCCATACTAAGTAAGTACTATGTAGTCCAGTAAATGGTGCTGAAAGGACAAAGTCATGCATTGAAATGCTGTAGGACTTATCAACTTTTGGCAAGCAGTGAAAAAGAGCTGTGCATCCTTGTTCATGCCTTGCACCTGCCCCCGGGCCACTGGCAAAAACCGTGTGAGTTGGGCAAGTTAACAGCCAGTGTCGCAGACCAACCAGACGGATTGATGGCACACTGACCACAGGCGGATGAATTGGATTTGGGACCTGCCTCGTGATTGGAGATTGACAGCAGATAGTGAAACTCGTCTCCCTTTTTCGATGCCCAGAGCTGCTGAGGAGCATTATCGCCAACTTGGCCGTCTCTAGAGCGTCGTGCGGGTTCAGACTCGTGCGCTTGAAGACACACATACAGTGCACACAAATCGCGACCGATCGACCGTCCCATCTCCAACGGAACCACATACCTACTATTTCTTATCCGGTCGCTTCCTAACTGCCTTTAATTCACTTTGCGCTAGCACATTTGATAGTTGCCAAAACCCCAGATCATTCGATCAGTCATCAGCAAAATTGACTTGACCAGCCTTCAGTCTGCATTTGGCTTCCGCAATCTGGCATCAGACTTATCAGCTGGGAAAAGTCCACCCACCCTGACGAGAACCCAGTGGACCGTCTAGGAATAGTGCCACCCCAATGTCCTTCCGTACATGTGGAGGACGATAGCACGGCGCCATTAGTTTCCATCCCGATCCCACGATCCATATTCGACACCAGAGCCAAAACTTCGTTTCCACCACCCCCCTCCCACTCCCAGGTGTTACCAACGGTCTCGAAGGCGAGATCAGTGCCAGGTCTTGGTATTAACGCTAGGAAGAACCTGGGGGGGACGCCAGAGGGAGACGACTAAACCTCGTTTTCCGAGCTACGAAGTACGACTTCGCGCACCACGTCCACACATCCCAGCGACCTCACCAAGTCGACACCGACACCCGGGCCAACGTACAGTTTCAACATCATTACCGACAGCAAACAATCTCGGGAGACCTGTCACTGTCTTGGGCTCTTGCGGCCGCCTAGACTCTATCTAGAGAGTGAGTTACCATGCTGCCCCTATCATCCACCCGGCCTACGTAGCTGTCTGTCTGTGCCCAAGATATCACGAGATGGACTGCGCGCCTGAGGGTGCCACCACGAGCGTTCTCGGATGATATTTCATTGGGTATTCCTACCAAGTGGTTTTCACCGTCACCGACCTCATCCTTGACCCAGCGCTGACCAGACAGGACAACACGATGGCCGATTACCAGTACGACCAACGCCGCTATAGCCCTTCGGGCAATCCCCAGCGAGAGGCTGCTTTTTCTAATATCTTCGGTGCGGTGCCTCCTCCCGGCCGCTCCCAGACCATGACCTCGTCTTCCCCCGACGTCGGCGGCCCACCCCGGATGATGCCGCACGATGGTAGAACACAGACAATGTCAAGCATGTCAGGCCCACCGCCAGACATGCAGCGGCGGCCACCCCCACGACCACAGCAAAGAGGATATGACGATTCCACGTCGGCTCGAACTCGAACAATGGACACGAGCATGGCCAACGGATATTATCAGAGCCAAAGGAATCCCTCTGGAGGATACCCTCCAATGCCGGGGCAGTATGGGAGGGCACCACCACCAGGAGCACCAGGCCAACGTCAGTATCCTAACGCACCACCTCAACAAGGCATGCCAGCATCCAGGTTCGACCCGAGAGGTGGTCCGCAACCACAAGCAGGTCCTGGTTATGGACCTCGGGCGCCTGCATCAAGGTTCTATCAGGGCGGCGGATCGCCTGGTTCTTCGCCCGCTCTGAGAGAAGATCCTTACCGCTCACAGTCTCTAGCCAGTGTGCCACGACCAAACGTATACCAACCGCCTCCAGGGACATACAACCAGCCATCACCGAATGCCTTCCGAGGTTCTCCAGCTCATGCGCCTGCATCCCGCACGACAGCGCAGGGCAGGGTTGTGCCAGAACGCCACGATGACAGATCAATGTCTATGACTGGCTATCCGCCAACCGACCGAGATCCGCACCAAACCATGAGCGGTCGGGTGATTCCGAATCGAGTACGAGCACCCTCGAACGAGACGCCCACAATGAACGGCATGCCCAACTACAACGGCTATTCCCCGGCCCCAGGCAGCGCAACGAGGACGATGAGCATGGCATCAACCATGAGTCAGCAGACTATTACCCCCGGTGAACATAGTCGTACAACGTCAATGGCGAGTACCATCACGCTGGCTGTCGAGTCTTCGAGCTCTCAGCAACAGCTGATGCACCGGCCATCGATGTCGTTATCAAACAGGTCCATCGACAGTGAAAGACCGCCGACCGCCAAGATCAGAGCGCCGCTCGTGTACCCCGCCATGCTATCCAGAGTTGGCGAATGCTTCCGCCAGAAAATCATCACCGGAGAAAGGACGAAGAACGAGCTGACGTACAAGAATGCCTTCAGTGGTTCCGAGGCGGTGGATGTCCTTTCATATATTATCAGAACCACCGACAGGAACCTGGCTCTTCTGTTAGGTCGGGCACTCGATGCGCAGAAATTCTTCCATGATGTCACGTATGAACACCGGTTACGAGACTCGACGTCGGAAATGTACCAGTTTAGGGAGACCTTGATGGACGAGCCAGAAGATAAGCCCGCGGTCAATGGTGTATTTGTGCTGCTTTCGGAGTGCTACTCGCCGACATGTACGCGAGACCAGCTGTGTTACTCGATTGCATGTCCGCGCCGATTGGAGCAAGTCTCGAGGTTGAACCTCAAGATCCAGCCTGGTCTGAAGAAGGAGGACGACGCAGTCGCTAACGAAGATGATGTCGACCAAACAGACGAGCAGAAACTCTGGATCAACACGGTTCCGAAGGAGATAGCCGAGAGCGTCAGTGACCGAGAAAAGAAGAGACAGGAAGTCATCTCGGAGATCTGCTACACGGAAAGAGATTTTGTGAAGGATCTGGAGTATTTGAGGGATTTCTGGATTATGCCACTGAAGTCGAAGGGCTCTCCAATTCCTGCTAACAGGAGGGAGAAGGTGGTCCGCAACATCTTCAGCAATATCGTAGACCAGCCCGCCATTCACTCGGTCAGCGCACGGCTCGCAAAGTTGTTGACGGAACGACAACAGAAGCATCCAGTGGTGCAGAATATCGGCGATATTTTCCTCGACGTAGTGCCCAACTTTGATCCCTTCATACTCTACGGTTCGAAACAACTGGAGGGCAAGTTTGAGTTCGAAACCGAACGGTCTAACAATCCATTTTTCTCGAAATTTGTGGATGAGATTGAACGGAGGAAAGAGTCTAGGAAACTGGAGCTCAACGGTTACCTGACAAAACCGACAACCAGACTGGCACGATACCCTCTCCTGTTGGAGAATGTGCTCAAATACACTGAAGAAGGTGGCCAGGATAGGGAGGATATTCCCAAGGTGATGAAACTAATCCGCGATCTACTCAGTCGTGTCAACGCGGAATCTGGCAAGGCAGAAAATCGCTTCAACCTGCGCCGACTCCACGACCAACTGAAGTTCCGCCCCGCCGATAAGGTCGACCTCAAGCTTACTGAGGAGGGGCGTGAACTAGTCTTCAAAACCCAGTTCAGAAAAACGCCGAGTGACCCTAACGATATCACCGCATTCCTCTTTGACCATGCTGTTCTTCTCGTGAGGATAAAGCAAGCTGGCAAAGCTGAAGAAGTCAAGGCCTATAGAAGAGTAAGTAAGCTTGGTGACAGTATATATAAGAAGAATCAACTAACCCATTTGTCTCTCAGCCGATTCCTCTAGAGTTGCTATCAATCAGGGAAATGGACGAAGTCATACCCCCGGCGGGTGTCAAGCGTGCATCCTCAAGTTTGATACCACTTCCCAGAGGACAGGACAACAAAAAGGTGGAAGGTTGGCCGATCACGTTCCGGCATCTAGGGAAGAACTTCTACGAGGTGGTGTTGTACGCTTCAAACCAAGCAGCGAGGAAGAAGTGGCTCGAGTTCATCGATTCGGCGCAACAACGTCTTCGAGCAAGAGCCGACTTCTTCAACGTCAACACGGTCTCCACTGGCTTTTTCGGGGCAGGAAATCACATTAATACGGCCACACCATATGGTAAACAGAGCTCGACCCTTTATACGCCAATTTGTTACTAACCTATCTACAGATGGCGGTCGTAAACTTATTTACGGGACTGACAGCGGGATATATGTGTCGGACCGCAAGGTCAAAGATGCGCAGCCCAGGCGTGTCATTGATGCCCAAAATGTAACACAACTGGACGTGCTGGAAGAATACGGCCTCTTGCTCGTTCTATCCAACAAATCGTTGCTCTCATACTCGCTGCAAGCGCTGGATCCAAACGAACCAGCACTCTCGAAGCGCCCGAAGAAGATACAGAGTCACTGCACATTCTTCAAGGCTGGTATCTGCTTGGGCCGTCATCTTGTATGCTGTGTCAAGTCCAGTGCCCTCTCGACGACAATCAAGGTCTATGAGCCCAACGATGCCATGAGCAAGGGCAAGAAGCAAAAGGGATTCGGCAAGATGTTCAATGCCGGCCAGGACGAGCTCAAAGCCTTCAAGGAATTCTACATTCCGACCGAATCTTCTTCGGTTCACTTCCTTAAGAGCAAGCTCTGCGTGGCGTGTGCGCGAGGTTTCGAGGTCGTTTCACTCGAGACACTGGAGACCCAAAGCTTGCTCGACCAGGCCGACACATCGCTGGACTTCGTCTCTAGAAAGGAGGGAGTCAAGCCGATTCACATTGAGCGATTGAATGGCGAGTTCCTGCTCAACTATACCGACTTCTCTTTCTTTGTTAACCGCAATGGATGGAGGGCGCGGCCCGAGTGGCGGATCGATTGGGAGGGTACGCCTCAGTCGTTTGCGCTTAGCTACCCGTGGATTCTGGCGTTTGAGCCCAACTTTATCGAGCTCAGGAACATTGAGAGCGGCGCGGTGCATATAGTACCTCATAAAAACATCAGGATGCTGCACAGCAGTACGCATGAGGTAAGCTACATTGATGCGATAAACACTCACCGGCCCACAAGAGGTTCTGACACGAGTTCCAGATTTTGTTTGCCTACGAAGACGAAGCTGGTCAAGACGTCGTTGCGGCCATCGACTTCTGGAAGAACACCCGAAGGTCGGAGATGCCCTCATAGGAGAAGGACAAAGCGTTCACTACGAGTCAACTTGGCTCTCTACCATGGTCGAGACTGACGAGCGTTTGTCACCAAGATCGTCATCTTGCCTCATCATCTTGCCTGCCTTGACCAATCTTGCATCTGCAAGCCACTTTTGACACTAGGGGCTTGTCACACTTGTCCATCTCAGTCTATGTGTAGGATCATGGAGCAAATACTGGATATCAGGCACGGATTCCAGGATCTCGACACTGCAGGACGATGTACGTTACTGCCACCTGCCATTCTCCTGTTTTCTCCCCACAATATGAGTGGCGTAATTCTTAACCCCTCCACCCGGCAATCACGTCGCATTCGAGCGCAGCTTTTTATCTAAAGAGGGACGACGGCAATAGCCATGGCCAAGCAACAAACACAGATCTGCGAGGAAAGTGGATCGAAGTTATTCTACGACGATAGAATGTAGCATGAAGGCGGGCAGGCAGCAGGCAAGAGATTTGTTTGGAGAACTGTGTAGTAGGATGGATGATGTGCCAGGAGCAGATGAAATAGGGGAGGGAAAGCGGCGTACGGACTACTATTTTCTGTGACTGGACTGGCTGCTGCTGCTGGGATGAAGCTGACAACGGTGGCGAATTGGCTGCGTCTAGAATTGTAAGGAACGTTAACCGTACTCGATACCGAAGATACGGAGCTTGATCTTTTATTTCTTGACCTGTGTAACCTGCACATGCTGGAATCTTCACTCCGAGAGATGATTGATGCAAGTCCGTAGTATACTGGTGTTGTGCCTGTTGTGGTTTCATCATCGATTGTAGTTGACATTCCTAATAATCTGATCTTTGCTGCTGTGGTGAGCTGGAACAATGCCCAGATATAGCTTGACTAGTTGGTCTGGTAGAGTTTTCGCTGATCCGGGCACCGGGTTGTTGGGGTGCACTCGCGAAATGCACAAGCTATCAAGTGCTGGTCGCTATCGTAGATGTACGTGCTCTGCCGATTACAGAGTTGGCAGATGGACAAGACAAGACCACCAGTTAGTTTTGACAGAGACTTGGGCATTGATATTGAATCCCTATGGCGGGGGTCCCTATGGGGGGGATTTCATTGTCCAGCCTCCATAGGCCGGTGACGGGGCTCGGGTCTTTCGGGTGTATGTAAGTAATCTGCACATCATTGATGAGGCGGTAGGCCGGACTGGAAATGGCGTGCGGCAAGTGGGTATATCATAATAAGACGATGACTTAGTATCTGTAAATACGAGAACGAACGAACGAACGAACGAACGGCGATGCAGCTGCTGGCCAGGGGCAGCAGCAAGCCACAACGTAAGAGGCTCTAGGCCTTACAGCCTCATCGGACGACATCGCAATCGGTACGAAATACTACTCTAGATGCAACGTCGCAACGAAATCATGTTCAGATTGTTTGCTACCTGGGTTGTTTGGGTTTTGGAGCGATATCTGATGCACGACAAGTAGGACAAATAAGTAGGACAAATAAGTCTATGCAAGTGGATAGAAGGGAGTAACTGCTGGCATTATCGATTACTTACCTCCTGGTTGGAGCTTTCTATACACCCTTATCTTGTTTACGAAGTATAGAAAATTCAGCCTTTGGGGTCGGCACTGTCGATAGACGTCGATCTCTATCTGTGGAGCAGGTATGCGCGTTGAGTATCGCTGTCCATTGGTTAATGAGGAAGAGATTAGCAACGATTCATAATATGAATCGCCGACCCCAGCCGCGTGTAACAGGCACTGGACTCCATAGGGCTGTGTTGACTACTCGTGTCAGACTCGACTTGCAGCAGCGATAGACCTAGTTAGACACTCAAGTCAATATTCCAACACACGCTCACACTTGCCACAACTTAAACCTCCAAAGCCCCCCGTGGAAATCATGCTGGGCAGCTAGCTAGACGCAGGCATCTTTCGGTGGTTAGAGATCATGTACGTCGTGGATACGAAGATCTGGCTTTTGACGGATGATGGATGGCATGTCTTGCGTCTTCTGTGCGACTGTCTTCTGAAAGAAAAGAGTTTGGGGCCGTTGACGGGCTGTTGGCGGCTTGTGCAATTCGAAACTTCGGATACTCTATTAGAGTTGGCCTGTCGAAGATGTCTAGGTGTGCACAGAACTGCCGCTACTAATGTGTTCTCAAACCTTGACTCGGCCGCCAATTCTCAGTTTCCCTCAGAGTTGTAACATCACCCAACAGTGGTGCCCTTACTTCACAACTGCATAGGAAACGGTTGGGAGTGCCACTAGAGAACCGACTAATATGTCAAAATCACGGTTTAGTGATTGTTGAGATCAAGATTTAGAATACCCTGAAACTCGGAAACAAACAGACCTCCATTGGGCGAAATTGGAATTAGTCCAATCGAAAGGTCGAAAGAGGCAGTGGCAACAGTGGTTCGATTCAAACAAACAGGATTCTAAATCTCCGTCATCATGTTGCATTGCAGACATTCGCAGTCCGGCCCCAGCCGGACCGGATTCTAGAACGTCGTCTGTCCTGTCCGTGAAGCCCACGAAAAATGCAGGTGGACCATGTATGGATTTGGAGCCTCGTCCGAAGGAAAATAAGATGCGCGTTCAGACCCAAGGAAAGCCGTCTCCACCAGCTCTGACTCGGCACAGGTCCGGACGGGGCTCCAGCTCTTTTTGCTGCTGCTGCTTCACTCTCGAATTGCTACGTCCGGAGGTCGGTCGAGGCCGATTGAAACGAGACGTGTCACAGTTTCAGCCTTTTTGCTCTCTTGTCTATCGCCGAGCCCTCTTTGAAAACGTGCTGCGTACCAAGTATTGGTCTTCACTTATGGACCAGTTCCGCACCAAAACCCCCATTCCTTGCTTGCTTTTTCACAGTCGGGTTGTCCCGGTAAATGCCATCCTTGCAGCACAAGCACAGCTAACTTTCTGATGGAGACAGTTTCTCGTTTTACCAACGGCGGAGACACGACACAGGCAGACGCCGACCCGGCCAGCGTCTAAGTAGCGGTAGTCTTCCTAGCTGCAGGCCCCGAAGAGCTGGGCCATACTTCGTCTGCGCCACAAGCGTCGCCGCAAGCGGTGCCTGCATTTAGTTTTCTGTTGGGGATTATTCGCTCGGGCGTGCATGTCTCCACTAGCTCAGGTATGGCTTTTTTTTGGCAGCTTCTTCCTAGCTTCTTCCCAAGATAGGGTTTGGAACTGGCGCGGCTAGGTTCTTGTGGTCTTGATTGGAAGTGGAGTTTTGTTGGCAGGGCCCCTGTCCTCCCGTGTCTCCCATCCCTAAGCAAGGTCTAATGCACCGAGCTCAGGGATGCAGTGCGTGAGAGGGATCGGATCTGGGATCTTGGGATAGAGTGCAGGTTGGGTGCAGGTTGGTTGCAAGGGGTTAACAACTCAAGTGTATAAAGAACAGCTCCCCCAAGCTGATGGCATCTGAACAACCATCCTGCAGATCCATTCACTTACATCCAAATTCGAGTACATATCCGGAGTTGAGACGAGATATAATCTGGATTATTCTTTGCTTGAGTCGTTGACGACCCGCATATAACATAACCCAACGTACCAACCCATCAACACGGCACAATCACACTCCCTCAAGATGCATTGCTACTGTGCTAACTACTATGTACGTCCACTTACCCCGTCTAGGTCACTTGATAAGACCCTAAGCTCACACATCTCTAGGGCGCTGTCAACTGCCACAACAAAGTCTCTCAGTTCGGGGAGCGTTGCAAGCTGTGCACCGTGAGTAGTCACTCGGCCTCGGACTCCACCGCTGCGTTACCTATAAAAACGGTATGCTGATGTCATCATCTCCAGGTCATGAACGAGGGCGCATCTGCGACGTACGAACAGTTCAACGCACAGCAAGCGTACTATGATGCCCATTCGTCGTCTCATTCTTCGCATTCATCCCGGGACGACTCGAGTCAGATTGAGTCCCGGGGTCGCACGCGGGAGCGCAAGAACAAGGAGTCTCGACGACAGAAGAGTTGAACAATTCGATGATTACATAGAACATGTAAATAAAACACACTCGAAAAGAACAGATCAGGCCAACAGGCTCACAAAAACACACGATACGTCGTGCACACAGCGGACAACATGAGGTTTCATAACCACACAACACACAACATTTGAGGAAGAAATGGTCTCGTTCAGCGTCGGTTATTACGGGAGGTAGAATTGCTTCAAAAGTCACAATGACAAATTCACTGGCGTTCCGGTTTGGGTTGATCAACGATCATAACTACCATTATACGACTCGGATGAGTCCAAATCACAGATTATGGTGTAATCATGGTTTCACTATAGAGGAAACAAACTACTCCACATAATAGATTTTACCTCTAGATAAGAGCAGAGAGACGGGTAATAATACGGGATGCAATACTATCAATCTTGTGTTTTACTGACTTCGGCGGACTCAAGATTTGTGACAAGCACGCTCATCTCATCAAGTTCGTTCTGCAAAGCCCTCATCACATCACAATCTTTATCAATCTCCGGCTCCGGAAGCTACGATGAGCATTTAAACTACTCAACTCAACAAGCTTTTGCGTCAAGCTCCTTACCCCAGAGATGTCCGGACAAGGTCCATTTCGGAACGGCGCAAAACTCGTCGTCGATGATGTATCGTAAATTTAAAGCAGTAACATCCTTGCTGCCGGTGTCATCTTTCCCCGCCGCCTCTGTCGCTACTATTGTAATCCGAGTCATCTGGAGAGGTCAAGTCCTAAAATAAAACATATCCGTATCAATAAAAGTGTAGGCGCTGTTTCACAGTTTTAGGACGAACGTAGTCACATCGATTTGAATAAAATCACATCATTATAATACTGTCCCAAACTGCTCTTCCAGCATCAGATTTGTGTTTTACCTACTAGGGTACCCATCGATCCTGATCTATAAAAAGAAATGGCAAGTTTGGGTTATGCGGGTTGTGGATATGCGGAGTGGAGACGCAGTAGGAGGATTGACACAGGGAATCGATGGAATGTTAAATAAAGCCCCGGAGGAGACGGCGGGTGTAACATGAGGGCGTGGAGGGGAAAACGGAGAACTTGTAACTCATACAGAGGTAGGCGCAGTAAAAAGAAACTCCCGTACGAGTTAGTAATCACGAGTCCACGGCAATGTGTGCGTCTGACCGCCGGCCCGTGGAGTGAGCGGAGCCGTAGCGGCTGCGCTGTCCGAGGGGGAAGGTCCGCCAGGCCGTGGGTGAGGTTGGTTCCTCAATGAAAATAATCCACCCAACTTCTTGACTGCCTCGTTCTCGTGCTGCATCGCCACTTGAGAGATTGATGCGCGACTCGGGAAATTGGGTTTCTGCTCGAGGTATTGGTAGTAGTGGGACACGGAGAGATTGCAAGTCGGGCTATAGGGTGCAAAGGGGGTGTTATCTTTGATCGTTGGGTTTAGTGAAGCCGTGGAGGTAGACTATTGGAATACTGAGTTGGCTTTTAAAGCCAAGGGCATGGTCAGATGTGGCTTAATTTGCACAATGCATCTTGTACTGCCCCATGTGGGGATAGCTAGACTTGCCATCGCGGTAACAGGGGTCGATGTAAGATATCCCATGGATTTATCACCTTCCCCATGGTGTTTCCAGAGCGTGGAAGCCATCACGTCTTTTTGCCAGGATTAAGATCTTTCAGTTGCTGGGGGTAGAGAGATGAACCGGCGGCCAAACGGTAGGGAGAACATATCGACGAGCTAGTGAAGCAGGAGCACGAACGAGAAATGCTCGGCGACCTCGTCACTAGGAACTTAGGACTAGGGGTTTTCGCCATACACTTGTAGTACTCCACATTTTTCATGAGGTCTTGGGTGCAAAATAGGGGGGTTGAGGGATGTATTTGAAGGAGGTTAAGGTTTGAGGGGGAGTGGGATGCTCATTTCATAGGAGGTTACTAGCCGATTGAAATAGGTCGGTGTCGAATTATATAGACATGTAGCGTAGTACCTGTCAACCAAGACTTAGGATACAGTAGCCCCTATAGTATCCTGGGGCACTTTGCGTAATAACAGGACTTATTGTCCAATTTTGAGTGGACGCGATAAGTGGAGGGAGAGAAATACGGGTTGTATATATGCCCCTCACTCGAATCCAAAGGAACACCGACTGTGTGCTGTTTAGTCTCTCTTCTCGTCTCTAGGGATGGACCAAACAGCATCGTTCTGTCGAAACGCTATGTCGATGAGTTGCAGGATGATATGACTGAATCTGTTCCTGTGACGGAAAAACTGCGAATGGAATTCTGGACTAAATCGATTGCATATACGATCTGATGTAAGCAACAGTTCTTGTCGAGGACTTCTTAGGGGCGCCACTAGGATACTGATCAGCAGACCGCGACGAGAAAGCTAGAGTAGTCAACCAGTAGACTAACATCTCTTGTGATATAGGACAACACGATTATATGGATGACTACGTAGGAATAACGAGGGTTTCACATTGAAAAGATGTGTTAACCTTTTGTGTAGAGCCCCTCCTATTTAGTATCTTTCACAACCCACGCCAGGCCCAGTTTGGAGTTTTTAGACTGCAAAGAGGTGTTAAATATTTCGTGAAGAACCCCTCCTATTTAGTATCTTTCACAGCCCACGCCACGTCCCGTTAGGACTTCCCAGTTGGATGTCTACGAAGAGGCATTACTGATAAGACACCTGAACTCAATCACGCGTTCTCTAGCTGACATAGGGTTGATGACAGACAGTATCATACACCGCGTGTGACAAAAAGCGAAAACAGACGCTCATGGTTTTGAACTAGCTAAGTAAAATTATGTTGAGATTACACTAGAATCACATTGGTTAACTTGAAAATACGCCACGAAGAAGCAACATTTCACATGAATGGAAATCAAGACCCGCCCAAACAGTATGCGTATTGCGAACCAGAAGGCTTCACATACAGGCATGCCATATAGATGTTTTCCCCTATTAAAGTATACTAGGGGTAACTTGAGGGACCTGTTACAATCCGGTACAATAGATGACCACATGCCTTTGGAACACCATTACATGCAATACCATTATCATTGGCATATTCATGTGTCATCCACCACGGAAAAAGATAAACTTATCTGGAGACTGCCTATTGATTTAGTCATCCCTCAAATATTCAATATCATCATTGGTTTTCTAGTTTCAGCATTGCACGATGACACCCAATTGCTCATAATGACCAGTGAATCCAAGATAGCCTGCAGTAGAAAATCTCGTGCGTGACGCAGGTGTGAATTTGAGTGAAATGGCTGCCAGATCTCTATCCAATCTGCTGAAATGGTGGAGGAGTCCACAGTCATCAACGGCTCATCATAATGCAAGAATTGGTTCAACAAGTTTCCAAAATTGGCGAAACCAATGAATTAACTGTTTAATCAGGGACAATCAAGAGTCCTAGAGGACACCCGAAGAAGGTCGACCCACCGGCGACAATACCCTCGATCTGAAGCCGCACCAAAATTTAGGCAGCCAAACCGAGTCACCAACTCGAAATCCAAGCTGCCGCACCAACTTGATCAACCCTCAACCCTCTACATGCCCGCACATTCGATGCCCGTGATTTGACTGCGGACTACCACGCTCGTTCAACATCTCGCCTCGGTCCATCAATTACCATTCCTTCTTTTGACCGACACCGCCAAAAACAACCATCAACCCTATCGCAACAGAGCCGCCATTATTCTGTCAAGCCGCTGTCCCTCCCTTTTGTACTTCTAATGACATGTCCTCGCAATGTTCTACAGTCACGAAAGTAGGTTTCTATGCCTTTCGTTCCCGTTGCGCGTACTGATGCGACATCGCAGTTCTCACTAGCCGCCAGTATGGCGTGGCCACCATCTGGTATGTCTTGAAATCCCCCCTGCTCTCGATTGACGGGTCGCGCCGGCCAGTGCTGACTCGAAATAGGCTGGTGGCCACGATCGGCTCGAAATCAAGCACCAAGAAGGTGACGCGTAAGGCCATCCAGGATGTAGACGTGCGAAAGGCCTGTGAGAAGATCTTGGAGCCCGGCGCCCCCATCGCACTGCGCTTGCAGGGTAATTTACTCTATGGTGTCTCGCGTGTCTATCACCAGCAATGCGACTACATGCTCACGGATGCTGCTAAAATCCAAATGCATATGAATATGTTCTTCAAGAAATTCGGAGCAAATCTCGTTGACGAGGATGCGGGGCGAGGAAGGTACGTCTTGTTTGTTTCTTTCACTTGCTGGCTGTTGTCCTACAGTCATTATTTCCCTGGCTCACACGGCGGATTGTTGACTGACCAGTGATTCTGAATAGATCAGAAAATCTCATCATCATGGATGACCCAGAATTTATCCCAATGCCCCAGATCCCCGACTTCGACGTCCAAGAGTTCGTGTTGAGCCAGCATACCGACAAGACCTCATCGCAGATGTCTCCGCACTCCTTGCTGTCAGGAGGTTCGGGAGGTTCAGGTCCAGAAGGCTTTCCACTTGAGTTCAACCTTCGTCATTCTGATTCATCCAGCGCTCGCGCCTCCCCTCACGGTCTCCAAGGTCTTCAGGGATTATCTTCTGCGCAGAAGCCAGCAGCCATGGACGATGGCGAAAATATCTTCGGCTGGTCGGACAACGCGGGTGCCGGAGATTTTGGAATGGAAATCGACGAATTCGGCAACATCATGGAGAGGAGCGGCCCGGATCCAGCCCTCGTCCAGGGTGACTTTAATTTCGATTTCGACTTGCCGGTGATGCCCAGCATTGAAGGTACCGGAAATGCTCCACAGCCACACATTGACAATCAAGGAGACGTCCTCATGGTGGATGAACAACCCTTGCCCGATGCTGAAGCTTTGCCTGAGCGCCAAAACAGGCATAAGCAGAAGGAGGCCGACCCGTTCGCGGCATCCGAAGAACCTGTCGACCAGCCTGCCCCAAAACAACGTCGCAAGAAAAAGCTCAAGGTCATTCACGCAGACGAGGAGACCATCATCTCACGCAATGTCATCAGAGAGTGGCAAGACAACTACCTCGAAAACTGCGGCACGCGCAAGCCGCAGTCTGTCAGCACAGCACAAGCGAGACGAAATGCCATGCAGCTGACATTCGGCCTAGGAATCGCCAATATTGGAGAGAACATCGGCCTCCCCAACCTCTACCATCCCCTAATTAAGAAATTTTCAGGCGATTCTCTATTCACAGCAGTCACAGGCCTTGAGGTCTTTGAGAAGAGCCACCGTGGAAAGCGTCTGCGATCTGCATCTGAGTCCATCGACGTTTTCCAGGATGAAGCCCGCCGCGTGCGACCACGAGTCGAAGAGGGAGGCGTGGAGGAACAGCCAGGAGAAGGCCGAGGTGCAGCAGTAAACGACATCTTCGATATGGGACTGCAGCCAAGCCCTCCCGAGGTCGGCAGAGAGGCTCGACCCTCTATGGACGACCACCCCTCGTCCGCCATGCCCTGGAACCGCAACTCGTCCGCCATACCCGGCTCCTCGATCCGCCCACCTGGCTCAGCCCAACCACAGTTAGGTCGCGACCAACCCTCCAGCCCACTTGCCAAGCGCGGCTCCGTCGACGAAATCCACCGTTACAGCGATGACATGCCCGTAGGCGACGCCGACAACTTCAACTTCGGCTCGGGCGACGGCCTGCACTCGGCCGACTCATCCTTCGACGGCATGCCACCTCCTCCCCTTCCCAAAACCCCTTCAAAGCGACAATCTCAAAGCGAAAGCCAATACGCGCGCGAGCTGCTCGACCGTGAGGGCGCCAATTTCCTGGGTTTCATCGAGACGGAGATGGAGGAGAATGGCGAGCGGCGCCACGAGGAGGACTATTTGCTGCGCCGTAAGTGGCTGACCTTTGACGATGTCTTCGTGCCTCGATTGACGAACCGCACCACGGCCGCGCAGGCGTTTTACCATGTCCTGACGCTAGTCACCAAGGGGAAGATGCTGGTGGAGCAAGATGGAGCGCAAAACGAGCCGTTTGGGGCCATTCACGTCGGGGTTAAGGAGTCTTGAGCTCCTTTCAAGACGATGGTGCGGTATGCCACGATTCTGTCTGAAAGGGTAGACGTGTAGGAGTTGCCTTTCCTCGCTCCTTCTTTTCATCTGTTTTACTGTTTGTTGTGCGATTGTTACTTTGATGGCGTTGAAATGGCGGCAAGGGAATGAGGGCTGGGAGGGCCGGCCCTCTCTCAACATGGACACGGATAAGGACACTTATGGCCAGGAGGAGCCACACGGTTTGCATTTGATCGGCTTAAAGGGACACATGGCATGCTGGATGCCACTGGCAATGGAGCAAGTTGGCGTTCACCAAGGACTTATCACTTCGAGATCTGGAATGCTGGCTGGACAGAGAAATGAACCTAACTGAGTAGTAACATGAATGCAAATTGGTGAAAAGGGCAACGATGCTCTCTGCCCAATTTGCTACTTCATAGATAGCTGGAAACTTGCATATAACAACCCAACGAATATCAGTGCTATTTCTCATTAATCATCTATCATGGAATTACGTTCTTGACACTGTGCGACCCAGACTATCGCCTAATTAGTCGTACACATCGTCATCGACGTCAGCCCCTTCGCGGTCTTCGAAGATCAGATACTCCTCTTCCCGCACATCACTCCCCATGGCTACCGTCCATGCTGATTTGACTGCATCCAAATCTGAGTCATCAAACGCTAGGGTTTGGGATGTCGATGCAAAGGAGAACACCGTTGACGAGCCATGAGTCTCGATCAGTGGAGCTTTTTCACTGCTGGACTGTTCGTAATACAGCTGATAAAGAGATGTAGCGGTGTTCTGGTTCACGGAAACAGCCTGTAGCAACGTATCGAGAGCCTGGTTGAGCCTCTGCTTTGCGCCTGGCTCAGCTAAGGTAGTGAGGTAGATCACGCCTATTGGGGGAACAAAATATTAGCCAAACGCGCAATAAGACGATGTAACATGAAGTGAAGATTGAGGTGGTGAATCAGTTTGTCAGAGGTTGTTGTTCGTCAAAGCGAAGCTCAGCCAATGTAGATAAGTATTCGTTACGTTGTATCATCGTAACACGGGAGATCACAAGAATATACCAAAAAGGCGAGTAGAACTTACATTGACCATTAGGACATTCGCCTGTCTCACTGGAATGCACCATGGCGTAGACTGGGGCGTCTGAAGCCTGCTCTCCGTCCGCAAGGTCCGAGCTGCTCGGGAACGCGACGACAGCCACCACTGGTGTGGGTGCGCCCTCGACGAGTATCTCAAACAAACTTTTCAAAGGAGAGTCGACGACGGCGACAAGCCTGCTTACCGTTTGAGCGTCGGCTGCAGCGTTTTTTCTGGATGTTGCCAGGGTTTTTGTCCGAACGTCCACGTCGTTTGACAATTTGAGTGACATTTGCTCTTTGTCGGCACCTCCCTGGAAATGCATGTCGGTTCCGAGCATGTAAATACCGCCACCCACCGCACCGGCTCGACATCCTACTTGCGCAATTTCTGACAAACCTCCCCATTTGGGGTAGACAGCACAGAATCCAGGTCCGAAAAGGCCCATTGAGGTCAAGTGGCGGTTGATGATAGCCAGTCCGTCCTTCACGCTGACATTACCATCCAAGGTCAATGTGAGTGCAAGGATATATGTACGTAGACTATCATCTAGTTTGAACTGGCTCGTGAGGAAGTCAGTCAGTCGGGTATCAGCTTGGCCCTCCCACACAGACTTCTGGTCATCACTGTCGTAGTCGACGACGAATTTCAAGAACTTCATCAGAGACCGCTTCGACCGGGCCGGTATCGACTGACTCGAGAAGACATCTTCGCGGCTGCTGGGGATCCGAGACAGCTTGGGCTTGTCATGTGCCAGTTCATAGACGAAGAATGACCCAACTGCCAGGAACTCAATCTGTCGATACGCCCTGGATGACACCAGTTGCGCCAACAGCTTCGACCGCGTGTGAATGATCTGCGGGGCGAGAGCCAGCGTGTAAGCCCGCGAAAAAGACAGCCCTTTTGCTTCAGCTTCCGCATGCTTCCACACACTGGCATTGCGAAAGATGCTGCTTTCAGCGACCGATGTGGTAGCTTGGTCTGCAGCGCCATCCCCACCACTGATGGACCTTTCTGCGTCGGCGGCAGCGGTAGTCAAGGCGTGGGCAGCGGCGAAGCTGTCGGCTTCCTGCAAGCTGAAGGCAGCTTCATGCTGGCCGTAGTACTCATTGGGGTCGAGGTGAAGAATGCGTTTGTTGGATCGCGACAGAGCTCTTCATCGTGGGGTCAAGCTGGGTCAGTCAGAACGACTCAGTGATTTGGTCATGTGCCACCGAAGACGGCGCACTTACAATGCAAGTAGGGACTGTTGCAGCCCTGTACCGCAGATTACGGCATCCCAGGGCGCCTCACCCAGAGACTCCATCGTTTAGCTTGTGTGAGAGGCTTCAAGAAGTTGTGGTATGCAATAATTATTATTAGAAAACTCGCAAGAGTCATAAGCGACGTAGTAATACTTTCAACTGCACTTCCAGCAGCACTTCCGGTTGCGATCAAGCTCCCGCTGTCAGCCATATGGAAGATGGTTTTACCGCTCCGCCCCACTCTGGATTGAATTATCAACTCGAAATTCCCTTCGCCAGAATTTTGCTTTTTCCAACAACCAACCGCTCAGAGTTCCTGCTTTTCGCTGCTTCACACAGTAATGCTGGCAACTGGGATGCCTTTCACTAGGCTCCTCTACACTGGGCGGGAGACCAAATCGTCGTCCCGTATCTACTGTCCTGGATTCATTAACCTGATAGGATGGTTCGAAGGGTTGATACATTTATTTATCTCGTAGCAGTGATGGGTGATACTCACATCTTACAAGCCGGTCCTAAGAATCTTCTGGCGAGAAAACTATTTGCCAGTGGAACTGCCTGTGAGATGTTGGATCATTTTTCGCTGAGCTAGGAATCGTTGCGAAAATTCCGCGGTTGAAACCATGTAGATATTCATTGAAGAGGACTGCATATCGCATTCGGTTGTTGCCATTGGGTATCATTGAATTCGCTTCTACTATTTCATCGCACTGTGGAATTGATCCCATCTTACGTTCGCCAGAGCTGCAATATCTCTCATCAGACGCGGGCCCACGACAACTCCTCCACTCTTCGATATTCCCAAAACCTTTGTGGTCCCGCTTGACTTGTCAATCACCATGGAGACCGTCTCATCGCACAAACTCTCCTCCAACCTGTCAGGATCTGCCAAGATCCAGTACTGATCACTGCCTTTCCTCTGTTTCTCCTTCGCTGTGAATACTGCCGCGGTACACGCAACCGGGAACCCTTGTAAAGTCAACGGCGAAGGCGTCTTGGTGCGCCTGCAGAGCACCAGCTCTTGATCGATGTCCCAATATGCTTCAGGCAGCTTAGTGTCTCGTAGTGCTGCTAGTACGGCTGCCCAGGCAGCATCAAATGGGTTGCCGTCGAATGAGATGAACAGCACGTCAATGTACAGCACCCAGTAGGCCTTGACCACTTTCTCCGCTGATAGATCCTCGTCAGCTTCTTCCTCATGCTTCTCGTCTCCTTTATTTTTCTCACCCTCGTCTTCCTCTTCATCTTTGCTCTTGTTGCCAAAATCGGTTTGTTGATATATCCGTAAACGGTCGACATCCACCAGCTTCGAGCTCTGCAGAAGCGAGTACACCCTCGTGCTCAGTGTCTGCGCAAGTGTAGTCGGCGGGACACCGGGCAGAAAATTCGGCGCGCATCCTGTAGCCAACTCGATGTTAGGAACGAGGAGATCGTAGTCCCGCACCTCGTTTACGGCCGCCATGCTTGAGGCATCAGGTGCTCGGTAATTCGGGATGGCGGTGGTCAAGAGCGTCTCGCCACGTACACCGCAGATAACGGTCGTGTCGCCAGTTCGGACTACGGCACTGCCGTGCGCATGAGAGAGGGAGGACGTGTTGATATTGGGACTGCGCGCTTGCTGCGGTTGCCGTCCGTTGGTGCGAGACGAGGGGACCGAGGCGTCTGCGGGCTGCAGATTCGCTAGGAGGTAGGGGTGAGGGGATAGTTTGGCAAAGGTGGCGCTCGACAGCGTCAGGGAGCTTGAAGTTGCCATTTGGAGCGAAACTGGGCAACAGGGCAATTTGCTAAGGCTCAACGAAAGATCACTACAAGTCGAGGGCGTGGGGCAGGCTCCTAGAAATTTGGAGTTATGTCAGCCTTACGAGCTTGCGAGCTATGTTTGGTGGGGTAGGCGGGTCGGGGCTTGCCAAGAACCCAACCATGAGTTACAACTAAATGTTGCTGCTGCCGCCTTGTTCATCAAGGACGACCAAATTCCAAATTAATCACCTTGGCACCACCTGTAGGATCAGGAGAACCCTTCAATCCCTTCGATTATATATAAAATTCGGAGTTTGGAATTGTGTGCTTCGACAGGTTCTATCGTTCTGGATCAAAATAGGCCATGCAAAGCACCCCGTCCTAAGAAGCCCTGGCAACTGCAGCTTCCAATGGCGAGGTATTCAAATAAGCCCTGAACACCTTGATCAGCCCCCTTTCCTCTCCCGAGGTGACTAGATGGAACACAGCCATGGCGGGGATCTTGACTGTTTCCTTCTCAGGATCATCCTTCACCGTCCACGATATTTCACAGGCCTGATAGATCTTGTCGCCGCCTACTAAATCTGAGTAGAGCAACACAAAGAGGCATTAATTTCCACGTCCACGGTTGCAGCACTGTCGGATTTAGATAGTATTCGTACCGAAATCCTTGATCTCATGGTGCATCGTCTCAAACTTCGCCCATTGTGGCTCAAATAAGCCCTTCGCGGCCTCAAGACCACGGCCAACAGGCAAGTTGCCAAACTGGAATTCCACATCCTCCGCATACAAGCTGGAAAGCCTGGAAATGTCGAGGGAGTCGCCGACGTCGTGGAACCATACGCGAACATTTATTATTAGGCGCCTTGACAGCGTACAGCACCTCATGTCGGGTTGCACTCACACGCAAGAGCCACTTCTGGGTCTCCAAGGGTGTCGTAGGTAGAAAGGCCATGCTGGGAATTGTCCGTCTGACAAATCCTATACGATATCTGCTTATTTAACAGGTATCCAATCTGAGGGTTTCCGTCTGCTTTTTACGTCTCAGCGCCTCTACTCGAGATGGCGGCCTGGAAGTACATGCTGACAAACGACGACTGTCACCACTGTGCTTACATACTGACGAAGCAGGTTTCGAGTGTATACGCTGAGAAATCGCGGTCTTCACCATTTTCCCGTTTGGGAAAGCGCCATTGGAAGCAAGCTGGCACAATCAAACTGAAGAAAAACGCGAGCTTTCAGCCAACTAAGCATACAACTAGATGACAAAATAACCGGCGGACTCAGGTGGGATCATCAAGTTATACTTAGTCTACTACACTGGAATATCGAGCTATCCCATATTATTACACACTCGGTGCGCCGTTTGTGCTGTCACCTGCTTGCCCTGCATCTTACGGCATACCGACGGCTCCTGTATAGTGTTTTGGCTGAGGGTAGTTCGCCGTGTCGTGTGCTCCAGCGTTGACTGGTCCATCAACAAGAAAGGGCGGTTTTGGACAAGGCCAGTGCATATGTGACGGTTGCCTCTTGCCACTGAAGACCACATTACCGAGGACCCGACATTGACGTCGTTGAAGTACCGAAAGAATGCTCAGTTTTCCATGAGTACGCCAACAACCAAATGACTGGTCTCCGTACGCTTCATGCGGGGGCCAAAGCACCAACGTTAGTTGGCTCACCCTCCATGGACGGCAGGATTGGGGGGTAATCGAAGCTGCAGCGGCTTCTGCGGATAAAACCGATTGCCCCCGTGTGGTTCTTGCTCAGGCACAACACAAGCCTTCGAGCTCCGAAGAGGACAATCGTTACTTTGGATGCTTGTCAAATTGATGTTGCAGTCGCATCAAGTTGATACTGACACCTTCTTCCTGTTCACGAGCGGGCAAGCGCTCTTGACCGCCTCGCCAACCCGTAATCATACCTCGTCGATTCCCAACAGCGTGGAACGCCCTCTGCATGATGCCGACCTTGTCGAAAAGAAGTTTAGCAAGGTCGATCGAGCGGTTGCCAACCTGACACTTTCGATTCACAAGCTGCACGCTGCTACTGAAGACTGGGGGCAGTTGATAGTTATGTTACCCTTTCGGCTACTAAGGTGGTGCTATCGAAGCAGATCAGGCATGTCACAAGCAACGATTCGATGGATCCACCTGCGGTTGGTAGTGAAGGACGCACAGTCTTCCACAGGGATAAGAGCTTCAACCAATCATAGACGCCGCATTGCCGCCGAATACGCAACATTGCCCAGTTTTCGATCGTATCTGTCCCAAGACTCGTCCATGGCAGTTCCCTACCGCAAATCACGGCATCACGACCTGTTGGGCTCTGGAGTTCCTATTCGATCGCACTCTGTGCTGCCCCCAAATTTTTGAGATGTGGCTCCCATGTTTGCATGGTTTGCATGGCCAACTGTCGCATACAGCGGGGATCGTGGCCACTGATCGTGTGGGATGTGGTGACGGCTTGTTGTGCGTATTTCGTGCCTGGCAGACCCTCCGTCTCAGAATTGTCCGGCGCAGGACAACGGAGCATTAAATCCTGTTCGCCATCCAGTGCAACCTTATCTCGTCGTCATGCTGACGCGATGGACTCGCTGGCGTAAGCCGCATCGAACAAAGGACACTTCGCCTCTTTTGGAGGGACAGGAATAGCTTCGTCCTATGCTAAACAAAGACCTTGTGCAGTCAGCTTCATCTCTTCGGGCAACATTCTTCGGCTTGAGGATTAACGGCAAGTGGACCGGGAATCTGCAGTCAAGGACAGGGACCCTTGTCAACATAGCATACCGACGCCTCCCGTCTCTAGGACCTTTGTGATAACGGGCCGCCAAGGGTCTTCATGTAGCTGACAAGGAGCAGCTTACAAGCATCCCTGGCGCCTAGACCTGTTCGGTGCAACCTGCACTCTGCAGTCTGTCTGCGGGGAACGACCACTTCTACGGCCAGCCAATATTAAAGTGCGGTCAACCGCTGGGCCTTGCCCCGTCCCTGGTACCATTCGCGTTTGTTCCCAAGTCTTCCTTGCCTGTGATTGACTGGACTGATGTGCGGTGGACATGCAGGACCTGCTAACCACGAGATCACTCATTCACCATCACATAACCGGACATTGCGAGCAGCCCTGACATGAGTCTGGTCATCGAACTCACAACCTGCTCGCTCAATCGCGGACCCATGTGGAGCCTTAAGGAGACTGGCCCTCCTTGCTGTCGCTGACATATATCCACCTCACCCATCTTCAGGGCCTCTTGGCTTACACCTCTCTGTGGCATTGCTCTCCAATTTTTCGTCATTGCCTCTCATTATCCTTTGATCCATTGGATCGAGGGGTCTAGTATTCCCCATTGTGCAACCCAAGTCCGCTCATCCTTCGTTTCAAACCCCCCGAGCCCATATATGGTCGTCACACGACGCACGAGGCATCATTGTCTAACGTCGAGACACGTAACCGAGCTACATAGACAGTAATACAACCGGATGTATATCTGACATCACGGTGGCATTAGGCGACCTATCCAACGAGCAACCCCCAACGCCCTGGATGACTGCAATATAGTCGCGCGCGCGCCACTGCCTATTCGCGCTCGGGATAGGTCATCTTGGAACATTGGGACGAGCGCAAACCAAGAGTAGTTGCCATCATGCCTGCGGTCGCCGAATCAGCAATGGCAGGGGCCTCGCGGAACATGGCGGAGCTCGCAAAAAGAATCTTGATTCCCTTGACGGCATCGAGTCCGCCGGGTTTGGTGGAGGCCAACACGATAGACCCATGGAGTAAGTCGGGCAAGTACGCCCTCGGATGGACGTACTTTTGTCTGGCCTTGATGGGTGTGGTCATATTTGTGAGAATATGGCATTGGTGGCAGGACAAGATTCGACAAGCCATTTACAAGCAAGAGGTGGAACGGCATTATCAAAACCTTTACAGCTTAGATGCCGAGCACACAATGACGGCATTGCAGACAGGCACGACGGGAGGACACTTCTTTCCTGAGACGGGCGAGGAGAAGCCAGACTTCAAGCCCAAGACGGATTTCTCGGCGGTTGGTCCGGTGCTCGACGCGCTTGCGCTGTTCAGATGGGTCTTCTACCGGCCCGTCCCTGACTTGGTGTGGCGGAAACATCGGTTCACATTTTCCTCGGCTGCCGTGCTCGCCATCGGCTTCACTGCGCTCGCCTTCATCACACTCTATACCTTCCTTCTGCAGCCTTTATACTGGCAGAGCATTCAATTCGGCTCGCCCCCTGTTGCCATCCGAGCGGGCATGATCGCGGTTGCTATGACACCATGGATTATTGCGACAAGCATGAAGGCCAACATTTTGGCCGCCGTGACAGGAATTGGCCCTGAGCGACTCAATGTGTTCCATCGATGGGCGGGCTATCTCTGCCTCTTCCTGTCCTTGGTCCATACCATCCCCTTCTATGTCCAGCCAGTTTGGGATGACGGCGGAATGCAGACTTTTGCTCGGCTGTTCCCCGAGGGCAGCGGTGTGATATACGGCA